>NW_027466063.1:3072500-3667500 GCF_046127955.1 Nelusetta ayraudi
TTCCCCGACTTGGTTCTCTTCCATCTCATTCACACCTGGATTCAATGCTCAAGGCTCCTCCTGCATGAAGGAGCATTCAGTCGCAGTTCTGTTTATCACCCTGAGGGAACGTCATAGGACAGATGACGGCCCTCTGGAGTCTGGATCTGCTCTAGGTTTCTTCCCACAGGAGAGTTTTTCCCAGCCAGTGTCACACCTCGCTTGCTCTGGGGGCCCAGTTGGTTTTGCCTCCGATTGTACAATGTGCTTTGAGACGCCATTGGATGTGATTTAGCACCGTGCAAGAAAAAGTTGATTGATTGATTGATTGATTGATTGATTGATTGAAGGAAAGTGCACACGGACGAAACGCACTGGTGGGAATAAAAAGGAAAAATGAATAAAACATGATCGACAAGCTGCAATGAGGACTGCAAAACATAAAATGATGATAATGAATGGAATCAGGCTGACTGCTCCTTTACCTCCACCCACAGTGCAAGGCCGCCACATAAAGCCCAGCTAAACATTGTCGCAGGAGTAAAAAAATAAAAGGGAGAGAGACATGTGATGTGCACGCACGAACACACACACACACACACACACACACACACACACACACACACACACACACACACACACACACACACACACACACACACACACACACACACACACACACACACACACACACACACACACACGCGCACACGCGTGTCAACAACAATCCACTGGCATTAACATAACTAGGTCTGGCCTGAATGCTTCCATGCATAATGTTGTACCGGAGCAGCTGCTGACGTACACGGCAGGAATTTCACCAGAGGCGAGTATACGTGGTGGGCGTGTGTGTGTGTGTGTGTGTGTGTGTGTGTTGGGGCGTGGGGGCTGCGATGCCAAGTGCATACGTTGTCTTTGCGACAACTACAAAGAAGACGATTGCGACGGGGAAAAACCTCGGCTCCCAATGGGACACTGCTGCTGCTGCTCTTCTATCTTCCTTGGCTTCCAGGACGGAAGGTCGCGTTCCTAAAGTTCTGCGTCACAAGAGTGCACGTCATCGCCGTCGCCCCAACTCCCGACGTCAGCGGCCACGCGTGAGAACACGGCGTTCTCCAAACGAGTCGGAGGGGGCGGGGAGGGGAGTCGTACGTGCCGTGAAAGTCAACGCAACTTGGGCTAATTAGCGCTGAACTTTAAAGGCAGATGAAAGAAGATAAGGGCTGTTTGCATTTCGCTGCCGCTTCCATCGTATCGCCGCCACTTACGCACGTGTTTGTGCAGCCTTACGACAACGGTGACCCTCCTGCACGCCGCCTTTATTTACACGGAACAATGCGCCGCCGTCATCGAGTGTGTGTGACGCCGGAGTTTGTGCGCCACGACTGGAGGTGCTCGCCAATTTTTTTTTTTTTCCCCTCCCTCAGCTGTCATCCCACAGGCGGAACTTTGACCTTCTATTATGACGGGGGAACATAAAAAACAGGCCGTAAATCGCGACCTGCACCTGAACGCGCCCACGGACGGGCCTCGTGAATATTTTGTAAATGTGAACGGAGATGCAGGTCGCGGCAGTTGAAAGCGTTCCGTCGGGATTAACTTTGAAAGGTGCCCTCCCAACCCTCCCTTCTTGACTTCTTTTTCTTTTCTTTTTTTTTTCCAAAGGCCAGCGCTGAGTTGTCGAACGCTCAAAAGGTTCCCCAAATGCAAATCGTGAGCCAAAACCTTCTGTTTCTCATTTCAACCTTTGTCTCGAAACCTGCAATGATTAAAAATCATTAACCTCGTTCCCCGGTCTAACATCTACGATGGAGCGAGAGAGAAAAGAAAGGGAAAAACAAACCACCTGCAGCATCCTAAAAAAAAAGAAAAAAAGAAAACCCAAGCACAATGCTGTTGCTACCGTTGCTGGAGGAAAATCCAAATTCAAATTTGCGCAAATTAAAAACACATAAACGGGTGAAAATGAGGTTGGACGGAGCAGAAGCTGAAGTGTGTGTGTGTGTGTGTGTGTGTGTGTGTGTGTGTGTGTAGGGAGGAGGCGTGCGGCACGCTGCGAGCACAGCCAGTGCCGTCGCCATAGTAACCCATCTCAGGCCAGTTGATCGGGACAAAAACAGAGCCCCCCCCCCCAATACTCCACCCCCACCCTCCCTACAAAACACACACCATTCCATACCGCACCAGCCCAATAACTCATAACAGGGGACGTGCAGACACACACACACACACAGGCTCGCACACACACACGGACGGACACAGGACGCAGGCTCGGCGACTGAGTGCCGCTGTTGTTTACCGCCGCGTGCAGGTGTACATGTTTAGGCGTCACTTAGGGCCCCAGCTGGAGCAGCTCTGGCCTAATAAGAGAGGGGGGGGGGCACACACAAAAAAAATAAAAGAGGAGGGGGAGGTGGGACGCAGAGGTGACAAATAGACGGTGTTCACACCTTTAAGAGGTTGGAAACAGGAGGCTTTCCCACCCATACGGAGCCAGATTAGCAGGTGTGTGTGTGTGTGTGTGTGTGTGAGCAGTGTGTGTGTGTGTGTGTTGTGTGTTAAGACACGTTCACAGGTTGTGCGGGACCTGCAGTGAGAAAGAAAAACACACCGGTGGATGAGAGTGAACCCTCTCACCCCCGGCGTACAAACAGGCAAAAGGGACCGAGGGGGAGAGAGAGAGAGAGAGAGAGAGAGAGAGAGAGAGAAAGAGAGAGAGAGAGAGAGAGAGAGAAAGAGAGAGAGAGAGAGAGAGAGAGAGGGAGAGAGCCACAGGGGCGTGACGGCGATGAAAACATCCTCAAAACTCCCAGAGCCATGGCTCCATTTTCAGGAGAATGAGGGAAACGTTTGACGAATTTGAGGAAATACGCTGGAACTCATCTGTCGCAACCGAAGGAGCAGAGCAGGTTCCCAACTGACTGTCAAGGTGCTGTCATGCAAATTCTGTCTACACAAACCACGCCGGACGTGTAGATACAGGCAGAGACCCCGCGTGGTCTGAGCCCCAGGTGGAAAAGAAGACACATTGGTGTGAACAGGGAAAATGGGATCACAAATAAATTCAAATGCACATTTTAGCAGCAGTGCCTCGATAAACATTTAACGTCGCAAACGAAGCACCTCCCAGACAAGACAAATGACATCGTCATTGAATCACTGTGATCAATATACTTGAAGTGTCATGATTGTGTTTCCAAAAAAAAAGAGTCTTATCTTCAATGATGACAGGTGTACGCTATGATGCAAATTCTTTTTTTTTTTTTTTTTAATTCATCTCCATATTTGCCTACATGGAGTTTCCACAGTCGGCTGAAACGCAGGGGGGGGGGGGGGCAGCGCGATAGCTTCTAACTCCTCGGCTGGATAAACGCTGGCCGAGGCAAGCCAGATGCTTTACATCATTTTCTCGCAGAGACGTTTCTGAACAGCTGTTTACCATGCAAGGTTGAACTACAAAGAAAGAAAGTCGATTTAGACATACGGCGAAGGCCTTGAACGTGTTTATTTAAAAAAAAAAAAGATATACATATATATATAAGAAGAACAAAAACAGGACGATTCCACTTCATCAACTCTTGAAAAACGACTCTTTCCCAAAAACTTTCAGGGGTTCCTGAACAACAGAAAAATACAATACGTTTACGGGGAGGATGCAGCTGTGATGAATTGATGGGAGATGGATGAGTACATGTGAATATGTATATATGTATGTGTGCAGGTAGGTAGATGTTCTTATGCTTATGTAGATTCATGTATGTATGTATGTATGTATGTATGTATGTATGTATGTGACTCAAAATCAAATTTATATAGCACCTTTCATACATAAAATACATAGTGTACATATATACATACATACAAAAACACTGGCTTCTTCTCACTCCTTTTCAAATGAGTCACTGGTTGTCTTTCTGTCAGTTTCAAGCTGTCACTAAAACCCAGTTAAAAACTAATTTTTTTTCATGCTGGCATTTTACACATAGCCACTGACTGAACTGCTGCTTATTGGTTTCACAATTGTGTTTTAATTAAGTTTCACCAATTTTGCATTTTATTTTTTATTTTTTATAATTGCGCATTTGCAGTAAAGTTGTGTTTCAACTATGTTTTATTAGTATTGCTTTTATCATGTTTTACTCTGGAAAGCACCGTGTGCACCGTTTGTGCTGTGTGTAAAGTGCTATATAAATAAATTTGATTGAATGATTGACTGTTTCAATAATTCTGCTTCCTTAAATTTTTTTGCTATATGATTCTATGTTATGGAATTCCTTGATAGCACTTAGGAAGCATCGTCATCGGGACTCGGCCTCTGCTCCGACATCCAAAAGGCCCCTGGAGAGAACCCCACCCCCACCCCCCACCCCCCTTCATCCTACCCCAACCCCCTCCGCTGCTGATCCCAACCCCAGCGTTGCACGGCCAGGCCAGCTCAACTCCCCATTTGACGGCGTGAAGTCACTGGCGGTTAAAATAGGCCAGATCCAAACAGCAACCGGGGGGACTATCAAACAAGATAGTTGCGGCATGGTGTAACGCCGCTCTCTCTTTGTGTTGCTGTGTTGTGCGTGATTCCCACACCCCGGCCGTTCCCTCGCAGCTCCGCCGCATTTCTGCGCAGTGAGCCCACGTTTACATAAAAAGCACGCTGCGGTCCTCTCCCCATCTGGTAGGGAGGCGGTGTTGGGGGGCAAGCGAGCGCAGGCTACGTATTAAATTAAGCGCGGACACATAGTTAACCTAATATGACACAGAGTTGGACGGGGAGAACTTCTTTTTGCCATAAGCGGGAGATTTACTAGTGGGTTATTGGAGGGTAAAGGGTGCCAACTATTTGGAGAATGGATTCAGACGTTTGAGAAAGTCTTAAATTAAGTTTACTCTGGCTTTTTTCTTTGGGGGGGGGCAATGTTTTAATTGGAGAGAACAACTTACTTTCGGCTTTTTTACAACAAGTAATGCTCTACAGCTGCTCTCCTGATCAAAGGGCTTCTAATGGAGTGTGTTAGTAAGCACCAAAATAGGAAGTAGGGAGTGGGCTTTACAGCTCGCCTGAGTGTAATCGACTATTAAGTGACTGCTGAGATTGTTGTCAGGCACTGACGGAGGCTGAGAAACGCCCCCTGTCTCCGACCTCTGAGGACGTGTCAGAATAATGTATATTATGGTAAAAAAAAAAAAAAAAAGGACGGAAATCGGTAACACGGCTGTCCTAGCAGCGTCGCGCTTACTTTGTAATGTAAAACAACGGAACAACAGAATCCTATGTATCGCTACAGCCATTTGACTCGACTGAAGGAGAACTATACTATACTGTGGCATTCTACAAGGTGATGGCCGACTTTTTAAACTGCCAGGAAAGTGGAACGCAAAGGCAGCCTTACAGAAGTTGAAAGTTGGCGTCGTAAAAAGATGAGTGCAGAGGAAGGGATGTTCCGCGGAGGGGGACCCCAGCACTTCATTTCCTGTGCTAGTACATATTGTCTTCCTGGCCAACACTCCTGATGCAACACACAGCTGGCACAGCTTCACTTCATAACCCCGACCGTCTCCTCGGGCTCCACACACGACGACTTCCCAGACTCACCAGAGCCGACGTCTCACAGGCACACCTGCTTCACCCGGACTGCAGTTTGCTCGGTGATAAAATCGCACATTCGTTTTTAATGGGTTGATATCTAAGATTCCAAGTGTTGCATTGGCTTGTTTTCATACTTTATCAGAAGAAAGCAACCGCAGTTGAATAAACTGATTGTGTGGTTGATATTGAGTTAATTAAAGATCTAAATTCAACAGATCATTTGACAGGACAAAAGTGCTTCAAGCAATAACACTATAATAGCAGTAATAATAGCTGTGAGAGGGCGTGTTTGGTGCGGGTTATGTTTTCTGACAGTTGAATACAAACAAAAAAAGTCGCGCTGATAGATCAAACGTTCCCTGAACAAAACATTCTGCATATGTACTGAGAGACATTTCAGAGATTTGTCCATTTATAGTTTCCAGTGCACTTTCATATTAACAATAATTTAATTTCATTATTTTATATAAGGTTTTTGAAAGAAAACTGTTCTTGTTTAAGAACAAATAATAAATATGTAACTATTATTCTGACAATTTAGACTTTCAATAGATTTAGTTATCATCGGTTACCATAATGCTGTTGCCACAATGTGTTCTTTTGATGAATCGGACTTGTGGTGGGTAAAGGGAACCCGTCAAGGAACAGGGAGCTCGTGGTAACAGGCAGCCGACTCTTGAACCTGCCACGCTATTACAAACTGTTCTCATGCACAGCCACCACCTCTGGACACACACACACACACACACACACACACACACACACACACACACACACACACACACACACACACACACACACACACACACACACACACACACACACCCCGGAAATGTGCAGGTCAAGAGCTGAGACATGAGATGGTGCAGACAGCGCGGGGTGGCCGGAGCGCATACTGATGTACGTGTCAACACGACAAACGCACATGCACAGGCACCTACACGGTGAGCCACTTCAAACACATTCCACAGCGTGCACAGCATTGTTGGAAAAAACCGCAGTGCACTTTCGGATGGAGGGTGCCCGACACTCAGACAGACAGAGACGGATGGGATCTTTTTTTTTTTTTTTTTCGTCTCCCCCGCTCTGATTCCACCAATGAAATGTTTCATCACACTAATAAACTAATAACCTCTCACAAAGGAAAGAAGTACTTTAATTTCAGATTTCCAGAGCCAAATATCCAGGAGTCCCCCCCGCCCCCGACCCAGCCAACACTCACTCACTCACTCACATACACGTGGGCTAGGAAGCATACAGACTGGGGAGGTTGGGGGGTGGGGGGGGGGGGCATACATAACAGCACATGCATGCACACATGAACACCACTTTCTAACAGAGCTGTGCTTACAAGCCTGAGAGGAACAAGAAAGGGGCACGGCGCTCAGTTGCACAACTTGTTTTCCGCAAGCTTGAGGAGACGGGAGACAGCTCAGCGGTTACTTCAGAAAACTCTTCACTGATAACCACACCAAACACTCCTCCCTCGCGCAGAAAACACAAAACATAAACAAAAACCTGGCAAAAAAAAAATCCTACTACTAAAAAGCCAGGCCGCTCACTTCAGACACCGCGAGGATTCGAAACGAAAAATATCGGAATTCTCATTCAACCCTATTAGGTGTAAACACACAAGAAGCACCAAATATGGTCACTTCCCTGAGAATATAGTACATGTGGAACCAGAACCAGCCAATGACATGTACCCCACTTCCGGAGATATAGAGTGAGTGAGAGAGAGAGAAGGAGAAAGAGGAGGGGAGGGGGTACCAGCAGCCCCATCTCATAAGAGCCCCTTCCAGGGGCCCCTGTTCTGTCTACATACATGCGCTGTGTAAAGTAGCGAGAACATTTCCTTTGAACCCGGCCGCTGGAAACCGAGGATCCACAACATGTGACAATTTAAAGGCACGCCGTAATGGCGCTTTTCCTGCAACAGCTGGAACGCCAGTGATATACTGAAAGCTTCACTGGGAGGTGGGGAGCTTCTCACAGAGGTCTTGACACTTATTTTCAACCAACTGTTCTTTGCTTGGACCCCGCGTACTGGGTTTGTGTACTCAAACATGTCGCAAAATTGTGCAACGCACCGTCTAAAACACCCGTCTCCAAAGCACAAATGTAGGCCAAAGGTCGAGGCTGCTATGAACAGGTAGAATGGGTGCTGGTGGCAGTGCGCCTCCGTTCCAGTCATTGTTTAGCCGTGGCATTAAAAGTAGAGATGCACCGATCCATTTTTTTCACTTCCGATACCGATACCGATATCTGAAGTTTAGTATCGGCCGATACCGATCCGATATCGATACAGAAAAACAGCATTGAATCACCTAACAAATTATGTCTTGTTGTTTAGAAAAAAAAATGTCTTTTTGTGCAAGGCAATGTCAGACTTTCCTCATTTTCTAAAAACAAATACAATGATCCAGATTTACTGAAAGACTTATTTAATACTGTGTACCAGTACAGTAATTCAAAACAAACAAATCGCTTCACTAGCTTTGTCAAAGTCAAACATGAAAAAAAAAAATATAATAAATATCTCCCTGTTCAGTCAGTGCAATTAGGAGTATAACACAAAATGTAAAATGAAAGAGAAGCTGAAACTGAGAAAAAAATAAAACTATAACTTAACTATCTCGGTCAAACAACATGAAAAAGGAACAAACCCTCTTTAAAATGGTTCAGTCAGTGCAATTAGGAATTCAAAGTGTAATGTAAAATAAATAGTAAAGGAGCTGAAATTGAGAAACAAAATAGCTTCATTAGCTTGAATGGCAGATATTCAAGGTAAACAGCAATCGGCTATAGTGTAGTGCAATTGTGCAAACCGAACTTTAACACCCATTATAAAACCAGCTGAATAACATAATAGCTTCAATAGCTGGGTAAAAAATAAAATAAAAAATAAAATCAGTGCGGTAACGTGTTTTTTTCCCCACATGCAACGGCATCACTCACAGCGGGCTGAGAGAGAAGTCCCTTGTTGACTACCAGCTGTATGTGCGACGCAGCCCACACTACGCACTCCCATGTTGTCCATCGCCTTTCTCATGTTGCTGGCATTGTCCCTCACAATCACATGGACTTTGCTCAACGGAATTTGCCACTTGTCAAACATATCCTTCAGGCTAGCGGCAATTGCCTCGCTCGTGTGTGACCCACGAAAGTTTGCTGTATTTAAAATTGCACTGTGTGGAACGAAACTCTCATCCAGCCAGTGTGCTGTTAAACTCAAAAGTGACACGGGGAAACGTCGGAGCTCCAGATATCGGTTGTAAAGCTAAACGCTTTGACATACTTTATGTCCTCCAGTGTGTGTATCGGAACATTAACGGTGCAGATATTGCACGTAGCCGTGGAGTTTGATGGCTGAGGTAATGTAAAGTAGTTCCAGACGGCGGATCCTTTCGCTCGCTCCACTTTGAAAACCGTGTCAACTGCGTCAACTGCACGGCCGCTGCTCTGTCGCTGACGTCACTCGCATCACACAGCATAGAAATACACAGAACGGAACTGCTCCTATGGATCGGGCCATTGGATCGGCTCATTGTCACCGATACCCGATCTAGAATTTTATTCAATATCGGATCCGATACCGATCCCTGTATCGGATCGGTGCATCCCTAATTAAAAGGATAATGATTTCCTCAGGAATGTTTATCCAGTCACAGAGCAACAAGACAACAGCGGCACAATAAAGATCACATGGAAGCCCTATCTGCTGTTTTCACCTCTTCGGTCCTCCAGACAAGGACTTTATCAAGGTCCCACGGAGATAATGTGACTTTCGTTGTCATGGAATTCACTTCAGGAAAGCCAGTTTATTTATAAAGGCTGCACTGTGAACAACGAATTAGCCATACAGTGCATGTCCAGACTGGAACGTGCATAAGCAAACTGTCCCCCCGTCAACGAAAACAGGCAACTATCCATTTCCCAGTGTCTGTCCCGATTACCTCAAATGCCACAACCGCCAATAATAACCACACCAGCGACAACAATTAAATTCCCCCGTAGCAAATTGTCCACTGATATCGCGTTTTAACGAGAGGTCATTAAGCGGTTTAGAGCGGGATCGTTATCTCCCTCGGAGAGACGGCGTGGCTCTGTCCGGATTGAGACTTTTATTATTGATTTATTGTTATGATAATACAGACCTAAACTCATTCATAAAACCCAGAGGCGGAGCAGCAGCAGCAACAACAACAACAACAACACGGTGCCACGAAAAGTATTCTCCGGCGAGGAAGACGCCCTGATCTGGTGCTCAGGAGCAAAGGAGGCTAATCCAGGACCTATAAAGAGACTTCTTAGCGTCGGTGGCTAATTTGTTTGCGTGTGTGTGCGTGGTGTGAGTGAGTACGGGTGTTTTGTGTTTGTTTTTTCTTCTTCTAATGTGTGTGTGTGTGTGCGTGTGTGTGTGTGTGCGTGTGTGTGTGTGTGTGTGTGTGTGTGTGTGTGTGTGTGTGTGTGTGTGGCCATGCGAGGCCTGGCTGTCGGCTCTATGGGGCCAACCAATCCTGCTACTCCCAGTTTAGACTCGCTGCAAGCGGACCACAGCCGCCCGCTAACAGGGGGACTGGCGTGACCCAGGGGCGGCGTGAAGCCGAGCCGAGCCCAGCCCGCTGGAATCGAATATGACCCTTCTTACAGTGTGGGGAGTGCGGGGGGGAGGAAGGCGGAGATTATCGTTCGCGCCGACATCGATTATCGGCCGCCACGCCTCGACTGAAAAGCAAACAGAAAGAAAGAAAAAGAATCCAAGCCCCCTAGTAGAGACTCCGGATGCCATGCGCCGAGCGAGGAATGCGAGGGTCCGCGTGACTGACATTAAAATCGTTAAGGGAAAAAACAAATTGTAGGCGCTAAATTGTACAAACATCGAAACAACGTCCGTGGGTGACTTTGCATCTGTCGAGTGATTCGAACAATATTTCACATTTTTAAGTGTTCACGCCGATAATATACAAAACCCTTATCGTATATGAAGATGGTAGATTTACTCACAATGATGCAATAAGCGTTATTTATTCATCTATTTTTTTTATTATTATTTTTTTTTTTTTATTATTATTTTTTTACAAATGAACGCTTGCAGCATCGCGCGATTTACGACTATCGTGGCGCAGCGATCGTAAAAAAATAATAATAATAATACGACAATTTTTGCTGCATGTAAACACGCACACTAAAATAATCTGTTTATCCCGTTTGCATCATTGGTATTTGGATGCGTCAACAAAGAGCAACATGAATAAGGGGAGGTAAAAACCGTAGAAGGAGGACTTACTTTCGCCGTTGATTAGTCCACACTGGCATATGATGCAGGTGCCGAGGATAAACAACACGAGTTGTGCTCGCAGCCTCAACGTCCACCGCCTCATTTTGGCTCGAGGGTGAAGTTTCGCACTCTTGAATCTTCCGAGTTTTCTCACCCCCTCAAAAGAAGTTTTTAAAAAATCTAAAAAGTTTTAAATAATAACTTAAAACTGAGGTCCGATTCAACGTTGCCCCCCGTCTGCCAGGGGGTTGTTGGGTAATAAATTCAGGAGAATCTTCCCAACCCAGTTTGTTGTGAGCGTGTGTGAAGCAGACCACTAAATAACGTGATCCTGCGTTCTGGCAACACAAGTGCGAGTAAAGATCTTCATTTTCCAGAAGTGGAAGCGACAGTCCCCGTTCATCTGTTTAACTGTGCTGCTCCGCTCGATCGAAAATATAGGAAATAACAGTAATATGATGAATGATATCCCACACGTGGGTGTTTGAAGGGGCTAGTTTTCAGAGGTCCTCTGGCCCCGGGCTCGTGTTCTCTATGGCGCCCAGTTCCAACGAGGGAAGACCACCTAAAAGCGGGAGAAAAAGGGGAAATATTTCCCTTGTGATGTAAATGACCGGGTCCCTCCAGTGAGGCTCAAGTTATGGATGTCGTCGAGGAGGGGAGTTGGCAGGGTCTGCGCCCTCTCTTGTGAAGTCCGCGGCTCTTTTATTTACGAGCCCGTTTGCTGGTATCTTCTGAGAAAAGTCATCCTTTAAAAAAAGAAGAAGAAGAAGAAGAAGACGGAAGCGGAGCACATCCCAGGAAACTCCACCGGTGCAGGAAGGTGGGGAGATAGGGAGAAAAAACGTGCAGCTTTCTCCACACTACGACCTTCCTCTGAACTCCTTCACCTCCACTGACCGCCACGCCGCGAACGCAGAAGAAGAAGAAGAAGAAGAAGAAATGGTCACAAAACGGCGACCAAATATGGGATAAAGGACGATGAAACTAGCAACGTGGGAGGCGAAGCGAACTGACTTTACCCCCCCAGGGAAAAAAAAGAAATCCTGTGCCGAGGAGACGACGACGACGACCAGGCTCGGTTTTCTGTCCTTACACGTTGTGCCCCGGAGTGAGACAACTCCAGTACGCAGCCCGTTCCTTTTTCTCGGATTAACGTTAGCTGCTGCTGCTGCTGGTGGTGGTGGTGGTGGTGGTGCTGGAGGAGGTGTGGGGGCAGCTAACGGTAGCTAGCTAATCCAAAACAAACGAGGTTTCATGGTCGGCAGCGGTGAAACGTTTACAAAAAACACGCGGATGCAGGCTCGCAAATCCCGTCTTCGACCAGTGGGAAAAGGAGAACCGACGAGGTGAACAAACCGCAAAAAAGACGGGTCAAGTGTAGAAACAAAACAACAACAACAAAAAAAAAACTTGGATTCCCGTTTCGTTTAGCGATGGCTCTCCTTCAGGTTCCCCCCTCTTTCCGTCTCTCTCTGAGTCTCTCCGCCAGTAAACAAGCCTGCCAGTCAACTCAGCTGGGCGACACTCGGACTTTGGCAAAACCCGGGACGGAGCGGATCCGCTGCTTCTCCGCGAGAGACGCCCGGATGTAAAGTGTCTGAGCCCGGGCTGCCGCTGGTGTCGTAACACCGGTGTTCTTTGTCAGAGGAGGGGGGGAAGCAAGTAAACACAGCAATACAGCGTTTGGTTCGTATTATACGCAGACAACTGTTTGGTATTCGGAGAACCATTATGTGCAAACATGAACTTGTGATCTCCAAAATGTAAGGTTTATTAAATAGATGCATGATATGAAATTTTCAAGATGCTCCAGGATTTTGCGCAGAAGCACTTGAACTTAAAATGACATTTTAGGTGCGAAATAGACAGTTTGGAGTCTGCGTCTACAGCAATAAATTTAAAATAATAGAAAATAAGTTATTTATTCATTTATTGTTTTTGAGACTGAACAACAGTCTCAAATGTGGGTTAAATGCATTTAACCCACATTATGCAAACCTGAAAAGAAAATTTGTTTAAAAAAAAAAAAATCTGCTGCTTTTCTCTCCCCATTAGTTTATTAACCCAGACATGGTAAAATAGAAAATAGCTCTCAGGTGACAACACCGTTACTCTACAGAAGCGCTTTAAAGTGCGCTACATTTTTTTCAGTGTCAGAAAATTAAATAAGTGACAAAACATGCAGCCTACCTACCGGTCTGACTAATTGCAGGGATCGTTTTTATGAATGAATTTATGGAACATTACCAGAAACATTTTCAGCATTTAATAAATAATAAAACTAAAACCATGACCACTTATAAAAAATAAAAAATAAACCCTGAGGGGAAGATGATGTCATTCCTGGTTTATACCACTGCCCAAACTTGCATTCATCAAGAACCAGGAGTCATGCAACATCCCCGTAAACTACTGTGCACGTTCACCCGACCAGCTTTGTCTTGATGATTTTTCCTTTATTAAATCCAACACCTTTCCTGGTTTTATACTGTCACTCATAGGTGATATTTGTAGACAAATAGAAGTCACTCTGAGTCATAGACCTGGGTAAATATTACTCACTGCCTCAGCCCTGCAGCCAGGAAGTTACAATACCTGCCTGCAGTGCGGAAGGTACACGTAGTTCCTTCAGATTTGCCCAGCAAATATCCAAATGAAAATGGAAAAGATGTCCTGCGCACAAAAAAAACACCTCAAAGGCCTCGACACCTGCAGGGCGTCTGAAGGTTCTCACATTCCTCTCCTTAATAATTGACCTAGAAAAGAGTGGAACATTTCCTTCTTGTTTATCGCAGGGGTGCCGTCTGCGTGCTCGGATGGGTTCACGCCGTCCTGCGCCGGGCTTGTGTGGAGCAGGCTTGTTAATCTGAGGAATGTTGTTACCCAGTGAACGGAGTAAATGAGGTCTTAGCGAGATTAAATTTCACAGGTCTGAAGGACCGAGGGCTGTGGAGTCTAGTCAAAACAGATCTTTGTGGCAGTCACTCTGTCTGACGCCAACTGCGGCCTCTGCACTCCTGCTCTCTTAACACACTTGTCCCACTTCCTGTCAGAAACCACGCACGGCGCCGATCTTCTCTCCCTCGCTGAGCAGGAGCAAAGCACGCCGAGTGGAGTGGCTTTTTATCCCACTAACCCATCTGAGTGCTGTGGTGCATCTGTGTGCATGTGCGCCTCTTGTGCAACGCTGCAGCCGTGCTCGCCGCTCTGTTGCACTGCGACTTCATCTCAGTAGGTGGCACTAAAAATAACTGCAGGCAATTGACTTACTCTAAATGTCACACAGGGACAAAGGGAGACAGTGGTGTAAATAAATGGGATTAGAGGCTCAGTGTGCAAGATTAGTAGCGTCTTGTGGTAAGAAAACAGACCGAAAACAGGGTTGAACATCCACACTGACTGTGTCCTTTTTTTATACTGATGACTGATGACATATATTTTATCAACCTCAAAAGGAAGCGCAAAGATGTAGCTGTTGAGGTCTGGTTAGGTTGTTTTGCTTTGCAAAGTGACACTCATGTCAAGGCAGTTGGCTGTTTGGCAACCTGGGTTTGGCACAGACTCTGACTTCCTCCACCAGCAGAAGAGGAAGTCATCTTGCATCACGATGAACTTCTTGATTGAGACTCCCCCACGGATAATTTGATCCGATCTGAGTCTGGGAATTACTTGTTCTGCTTTGTGGTTGAAAATGTCTGAGTGCTCCAGCAGTTTGAAACGACGCGTGTTTAAAGCCACAGAAGTTATCTCACCGTTTCATCTTGAACACCTGTTCAAAGTTCTATTTACTGCAGCCTCACAGAAGCTGCATGTGCATAGTTTTAGCCTCAGCAGTAGTTTGGCTCGGGTTAGCGGATATGCAGGTATTGCAAATGACAGAACTTGTTGATTTTTGCCATTTGCTACAAATTCACATTCGTTCTCTTTGATAAAATGCAGGTTATAAAAATAAATAAAGTTTGGATCTGGGTAGCTATGAATATCAATTGATCTATTAAAATCTGTTGTTGCGTAAGTTATTGTTGTCCAAAGATAAAATGATAAACATCTATTTGTTAGTTAGCCATTTAATTGTTCACGTAATACCTCAGGCACACACACGCACACACCCACATCCAACCAAACTCCTGGCTGCTCTCTCCAGTCACCTCCACTGCAGCCTGTCAAGGGAGGGATTCATATATTTGAATGGAGAGAATCTTTGTCTTTTGCCAGTGCGGAAGGCCTCGTAATTAGCCGCGCAGGGAACAGGCAAACACTGGCCTCCATTCAGCTTTGTGTGCGTGTGTGTGATGCTTGCCCACCGAGGAGAGGGTCATGAGCCGAAACAGACAAAACGCTCCTGGGATTATCCCCCTCAATCAGCTCGCTGTGTTGGCGGCTCACACTTTTAGCACTGGATGTTCCGGCGCTTCAGATCCCCATCGCCTTCACCCGGGACAAACAACAGCCTGGGTCTCGCTGTTTAGGTCTCCCCCTCCACCTGTCCCTCAATCAGTCAAAACAATCGTCACATTTGCCGTGTGTTGTCATTCGCAAAGCACAACGTCTGCTCCTGTTTCATAGACACAGGAAGAGACACTGGCTCGCGTTGGCCAAGATGTGTGCGACCCACTGGTGATGATGCCACACTGCCACGTGTCGTCAGTGATGAAAGGAGGTTGTGTACTTTGGTCCATTGACAAGGAGTATATGATGTTCATATACTGCTTGCAAATGGCATGGCTACATACAGTAGCTTCTAGTTATTGAATGTTTGATGGGAAACTGTTAAAACTGCTGTTACTGTGGACTTTGAGAAGGCTAAAGAGTTTCTTCAGAAGATCAAAAACATAAAGACCTGAGGGAATTATGTTGTCCGTCAGGAAATAAATGCCAACGACTGGACTGTGAAAATGTCACACCTCTGTACTAAATACTAAATATCTTGAGTGCAATAAGCATTGACAATGAAAAGTCCACAAAATTGCGCTGTACTCAAAGACAATCTACAGATAGAACGATCGGCACTCTGTGTCCTTAAGTGACTTCACATCATGTTGGCGATGAGGCAGCGCAAGTGTTGCAATAGCGTTGGCGTGCTAGCGAGCTGGACCTGATATTCATCTGGCATTAATGTTGCGATGACTAATGTGTGAGAAGAAGTGGTCCAGTCTATACTGACTCAACAGTTCGCCAGCAACCTGCTGTTCAAGCAGAAGTGGCAGCAGAAGCAGAAGAAGGGGTTAACCGTCACTTCTGCTGAGGGCAAAACAGCGATTCAAAACAACACAAAGCATGTTGAAATTAGTGCTCAACACAACCGGAGAAATGCATTTGAGTATGCTAATGGAACGCAGCTAAAACTATTTACTTCAGGTCATTTTCACACTCTCACAGCCCCAGTTCTTTTTATTCTGATGACACCCAGACACTAATGTCCCACTCGAGCATAACTTTGCGAATCCTCCCAACCAAGTCTTCACAGCTTTGTCCATCAAATGGTCAGGATGCTGAACACTTAGCATTTCCTCCTCCAAGTCTAAGTAGCCCAGCCAGGGAAAGTAACTTACTTTAACTGGATAACTACACTGAACTGTACTGTACTGTAACTGCACTATAATTGCACAAAACTACCACCCGTTTACACCTTTGTGGCATTTTGTCTATTTATTGTCCATATGTTCTGTCTATTTTTCTTTGGTGTGCGTCAACTTCGCGCTTCCTTTGATTCTTGAGGTCACGCTGTCCGAACAGATTCTCCCCTGATACTTGACGAGATAAAGTGAGACACTGGGCAAAGTGTTTTCAGTAAGAAAGGTCCGACTTCCTCTTTCAGGCGGCTCTGCCTCAGTGTCCTGACCGGCGGGACCCTTCAATCAACCTGTCCTCCACCCTGATGTTCCAGCCCGGCTCATTGTGCGTGATGTGTTTTTTACTGCCGCTGTGTGCGTGAGACACTTAACCTTGAGGTCACACCCACACACACACACACACACCTAACTGGACCCCATTTTCCCTGTTTGTGCTTCTCTCTATACAGATAGACACCTCCACTGCCGAATCTTCAATCTCTCTTCTCAATTAAATAACTCATCACTTTTTCAAACCAGCTTTCTCCTTCCATCTGCTTATTTTTCCATATTTTCCCATCCTTTTGCTACTATTTCTCTTCTTTCCTCTGCACATTGTGAGCACTGATGGGTCCATCGCCACTGGGATTGGTTCCTTATCACCGCTAAGGAACTGGGCAGTACCTCGAACTCTGAACGTCCCTCCTGAGAGGAAGTGTCGGTGACAGCTCTGCCCATATATATTGTTAAAATGGCAGCGAGAGCAACCAACCCAAACATCGAGGCGCCGCTAACACAAAGGAGAGTCAAGGTAAGGTCAATGTCGCCGCCAGCCCTCCTTCCGCCCGAGCGCCAATAGCTTGGGTGGGAAAAATCGTACGTCTCCCAGACTTCCCCTCACGCTGGGAATACGGGGACACCGTGGTTTTGTCGCTTCCTCTCACATAAACGTTGACGTGCGCAGACATGTGGGGACGGCCAGTTCCCAGAAACCTTTTCCCGCCAGGGGAGATTAAAGGTCCAGCGCTCAGAAAGGCGAGCGCCTTACAGCAGGGAAGCTCACTGAAAACGATCTTAGATGTGAATCCCAATTTTCTGACGTGATGATTTTGTATCTTCCTTCATTGCCACAGTGATGTGGAGGTAAAATCATGAAGCGCTGAGCAGATCAACATCCTGGGCTCAGCAGACTGGTGATGGTACAACGTGAGCACCTTTGCACCGAATTTCAAGGGAACATGGGCTTCTTCTAGCATCTTTACCACTGAGTGTTATTTAGCCAAACAGCAACGCGTGTCATTAATGAATGAAAGCGCAGCACTTATTTATTTTATGGACTGTGTCTAACAAAGAACACACTCATGTATTTCTCATTCAATTCACTTCAAAAAAAGGCCTTGAGATGTTGAACACTGGGCCTTTAAGTAGGAGGTGAGCGCTGAGTGTTAAAGTGGGTATTTCACAGAAAGTTCTGCAGCTGCAGCTTGACATGAAATTATCATATCAAAAATGACCATAAAAAATTATTTTAGAAAAGAGAGGAAGCAGTCTGAAGTAAGATTAGCTAGCTATGATTTAATAACTGAGTTACGACTGTTTATGCTACTGAATAACCAACGATTTGACGATGTGACGATTTAAAGAGGAAATTGGAGATAAAACTTGTAAAAACTGGGATGACTAAAGTCGTAAACCTCTGCGGTGAAAACTCATGTTTCACACACTGGGCCGTACGAAGAACCGTGGACAGAACGCTGCACTGGGACTTGCCATCCACTTTCATGTGTAGGTTGTTTTGGTTTTTTTTTTATTTCAAGATTAAATCGCACAAGGGGGAAGTCAATAAATGGGTGTGCTTATTTTAGAGCGGGCAACTTACCAACTCCCTAATTTGCGAGCGCCGAGGCCAAACAAAACAATAGGAAACGCTTCATGACTTCCCGTCGGCAGGTCGTAGCTGTGGGAGAGAAGCGGCGGCATTGTATCGCTGTTTATGGAGGAAACGCCGAGAAGCGGCTCGGCTCGGGAGGTCGCGTCGGGGAGTCAAACTTCCTCTCCTCGGGCCAACGTGACCCCCCCTCCTCCCCCGCCCTTCCCCCACGTGGCCCCTCCGAAGCGGATCTGCCGCCGTGTGCCAACAAACTGCCGCGACCCGCGATAAGTTTTCTCTTCTGCCGCCCTCTCGCTATTGTTACCGAGCCCGAGGAAGCCAGCGCCAACACCGAGGCCCCCCATCGCCATTTTGACTGGGGAGGTTTGTGTGTGTTGGTGTATGTGTGTGGCCCCGGGGAGGGAGCGGAGGTGGTGGAGTCGAGGGTTACGCTCTATTCCCAGCCGCAGCCCCGAGGCTCTGCTCTCCAACGTCCCGTGACTGAGGCATCGGCGACCCCCCTCCCCGACCACCAACCAGAACCGCCCACTTCCCCAACGTGCGGCTGACGAGGGGAAGGGAAGGGGGGAGGGGCAGGAACTGATGGGGGCGAGGGCGGGGAGGTTATGGGGGGGGGGGGGGGGGGTTGGACATTGCGTCCTGAAAACTTCCCCACAATAACAACAACAGCAGTGTTTGTTGACGTTCTCACACGGAGGAGAGGGCCGAGGGGGGTCGGGAATCGGGTGTGAAAGTTCAGCGATGGGTCTCGAGGGGGGGGGGGGGGGGCGGGTTGTGTAACGAGGCAAAGTGTCTCTTGCTATACCAGGAGACAAATTCCCAAATTAGGAAATGAAAGGGACAGTTCACAAAATAAATATCCCCCCCGTAGTTGCGACTACTCGCCCACTGCGTTGATGGGGGTGTCTATTGCAGCTTTCCAGTAATTGTAGTGGAGCTTTACTGGGAGGTGGAAGAAATTAGAGGAGGGGGGGAACAAAAACAGAAAAGATGAAAAACATGACGTCTCCATCCAGCAGCTCAGACACCGAGTGCAGCCTCCCAGACTGGAGCTGCGTTCATGAGCCTCTCACAAGCAGGGGCCGGTCTGTTTATGTGCTGCAGAAACTGGCCGAGCTCCAGAGGCAACGCAAACATTATGATAGCCCACAGATTTCTGGGTAATTTCTATTCACGTGCGGATCAGCAGAACAGAATCCTGATTCTCCTTCGTCCATTTCCTATCTTCCCATTATATTTTCAAATGTGACCGGCTTGGACCCGAAACCATTTCACTATTTGCAACTTTCCACTAACTTTTTGAGTCATACGCCACTGCTGAAATAAATACCCAGCTTCATTCACACATATATCTTGGGTCGCGGTTATTTACCTGCACACTGGTCCTCCTGCGTCACCGCCTCACCTCCCCCCTGCTTCTCCATCCATCTCACGCAGCAGCACAGGAGAAGCAGAGACGTCACGGCTGAATAAAACATCAGAGGCAGCAGGGAGAAGGTTTCCAGGAGCCTCCTGCCAGCCTGCAAAAGTAATGATTAAACTCTCTATGGTTTTTTTTGTTTTTTTTTATTTAGCGTCTCTTCTGCTTCCAGCCTCGCCGTGAATGCCGTGCATCAATTCAGCTGGACGTCAGCCGGACGACGTCAAGGTTATAGGAAATCCATGCGGCCGAGGAGGCGATGATTTCACCGCCGGCCAACCATGATGCTGAGCTGCTCTTTGGGCTTGTTGCAACGTTGCTGTGGTGCCGACATTGGCCGTGAGAAAGCATGACTGACTGTTAGATTGTTGAGCCGAATCACGGGCATGAATTAGTCTTGGTTGCTTTCAAGGTTGAAGGAATCTATTGCCATAATGAATCTTAAATGCTCATATAGAGCATGTTAACTTACACTGGTTCATATTTGTGAATCTTGTATTTGTATTTGTGCACTAGTCCAGAATTCGGATCTGCTTGAGTTGTTTTTTTCCACTTTATCTCTGGAATTTATTCACTTGTTTAATTTCTACAAAATAGCACAGTAGCCCCCCCCCCCCCTCCTCCTCTCTTTTTTTGTCAAACTGAATATTTTATTGTCAATATTATTCCGCTTCTTTTCAAATTGCAGAAAATCCTCCATTCAAATTCCTTCGTGTTTGTGCAACAGAGTCCTTGACCAGTTAAATGTGCTCGAGAGGGACTGAGATATGAAGACTGAATAAGTCAAGGATTGCAAGGATTGAAATTTTCAAATTAAAAGTGCAGAGTTCAGCCTCTCCCTGGTTTCAGTGTGATGAAATAGGAACATAACTGGCACAAATATATATACTGTATTTAAGATGCTAAAAGAGGTGAAAGGTTTCAAGTATTTGATGCAAGATGTTTTATTAGTCTATTATTTATTACTAAAGGTGTGTGTGTGTGTGTGTGTGTGTGTGTGTGTGTGTGTGTGTGTGCAACATGAAAGCTGGGGGGCAAACGTCTTGGCCTTGCAGAGGAACGTATTCAGCCACTCATAAATGGTTTTGTCCTGAAATGAAGCCACAGTGCTGCGAGTGCAGGACTCAGCTTGTTGACACACACAAGGGATCTTACGCGTCGATAATTCAGGCTTTCCACAGCCCTGACGACGGCTAACAAACCACTGCAGCACCTCTTCTCCTCTCACACTGACGCACGGCGGTGCAGAGTCAGTACCGGCGCAGTAACACAAACTGGTGGTCAGGATCACTTGTGAAGACGATGAAAGTGGAGAGTTCTGCTACATGCTGTTTCCACACACTGATATACACATTTCTTGCAATTCATCCCAGTCCATCTGTTGGTCGGCCTTGATTCATCCAAAATGTGGACAAAACATGTGACGAGTGACGTCAAATCCACCCTTGAAAGGAACCTTGGTCCCAAACCGCCTCACGTCCAAGGATCTGTCGCACTTTAACACAAGCGCCCCCCGCAGGGCCACAGAAAAACACTTTTTTTAACAAAAAAAAAGGAGAGAAACCTGATGAAAACAAACAGCAAGATGTCTCTCTCTCTCTCACACACACACTCACACACACACACACACCTCGAATCTGTTATCTGGAGGAGCCTCCCTTGTTCCAGGAAAGTTTCTGCACCTGCTGTGGCAGCCTGGGACTCTTTCAAATGTCGAGGGGGCCCAGGAGAGGTGCAGCTGCCCCAAACCCCCTCAAATATCAACAGCTCCCAGCCGCCGCTTTGCACCGTCTGCAGCACCTTAGCTTTGTGCTCTGCCTTCCTCTTAGACAGAACCCGAAGAAGCTGCTTCTACATTCAAAACAGCTTCAGGTATAAATATGACTGTCGGTAGCAAGGTGTGTAGCAGCCTTCTGCAAAGTGTGGGCCAGTAAAAGGCGTCTAGCGCCAGGCCACAAAGCGGCAGCCGCAGGGCAGAGAAGTCACGGCTGCTGCAGCAGCACCTCCACCTGGACTCTTTAGATCAAAGGTTGAGCACAAAGCAGCGGGAAGAGGGTCGCCTCCATCCTGGGCGGCGGCAGTCTCTGAGCTCCAGCGCTGCCTGACAGACGGCCGGGAAGGTTCACTGCATTCAGCCCGCATGTTGACATTAAGCTGTAAGTGCGAAGTCGCGGTGAAGGTGACGCAGGGCTGCAAAATGACATATGACTGGAGGTCGCAGGGGCGCAATAAACATGCGTGCACTGCACACAGGCAAAACCCACGGGGGCATGTACAGGCACACACACACACACACACACACACACACACACACACACACACACACACACACAAGGAGGAAGTGCTTTCTTTCTTCAGCTGTAGCTCAGGGGCTGCTGCAATTTGGCCGTGTGTGTGTGTGTGCGTGTGTGTGTGTGTGTGTGTGTGTGTGTGTGCACTCTGAGAGGTGCAGTCAGTGTGTTCAGACTGGGGCAAGAAGCTCAGACACAACACAGGCAGGCAGGCAGGGACGCTGTGTCCTGATGGGGGAGACAGTCCTGTGGTGAAAACAGAGAAACCTCCACTGCACCTGTGGAGACACGGGGGATTAAGGCAGAGAAGTAAACAGCGCAGCCACTAAACCTCACCAGCTTTTCCAACCTCAGCTCGTCAACACACTTTCGTATTTTACCGCCTTCACTTGGTCAGTGTGTCGATCAGGAAAATCAGGGATTTTCCAAGGAAGATTTTTGTGGTTAAAAATAATTTAAAGCTAAAAATTATTTCCCGGAACAATGGAATCACTCAGCGACTTGGTGACCGATAAGGACGGAAGCACACAAGTTCTTCCGATGAATGCCAGGAGAATTGAATGACAGTCAAGCACTTAAGGAGCAACAAGTGAAGCCTATTGCAACCCTGGCAGGCCATTAACATCATGGCACAATCCAAACTGTCGCACAAAATAAGCACAAGCACAGCCCTCCTCGGCCCTTCGCTCTCTAAACGAGGTGGAAAAAGAGAAAGAAAAATTCCCTTCATCTCTGTGTGCAACCTGAAATCCTGCGGCCGCTGCCGCCGCCAACAACTAAATTAAAAAGGCTGCAGAGCCAAAGCTGAGACCAGCTGGGCGCAGCGCTCCGAGAGCTCTGAAGCTTTCTGCTCTCCTCACTGGACCAGTGACCCATGAAGCAGCAGGTTCCTCCATCACGTGGAAGAGACGACAGCTCTGGGAAAAAGTTCATCCTCAAAAGATCTTGACCACACACACCTCAACATCCTGGCTGACTGGTCCAGAGTCATCAGCAGAAAGTTTAGAAGTTGGAGTACCAGAATTAGTTTTCTATCACACAGACGGAGATCAAAAACGTTGTCTTTGCTTTTTAGAGTGTCTTCGGACAGAGGCAGTTGACCGTTTGATCTTAAATCAAAGAAAACAAACAACATCCACACCAGTTTATGAAGTAGTGCTTCCTGGAGGTAGGAATCGAGAACCGGTTCCGACTTTGAACTGCACACATTGTGGATTAAGTTGTATTAATTTTTCCTAACAAGGTTTAGGAGAACATAAGGAGTCTAATCTAGCTTTTCATACATATGGCTTAAATTAAGCTTTCAAAATCATTCCTTGAAACTAGATTTCCTTCATAGTTTGTACTGTAATGTTATTGAAAAACAAATTTCAGTAATGTGAACAATTTTATAGTTATCAATGTTATGTGACAACCTTATGGGACATTACAAAGCTCAACAGTAAAAGGACATGATATTACCCCTTAACCTAGAACAGTGTTTCTCGCAGAATCACGTCGGGGGGGCGACGCGCACGGGGGGGGGGGGAACTAATGTTTTCACGTCGGAACTTTTTCCACGGCGGAACAATTAACAAAAAGTGTTCAGTAGGTTGTAGCTGAGAGAAACACTGCTCAGGTGCACAGGATGGACAAATATTTAACAGGGACGAAAAGAAGAATTCAGGAGTCCGGCGGCGGTGGCCAGTGCTCTTTGTTGTTGGCCACTTTTGGCTGTGGAATCGTTCCGCGAGTGGCTGCGGAACGATGGTGTCGTTCACGCCAGACTTGAAGCGGGGTGCACTTCCGAGCGCTGATAGAAGGTAATCAAACACCTTTGCATCAGTACGTGATCTACGCCGCGACTGGCGCGATATTATGACTTAGCGCACGCAACGCTCAACGTCATCCCGTGTGGCAGGTAGAAAATGTGACGTTGTCGCATGACTGATGTTGTTGATGTGGTCAATTTCATCAAAACAAGAACCCTGAAAGCGCGGCTATTCTCTGCACTGTATGAGGAGATGGGAGCACAACATAAAGCTGTGTTGTTTCACAGGGAAGCCAGGATGGTGGATGTTACTAAAGTGGTTTGCCAAAAAAAAAAAAAAAAAAAGTGATTTGCACAGCAGAAAAGTGAAAGGAGTATTCTTGTTTAAAAAGTAATGTTCAGGATTTGATGTCACAAAGAGTGATTTGCTAAAAGTTGTTTATTTGTACAAAATAAATGATTTTATAAATGAAGAGAAAAGTGAAATGAATGTTCATGGTAAAAAAAAAAAAAAAAAAAAGTTTGTTTTGATATCACAAAAAGTGGTGTGCCAAAGGTAAAACATTATTGCACATTTATGTTGTTTCAGTGAATTTGAGAAAAAAAAAAACTATTTTGTCACAATTTTTGCTTTTTGGGGGCGTGACAGAGAAAGTTTGAGAACAACTGACCTAGAATAATATGACACAACCCAAACAGCTATTAAAGAACTTAATTCTTCCCTCATATGTTCCCTCCAAGAACGTGTAACAGCATAACAGTGTGCAGTACATGAAGCATTTTATTTTCGTGAAACTAATGATTCTAATCAATCAATGCCTTAATGGTCACTCCATGTTACTTTCTGTCAGTGCTGCGGTCAATGTAGACTGCCCCCTAACGTCTCAAATGTGAACTACACGGGTAAAGGGAGGCGGAAAGTGCTCAGTTCAGTTGCTCCATATCCAAACCGCGAGCTGCAAGAGAAATCTAAATTACTCGACAACACAGTAAAGAGTACTGGAGAGTCCAAATAAATTCCCTTTAAACATACACTCGGCAGAAATAAGTTACGACGCAACGCTGCAGAACATGTGACTAAACCCAGTTCACGTTAAAACTAGACCGTAACGATAGTTATAAATGGAACGCGTCAACACCACGCACGTGTCCGACTACATTGGCAAAGAACGGAGTCCACTAAGTATGACGTTGAGCTGATAAATTGTTTTCAACAAGAGATCAGGGGAGAGCGCGAACGCAGTCCCCCACTACCAGAAATTATGCAGTCGAGATTCCCACATTTGGGGAATTCGCAGGGGTCAGCACAACCGGAGTGCAATGGCTGAGCCTCGCCCTGGGTGAACCACCTTCTTGATCATGGTATCTCCCCTGCCAGGTAAGTATGAGTTGTACACGGCCGACATGAGGAAGTGTATCACAGTCACGCCACGTTGACCCACGGTGCTCGACATGTTTTAACAAAGACAACGAAACGAAACAATGCCAGACTTATGAGAGAAAAAACGTCCTTTATTTACAGAGGTTGTAAACTAAAAGGGAAGAGAATGTGTCCGAAATAATACATTTGTACTGATCAACCCTTTACCCACAATTCAGTGCTGCACGCCCAGAACAAAGAGGATTTCTTAAAAAATCACTGTTTTCATCTGATTTATCTCCAAAATGATCAAAACTCAACATTAAGAATTAAATATAGCAAGAAGAGCTACGATTGAAATGGTGGTGTGGGAGTCAAATGGAAAGTAAAGGCAAAAGAATAAAATACTGAATGAACGTCTGTCGCCTCAGAGAGGTATTACGTCACTTCCTGCCTACTTGTTTTTAAAATGGCAGAGCTCACACTACTGCCCTCTACTGCTGTGAAGAAAGAACAGCAGAGGGATAGACTCTTATCTGGAGGCACAGCGTGAAAAGAGCGAGGGGGTTAGTTTTTCAATAGTTTCGAAAAATGCTACACAAATTAACAGCCGAATAAAGTCTGAACATTCCTGATTCCTAGGTAACCGGAGTGATGAAAAGAGGACGGTCACTCAACACCTGACGAACAGCCGACAAACAGGTTGCAAGTGCTTCGTGCACTATTTTCTACTGGGGTGCGCTCTCGATGAAATACGAGGTGTGGATGTCGTGATGGTACGTTCCCAACCTGATTACGACACATCGCAACTATATACAACGTCATCCCGGACAATAAAATGTGTTGACTCAAAAATTTTACGACTGCGTCAATATAGAGTACACAATTTACGTAACGTACACAGATGAACTTAGATTCATGGAAGTCCTGCCAGCCACAGAAGAAATATGTTTTCATTTGACAAGAAAGGAGGAGTGCACCGTTCCTGGAGGTACTGCAATACCAGGTCGATGCGTGGAGTGGACGGAGCAAGCCCCTATTCCATCTCCCTGTTCCAAAAATCAATTTAATATATGGTCCCCGGGTAGGGGACGTATCAGATATTAAACTGATAAGAACAGATACTACACTTGATCTTAGCCAAAAGGCCGAGAAGCGATAACTGACACTGGGCGAAGTAAACCATGTCATTGTGCTGACCACGACTTTCGGTCACGGTGGCGTTTAGTGACAATTTCGATAAATGAACGACAGTGAAATGGGAAAGTCTCGGCCGGTGTACTACTAATAGTCGTAACCGAAGCAACGTTGAAAACACTTACTTAAAACCATACAATAATTTAGTTAAGTTTACGATAGTAAAAATGATCTTGTGGTCACATGACCAGATTCCTCCAATCAGTTGTCGTTAACTATAAAACGGATAAAATGGCTATTGAGGGAAGTTACGGCGATAAAATTGCTAATGGTTAGATACTTTGATATGAGAGAAATACATGTAACCAACAACATAATAGGAACACAAGTGAATGCTTTAAAAAAAAAAAAAAAAAAAAAATGTAGGTCTTCGTTTGTTGGCGGAAGCACTGCATATAGCTTCCGGCCATCTCCTTTTTCAAATTTAAGGTCGAATAGTTCAAACAAGGTTCCAAGTAGAAGTAAACTGGATGTACAAAAGCTATTGCAATTTAAAACCAAATTTTGCGGTTACAGCTCTCCAATAATTACTTGAGGGTCAAACTTCAACATCATACATATATATATATATGATATCATACAAGTTTTTTTCTATGTGTTTGGTATAACATTTAGATGAATTAAGTCGCGTCTAGAGACTTGATGCGACTTCCGTCGCGACTGAAAAGAGCGCTCAAAGTCTCTCGAAAAACTACGACACGGCACTTTTTTGAAGTTAAAAAATTTAAAACATACGACAACAAAATTAATCATTATTATGTCCGTGCCTTATAGTTATAAACAGCCGCAACTCTAAATATGATAAAGTAGAGAGGTGGGAGGTGTGGGGGGTTACGAAAAAAAGAAGAACTTCACCCTGAATGTGAATACAACACTTACCATAAATAAAAGGTGTTATTTTGGTTCCATTTCGAGTTGAAAATATATCTACTTAAAAAAATAAAAATATAATAATAATGATAATAATAATAATAATAATAATAATAATAATAATAATAATAATAATAAATACTCTGTGCACATTTGCATTAGCTTGATGATAGCATGTCAACGAGCTGAACGGGTCAGAGGACCTTGAGGTGCCAATTAACACCTAAAAAACCAACAAAAAGGGTTTGTCGTGTAATTCCACCCACCACCAAAATCTAAAGCACATGCTACGAACAAAATATATAGAAAGTGCAGGAAATTCATAAATGTTTATCACCTGTCAAGTAGTTTTGTACAACGCACTTATTTCATGTAGTTATATTCTTAACAAGTTGCAAACAGGTGTGAAAGGGCCGGTATTTGGAAAACCCACTGTTGATAATGTAGTAGTTCTTCCCACGTTTACTAAATTCTGGCTGTTATCTCATTCGGAATCGGAGATTAAAGTCACATTTCTCGTAAAACGTATATTTGGAAGTAGTAGTAAATGAAGAACAATGAAATTAAAACAAAACTAAACAAGAAGTCATGTAAAGTAACGCCTGATTAACCTGTGCATCTGTGAAGGCAACATTTTATTCTGGGATTCAAAACAAAAGTTTGATAGGAAATAGAGATGGATGACCACCATGACGATGAGGTGAGTTTGATTACATTTCAGATGCTGTTTGCATGCCTCATTGAAAATGTTTCTAAAAATCCAATTCAGTTTAAGGTCATCTAGGTGCAAACTAATTTATAATCTGATGGTTTCTCATCAAACAGGCAGCGTTTGTCAATGAAGAAGTCAACAGAATTATCAAAGAGGTGAAGGAAGACAGAAAACCTCAAACACTAACTGGTCATGCTTTGAAACTTTACTGCCAACTTTGGATCCGACCTCCCGGAGCCACTCGTTGCCATGGATGCCACTGTAAACAGTGGCCCAAGAGTGTTGACTGTTGACGCTGTTTGACACATCCTTGCAGAGTAACATTTGAAACATTTTTTTTTCATTGTAGTCAATAGAATCCTCCATCGGAGGAAATGTCTACCAGCACAACAAGCTAAATCAGTGGACAACCACTGTGATGGAGCAATGCCTGAACAATCTCAGCAAACTGGGGAAACCTTTCAAATACATCGGTATCTTTGACAATTGAACAGGGGCAATGGGAGATCTAAACTGTGAAGCCAGTGTTAAAACATGTGCACCTGTTTTGTTTTTTTGTTTTTTTACAGTAACCTGTGTAATTATGCAGAAGAATGGAGCAGGGCTACAATCCTCCAGCACTTGTTTCTTTGACAGTGCGACTGATGGTACGTAAAAAACATTATTTCTTCTTCTTCTTTTTTTTTTTACGAAGAGTTTTTATTTCATCTCTTGAATTGTCTCAGTTTTGCTTTTTGAGGTGGTTCTTCTCACTTTCTGTTGAGCATGTCTCATAACTTACTTTGGAACTCATTGTCTGGCTCTTGTTTTTCTCATACAGGTAGCTGTGCTGTTCGATGGGAAAACAAGTCCATGTATTGCATTGTCAATGTTTTTGGACTGGCAGTTTAAAAAAAAAACATTACATTGTTTTAATCACACTGGCTATGCTTGAATAACCTTCAGGATTAACAAATATAAAGACTTTTTTGTGCAGGGAAGAATTTCTCTTGCATAACCTGCCTTTTATTTCACTTTATTTAAAATTAAATAAATAATTCAGTCGTAGCTTCCCATCAAAATTTGCTCTTTTTTCAGTATCCTATACCAGTTTTTGTGATATGTCAGTACCTTCTACAACTCAAGTTTTTTCAAACAAATGCTCAAGTGACCCTAATTTAGAGGGGCAGGTCACCCTAGCATCCATACAGCAAGTGTGACCACCCGAAAAATCCTAACACCGAGCAATGAACTAGTAACTACCTTGAACAAACTGCCCGGCAAAGCCTAAACAACTGTCTCAAAATCCTAGCAACCATTTGGGAGAGCCTCAGTAACTGTTAACTATAACAATTAAATCTTGCCCACAGCATGAAACCACATACTAGATGAATTTTAGACAGAGATGTACTCTTTTTAGAAACATTCTTGTAAGGAATTTTCCCATTAATTGTGCGAGGCTGAAGTCTAAAAATGAATTTAAAATTGGACCTTGAACCATTCTTCTGCACTGCAATTATACTTCCCAGAAGAAAACATTCACGCACTCGCTGATGGCACAGCACTGGGAGCAATTAGGGGTTCTCTGCGAGCAGACTTCTGAGGTCAGAGGCCAAACTGCCAATGTTCTGCTTACTGGAAGACAGCTCGACCTTCTGAGAAAGTAGATCCAAAAGCTGCTTTTGCTAACAACACATAGAACTTTGGATTATACTTTATCCACAAGTAAGGGTGTTAAGTCAAACTGTGAAGTTATAACTCTGTGGCTATGCTCTTCTAAACTGTTAATAATTTAAATAAACAATAATAATATATATTTTTTTTGGCATCAATGGAATAGGAGAAAACAAATATTTAGGTGCTAAAATATTCTAATAGACAAATTGTTGTAAAGTGTTGTGTACAAACACAGACATAATGTAAAATTCCTCACTCCCTAATGCCATGCAAGTCTATGGGGTGAAAAGTCAACTTTGTCCTAGAGACATGGGGCCACTTGCAGGTTCATCGGGATCCCTCAAGACACAGCCATGTCAAATTTGGGACTTTTAGCCCCAAATTTGTGTGTGTGTGTGTGTGTGTGTGTGTGTGTGTGTGTGTGTGTGTGTGTGTGTGTGCGTGTGTGTGTGCGTCAACCTCGCGCTTCCTTTGATTCTTGAGGTCACGCTGTCCGAACAGATTCTCCCCTGAGACAAAGCAACTTATTTCGGAACAGGGCATTAAAAACTATTTCCAGAGTGCCTCCAAGGGCTTGAAGTGCAGGAAGGAATTCATTCAGGTTTCCTGGGTCGGGGGTCAAAAGTGCCATTATGGGGCCTTGAGCGTCCAGGCATTTTTTTTTTTTGAATGCAGGAACTTAACACATGCCAGACCCTGTCTGCACAGGGGAAAATCAAAGAGGAGCGGCATCTTTTCTTCAGCTGACGGGATAATACAAGTTGGGGGCTAAAAAAAAAAAAGAGAGAAAACTACACCGGCGGTGAAGTCACGCTCAGCCGCCGCTGCTGCTGCTCCTGCTGCTGGGGGGTCGAACACGCAGCTGGAGCTCGAGACGGTGGCAACAACTTTAAACGGAAGGGACGACGATCCTCGGCAGTGACACAGCCTCATTTGGTCTCCCGGTGGCCCTGCATACCTTAACGCAAAGCAGGCCAAACAAACCCCCGGGGATCCTAAAATACACAGCAGGCGCAGCCTCAACCCGGATGGCTGTGAGATCCCAGGGTGGTGGTGGTGGTGGTGGGGGTCAGTGCTGCAGGCCTGGACAAGCTAATGGCTTCCATGGGCCTCAGATGGCAGTCAGAGTGACAGCACGGCAGGAATGTGAGCGGCTCCTCACACCATCAAGGCTTGCAGGAAAACTGCAGTTCCTGCCCCCCTCCAGCAGACTGTCATCAAGCTGAATTAGGACGGAGGAAAAGAGGCTGACAAATGTTGAGGTTAAATCATGGAGACACGTGGTCGCAATGTGCTTCTACTGCAGCCCACCAACTTTTTATTTAGCCATACCTCAGTTCTCACACCACGGCTAAAAGCAGAGCGCCGGCTTTCAATGATACTTCCCGGCTTTATCGGACCGTCGGGGTCACTGAGGCCATCTGCTCGCACTGACACTGCAGTCACACGGGATCACCGCCACACAGATGGCGCTATTTGATGTTGCAGTTTATGAGGATTAGGTCACACACACACACACACACTCATTGGGCAGAAACAAGAGCACAGAAAGAGGAAACAGGTTGTTGTCTCACTTTATGGAATGAATTTTATCTTAAAAGCCTAAAGATGAAGCAGTAGCAATAACGGCAAAACTCAAATACGCTGTCTGCAGCTTCCTCGACATGACAAATGTCCAGCAGTGAAACAGAACACATGGCTGTGTGAAAGACAGATCACTCAAGAGGCAAACAGATGAGACTGAACGCTACAACAGGAGACAAAAATCAAAATCAAACATGTCAGTTGTCTGGGTTGTCAGTTTGTCGTAATGAATTGTAATGCTTTGCATTAAACTCCCTTCATCTTGATCACCTTCAACTGGAAACACTTTGACTTTGTATATTTATGATTTCATATTACAAAGAAGCCCAACGAGATGAAGGAGCAGCTTCATTTCTCCTCCCAAGTTTAACTTGCACCGTTGCAATATAAACTCTGTCCCGTCGCAGGTGAACAACGGCACACCATCATCATGAGGTCCAACATCATGTAGAATTCACTTTACTGTATTTCTAAACCGTCTCCATTATCTAGTGATGACAAAGGTCCATCCTTAACTTCTACATGTTTCCATTTTCCACAAGGTGGGTGCTAAGAAACACAATTCTGGTCGAGACCCCCGTGTGATGTCACAGAGGGCACTTATAGCTCCCTCATATGACAACCTGCCCAGTCAGTTGTTTGTTCCTCCCTCAAGCCTTGTTTTTTTTTCTCCTTTCAAACAAGTGAAAGGTCCAGCAAAGTATCAGTTCAAGCATGAAACTAAAACCTGTGTATTTTTTTTTGCAGGGGCGTTTAAGCAGTGGGAGAAATGTGCCATTTCCAGGAGATCAGTTCATATTTTATTTGATAATTAATCCTGCTAGGCTGCTCCACCAGGGGAAAATAACCACCTATTTCAAGAATAAGTTCTATGTTGGGTCATTATTTGATCAATTTACTGTGTATAAATCCATAGTGGCAGTTTGAAGTTCACACTGGGCAAAATGTGACTTCTATTAATAGATCCTAATTTTTTAAATAAGACTCAACTGTGTCGAAACTGCGCTGGATATGCGGTGTAGCAGGTGGCGGACGGTTCATGGCTTTGCGTCAGATGAATGCACAATGAAAACAATGTTGGTCAAAAGCAGCGCTTGCTTGACTCAGTTCCCTCAATGTGAGGAAGCTCGCACACATTAAGGAACAGCTTGCTGACTGGGAATTAGAAATAAAGAAGTTAAGGCTCACTTCCTGTGTTCATGGCTAAGACTACGACTTCTGCTGCCTTCCGGCTCTCCCAACAAGAGGCTCCTCACTTTTGATTCGACTGTCTGGAAAAAGGAAAATCCTGAAGTTTCTCACCACGTTGCAAACACTGGCTTTCAAAAGTGCAAATGTTTCTGCTCAGATTACATCTCTTTTTTGTTTGTTTGTCTGTTTTGTGACCACTACTGCCTGTACGGACGTGGTGTGCGGAGCTACAGGTCCTGTGCAGTAAGTGCCCTCTAACGCAGGAGGGTGTCGCGCTAAGAGTTCAGCGAGGCTCCATCGTCATCATCGGAGCCTCGGGAAGATTCGGATAAAGAGGATCATGCTGATGAAGGTGAAGGAGACGAGGATCAACATGAGCCACAGCAGCCAGTTCACGGACTTCTTGGTGTGCTGCTCCAGTCGCTCCGACTCCGTCTTCAGCTTCTCAAAGTTCAGGTCCGCCTGACGCATCGACTGACTCAGAGTCTGCCGGCGAGGGACAAATAAAGGGGCATAAGATGCAGCAGTGTTTTTTTTTTTTTTTTGTATTATACTGCCCACTTGTGGACAGACAAAGCTAAGACAACAAAAAACAGGCACTGGTCGAGATGAGGAAATTAGAAAATAAAGAGTCGATAAGAGAAAATTAATGAAAACACACTGAAACATTCAGTAACCCTGAGGGGGACAATATGATAAGATGGTGTGTAAGTTCATTCAGTCACCTGGTTGTCCTGTTTGATGATGTTCTGCGCTGCCAGGCTGTTGTTCTTCAGGTTTTTGGCCAAGTTGAGCATGTCGTCGGCCAGCTTCTCCTGCAGGTTGTGGTGATGCTGCAGGACGGCTTCCAGCTCTGCAGCAGACTGACGCTCATCCAGAGGGAGACCTCTGCAAGTGGCAGGTCAGACTGGTGAACACTTGCGTTTTCTTCTCGGACGGGCCGAGAGTGATTTAAAAACACACAAACTAGCAATTAAATAATTAAAATTAAAATCAAAGAGAAAAAAATACCTTCTGTTTCGTAAATCTTTATTTGATGTGCCTGAAGAGGAAACAAGAACATCAGTCAATTCTTAAATACCGGGCTAACTTGGATGCTGCATTGTTATTACATTTATTTGATGCTGAATTTAATTAGCCTTTTAATAACGACAGCAAACTCATTCTTACCTTTACCTGAAACTCCCTGTGTAGACACACAAAAAAACAATTATTATTTCTGTACAAGTTGTAACTATCATATTTTAAAAGGCAAACAGGTGCTAAAATACAAAAATGCTAGCTAACCAATGCTTCAATTTTAGTTTTAAACAACAGAAGGTACCGATGCAACCACAAATATCCATTTCCCCCCAAACCCACTATTTTAAACAGTATGCTAAATCTCAAATACACTGCCAATCTTGTTAGCTGAACATATGATTGATCACAGTAGAGGACATCCATCCCGTCTTACAGTGCCGAGCAACTCGTCCCGCATCTCTTCATTGCACCGCGCCTTGGTCTGCATGTGGACGGTCTTAGTCGCGGGCATCCTCTCATTGGCTATCGTGGGTGTTCGCCCGGGCGCCAGGAACTGGTTGGCCAAGGCCTTTTCTGTTTTCGAAGACTAAACAAGAAAAATAAATAAATAAATGAATAAAAACACAAGAAGGAAAACAAAACAAGGGGAAACCCAATTAAACGAATTTTAATTTAACATAGACTAATTTTCAAAGGTGCTATTGTTTTAAATTTGTAAATAAATGTAAAATACAGTAAGTTAACGTATTCCAGTCTACAAACACTGACCAGTTTCTCTGCTTCCAGGAGTCCTTTCAGAAAATCTACTTTTCTTGAGTATTCGGTCAGAACCTCTGCTGTGGGTTTGCTGTATAAGACAAATTACACCTTTTGGTTGCAGTGTTGGGATATAGGAGGGAAATCAAAGCTCTTATGAGGAGCCATGTCTCACAATACCTGTGGCACTTCCTCAAAGCCACCAACATCTCCTCCAGGGCACCGACATACTGTAGGAGAGAAATACAAGAACTTAATCAGCGCACGTCAACCTTGTAAAGCGTAATTGAAATTATTTGGCAGGGAAACGTGACAAAAATGAAGGGAACGTCACATTAGCTTAAGTATCCTGCTATACCTTTAAGAAGGAAAAAAGAAGGTTATGAAAACATTCACCTTCTTAAACAGAACGTGTCGTTTTGTTGCCAACGGTAGAACTGTGTCGGTGATTTAATAACACCGCAGTGTGTTGTGCTATCTGAGAGGAAACAGCCACTTGCTATCAGTGACGACGTGGCTAACGTCATCAGCAAACAACACCACTTCACGCTGACTTTAGCTGAAAAAAGGTCGGCGAATAAAAGCGCGGAGCGGGGTAACCGTCACTAGTTCACCTCGTCTCACCTTCTCTAGTCTCCATTCCGTCTCCCCGCGTTTCTCCGACGCCAGACCTTCGCAAAGAGACAGTAACCTGATGAAATTTATTTCCAATCTTGAAGCCATGGCAGTTGCTGCTGCTGGCACAGCAGACGTCGCGGAAATATGACGTCAAAAGAACGCGACGGACGTGGTAGGAGGAGCATGCGCGTCAAAAAGAGAGAGAGAGAGAGAGAGAGAGAGAGAGAGAGAGAGAGAGAGAGAGAGAGAGAGAGAGAGAGAGAGAAAAACAGAGGAGCATGCGCGTCAGTTTTTCTATCGCGCCCTTTTGGAGATCTTTTGAAAGCAAATATTCAGGCGCGCAATGTGTTTGTCCTATACGGAAACGCATTGCTGCCACCTTAGAAAACAAAAAAAAACAAAACAAAACGGGGCTCAGTATCACGAAATCACGTGATAGTTTCACGTTATTTTTGTGAAAGTTAGCACGTGAAAACGTATTCCTGAGCCCTGTTTTTTCTAGGGTGGCAACAATGCGCATCCGTAGTCTTACTCTTGTCGATGAGGTATTATATGTAATTATATTATAATATTATATATAATATTACGTTATAATATTTTATTATTATTATTATTATTATTATTATTATTATTATTATTATTTAAATAATATTATATTACAGATTTACTAATCAGCATGTTGAACGGGACGCAAAATCATCACCTGCATATATTTCAGTTTAGTTTTTAGTAGCACTTCTACATTTATACCCTTTTTATTTTCTAATTTGTATTCTTAAATTACAGGAAAGTTCGACCCTGTGAATTCTTCCCAAAAAATGGCGATTGCCCAGGTTTTTAATCCATAACACATCAACAATCATGTGACACAGACAAAATATTTGATTGCATTTCATTAAAATAACAAAGAAAAAATCCACACCCGGACACATTACAAGTATGAAGTTCTGTATTGTCATGTTATCACTAATAACCATCACAGCTCATGTCATTCAGTCCCAAACACACGACACATCAGAACACCGTCCTCATTGCTCAGGCAAACCAACAGACATCATTCAACAGCACTCAAGAGACTCAAACATTAGTATCAGAGTTCATACAGGTTCATCCAAAGCTGCGCTTCTGCAGAACACTGCTCGCACTGTTTGCTTTCAATGGCAGGTACGTTTATGGCTTAGCGCAGCCATGTTCATGTTCATGTTCATATAAGGGAGCGATGGAGGACTTGAGGCTTTCGAGTCATTGTGACACGGCTGTCGCATCGTGGGGTTTTGTGTTGCTGTTGTTTTGAAGGAAGAAAAAAAAAGTGGCGTGTGCTGTTCCCATTTCCCTTTGCTCTATCAGGAAACGACTTCCTATCTGGGCTTCGCTGCGCGCTAGGTGAATGGTGGAACGTGGAAAGGCGAGGTTGTCGACTGCAGCCGCTGTCTGGTGTAACGGTGTGCATGAAGGTCCTTGTTTTCAAAACGTCCGGTAGGTTCAGTACAATTAACACAGCAAATCTTTGGGGACACGAGGGGACACTTGTCTCATCCCTCCGCCCCACACTCACACATACAGACCCCCCCCCCCCCCCACTGCTGTCCATAACACAACAAAAGTGGACATTGCTGACTATCTGTACACAAACAAGGCACTAGCTATTGTTTTAATTAGGCGCGTTTTGCTCGATGGAAAACTAACAATTGAAAAAGTGCGGCTGGATTCTGCAATATTTCCTTGAATTAGCAAGAATGCATGACAAAAAAAAATGAAAAAATTTGAAAAACAAAAAAACGCTGCTGGCTGATCGTCTTGAGTCAACATGAAAATCTGCCACTGATCCAAATCAGTTAATCAACAGTCACCACAGTATATATATTAAAATGGTAGAAAAGGTGCTTGGCAACATTGTGTCCAGTAATTTTTTTTTTAGCATCATAGATGACAAAAAATTGGGTTTCCACTAAATATGGCAACTGGCAGAGCCTACATTGTACATCATGAATGTTCTACAGTACATGAAGGATCCACTGTGGATTCTCATCATTCTCGTTTTCAGCATTGTGCGCAGATCCTCTTCCCAACTGTTCATCGCCGCTGCTTGGCTCCGGCTGCGATAAACTCAACCACGCGTTCGGCTTGGCTCCGGTCACACGTCGTCGTCCACGTACGGGATGTCAGGGTCAGAAAAGCGTCTCTGGCACAGCAGGGGTCTCGCGTCGTGGTTCTGGACCTGAGCTGTGGCGGCAGCGGCGGCGGCGGCGGCTACGGACAGGGCGATGGATGTGGAGGACGAGGAAGCGGAGGGAGGGCAGGAGGAAAAATGGAGCAGCAGGTCGCACTCGGTGCCGTCGATGTACAGCGACTGGGTGCTGTCCTTGCGTCGGCCCGGCTGCTCCCTCCTCTTGATGGACTTGATGGACGCCGGATTCCCCGGGGGGCTCCGGGAGGGGCCGTGGCTTTCGCCCTGAGGGCTGATGCCGTGCGGGAGCCTCACCGTGTCTGGTATGATGGGGTTGCGGCGGTGCAACAGGTGCCTCAGGGAGGAGCCGGAGGACGAGGAGTTGAGGGAAGCGTTGCTGGAGATGGAGGAGGTGGAGCTGGCGGGGCTGAGGTTCGGCAGAGAGACGCGTCCACCAGGGACTTTGAACCGCTGGGCCAGGTCTGCTGGTTTGGGTGGGCAAACTGGCTTGTATCTCCTCAGGGGGGTCCCGACTACACCTGGAGGAGACAGAGAAGAGAAGATGAAGAAGAATTAAACGTGCAGCACAACACTTTGTATTATCAAGGGTACTTGATTCAGAAGCGATCCTTTGGGAAGGTCAAGGGGAAGCGGAAGATCATGCAGCTGTGTGGTTCACCGGTGATGCACGATTAGACCCACATTCTCATTTTCGACATCTGTGCAAAATTTTTGGGGTGAATTTTCATTTGGATACCATTCGAGCATGCTTCTGTGACAACACATGCACGTGCGTGGATGAGGTTAGGACGAACGCGTTGCGCGCTCAGACACACACACACACACACACACACACACACACACACACACACACACACACACACACACACACAAACAAAAAGAAAAAACACGGGTTGCTGTTCCTCCAACCTGCTTTGTTAAAGAGCAGACGTCACCGCCCGTCACCATCACTGGTCCAGACCTGTGCCACAAAAGACAGGAAGGGCCCGACCCGCCGGCCCCCGTGGTCTTGTCAGAAACCCACAGGTGAGTGAGGGAAGAGAAGGAGAGGAGAGGAGAGGAGAGGTCGGGGAGGGGACACACACACACACACGCCAGCACTCACCGTCTGGCTCCGAGCCGTGGACCGACGAGCGCTGCAGCTCATCCAGGAGACTCTCAGAGCTCTGCGAGGCCTCAGAGTCCAAGTTCTCCTGGTCGGAACCGGGCTGCTCCATCTCCGGGAGTCGGCACGCCAGGTCCTCTCTGCGGAGAAGAAGCAGACAGCAGGGACTTGGTAAAAAGGATGCTTCACAGTAATGAGTCGAGAATATTATTGCAAGGCAGAAGATCCTCACTTCTCCTGTTTGATGGACTTGATTCGTTCCATCAGGTTCTTCTCAGCCTCTGCGTCCGAGTCCAGAGGCTCCTCCTCGGGGACCACGCAGAGTTCAGAACTCGTTTTCTCGTGCACCTGAGACAGATCACGCACAGATTTAACTCAACCAACTTGAGAATGTGCTCAATGCTACTGTTCTAAAGGTTTTGTTATTCAACTAACCAACCAACCAACCAACCAGCCGTAGGTTTTGTTAGTGAAGAAAGGAGGATGGCGATTCGTGCACCTTTTTTCGTACATTCCGTGAAACAGAATTAATTTGCAACAGGCACCACAGTCCAGGAAAACTCAGCGGCAAACACATCCACGTTAACAAGACTTTCAGACTTTTACGAGCTGACGGGAGGGAGGACGCTCCCAGAGAATTCGTCAAAGTACAGATTTGATTTCATACCACCGTCTTTCAGCAAGACAACATTTCATGACACCAACCCGAAACTATCTTGCCTCAAAGGAGAACAAGAATGACCGCAAACATGCAAACTGTAACCAGTTAGTAAAGAAAGATGAAAGAAAGATAAAACAAAAAAAGGGCTTCTACATGAAACATGCCGTGCACAGGGGGCTGCAACAAGGCACCCGACTACTCACTACCAAGACTAGATCTACTGTACTGGGAGGGCGCAGTGATACATACCACCACTCCTTTGTAAGGAGCTGAGAACCTGAGAGGTAAATGCCAGAAGTGCTAAAGAGAGACAAGGAACATCGGCCACGTTACCATCTAGGAACAACAACAGTGCAACGCCATGGACTTCATTCATGATGACGGAGACTTCATCGACAAGATGGTCACTTTTCACTTTTGTCAGGTCACACGGCCGAGGGACAATGTTATAAAAAAATAAAATAAAATAAAAATCATCTGCACAGGGGTTCGTGTTGGGGGTCCAGCGCCTCACCGTGTTCTGTCTCTTCAGCTTGAGCTGGTTGACGGCCAGAGCTTCGGCGTACTCCAGCTGCTCGATCTCCTCCATCTTCTCGTTGTAGAGTCTGATCTGCTCGTTGATGACCATCTCCACACACCTACAGGAGGGCCAAGGGTTGTTATTGCCACATTGTTTTAACCAACGGAAAACGAACGTCCGACGTGGCTGTGTTGCCTCCATTGTCTTACGAGGTTGTCTTGGCGACGTCCCTCATGCTGAGCAGGGGGTCGGCGCTGTCCGGACAGCGGAGGATGCACGGGGCGAAAACGATGGCCAGTGAGTTGGGAGACATGCGGTTGTGGGCCTCGTCTTTACACACCCTGGAAAAGTTCACTGGATGTGAGTGTGATTTTTCCCCCCCCCCGACCTGTGGTATTAGTAGTACGCATTGCAACTCGACTGCAATGAGTTGATGGAGCTGCCACTAAAGAGGGGCCGACCTGACGAGGTGGAAGATGAGTCTCTCTAACGTGTTGAAGTTTGCCGGCGGAAGCTCCTCAAGCACTTTGTAGATGGTTTGAAGCTGCTCCTGCTTCTCCGGAAGGTCTGTTGAAAATACATCACAACTGATCAATATCTGTGAATCAATGTTTAGATTTTGAATGTTCAGAAGTGCCATCACTGTTTTTTCATTAAATGAAAATGCATAAACCTGCACGCATGAAACTGAAAAAAATACTGCCTCCTTGTGGGAAAAGCACTTCTCACCGATTGCATGCAGGAAGTCGTTGTAATGCATGAATGTCATGAGTGGATCAGGCAGTTCTCTCAGCCACTGTTTGACCAGGCCTGTCACCGTGTGGATGGGATAATCTTCCAGGCACACCAGGTGGGGGTCTGAAGACATGGCAGGTGGGAGGGGAAATCGTGATTTAATTAAGAAATTCTTCACTTTGAACAGCAACATTTCCCAGTTGATGTGTTGGAGGTGTTGCTGAAAGGGTCGGACCGGTCTCTAGTCTCTGGTGGAGCTCTTTCATGCGGTTGGCGGAGCCAGACTTGCGGTAGATGCCCTCGGTGTACAGGCCGTGCATCTCCACGTGCTCCAACATCATCTCCAACACCATGGGCACGGGGTTCTTATCGCTGACCAGACGACACACTCTCACCCCAAAGTGCTGACCGCCGGAATCGTCCTCACTCTGGATTCAGAGAGGCAGATTAGTGAGTCAGTGAGTGAGTCAGTCAGTCAGCAGTTAAAGGGGCAGAAGTCAGGTTTTCACCTCTCACTCAGCTGCTGTTTGAATTCTAAAATCAATTTTGTCTTTTCTGAAACAGAGATGTTATTTGCTGCTGGCTCGAAACAATTTGAATGCACGCATTCAGGCAAACTTTACAAGTTTCTCCAGTTAGTTTAACTGAGGGGCTTGAAGTTTAGTGCTGACTTTGGCTCTAAATAGGTCATCATTCCATACAACACTGCATGAAACATCCCTAATATGTCATTAGGGACCTTCATGCCAAGCAAAGTAGGTAAGTATCTAAAAATAAAAACAAAAACCTACTTTCTTGGAACAGAAGGTGGAGCAGTCGGTGACTATTTTGCAAAGGCACTTCTTGTGGCAAACCATTTTACAATCTGTGGAGCAAAATATATAAATGTATTAAAATAAAGTGCAGAGTAAGAAATATTTCTGCTATCTAAGCACAAAAACCAAAAGATGATAGAACTGAAGAACTGAAAGCTTTGATACTTACAGCTGCACATGTAGGCCTTCTCCATGCCCCAGATGTAAGAACTACACTGGTCACATGACTGCATGATGTTGACCTGGTAGTTGATGAAACTGTGATCCAGGGGGCTCTCAATCTAACGGGAGAATTTTTCGATTAGACAATTCAATATAAGTGAAAAACAGAAAGAAAATGCAGTCGGAGGGAGACAACTTTCCATGTTGGGGACTTACACTTTTATCTTTTGACCTCCTCTTCTTTCTTGCTTTAGCAGGCTGAAAAACAGACATCACATGAGCTTCAACTTGTTCTGATCCTGCGACACAAAGAGGAACCAAGACCAAAGTCTCACCTTGGCAGGCTCAGCCTCCTCCTTCTTCATCTCTCCTCGGATGAAGCCATCCAGCACCGACTGGAAGAGGTTGACCACCAGCTGCACTTCGTCTTTCTGCTTGTCGCCCGCCAGGTGGATCACCTTATTCTGGTAACCCGTCATCAGGCCATGGTAGCCAATTGTGGGTTTCTAGAGAGGACAGGAGAAAGACGAGAGATCAGCGGGGGTGACGGTGACGAGCTTGTATGTGCTGCGCGAATGCAGACGCTCACCGGCAGCGAGTACATGGCCTTGATGGTCTCCCTGAACTGCATGGTGGCTGTGACGAAGATGGCTTCAGTGGCTGAGAGCTGCTTCCCCCTGGAGCGGAAATCGTTCACCTGTTTGGGCGCCACAGAAACAAAGAGTCATCGCGGGATCGCCGCAGTGCAACAAGTCACGACGGCGGCCGTCGGAGGCTCGTCACTTTTAGCAAAATAAATCACCTGGTTGCCCAGGAACTCGTCCAGGTGTCGCAGCTCGTTGGCATTGGTGATTTCCCGATCCAGCGAGGCGTTCCACTGCTTCGACACCCGCGTGGCACGGCTGATCTTGATGGTGCGGTTACGGCCAACGCCTTTGCCAGCGCGCTCCGCCTGAGGCTGCGAGGGAGGCCGGGAGGCGGGAGCTGGAAGACAGGCAGCATTTTGAACAGATGAGAAGGTGCCAGTTGGCAAAATAACACTCAGTAAAAAGTAGGAATGCACAATACTGGGGTTGAGTACTCGGGAAATATGTGCCGATACCACGACGCTGATACCAGTTGTGTATGCGTGTATAGGAAATTTTGTTAAATTTGAATTTGTACTGCAATGAAACCTGTTCTTGAAAAACATGCTGAGGAATGTTGTTCAGATAACATCTGTGGAAAACTAAATCCAAGTAATTCTATAACGTGTGCCTTATTAAATATTCAGTGTCAGCACCGGTGAGTACCAAAATGCAAGGACTCGAACTCTACTTGTTCTGCAAAAAAGTGGTATCAGTGCATCCCTATTAAAAAGTAATGCAAAAGAAACGGACGGATTGGCAGTTCCTCTGTGTAACATGCAGAGGTACCACAGGGGGGTGAAAAAACATGAGTTAGGCTGTTAACACCGGGTGTGATCCTGCACGGGTCCTTATTTTCTTTGAAAGCAAACAGTGGGATTTGTTCAGGCCGATAATATATGTGTGTTTTCTTTGCGTGGCTCCCTTCCTGAGGGTCTGGCGGAGGAGAACCGCAGCTGCCCAGCAGGTGGAGCACAGTTTCTCCACCGCCGATAAAACACAACTGACCTCAATATCACAGTCCTCACATGCAAACAAAAATCCTACAGAGGTTTTCCCCCCGCAGTAAAATCCCCCCCTCCGGTGCGTTTGAAAGGCAGTGGTTTGGTGTTATTTACCTTCCCCGCCGGGCGGCTTATCATTCAGAATCTGAGCCAGCGTGAGCTCTCCGTTGTCTGGAGTCTGGGCCTCCTTGCGCTTCTTCAGGATTTTGCTGAAGAAACCACCGGACCTGCTCGACACACAAGAAAAAAGTGGAAAATGTAGAAAATAACATTGCGTTGTGCTACATTTGAAAAAGAAAAAAAATATTTACCAGGGTATTTTTTTTTATACAAGTTTCTGTACTTTTACTTAAGTACAGAATGTGAATACGTTTCCCACTTCTTCTTGTTGGTGGGGAGTTAGTATCGTCTAGCAGCTTGATTTTAACCTGATTGAGTTTAACCTGCTCAGGTGTTACCTCATTCCTTTTGTAGCAGCAAAAGGTGCAACACCACACAGTCACACTTTGCCGGAGAACGGCATGACGGCGCAAGACGATGCAACGATGATTGACTGCGAGCAGTTACCTCATTTCCAAACCCGTACTTTCCCCCCCGCCGAGCAGCAAGCCGCTCATTTCAGTTGACCTCAAGTTCATTGCAGTACCTGTCGGGCGTGGACGGGATGGACTGCGCCGAGTCCTGGTGTCCTGAGCTGTCCTGGTGCTTCCTTCGGAAGGAGCTTCCCTTTGAGCCGTCCACGTAGCTGTCGCTGAGTGAGAGCATCTGGGGAGAAGAAATGCAGGTCATGCACGTGTACAGCCAGGACAAAAGAAAAACCCAATAAATGCACCTTTTCCAGACGAAGGTGAAACTTAAAATACCTCTTTGGCTGAAATGGCACTGGCCCCTTCGGAACTCGGAGACAAACTGTCAATGGATGAGGAGGTCGTTTCGCTCCTATGGAGAATAAAGGGATTCGTCGAGTAAGCAAGTGACACAGTATCACTGTTATGTGTGCCAATATCAGCAGCAGCAGCAACAACAACAATAAATAAGATAACGATAAAAACCTATATGTAATTAAAGTGTTTATTCTACAGAATAGAATATTAGAGGATACGTACAGTGTTGGTTTTTTCCTCCTCTCCTCCCTGCCTTGTGGCACCAGTGGCTGAGGAGGGCTGGTGATCTCTGGCATCTCCCCGTCACTCCGCCTCGCCCGCCACTTCTCGGGCTTCTCCTTGATGGCCCCGGGGCGGCGCTGCAGGTTGACGGCGCCGCCGGCCTCCACCGTGCCGTTCCTCTCGGCCGGCGGCTCGGCTGGCTGCAGCGCCAGCGTGGACGGGCGGACGGGGCGGTCGGAGGGCGGCGACGTCTTGGCCTCCTTCTTGGAGCCCTTGTCCTCCTTCATCTTCCAGGCCACGAAGGTGTACTGGTCCAGCTCCTTGCTGTCAGCTCGCTCCTTCAGCCGGGAGGCCTCTGGGCTTTTGCCCTTGGGCGAGGGGTCTTCATCCTTGCCGGCTGCCGGGATGGAGGAGGAGGAGGCCCGTTCGGTCTCCCTCTGGTTGTGCTCTAGTCCTCGTCGTCTCCTCTGCTCCCTCTTCTCCTGGCTTCTGGACAACGGGCCTCTGTTCACAGCAGGGCTACGTGTTTTCTTCTGGTCAACCTTGGAGGACGCCATGGTGCTTTCGGCTGGGACGGCAGATCCGTCGCCCGAAGATGGAGGTGCGTTGGCTCCGTCAGAAGCAGGTTTGGAATCGGACTCTCCTAGTGTTTGTTTCTCCGCATCGTCGTCGTCTTCGTCTTCCTCCTTCTTGTCCAGCTGGGGTCCAGCCTCAGCTGAGGTACCGTTGATCTCCAAGTCCAACTCCTCGTCCTCCCGCTCTTCATCCTTGGCCTGCTCCTCCTTGGCTGTTGCCCCTGGGTCTCCTCCCTCCTCCTCCTCCTCCTCCTCCTCTTCCTCCTGGTCTTCCTCCTCGTCTTCCTCCTCAGCCTCCTGGACAGAGAGGTTGTCGTCCAGCATCTCTTCAGTCACCAGCTCGATGTCAGGATTCTCTCTGGTTTGAGGTTCCCTCGACTCTTGTTTCTGCTCTGATTCCAGCTCTTTTCGGGCTGCCTCTTCCTCCTCCTCCGCTTTCCTCCTGGCCTCCTCTTCCTCCTTCACAGCTTTCCTCCTTGCCTCCTCTTCTTCCAGTCTTCTCCACTCCTCTTCCTCAGCTCGTCTTAACGCCTCCTCTTCTTCTTCTCTCCTCTTTCTTTCCTCTTCCTCGGCCCGCTTCCGAGCTTCTTTTTCCTCTTCCTCCTTCTTCTGTTTCTCCTCACGCAAAGAATGGCACCTGTAATGCACAAATCATCAGTGTGGGGGTCTTTACTTTCTATTTCTGGCACTCTGATTTGTTCTTGAGCTCCCTGCTGTCCCTCTGTAGTTACCTCCTGCGTGCAGAGTGTCCCCTGACCAGGGCTTGAATCTTGGTAGCACCCTGTTTTTTGCGCTGGTCCTCTGTTCTCTGTCTGTGGCCCCTCCAAACAGCCTGAATCAGAGTGGCAGCCCGTCGCCTCTGCTCGTCCCGGCAGTACCTGCGCCATGAACGCTATAGGAGGAAAATGGAACAGGTGATATTAGTTTGGCACTCAACTTCTATTCAAAGCCCTGACAGGAGCAGAGTTTGGCGACTGTCCTCACCTGAATGAGTATAGCTGCCCGTCTCATGTCGAGAAACTCCTTCCTCTGCAGCTGAGCCTTAAACCACTGCTGCAGAAAGATGATCTTGCGCATGACATCCTTGTGCAACGTGTCCTGCAGCTGCTGTCGCTCAGGCTCCTTCAAGAACACCTGAGCCGAGAGGAGGCACACAAACACAAACAGTTTTACCAAACATCTTTTAAGCACGAAACGAGGAAATCATCAAACTTACGGATATGAAATTATCAGTGTACCTTGGTTTTGCCTATCTGGTATGTGGTGGGGTCCAAGCCCATCTTCTTCCCCAGCAGCGCTGAGATGTCTTCTTTGAAGGAAGTGGTGTCTTTTGGAAGTAAAACCCTGAACTGATTTACAAAGTCCTGCAAACAGGAAAAGCAATACAAAAAAAAAAGAAGAAGAAATGAGCGTCATTCCAGGGATGGCATAAAGTACAAGAGCTGATTGCTCGCAATCTAATTCCCAATATTACAGTAGGATTAAAGCAACGTTACAGTACCTGGAATGTGTACTTGGCTCCGTAGCCTGACCTCCTGATGCGAACGGTTTCCAGCATTCCTGTGTATCGCAGCTGCTGAATCACCAAGGCCTCGTCCAGATACATCTCCTTCTGCTCAAGGGGAAAGAAGAAAACACATGATAGCAAACTCTGAATGTAAGATGGACACCCACAAGTCCTAAAACCTAAAATGCAGTTTTTAGCAGAATAATTCAGAATCACACAAACTAGATTTGAAGATATGTGCATGTGCAATGAACACGTCTTCCCTGTAATGTAATTCAAGTTATAATATAATATAATATAATATAATATAATATAATATAATATAATATATAATATAATATATAATATAATATATAATATAATATATAACCGTGCTGCATCCGTTAACACTTCTTAATAAAAAATTCCAAATTCCAAATCTTGAAAGACAGATAATAAAGTGCAACTACAAATTACCGACCACTGTACCTTTTCTGCATTTGAGCGGATACAGCGAATGAAGAAAGGCTCCGCTCTATTCAGGGTCTCCAACAGTTTTGTCAGGGAAGTCTGCAGGAAACACGGCAAGCGGTTGCATCAGTATTCAGTGGCCACTGACGAGTGTGAACGACGAGCCGAATTTACAAGTTAAGTTAGCTACCTGAAACTGAGCGCTGATGCTGGGAGGCTTCTTCTTCTTGTGCAGGTGCAGCAAGGACTTGGTGGTGCGGTCGTGCAGCGTCATGCTCACGATGAATTTTAGAGAGCGGGAATCCAGCAAATTCTGTGAGACAGACAAAAAGTGGTTCATACTTGCACTCCTTGACATGAAATTAGTTTTTACCACGACAGCTCTGGTATTTATTCTCTCCATCCTTGGGCTCTTTAGTGGGGTTTACCTTTGGGATGACCTGCCGCTGTTTGGCGCCTTTCTGCTTCCTGCAGGAGAGAAAGACATGAGGTGTGAGTGAGCTGGACTGAGGCGTGCAAGGGGGGGCAGTGGCAGGAAGACGGAAGATGGATGTGGATGAGAGGAGTGAAGTCAGGTTAGTATGTAGTCGAGTGACTTCCTCATGCGCTGTCAGTCAGCGGTGAACTCAAGCGTTGTGACCTGCAGGATGGGAGGGGTGACGACAGGCAGAGACGGGGGATGAATAGGAATGAATGAGGTGATAGCCAGGAAGAGGAGGAGGAGGAGATGGGTGTTTTCTGCAGAAGATGGAGTTTAACTACTAACCACGAGCCCAGCAGAGACCCAAATTACATGCTAACGTTCCGCAACACGACATCAAGTGCACTTCATAAATCTCTGGCTTCTCCAACTGCTGTAAATTCTGACATGCTGCACAGCTCCCGGGGCAGATTTTTATTTTTTTGCATGATGCTCTAAGCGGCGTTGCATGCCAGCGCAATCTACCGTCGACATTCATGCTGCAGTTATTTGATGCCGTTTCAGCATTAGCCCTCCAGAAATGGAGACAGTATCTACACAATGTCGTGTCTGCTGATAAGAGTGGAATTCCATTTTTTTGATCATCAGCAACAATGTGACCCTGCGGGGCGGCTTAAAATATCAGACGCTGATCAAAGTTTTTTTTTATAGGTGAGCTAGCTGAGAACAGCTAATACGACGACTGGGTGAAACATTCCCATGGGAGCGAGCTCAGCCCGCGATAAGCAACCAGGACGGATCTGGAGCCGCCAGCGGCGGCCGTGTCTGTCCGCACACTCACTGGAGAACGTGCCGCGGGAAGCGGAGGCGACCCCAGGTCTGCAGCAGCTTGCGTGGGTCTTCACCATCCAGCTGCAAGTTCTTAATGGAGCTGATGATCTCCGCGTGCATATCTCTGAGCACGCCGCGCGGCGGTGGAGAAAGGGGGGCGGTGGGGAGGAGGAGCAGGAGGAGGAGGGATTTCGGGTGAGGACACACACACAAAGGGAGGAAGGAAAGGACAAAAAAACCCAAAAAAAACACAAAAGCTGGGCGTGATTGAGTGTCACTGTTGCCTCCACCTTAGGAGAACACACAACGCCACCGTTAACGGCGGGCGGACGAGGAGTCGCGCTGCAGGATGGCTGCGGGTCTGATGTCTGATCTTTTTTTTTTGTTTACGTATATGAAAACCAAAAGAAGCATTAGACCACCCAACCATGCTGCCGTACACCCTTTATCAACAATTATACACATGCATACACACATTCACACACACAAAGGTTGACTGGAGTGTATAGAGTTGGTGGTGGGGGGGGGGGGCCTGCTTTCACACCCGTTTCCCTGCTACTGTGCTAGTTGACATGCAGAGCTGAGCTGATGTTGACCGTCGCTGGACGTCTGTTTCCATGCGGTTACGGGTGAGGCTGGCGTGAACGCGATCCTGTCCTTCATCGGGACTGCGGGACTGGTGTTACACTGGACGTTGGGACCGGTGGTGTTAATTGTGGGGAGGTTTCTGCGTCCCACAGAGAGTCCATGCAATGCTTCTCTCTGTACTTACCGGTGCAAGAGGTCGGGGCAGAGAAGGAACGGGGCGAAAGTATGTCAATGAGTCACACTGAATCTGACCTCCGCCTCGCAAAAAAACTTCCCAGTGATTTTAATTGTCTGAGAGCAGCGGACTCAGGTCGGTAGGTCATGATTCAGAAGACCCAGCAATGCAAGAGCATTATTGGAGGTTTGCTTTCATTCTGAGAATGCTCTCCTGACTCTGGTCGTCTGTCTATCTGTCCAGGGCTTTCGGGATGTGAGTGAACACAAGCAGCTCCACAGTTGACGCAAGTAATCTGGGCGGCTAATCAGAGTAGGCCAGTACAAACACCTTCCTGTGCTCTTTGAGCAAGAATAATAAAGGTGTGGAAGGGAAAATTAGACATTTATACAGGAACGGAAAGCGATGATGGTTTTCAGTAAAACTAAAGGGGGAACCCAAAGCAAAGGGCAACAATGTCACACTGAACTTCCTCCAATACTTTCATACCATAAAAAGAAAAGAAAAACAGGCGGAACCTTCATTTTTTTTTTTTTTTTTTGCATGAGAGCAGACTCAGAAAATAAAGCAAACCATATTAGCCCAAACACAATTCCTTCCTGCTTGACCTCCATTGTTTTTACGTTTTTTTTTCATTATCCGGTCCAATTGTCTCACTTACTTCTTACTCTCAAAGCTAGCAAAGATGTCTTCGAAGGCCTCTAGAGGGCGTTCCTCTGAGTGATCAAAGTAGAAATCGAGCATAGACGCTCGTCTGTTGAGGGGAGAGGAGAGAACCGCACAGCGGAGTCACCAAAAGGGTGGAGAGGAAAACAGTCCTTGAGGTGAGGTGAGGTGAGGCGAAGGTGGATTCATCCACCCTCGGTCAGTCTGCGTGTACGTTTTCACTTCTGACGTCTCGGACTAATTTGGTCATCAGCGTCTGGCTTTCAATGTCTTTTCTCGTCCAAATGACACTTTTCACAACTCGCTGGCGCGACCCCGAGCAGGAAATATGGTGTGTAAAGAACAGGAAGTAGAAATGATTCTGTTTAATTATATATATGTATCCTGTCTAAAACAGCAAGACTGTGTTTCATCTACACAAAGTTAAAAATAAATAAATAAATAAAAAAGACAAATAAAAGGAAATAAAGGCCCAAAGGTTCCACATTCACAGGACTTTATATTTGACCATTTCCTCCTAAGAGAACAGACGGGACAGACGGAAAACCAGAGCAACTGAACAATGACGAGATAAGAAACATTCTGTAGTTCCAGACAAAATAAGGCCCACTACTTACTTGTATATTCTGTCTACAGAAAGATTGGATGTCTTCAGGTCTCCTAAAGGGGTTCTGGTGTTTGGACGTATGACACCTGAAACAAAAAAAATCATATGCATACAACATCATCAATGTGTATTTACTAGACAGCTAAGCAGAAGGTTGATTAGAGTCACATGACTGCAGAACTTCTGGTTGTTTTGGTTTTTGCCTCAACTTCATTTAATCTCGTTAATCCACATAAAAAGGCTCCGACGTCAGCAGACCATGTCTGAAAGTATAAAAATAGTCCGGGGGATTGCGGATTTCATGGAAAATGCAAAATCCCCTTAAGCCTCACGTTTCTCTATATTCCTCCTTGTGTGTTGACCTGAAAGACTAATGACAGAGTGGAGAGCTGGCGCTCACTCGGAAGGAGCAGCACAAGTTGAACCCAGACATGATGCTGCAGGATTCTTTGAAAGGCCACTATAGTTTTTCAAATTATTATTATCACACCCCACCTTGACAACACTAACATCCTCTAAGGCACAACCTCTGGAACTCAACTCCCAACTCACATCCGCCAATGCATTGACCTCCCATCTTTCAAATCGTTACTGAAAACACATCTATTCCATTCTGCTTTTGATGTTTACCCTCTGTTTTAATATTACTCACCTATTCATTTATTTATCTTGACTTATTTTGACTGCTATTGACCCCCCCCCCCCTTGGTTTTGTTATATTTCACAGTAGATTGCATTTAATATGTTTGTTTATATATTTTAAGTATTTTCAATGTAAATTTTATTCAGAGATGTTTTAAACCTTTGCTGTAAAGTGTCTTTGAGAACTTTGAACATAAATAAAATGTATTATGATTAATATTATAAGCAGCAGTAGTAATAAAACCAAACAACTTCAATGAAAACCTTTCAAAGGTTAACACCGAGCTGCTGGTTGTGTACCTGAGGTTTTGGCCGCCCTGGAGCGGCCGGCCTCGTTGAAAGCAGCGAGGCCTCTGATGGTGGCTCGCAGGATGCCCCAGCGGAACATGGCGACGGGGTCCATGCCGATGAGCTGCCGCACGCAGGCTCGATCGCTGCTCCTCAGCAAGGCCACGATGTCCGGACGCATGTGGTCCGTGTTCTTCTCACGGAAATCCTGGCGAGGTTCAATAACAGGCATTAAAAACTACCGATATCCAAGCATTTTTTTTTAATTCTTTGATCACCATCCTAACCTTGACGTGGTATTTGACTTTCCCAGCAAAGTGTTTGATGACGAAGGCGGGCTCCATGACCGGAGTGGGGACAAAGTATTTGTTTCCCTGGTGCTGCTGCTTAAATTTAGCGAGTAATGTCCCATCTGTGGCGTGTGGAAAGCTGAGGTGATGACACGGAGGAACAGTCATGGTAAATTAAATAGGAAAGATGTGTTGGCATCTTTGCACAGGTCCAAACAAATCAGCCTTGAGTGAATCAAACCAAGTGAAACAGCCCGTTCTTACTTGCTCTCCTCATCCAGCAAGTAGAGCAGGCCAGTGGGCTTCTTGCTGATGAGGTGGATGCAGCCAACATTGTCTGTGTAGTCGATGTTGTGCCAGGTGATTCCCTCCGCTTGGTACTCCTCCTGCACACAGCAACCGCAAATGATTTTTGCAAATAATCATGCTTGTGCATGGTTTTATTTCCCTCCCCCGCTCCTCTCCGCCAGTAAATCTCGACACGAGCTTCTTTGCTGAATCGCCAGGGTTGAGCTCAGAGGGCCGGGACAAACTAGCGTCAACGAGTGTGCAATTTTCTCCTCCTAGAATTGAGGAAATGGTCGGATGAGTCACCGTTTAAGCAGTCATTACTATAAACACAGAGCGGAGAGGCTCGTTCGAAGCTGGATGGGCGCAAACGCTTTGATGGTGCGCTGCTCAGTGCGTCAGAGGGGCGAAGAGGAAGGTTTCTTCGGCTGTGATCTGTGCGGTTCCTACCACCCCCCCACCCCACCCGTCAGTAACAAAGTGTAGCTATCGTGATGGGAAATGCAGTTATAAAGTCAAGATTTTGCTCTGTGGGACAGCTACACACAGCGCAGAGCAGCATGTTTTAACACCTTTAACATGAGTTGTGGAAACCGTTTTCCAGTCCATCTGGAGCCGCATTTCTCAACTGGTGGATTGCGACCCAAAGATTTGCTGTTTTGATTGGGTCACGGCTTTATGTACATTTTTCTCCTCTTTTAGATTTTTTTTTATTTTACCACTGTTCTAGAAACTGGCATGCAGCTCCGCCATAGAAACCAATGCATTCAGGAGGAAAAGACTTGCTGTCCACTGCAGTGACACCCCTATGGACCAGGGGGCTAAAATCCAATCCGAACTTTGACACCAAGGGGGGAATGTTCGTGGCGCTCACCTGTTCCAGATTGAAGATGTGGTGGTTGAAGTAATACTGCAGCTGCTCATTTGCATAGTTGATGCAGAACTGCTCGAAGCTGTTCGTCTCAAAGTCCTCAAAGCCAAAAATGTCCAGGACTCCGATGGACAAACACTGGAAAAACAAGATCAGGTATGTGATGAAACCTGCTTCTCATATATGCTGTCGTGCATCGCTATTGGACGGCGTCTCTTACGGGGATCGACTCCTCCATGTCTTTCTTGTTGAGCAGCGCGTGATTGATGCGCAGGACGATCCAGTCAAACAGGGCACTGTAGAGAGATTTGGCCATGGAGTCTCTGGCAGTTATGGCCTGATAGAAGGCAGAAGACATGATGAATTAAGCCAAAACTTTCAATGGACAGTTCAGAGGGAAGATTTCCAATGCTGATCAACAGTGGGAATTAAATAAGATCTCTAACAGCAAGAGGAAATATAAATGAAGAGATGAGCAGACATCGAACAAACACACTTTTATTTTAACCAGAAGGACACACATTTAACAATCAACCCAGTATAATCTACAGAACCAGAGATCAAAGTGTCTGTTACTACAAGAATTGTTCAAATTGGTTAAATTGTTATATGATGTCTGGCTCTGATAATAATAATAATAATAATAATAATAATAATAATAATAATAATAATAATAATAATAATAAATTCATCCCTTTAAATAAGTTTTTTCATAACAACTAGAAAGTTGCTGAGTACCTCAGAGTGGCTGTAGGAGAGGATCAGCTTGTCGTTGACCGTCACCGTTTTCCTCTTTGTCAGCGCCTCGACCAGCAGTTCCTCCTTGACCTGTGGGAAGCCGCCAAGGTCAGCGCTGACAAGATGTAAACAGGCGCTCGCAGAGAAACACATGGGAGCGGGGAGAAGGGTCACCTTGAGCAGATCGGAGAGCGTGGCGAGGACCTCCGGTGGTCCCACTTCCAAACCTTCGTCCCGGCCCGAGGACTTGCTCTTGTAGGTCACGTTGCCCAAATACAGGATTGCCGAAAGCACTGAAAAGATCCTGAGAGAGACGATCTTAGCGTTAAGCAGGGCAAAAAAAAAAAAAAGGAACACAAGTCTTCTCATGAATGTCGACTCACCTGAATTCTATCACTTTTTTTGTTCAATAACTATAAAACTGAGATGAGCATTAAATCATGCTCTCATACTACACCAGTATGAAAGTATTGCCATTTCTGTCCAGGAGATGTTGTTTGTAATTACCAAAAAGACAAAAAGTCCTCAACAAGTCACTTCAAGAACGTTTGGGAGAGGTACGATCATGATCTGAGTCTTATTATTATTCCTGTGCAAGGCAAACAGCCGTGACCTGTTTCGCTGTTTCACTCACTGCTTCTTGGTGGCGGGGAGGAACCCCACCATCTCCATTGCTTGCTGGAGCCGCTCAAAGTCGTGACGCAGGTCTTCTTCATCTTCGATCTTGAAGTTTTGCTGCAAATAAAACGCAAAGGTTGGCGGGAGGAACGGATCAATAGTAGAAACGCGGCCAAATGGGCACATAAACAGGTGGGGAGCAGAGATGAATGAGAAGGGGGATGGGAGGGGTGGAGGAGAAAGGGTGCGACGGGGAACAAAGGAAACTTCATTAATATGCAGCACAACGTGTGCGCAGGAAGCTGGGAGGATTTACAGAAGCAACGCGGTCCTCACTTACTACTAATGAGCCGAGGCATTGCTGGAAACATCAGCAGAAAAAAGACTGTCAGGCAAACTGTCCTGTACCTGCTTGAGGTAGGAGAACTCTTCGGGTGGCAGCAACTTGAACTCCTTCCGGTCCTCCTCGGAAGCCCCCAATAACAGGTAGTAAAACACATGGTAGTTCCTGGAAAATTCAAAACATGTTGTTCTTAGGGCCCCTTTTTTTGCTGCTCCTGATTTTTCTCGGACATGTTGATTCAATGGGCGAGCGGACGCCGGTGAGTATGAGCTCGGGGGTTTATGGTGCCCAATACGAGTCGGCCTGATTAACGAAGAGTCAACAAATAGTAAACATTTGATAGAAGCACTATTTTTGGAGCGTGTCAATATCGGTTTTCCACCGGCGTTATCAGCGGACAGGTTTAAATCTGAGGGGGGTGGAAGCTTTGTTTGGGCAAAGCACATGGCACTAATGAGTTTCCATACTTATTACTAAGAAACAATGACATCATGCAGTAGTCACTTCCTGGCGAGACGAGTCGTTGGCAGCGTGATTAATGCCGTGTTATTCAGGCTGCAAGCGACCTGAAGTCCTCAGAAAAGAGCTTTGAAAATGGACGTTGACAGTTCGCTTTTATGAGACCCTGAGAGCCAGTGAAGGAAGTGCAAACATTCAGACTTGCGACCACATTTTATATTTACCTTTTTGATATACATGTATATATAAATAAGAAAAAACACAATTTGCTTCCCCTGAGCAGCTCAGTTGCAGATTGTGGTTTTGAAGACTTCCGCTCAAGGTCGTATCACAAAAACGGCCCGCAACACTCAAGAGTCCCTCTCAAAAATCTTTAATATTATTACTGACAGGCATCTAAAAGGCAATGTATAAACTCTTGGACTTTGCTGCAATTGCCTCTTCCTTTTTGCACACTCAGCTGGTACTGGTCACATTATGATCTATAGGTAAGTCTAGTTACTGTGAATGACTTGTTTTCTTTCCTTTTTTTTCTACATCCTACTTTGTGTTTTCTTTTAGGTTTGTATTGAATCTACTGAAAACATCAACCTGCCAAGGGACTACAGATGGAAACTAACCTATGGCTATAAACTCACATATTGATGTTTATCATTATGTGCTGTCCCATTTAACTAACTAACTGGCGCTTCCACCATGTCTTCCTCAGTGTGTATGCTCGTCCAGGAAATTACATCATTATACAGTCTCATCTTTAGACACAGATGTACTCATTTAGCTTGTCATCTTAAAATAATCAAAAATAAAATTATTTTTAAATGAAAAAAAAAAATTAACACAGTAAATCAGTAATACTACTAAAGATTTTTGAGATGAACACTAGAGTGTTGCAGGTTGTTTTTCATTTTTTTGGATTGAATTGCCTGGGCCTTGCACCTCTTCGATATTAATATTTGAATTTGTGAGTGTGTATTTCTGTCTATCCTTGCATCACATATTCAAAAATATTACATAAAAGCAATATGATGCAGTATACACACCACCGGCATGAAGTACCAGCATCCCTGTTGACACCAGCTACATTCTTCAGTTACATAACGCGAGTTTGCACAGTCACACATTTCAAAACAGACCGACGGCTCTTGTCAGTAGCAGCAGCAGAGGGCGAATTGAGTAACAAGATTTCACAAGACGTGGAGGAAGAGTGAGCGACCACAGCGGTGAGTAAGGCCGCGTCTCACAGGGGAGCGAGTGTCACTCTGTTTGTTTGTGCGGCGAAGGTGCGTTCACATCGAGAGGAGGAGGAGTCACGCCGAGCTGCATGACTTTTTAGCAAAACCAAGTGACCATAACAAGCAGTGCTTGTCAGGAACGAATCCTGTGCATGACATGATTCACTTTTAAGTGTGGACTTAAAGCTGCACGCACTAATAATGTTTGAGTAATAAGTCAAACTGGTGTGGTTCTGTTGGCGCGTGGCTTGAGGGTGTGTTAGCATCGAGGGCTGATGGACGAGGAGATTCAAAGACAGAAGCCCCCAGTTGAACTTCATATCCAAACACCGGTGCTGCCTGTGTTTGTGCAGGGTGGCCTCACGGGGTCCGCTTAGAGTGAGTGGTCAAGAGCCCATAGCCAGCCCACCCACCCACCAACCAACCCACCGACACGTCCCCTCGACCCTCCTCACCTCTCGTTCTTCTCCCTGGAGACCAGGCGAGACTTCTCCAGGAGATACTTCTCCACCACGGCCCTGCGAGTCAGAGAGAGCGGAAGAGGACGAGACAACACAGGATGAATCACTGCACGCCAAAGGTCACCCAGCTTTTATGTTGCGCGTCTGAGTGTAAAGGTCAGATGTGAAAGTCGGTTGATAATAAAAAAAAAAAAAAAAAAAAACAGGGCAGGGAGGCGGTCGGAGGGGGGGAAGAAAACAACAACAGATGTTGGGAGTTGTTGCGCAGAAGGCCGACCAACAGCCGCACAACTTTATTCAGGCGACTGGAGAGCTACAAAAGCGCTAAAGATACTTTGCAGACCGCTGCAGTCGTGAGACGTGCAATTATAAAAGCGGCGGAATTTACCCACTCAGGCCAAAACCATAAAGCTGTCTAAATCTGATTTCACGAGCCTGAATTGTTTTGTTTTAATTTATCCTGTGAAAAAAAACAAAAAACAAAAAACAAAAACAACAACCAAAAAAAAAAACAAAGAACAAGTGCGGGTCCCACACAGGTAGACCATGAACAGAACTGCGCTGTGCAAAACTTGATGACAATCTGCATAAATGGAAGCTATGAGCACAGACAGATTGTGTGCGGTCACTTGGTGCACCAACATCCAGCAGTTTGAGTTCCTCGGTTCTCTTTTTCACAACAGTTTGCCTTAAAACTGTCTGCGCACACTTCCAGTCTTAATTCAATGTCCCGGTTGTCTGAAAGGCTGCTATGAGACGGAGAAGACGAGCGTCTTTTACTAGTTTCCCACATTGGGGCATCTTTGGGACTGATTCCATTTATTTTGAAGCACAGGCAAGCAGCAAGCTAACACTCATAGAGGTGAAAGTTTAGACGTTCTTGCTTCATGCATTGTAAAAAATAAAGCAAGTACTCTGCATCATCGCATTTCATAAAGTTAAATTAAATTTTATGTTGGAACTGGTGTTCATTTAAATGGAAGCTTCAGATTCAGAGTGGTCAATAGTGTGAATTCAAGATGTCATGAGCAGCTGCTTCTCCCTGCTGAGGAGAAGAAACAGGAAGTGACATGACGCTCTGCAGCCGACGGAGTCCGACAGCTGAGAATACGGAAGGAGGTGCTGGTGGTCGAAAGTTCCAGTGTGCATACAAACACTCTACACAGAGGTGCACACCAACCCCGTGACCAATCGCAAAAACAGAAGAAAAAGCAGAAGTAATAATACTTCAGAGGGTCAGAAGCACAAATCTAACACAATGAAGAGCAAACGAATAACTCAAGTCAGAATAACCTCAAGTCGTCACACACACACACACACACACACACACACAAACACACAGACACACAGCAGCACACAGTGTAGATGACTCACCCTCTCACCACTCCGTTCTCCAGGTAATTAACCTGGATGAACTTTCCAAAGCGGCTGGAGTTGTTGTTGTGGGCCGTCTTAGCGTTCCCAAAAGCCTGAGACAGAGACGAGAGACAAGAAGAGGGAAGAGGAACATTAGAAAAACGTGTGTCAGAAAACATGCAGCATAAGCAAAGACAAATGTTTGCACCGTCGGACCAGAACCGGATTTGGATGAGGAGGCTGCGGAAGGTTTGAATTCTAGAGTTTTCCAAACAAAGGTTGGGAAAGAGGACACTTCTCATTGTTTAGGACTTTTTTTTAATAGTCCGCTGCGACCTTTGTTGGCTTTCAAACTGGCTATTTGGTTCAACCGAATCTTGGAGCCGGCTGTCGTGGCGGCCGCTCTGTCAGCACCTTGGACCCAGTCAACAACAACGAGAACAAAACTCCACCAGGACAAGGGAACAATCGAAAGAGTCGAGTCGAGAGGTTGGAGCTTCGTTTCAAACAGCAGCCGAGACTGCAGAGTGGAGATGGGACCTTGTGCGTGTGTGTGTGTGCGTGCGCACACATGTGTTTATATATGTTAAGGGTCTTCCGAGGGGGCAAGCATCTGCTCCCATTTTGCCCCCTCAACACCCCCCACTTTCCCTGCCATCAATCTCTTCCTTTCTTTTCCTCATTCGCTGACCTCTCGGAGACATTTTTCCTCATTATGTTGTGTACTCACTATGTGTGCGGCGTCTGCGTGTGTTCAAGTGAGGAGCAGTGAGTGAGAGACGGAGAGAGACAGAGGGAGGGAGGGAGAGAGCCACCAGGCCTCCTCGACAGAACCCCTTTATTGCATTAACACGCTAACAGAGGAGCACTCTGATTTTTCTTCATGATGCACATGCTCACATGGTTACAGACACGCACGCACGCACGCACGCACGCACGCACGCACGCACGCACGCACGCACGCACGCACGCACGCACAACAAAAGGCCACGGCGAGGGAAGTCGATTGGCTGCATGTTAAATAGGAGCCACATTGTATCACTCAAAGGATTTGCAGGGTAAATTTGATACAGTGGTGCCGAGGGGGGTTTGATTCCAGTCAAACGGGTTGGAATCCTTCAGGATAAACCGCTAATCTATTTTCATTCACGCAGCTGGAGTTCACCTCCCCTTTCTCTTGGGCATAAACAATCCGCCATGAAAATGCACGCGGCAACATTTCAACTGAAAAAAATAAAAAATAAAGACAAAGAAATTTCCTGACACACAACTTGGGGGGAAGCAGGATCTGGTGAAATGCTTTACTGCTAGATTCAACAAGTTCTGTGCCAGCGCTCCAGCTCCAGTTTGAGTGTGAAGTTCTTCAGTCAGTCGGCTCAATGCTCACTGAGAAGCCCCCCCCGACCCAACCTTACAGCCAAGTCCTCGTAGTGTGTGCGGGGTGGGAGGGGATCCGCTTGGCACCCTGCCGGGAATGCTAAACAAGTCAGAGCATCTTTCGTATTTGAACTTGCCCGCGAGCAGGCGCTGTGATTGGCTGGGAGGCTGGCCAGGTATGGGGAAGCGTCCTGACAGCGGTGGAAGACGCCGCTTACGAAACAGGGTTCACTGTGGAGGAGCGAACGGACGGAGAGCAGACAGAGACGGGAGCGAGCGGGGGAGCCGCGCTCGCCCCCACCGGGGATCCTTCCATGACATGCGAGTTTGATTTTTGGTCACTGCGGCGAGCTTTCCTGGCAACCCCGAGTGCCCTGCACGTTTCCAGCCGAGTCAGAGCTGCCCACATCAAGTCAGACGCACACACGCAAACACACAAACACACACACACACACACACCCAACAACCCAATCAAAGGGAGCGTCTGCAAAAATTACAGTATCATGAGCCATTTGCTGCGACAAATAAGTGGGGAAAACCGCAAGAAAATAGAAATTAAATGTTACAAAGACGATTGAAATGCTAAAACGTAAAGTCGCAGAAGTCAGTGTGATCAAGCTAATAACACAAAAAAGATTAGACGATCCTGCAGACACCAAACTGTTGCAGATTCAGTTTCCTCCTCCAAGGCTTTTTCTAAAAATAACGGTTGAGGTTAATATTTAAAATGACTGAAAAGAGGTTTTGTCAGCGACAAAACAAAAACAAGAAAGTGCAGCCCGGTCTCGGTGGTCTCATTCTTCGGCGTCTCGCTGCTCAAAAGACCTCCAGTTAAACGTTTCCACAGGCGCTGCCAAGGCCCCGACACCAACACCTCACCGCTGCGTGGATACACTGACAAAAGGGACTCTAAATAGTCCAACTGCCACAAAGGCAGTTCCCACATGTCTCAGGAGCGGCGAGCAACCATGCAGATGCATTTTCAGCTCGTCCCGGACCGACGCTGGCGGTTCAGCAGCAACAGCAGTGTGATGACCTTCAGCGCGAGGCCATCATCTTCAAAAACGGAGACGACAAACAAACTGCAAAACTCAATTGTATAGAAAGGAGAACAAAAAGAGGTTGTAAAAAAACGGCTTGGATGAGGTCACATGATGTTGGCAGTGAATGAATCCCACCGCGGCTCCAGCACAGCTCTTCCTCTGTGCTTGGCTTCGCTTCAAGCCACCACTATGTCCCCACCAACTGCTCTTAAAGCCCTCCAGCTCAGCCTGCCCGAATTGTAAACAAAGAATTGATTCTTTGAGGTATATAAGCAAATCAGGGCTCCTCAGAGGCTGGTTTTATTCAAAAGGAGCAGAGGAGAATCGTTCCAAAGCCGTTAAACTGATGAGCCACTTTATGAACTCGGTGTGTGCAAGGTGATCGTCGAAATCATCTCAGCACTTCTCGTCTGGAATTACATGGAGTGGCTTTAATAGGAAAATGAAAAAAAAAGAAAAAAAGTTTGATACAACCTCTAAACAATAGCACTGAGCTGTATGGAACACGTGTTTGTGTTCCGGCTTCAAATTATAGAGTTGTTTTCGTTCAGACGTTTTGAAGTGTGAAATAAAACCAGTAAGGTTCTCACATTCAAGTGACAAACACATAAATCAGCTGCAACAGCAAACAACCACACACAAGGACGTCACACTGGGAAGTAAGTGGTCGCAGTGGTGGTTGGGGGACAAAAAAAAAAGTGAGTTTGAATGTTTGGAGGGGATGATCAGTATCATTGGTGGAATCTGTCCTCACAACTTCAATAAAATCAGTGAGGAAGAGTGATGTTGGACATATGGTGCAGAAACCAAGCTGGAAGGGGATCAGATTTCTGGCATTGCTTATAAGAGACTGAAGTTGTCTGTATGTTTGCACAGTCAATCACTGATAGGCCTCCTCAGGCTCTATTTCTAATCAAAGACACTATGTCAGAAGACCCTATACAACATCCAGCGCAGAGAACATGGAATCTAACATTTGTAAGATCTGAGGAAAACATTGGTAAACAAATCTGAATCACTCCTGGATACCTGGCAAAGAAAACACTTTTCCATTTTTCCCTACTCTTGCGTTTTGCGCTGATATGTCTAAATAAAGGGCAGCCAGAGTGACTTATGAAGCGCTAATTCACAAATGGATCCTCTCTCCCCCGCCAAGTCTCCTGTCGCCATCTAAAACAGAGTTTCATCTGCCCACTCTGGCAGCACAGGGAGTCTGCAAACCAGAAGAGAGAGAAACCAGGACGCCCACAGTTCTGTACGAGACAGCGAGCGGAGTGATGAAGACCTCAGAGAGAGAGAGGGAGAGAGAGAGAGAGAGAGAGAGAGAGAGAGAGAGAGGTGTGTGGTTGCGTTAGTTTGAAGTAAAGATTTCAACCACCGGGTTTTTTCTTTTGCTCCCCTTCGGGCTTTTTGGTGTTTTACCATGTTGAAGAAATTTCGAGCAGCTCCACCCATGTCTCCATGGATGCCACATCAAACCTGTTGCTCGTGGTGCGGTCACAGCACCACGAATAGAGCCCTTAGTGGCCAGCACCACATTTGAAGCGACTTTGGCCTCAGTTAAACAGAATATTGCAGCCTCTAATAAGAGGCCGAGCGGCGGTAGGTGTTGCAGTCGCGCTGTCCACGTGCTCGAGCGAGGCAGCGACCACGGGGCACCGCTGCAGCCCGGTAGCGCAGACTGCCGCCCGGCTGGACCAAACACAGGGGTAGCGTAAAGAGCCGCGGCCCATAATAACTGAGAGATCGACAATGGATCAGCCGGATGAGCGGACCCTCCGCTGCTGTGCACTTCCTGAGCAACAATGCGACACTCGGCCGTATCCACACCCACAGCGGCTCTGAACCCAGGACTCGCAGGGAGCGGGTGGTGGGGTGCCCCCGTCATGACTTCCTGTGTCGTAGCCGGTTCCTGTTGGAGGTTTCTGGATGACATGGGTTTCCCCACCCGCTCCTCTCTTCCAGCACGGAGGCGGAATGTCGTGAATAGCTGCGTTTCCATTGCAGTTTTTCACAGAATCTTATTTACTCACCTCTGACAGCAAATGCTGAACCTCAACCTGCACTGCAGCACTTTATTACACTGTACGTCTTTGGTTTCGTTGTGTTTAGAGGACTGTGGTTGAAAATTTGCCTCTGGCTAACACCTCTTCAAAGAAAATAAAAATGAATAAATAAAATAAACGCAATATTTCTAAAATTTTGACAAAGCACAATTGCGATTTGCAGGTGTTTCAAGTGAATATTGAAAAGCGCATAAGCCGTAATTCTCGTAAAATCTCGTCCTGCCAGACCCCACTTTGAGGAGGATGGAGGCACAAAACATTTAGCATTTTTTGCATTTCATTTGAAGTGAACACATCACGTGACCCCCGTATGTCACGTCCGCTGACGTGTAAATGTGAAAAAATGTCTCCATGACACTTCTACAATATACCTCCATATGGATACGTCTGAAAAACCACCTCATGAGAGCGGAAAAACGTTTTTCGCAATATTTGAGAGGTTTTTCCAAGTTACGGTATTTCCATGTTTTTTTTTAATGTGATATTTACGTTTTGAGTAATTGCAGGGGTAATGGAAACTCAGCTAATGAGACTAGGAAGTTGAAGGAGAGGTCAACCTAATGAGTTTTTTTTTAGATATTCTCAGAAAGCCCAAAAAGTGTTCTTGTGAAGATTTAGAATCGTTGTTAAAAAATTGTTAAAAGTGCATAATTTTCACAAGAAAATGTGCATTGTGGTTCATTTTACAACGAGTAATTCCAAAGCAACCTCACTAATAATGAACTTGAATATTCCCTGTCTTGTGTCAGCCGACGCAGGGAGGGCCCCCGTCAACTCCTGGGCAAAAGAAAACAAAGACGTCAGATGAGGCTCGTAACAGAGGACCAACCAGTCGGACCAGTTCACCAGTAAAATACCCCGGGTTGCTGTGCTGAGCTGAGCTAAGCTAACCTGCAGGCAGAGACAAGAAGCCGTGTTTGTTCAAACTCCAGCACGAATCACGAACCATTGGCCGACAGGGCCAACTGCAAGAGACCAAAAAAAAAATTAGTTGCAAAAAAAGTGGGCCTGCAGCCTGCACACATGGCTTCAGCTCCAGCTTTGTTTCCGCCTGCCAGCAGCAACACGGCACGCAGTCCAGAAACTAAAAATGATGATGTCACCGCCTCAAAATGTGTGACCCAGTACTGCCGACCTCCCTGATAGCTCAAGGACACAAACACTGTTCACTGTTAACCACTCAAACCGGACTGGCGTTGGAAAAAATATTTTGTCCCAGAGACAAAAAAAGCAAAAACATGGTCATTAATAGCTAATTCCTCAACTGGAACTGGTTAGTGACAAAGCCTTAGACTAGTGGTGTAGAGGGAAGCTGCAGGAGGGCCGCAGTGTAAGAGGAGTTACGGCTTCCTCTGAGAATCAGGTTCTCGTCAGCCATCTTTAGGCGGCTGCAGCAAAAGCTGAGGGTCTTTTGAAAAACAACGCAGCCCTTTTCCTGCGCAAACTCACCGCCGGAAGAGCCTCTCGTCCCACAATTATGAGGAGAAACAAAAAAGAAGCTTCTTTCTACTGAGAAATTTCTGTGTTATTTAAATCGAGGGGAGGCTGGCTGACCGAGTCCGACTTTCACTTCCTCGCAGATCCGGCCGGAGGAGACAAAACCAGTCTACCCGTCTGCCCCAGCGACCACAGGCCTGACTGCATTAACACACACACACACACACACACACACACACACACACACACACACACACACACACACACACACACACACACACACACACACACACACACACACACACACACATTTGGGACGGGATTTGCAAAGTGGCAGTGTTTCTGCCAAAGGGACCAACAGTCTGCTGATGGAGGTAAAAAAAAAAAAAAAAAAAAAAAAAAAAAAATTCCGTTCCCCACTTGCTCTCCTTCAGTCTTCCAGCCATCCAGAACTAAAGACTCTGACAGACTGACACACATCAAGGGACCCGCACTGAACTCATTGAGATGCATTAAGCAGCAGCAGCAGCAGCAGCAGCAGCAGCAGCAGCAGCAGCAGCAGCAGCAGCAGCAGCAGATTTTTAGGGTGGAGACTCGTGCACATAGTGAGTGTTTGGAGATGTTGGAGACATTTTTTGTCTTTTTGGGTCCCTCTGCACAACACAGTTCACGAGAACTTCTGTTTTAACGGAGCTTTATTCAATCCACTTTCGGCTTTTCTAAGTAGAGGCTTATTTAAAGATGTATTGTTGTGAAATAAAGCAGAAATATAGTTCAGTGTACGTACTTCCTGACCTGGAGTGAGAGTAATAACTTCCCCACACGGACACCGAGGTGCAGTTTCTGCTTTTTAGCAACATATTGTTCATGTGACTGTATGAACTGAATGAAAGTTTTCTTTTCCCCTCAGTAAAACCCTGTTTCAACTGTTTGCCAGTGCATCCATGTATCTTTAAGAAGAAGCACACAGTCAGATTGATGGCTGACAGAAATCTACAATTATTGGAATTCTTTCTCACAACATTCCGTTTTCCTCAAAAAGTCACAGGGGTGGAGTTGTGTGACATGTTTTTATCAAGGTATGAAAACAACACCTACAAATACACGTCTGTGATAAAAGGAAAAATACCAAAAATCATACCAGTAAAATGAAGATATATAGAATCCCATTCAGTGGTTCAAAGAAAACACTAATCAGCTAATATCAGCAAGGACGACAAATGATTGCACATGCTCATATCACCTATACAACAACCAAAAACACAGAGAATTGATGTTACTGTCAAGCCAACACTCAACTGTAAAACCCAGAAGGGCAGATCCTCAAAGAAGGGCGAGCAGCGGTAAAATGCGGCACGTTTTGCGGCGAGATTGTGGCTGCAATCTGCGCCACAGATGCAGGTATCCACAAAGGTTTTTGCGCTAATGACATGCAGGCGCAAACACGCCCACAAATGCGGCACCTGAAACAGGTGCGAATGTTGCGGTCTGGCAACCTGTATCTCTTTAAAATTTCCCATTCTCGGAGGTCAAACGGCGAAACTCTGCTACGATAACCGCGCTCCAGTGCGCGCCTGGCATTACGATGCCTCCTCCGTCTCACCAAGACTGCTGCCATGATGGAAAGTGACTCTTTCTGGATCTGCCGCTGTTTGAATGAGGCATATTTCCATAGATGGGGGTTTCCTTTTGCGCGTAATAACTCATTTAAATACATTCAAATGAGTCTGGCGCAGCCCTGCCACTACTACACTACACTATTTTCACGTTTGCGTCTCTGTGGATCGGAATCACCGTTTTTGGCGCTGTTTATACAGATTTTCAGACACAAAAGCCAGGCAACCGCTTTGTGGATCTGCCCAGAGTCTCTCTTCTTAAATTTAACAAACTTCTTTTGACATTTGACCAAAACATGTTTTTATTTTACAATCTCCTAACACACATAAAAATATGTCCTTCCAAAGCTTTCCATCTTGTCTTGAAATACTAGCCTTCAGCTTTGTGCACCTCAAAAAAACAAACAAAAAAAAACTGAAAAACAAACTGGGATCATTGCTTAGAGCATAATCAAAGACATGACTCCGGGCTCAAGATGGAGCAGGAGAAAAAAAACAACAAACAGCAGTGATCTTGCCTCCATTCCCACAGCATTTCCCTGGCGAGGAGGCGCCGGCAGCTTCATGTCCCACTTCTCATTTCTTAAATCTCATTTCTCAATAGACTACGTGGCTTTGCAAGAAGCGACACCGCCAGGCAACGCACGGGTCGTGTGAGTGCACACAAAACAGCACGCTCGCTGCTGCGTGGGATTTGAAACTCTACTCATGACGTTTGACATTGTGGCGCCTGGTACCGTAGCAGCGTTATCAGTCATTCAGAGGAACTGCTGTCACTTGTTGACTCTGTGAAAACAGCGACGCACTTCACACCTACTAGCACGGAGGACGAAACACTCTACTGCTTTCATGGGAAAAAACTTGGCTGGTTATCAGGCCGTGGGTTGCCAGACTAGACAGAAGCAAACCCACTTTTTCACACAGGTTGAGATCTTACCTCCAGCACTGGACCCGCACCCAGGATGGTCCTCTCCACCCCGCTGGCGTAGCCCTTCTGGCTGAGCGCGGTCAGACAGTGGATCAGGAAGTTGGTGCTCTGCGTTTTGCCCGAGCCGCTCTCGCCGGATATGACTATGCACTGGTTGACCCTCTTCCTCAGCATGGCGTAGTAGGCCACGTCGGCGATGGCGAAGATGTGAGGCTCCAGCTTGCCCAGCTGGTGGTTCTCGTACATCTTGACGTACTTGGGGTTGTAGATGGGCAGGAACTTGAAGGGGTTGACGGCGACGAGGATGCTCCCGGCGTAGGTGTAGATCTTTTTCTTGTGGAAGCGTGTGCGCAGGTTGTTCAGTATGCTGTCCTCGTTGAGGACGGGGAGGTTGCAGAGGTCGGCAAAGTCGTCCTGCGGCGGCGGGAGGAAGCCGCGGGCCGCCAGCTGCTGCACCTCCTGCTCCTTGGTGACAGACGGGAGGTGCACGTAATGGATTGTGCCATCATGATTCCTCTCCTGGATGAAAAAAACAAAACATAACAGAAATGACTTATCTTCTGATGCAATTGAAAACACTAGCCTCTCTCCCTGTCGACCTTCACCTGCAGCAGGAAGTAAAAGCCGAGGCTCTGGGGATGCTGCTCCTGGGCTTTCCGAGGCCACAGCAGGAACCTCTGCGCCGGCAGGTCGCCGGCCTCCAGCACCCATTCTTCCCCGCCGCATTCCTTCACCTCTGCCAGCACGTACATCCGGCCAGGGTCCAGCCCCAGTGCCGTAGCAGCGTCAGAGATGACCGAGGCTGCCGTTGCATCCTTTTGTACTCTAATGAGGAAAAGAACAAACAAAAAACGACAATAAGTACAGTCGATCTCAGTTTATAGCTATGTGGGGGCCTCTTTGGTGGTCCTGAGGCAGTCCACGACCAGACCCACCTGAGGTTGCAGCAGGTGATGGACTGCGCAGCCAACCGCGGGTAGATCTGCAGCACGTAGGAGCGAGCGTCGTGGTCGTTGTTGGGGCTAGCTGGCCCAACTCCCCCCGTTCCTCCACCTGCGCTCGTTGCCGTGGTGGCAGCGCCATCTCTGACACTCATGATTGACCAGGGGGAGTGGCCTCAGCATGCCGCACTCAGTGTCTCCTTCTCACCAGCCAGCGCCTGGAAACAAACGAGCAGTGATGGTGGATTCAAACGTCTTCTTTTGCTTTTTGCGTTTTCACCGACTGCTTTCTCGTATCAGCCATAAAAAAAACAAAAAACAACAAGGGCTCCTGAGGACACGGTATTTATTACAGCACGCGCATGAGATAAATGGAGGATTGGGTCTCGGGGCAATAGGCTCACCGACTACAATAAACACTAGGAGCTGGTTGTTAAACTGAAACAGCTAGAGAACAAGCAGTTTCTGATAAACTCAGTCAGTTATAGGCAAGTTTATCTAAATGCTTTAACCAACGTGGCTCTTATTAACTTGTCAACCCAAATCTTTCTTTGTAAGCAATGGTTTGTTTTTCAAAAATAAACACACTATGTTGCTGGGAAAACTGCTTTTTCTTTTTTGGCCAAGGGCTGACCTGTAATCACTAAAATATTAGTTCAACACTGGGGATACAAAAAGTCCCGTCCACAAGTAAGCAGGCAAAACTTTCCACAGCTAAATATAAACGGATATTTCACTTGTTAACAGCAAACAAAAATGCTTCGATCAGAATATATAAAGTGAAATTAATCTTTGCATCCAAATCAGTAAAGGATAAAGAATTACATTGCTCATGAAAACACAAGTTAAGGGTTCATATTGTATGTGCACCTGTTTCATCGATGACTCAACAACAATAAAAAGCGGCAGCATTGTGTCACTCAAAATAGCACTAAGACGAAGGCATCAGTTGCAGCTGCAAAAGCTGCAGCGACATCGGAACCTCCTTGGTCGACAATCTCCCCCTCACGACAAAAATAGAACCATCGGGGGAAACCGCAAGCGATGTAATGAGCGCACATTATTCTCTTCCACAGACAAGCCTTGGCAACGACACGCAACAAAGAGCTCAGTGGCAGCGGCGAGGGCCTTTTATTGTACAGCAAACTAATCTCTCCACCCGCGAATCACTACATTTTGCTCCGGCCGCTCGGGTCTCTCGACACCAGAGGTCTTACAACATCACAGAGCGCTGCAAAGACGATTAGCCAAACACAAAGTGGCGGATTGTTCCGTGTGACCCACGGATATCACTGATTTCCTGGATGAAGTGAGTGAGGCTAACGTGAATGTGTGTCAGGGTCTTTTTTTTTCCTCTTAGTACAAACCCACAATAAACTGGAGCTGTAAAAGAAGTTGGACTTATCACATGATGGTGCTGTGGAATCTGAACCACAAGCATCACTGAAGTCTCAGAGAGGACCCTTTGTTTCTTTCAAGTAAGAGAGAACAATTACATATAATGTACCATGAGGATATCCTTTAGTGAAGTTTTTTTGTTTTATTCGACAATTAGTCGATAGCCAAAGTGATCAATTTGTGCCACAGTCATTTTTTTTTTTTTTACTCAGTTCCATATTCTGTGAAATACACTGGAGCTAAAGTTCAGGGAAAAAAAACAAAAAAACCAAAACATTTTAATGCACTTCTTTGGAAAATTGCGCAACATTTCACTTCAGGCATCGTCATACTGAACCTCGACTGACCACACACACAAACCCAACCTACAAATCAGAATACAGATCTACAGCTCTTGCCAACAGGAGACAGAGCACTCGGCCACGTCGATGTGTGCGAGGTGTCGCTTCCCACATCACAGTCACAAGACCAACCACGTAGTGCCAGAACCGCTTTGTAATTAGCGCTCAAGTCATTGTTCATCATCAGACAGGAGGTGTATTTCACTCTACATTCGAATTGCTGACAGTTTCTGCGGTTACTTTGTCAAGGCTGACATGATGACAGCTTCCCTCCATCCATGCCGCTACAGAGAGAAACAGGCCGGCGTGTCGAGCGGCGCGGAGGAATTCTTCGGCTGGAGCCGAGCCAAGACAACGCAGCCGCTGAGGTGAAGGCCAACTGGAAGACAAACTAATGCAGAGCAGTGATGTACGGCGGACTGCGTAAATCAAACAGACAGCATCTGGGTAAAGTTTAGTCTGATGATGGATGGTGTAGCGTGGCACCGCGTCAGCGCTGCAGGCTTGCTGAACCCTCCACTCCTTCTTTGGGGGAGACGGGAACCTGGTTTGAATCACTGCATGGGTGGCAGCAGGGCGCGCTGCTTTGGTAACCCGATCTCAGGTCAGCTCGTATTTATTTGTCATCCAGACAGAAAGTTTCTGTTTTCTGAAGCTGAAAAATGAAAGGCGCGAGACCTCAGAAGGTAGGCGGAGGGGAAGTACATGTGGCTTTTACACATTTTATGTGGGATCTTCCACAATGCATCTCCACTGATTTCTTCCGTTTCATACATGTGCATGTGGCAGGTCCTTGCATCAATAACAAACGCCATGTCAATATGAGATACTAGTCTGACTTGTCTATTTTTGGCCTATTGTGTAACAGGAGGAGGGTGATCTACAGCATCTGCCTGTCTTTTTAACAACAGGAATATCTAACAATAAAAAATAATCCCGTCAGGCAGGTTTCATGCTCTCTGCTTCAACGCTAACACATTCAAAACCTTACAGACCAGCACACGAGATTGCCACAAGTTTACTATTAACATTAAACCACACTGGATAAAACATACAACTGACCTTTATGATACCAAATCTAATTTAGTTTAAGCTTTGCACATATTTGTGAATTGCTCCACAGCGACTATCTTATTTTTACACTCGGAATTGGGTGAAATCCACATCTGACAATAAACAAAGCCGCCGCTGGAAATATTTAGGTCACAGCAGAAATTTAAGAGGGGGAAATAGAGCAACTTGAGACTCATGAGCTTGTGCATTTGCCAATATAACTGACCACAGTCCTAAAAACAAGCGCGCCTATAAAATGCCAAGGCATGCAAAAAAAAGAGCGGAGACCACAGAGGACAGCCTCAGCATTATCCCCCATCACGGGCCCAGTCTGGTTTAAATCTGTCGCTTCAACATGTGAACACACTCTCCCAGGACAAACACGCACGACTGTAGTTCTGCCATTAAGGATGCAAAGTTATTGCATCTTGTTTTTGTGTGGCGCAGGGGCGGCAGCGCAGGATAAAGCAGGGGCGGAGCAACGGAAAACATAAATCCAGAAGCAGGACGGTGAAGAGACATCCCCGGGGACAATCAAAAGAGACAGAGGCTTTGAGATAATGCTGCTTCCTCCCTGCGGAGGAGATCCTCCGTGTGGATGCCCTGCATTCCACAGATAAGACTCGGGGTCGTCTGCTTTGCGTAAGCTTAGCCTGGCACTTTAGCTGCTTACTCTTTAAGTTTTTATGGGAAGAGCCCAGAGCACGGCGGGTCTTCTTCTAATGGCGGGAATCTGGCTCTTTAGCTGATTACTGCAGACCGGAGGAGCCGTCAGTGACTTACAAGTCTCTTAAACTACTAGTCCAGGGGTGGGCAAACTTTTTGACTGGTGGGTCACTCACAATGGGTTCTAAAATTCAACAGAGGGGGCGGCAGCAGGAGCAGATGGGTGGAGTGTTTTGGTGACTCACCTCAAAGGAGAGAAAAATATATCATGGGATGTGTAGAAAACATGTGCTTGAATGTCAATTGAAAATGATCAAAAGCATTACAACAAAATATGTCTTTGAAGCCCCACTGTATTTAGCTCTTAACTGAAATGACTGAAACACTGAAAAAATGAATGAAATAGAGCTATTTTATTACTTACTTACTATTGAGAAGTTTGGCGGACCGGATTAAAAAGCTTAATGGGCCGCATATGGCCCCTGGGCTGTAGTTTACCCATGCCTGCACTAGTCACTGGTCCCTTCTCAGCCAGCTCCTAAGAATCTGGTTGAGAAAAACTGGCACAAACGCTAAAAACAACTGACTGAGACTGGGTTTCACATGGAAATATTATTCAACTGACTCATCAATAAAACATAAATGGGTCAAATTTAGCAGCCAATGAGAAAAAAAAGCACATAAAAAGCACAGTTTACAGCCATGATTTTGCAGTCTGTCACTGACTTTTCCAATAAGCAGTGATCAATGGTTGTGCGTCATGATTGACCGCACACAAGACTGATGCACGCACGCTCCTGAGGATCAACAACAGTAAAGACCCAACGACAATATGGAAAGTTAAGAAGGCCTCTCTGTCTGTCTGTCTGTCTGTCTGTCTATTGGAGTTGGCAGCAGGAGCAGCAGTTCCTTGGCAGGAGTGAAATAAGGCAACCAGGTCTGCTCTCTGCCTCCCAACTCCTATTTCAACCACCTTCAGAGACAAGCTCCACCCACCCTGGAGGAGGGAGAAGAGGAGGGGGAAGGAGCAGGAAGGAGGAGGAGCCATATGAACTCTTTAGTGCCAATTAGTGGAGAGAGAGAGAAAAGACATATTTTGCCTTTATATGGCCTGTATTGGTAACGTCTATGACCTCACTCGACTGAAGTGCAGAAGCTTGGAGTGAAACTTGGATCTGTGCGACAGACGCTGCATTTTCATTGCGAGTAGATTTTGACACGCTGGAGAAGACAAACGAGCAGGCGGCAGTGCGACAGCAGCAGCTGACTGGATGACCAAACAGGAAGTGAGTGACCCGCAGACACATGGAGGGATGATGAAGTCTGGCTGGAAATGCTCCGGATTTCTCTGTGTTCATGCTTTTTTTTAATCACTTCTCCAGTCTCCCTCTCTGCTTAGTCCTCTGATAAAAACACAAAGGGGGTGAAGCCAAAGGAAAGACAGTCACAGCTGGATGTAGTCAGCAATGTGAGTGTTGAGTGAAGATATGGTGACTCCAAGCCATGTTGATGGAGGTCGACTGATAAATCATGAGTTGGCGCTACAACCAGCAGCTCCCATTATGGGCACTACTAGCCATAACATGATCATATTTGCCTGATATTTGACTTCTAATTGGTCACATTTCAACTTTTTTCTTTTTTTAAAAAGTTTTTTAAAAGTAACTTGTTCTAGGTATACAGTTTTACATCGCGCCATTTAACAAAAAACCCCCAAAACAACCCCAACGTAAAAAAAATGTTCAATTAATTGTAACTAATTTAATTTTAATCGATTAAATTATTAATCAACAATTAATCGATTGATTCATTGGTAACATCCTTAGTCAGGTATGAAACAGAAGACTGCTGGTGAACGTCTTGGGCGTCTTCGTGATGAGGAGACGTGTCAAGATGTGACTCACGACGTGCAAGCAAAATCGGTGTAGTCTTAGCGTGAAGTGATTACGCAGCGACCAGAGGTGATTCAGCGTACTCAAGTCACACTTTTGCAAACAACGGTCTGGTCTGACTGAATCGTAAGGCAAATGACTCACCAGGGAAGCTTAACGGGCAACACTGCAGGAATTGTTTTATTTCGCACATAGCTTCAATAAAAATAAACATTTTGGCATACCGTTGCATTTAGTTTTTTTGTTTCATTACATCAAACCGTATCAATGTTGACATCTCAACTAGAGTCTCACGGAGCTCAGCGGTGAATTCAAAAAGCAGCCATTCCAAAGTCATATGTGCTTACAATCATGGATGTGTGGACAGATTTGCAGAGGTGAGGCTATATCCTTAAAACATCTGCGCTCATGCGGAGTTGAATCGCTTTTATTCTAAAAAATTCAAAATGCCGCCAATTCCCCATGTCCACCTATGGAGCGCCTGTCTGCTGCTGCTGTTCCAGACCCCAAGCTTTTTTTTTGCCCTCCCGAGGGGAAAGTGGAGCCGCGGCCACAGAGGTATCCATCACTGCTACAACTCTCTCCATGTGACCTAATGGAGATGAGAGTGGCTGGCACTTTGCCAAGTGGGCTGCATTGTCCTCTGGGGCAGAATGGAAGTGAGGAGAAACCAGGGAAGAGGAGATTGGTGGGGGTTCTTGTGTGTGTGTGTGTGTGTGTGTGTGTGTGTGCGCGCGCACGCGTGCACGTCTGTTTGAGTGTGTTTGCATTTGTGTTTGAGCCTCTGATTGTGCGCTCACTGGAGGGATCAATACACAGACCCCGGAGGAAGAGATAAACCTTGCTCTTTTTTGCCACTGTGCGTGTGTGTGTGTGTGTGTGTGTGTGTGTGTGTGTGTGTGTGTGTGTGTGCTAGTATATCGGCATCAACGCTGAGGCTTTCATAGTGAGCGCAGATGCACCAAAATGGCCCTGAATGGATCAGAGGCCTCCCACTGGAGACATGTGGCCTATTCAAGGATTCGGGCTTTTGTTTAAAAAAAGAGAACCAAAACCTCAATTAAGGATTTAACTCATCCTGCAGACACCAACTGGGCTCAGCGACACACACACACACACACACACACACACACACACACACACACACACACACACACACACACACACACACACACACAGAGCAAAGAGAAGCGTCTGAAGGAAAAGGAAGAGGGAAAAAAAGCACTAAAAGCTCATCTCCTCCTCCACCACCTCCACCCCCACCACCCTGCATTTAAGTCAGCTCCCAGGCAGGCCGACCATGAACAATAAAACCAGAGCTGAGGAGCATCTGCTGCCTCCATCTAACGAAGAGGATAAAGGAGCGACGAGCCGCGGGGATCCAGCCTTTGACTTGTTGATATTAGCCCATTGAGCGAGGACAGAGCCCAAGCTCATGGTCAAAATCTCCATTTTCCTGACAGGCGGACTGCAAGCCAACGTGTGGAGACACCCAACGCGGTACGTCCCGAGTCAAAACTCTTGAAATTTTCCAGCAAAAGCAATAAATAACAGCATCAGACAGCTTGCGCTTAAGAAAAAAGAAAAAAAAAACATCCCCGGGAACTTGCTGGCCAGCTGTCCGTCACAATAAATAACCTCCAACTCTGACGGACGTAGCTAATCAATTAGCGAGTGGCCGCCTGAGTGCGCCCCATTGATCTGCCACTGCCAATATTGTGTGTCTGAGTCACGTATCGACGGGCCGCCGCTCATTTCACATCCCTCCGAGGCAGGTGTGACCCCGCGTTCCCACCATTGGCTGCCCAACACACTAACTAGACCAGCTAACCTACATTAAACAACAACCACGTGCAAGGCCGCCCCGTCTGTCGCACAACTCTGAAAAGTTAGTTTATTAACTCTCGCTTGATATACATTTCACAGCAGGTCGGCCGCTCCAGATGCCTCTGCCTAGCACAGGGGTGGGCAAACTACTGCTCGGGGGCCAAGGAAGTAAATAGCTGTATTTCATAAAAAAATTTTAATAGTAATTTAAATATTGTGAGGCTTCAAAGACATATTTTATTATAAGGCATTTATTCATTTTCAATTGACTGATTAAAGCACGTTTTCTACATATCCCATGGTATTGTTTTTTTCTCCTATGAAGTGGGTCACCCAAACTCCATCCATCCATCTGCTGCTGCTCCAGCCCCTCTATCGAATTTTAGAACCCAATGCGGGCCGCCAGTCAAAAAGTTTGCCCACCCTTGGACTAGCCTCACATGGTCTCCCCTTACCTCCATCCCTGTCCTTCGCTGTTCCTCTCTACCCTCCATCTCTCCTGTCAGACCTCTCTGCTTTACACACAATCTCCCCACTAATGCTCTACCTTCGACCCCCCACTGTTCCCCCCCAGCCCCTCCTCCGCCACCCCCTGCTTTACATTTGGCACCGCCGCTGCTGCTTTAACTCGGTCCAGATGCCAGTCCCCTCCAGAGCAGGGAAGAGCTTTTTGTCTGGAGGGTTACTCTGCTCTGCCTGCTATTAAACGTTGCGTCCTCATGTTTGCAATTTACACATAATGCTCCCTGTGTCAATTCCTCACCAGTCAACAAGATCTGAGGGCGAAAGCTCACTAGAAGCCAATGGCAACAGAGTGAAAAATATATGTGAAAGTTTTTTTCCAAACCATTTAGAATGTGCAGAATTCCTTGAAAAAACAAACAAAACAAAACAAAAATGCTGTAAAAATCCACAATCCACATTCAAACATCCTAGCCTCGGATGCTCGCATTGCGCAGATTCTTTCGTGCGCAAGGATAAGATCGTGCAGAGCTGCAAAAACAGAGAAATGTATGTTTTCAATCAGCCCGATGAGCCAAAACCCTAAACTCTTGAGCGTCCACATGAAATACACCGGATGAGTGAGGCCACATTAAACCCGACCTAATGCAACCCAGAACGCTTTGCTGAATCCGAGCGTCTGCTTCGGTTTTCCCAGCTAATTGTCCAGCCTGGGTAGGCTCGGCAACATGACTAATAATTTCAATAACATCCTACAGATTTATTTTTTCTAAAATAAGAAAACAGATATTTAGAAGATTGGATCATACACTTGGACTTCTACAAGCAAGTAAACTTGACTTGGACATACCAAATGAACCTTAATAATGACCTAAAATTTTCCAAACAATCAACTGCCTCCATCACCATTGGTGACCAAGGATAAAAATAAAGATGAGGTGAAACCTAAATATCATAACAGCAACAACAAACACTGTATCCCGGCAATGGTGGAATGGCTAAATTTTCTTGGGGATAATTAGTGGTTCCTGTTTTGAGACTGTTGGGCAGATGTTCATGTCATAACGCCATCCGCCGAACGAGAAATCAGTCAGCGAGAGAGAGAGAGAGAGAGAACTCCTGCTGAGCCCGACATCAAAAATAGCAATATACACACATCTTTACAGGTCCCCAGGTTGCTGGACTGAGGCGGCTCTGATGAGGGGACGGAGGGGGGGAATAGTAAGTGCTCGATACGGCCGGCGCTCACGGAAACACGTCCTGCTCGGCGGGACGAACAACAGCGAGTACGAAAACACAGAGCATCCTGAGATGTGGGACAGCTGCGGGCCGAAAACCAGGAAGAGCAGCAAAGGAAGCGGAGGGAAGGCGGCAGACAGAAGGGATTATTGTACACACTCACTCATGTGGGCTACCCCGCTCTATAAACACTTCCCCAACACATGACTCCATTGTGAGAGCGGCGCAGTCGCTGCACTGGAGGCACAGAGTTCACACTCCTTTCAGAATCCCCTTCTGCAGTTCTCACACGGCGCACACGCACATACACGTTTTTTTACTAGCAACATTTTTATTCTGAAACTTTTTTTTTTTTTTAAAGGTTCAGACATTCACACCTTCAGAAGGTGCAGCACCCGACTCTGAAAGGTGTTTGTCGCGGGGTTTTGGGGTTGTTTTTTTTTTTTAACCTAAAGTCACACAATTTTAGGCCTCAGCTCCTTGAAGTGGCACCGCACAGAGTGAGTGTGGTTGTTGGCTTACAACAGTCCCTACTGCATTTCTCTGGGGGGGTGGGGAGGCACCACACCTGAATGTGGGTGATGTTGCTGCTGTCACATGCTATTCCCACTTTGACCTCTTGGCTTCAATTCAAAAACAGGACAAAAAGCTACAAGAGGGCAAAAAATTTTTTTGCTTGGGATGAAGAGGAGGGACGCAATAAATAGGACTAGTGCGACAGCTCAAACTAATGAAAACCGCTTTCTTGTGGTTTCTGAGAAGAATGTGCAACTCAGGTCGATGATAAGATTCTTCAGAAGAAACATAATGTTTAATCATCAAGGCCCCCAGTGAAGCCCTTGACATTTATTGTCCACATTCTTTACAAAAAAAGACAAGCAAAGTTATTGTTCTAAGAAAGACACTGAAATAAATTGTCACTGTCTCCCTTGTTTCTACGAATGTGAGCATCATCTTCTTCCTAGGCGACAGTACCGGTAATCTTTGGCTGGTGTCTTGTTTTAAAGTATTACGTTTTGGTTTAAGAAGAAAAAACATTTCAAAATCAACTTTATTTTCATGTCATACTTTTTCATTGGTATGACTGCTCCCCCCAGTTAGGGAAGGACTTGAATCCCTCAGGTCTGTGTGCATCTCTGTATGCAATGTAGTTCAAGGTCAAATTAAAATAATAACATTTTAAAACTGTTAAAAATTGTTAACAAGATTTTTTTTTTCTTGGAGGTTGTTAACAGGGCAGAATAGCACAGAGGCACATGCCTGGTGCAGACATCATGGAAAATCACAGTCAGGTTAAAAGTCACTTACATATGGAGTCATTCACCAGTGGCCAGAGTCAGACTACACAGCGAAAAATAGAGCAAAAACAAACATAGCGAGGGAGGGAGGGAGGGACAATCCTGCCAACGCAGAGCACATGGCCAAGGTTTAGTGGTCCCCCGCCAACTTCTGCTTCTACCTTCAGCTCCTCTCCTTCTTTCCATTCATCTCATTCTCCCCATCTGTGTCACCCATGTCTGCTGCTTTCTTCCAATGCAGGCCGTACAAATATACAGAATCAATCAGCAGTGCAATTTTTGACCGTCTTAAGTATAAACATGAGTGTGAATATTTTCCCTTTAGCCTTTGCATGTTCCAGCAACGCATGTCTACCTCATCATCTACGCAGAGAAAACTGTGTTCTTACTACTTTTTTAATGCCGTTTGAGATAAATGAAGCTAGTGGTGCTGCTTTGAGTCTGTTTTGATCTTTGCACGGCAAAAACACAATGATTAGGACCAATTTAGCCTAAAAACAGACAGCAACAGGGGCCAAGACATCATTATGATGGACACCGAATATGTAATATACACGGCGCAGCATCTGCCTTGCCTTTGTCGGGTCCTGCTGTGACAGTGAGCCTCATTAGCTGGACTCAAATTCAAAGTAAACAGCAGAGAGAGCCGCAGGGTGTGCCCTACCTCTGCCTTTAATCCAGAGCCCAGGGACAGGATCAGGAACCACAGAAAGGACGGAGGTGGAGGCGAGGGCAGTCACCACCGCCGTCAACCAGTCAGTCATTTCTCACTCACACCAACACAGGCAAATATCATTTTACAGTGTGACCACAGTAGCTAAGGAAAACACCTACTTCATAGCTGAAAATTTAAATTGAAACTGGAGTCTATAATTAGGATTCTCCATACACAGTAATCTAAATTTGCAAAAGATTCAGGACGCACGAAGCGCTTGAGCTTTAAATAGGTCCATGAAATACCAGCATCTACTGTGGACAGCGTTGCTATGTCTTGTTGCTTTTAGCAGCAAAGGAAATATTTGTTTGGAAATCTTGTGTGGCTGTTGCAGAGTTGTGGATGACAAGTTACAGACTCGCAGTGAGACTTCCCAACCACAGAAGTCACTGTGGGATCTCAAGCCCATTTATCACAAGAGACACAAGTCTAACGTTGACCTCAGCAGCAGAATCGACAGGAGGGAAATCAGTTCATCAGCTCGAAAATTTGTAAAAACAGAACATAGAGAAATCGAACTACAAGTTAAAGAGATCGATACCCATAAATCAAAATGAAGATGTCTAAATGTCTAAATCCAAAACGTAAAGTAAAATCCACTTTTCAATTGTCAAACATATGTGGACTGTTGAAAATACTGAGCAGAATATTTTTGCTTGCTTGGACAGCAACCAGAATCTAAACAAGCAGGTCTGGCAAAAAAACAAAACAAAAAATCCAGATTGCCACAGTCAAGCTTTGATACCCATCATCTTGATTAGATGGGGTCAAGTTCTGCAATAACGGCAGAGTGAAGACTGAGGCGCAACAAACAGATTTACTGCGAGCGAGCCAACCCTAAACAGTCAGGCTGCCTTTTCTTCACTTGCACCCTATCATTACCACTCGGGCTACTTATGAATTCCTTAAATTTAGCTCTCCGCACTGAAAGAGCCAAGCTACCAAGGAGTTTATGGAACTGATTACTTTGAGAGCTTACCAGACTCCCCCTCTGCTCCACCATGCCAGTGCACATTCACAAACCTTGTTTGTATTTCACTCGCCATCTGGTTCAGGGTCTAAAAAAATACAGGTCATTGCGAAACTACACTGCGAAAACTTGGTTATTGGTTTTCTGCAGGGTGCATAGGCAGTTTTCCTTTTTTCTATTTTCTTTATCGCCAAAGAATTCTATCTGCAGGCAATCCTCTTGTATAACAGCTTTAGGAAAGTGACACACTGTGTTTACAAAAGAGTATATACACTTGTATCCAATTTCTACTTTTTGACCTCAAACAGATGGAGGTCTTCATACTCAGTGTGCGTATACAAATTTAATGAGGTCAAAGTGATAGAATTCAGTGGGCTGTAATGATTTGGAAAAATTGTAGACTGTGCTTTTTGAATGGCCACGAGGAGGAAATGGATCTTAAAACCTGCTTTCTGAAATGATAATACTTGTACCCAAAATAATAAGCTTACAGGTTCGCCAAAGGCTGAGTGGCATCAAGAACAACTTATTGTATCTATGATGAACAGCAGATGAGAAAACAAAGTGATGCAGACAAGCCTTCCTGATGAGCACGCACTTAATGGAAACACATGCCCCTGCATGTAGGAGCTCCTTGCCAAACACTTGTCAGCTACTTCTTCAGAATACTAGGCCTAATGCGTTTAAGTTTAAGTTTAAAGTTTAGAGTGGATCCATCTTTTTTGCTTTCTCCTTTAGTTTACAACTACGTAAAACATTTCTGGGAATACTGTTCTGTCGTTAGTAATTTGTCTGTTCATCCCGAAGTTTAAAGCCTATCTAGATAGAGAACATACCACTGCTAAATCAGCAATAAGTGTTTTGCTTCTATTACAAGGTACCTGTGTTTGCTGCACCAGTAGAAGTTTTTCTACAGATGACTGCAACGCAATAACAACTGCACAGACATGCATGACACCAATAAATAACGCTGCAACCGGAGCACAGCATGGTTCAGACATCTTGTATATCCCCTTTCCATCAAGGACCGACAGGATACCTTTCAAAAAATTAAGCAAAACCCAAAAAGTGGAACGCAGTAAGTTGACCACACTTGAAATGACATTGATACATTAACTTTGACTTGGACTTGACAAACAAAATGAAAACAAACAAAGCAAAAATATTAAAATAAGAAGCGCTGCACCGAATTGAAAACAACATCAACAGGGGGAAGTTAGCCGACCAAGTTTCCCTAATGGTTTGTGCAGAGCATTTAGGCGGACTAAAAACCAGAACCTCAATGCAACTGTGCTTCATACAACAAGATAAAGATATATTACTCAAACTAATCATGTTCAAAACAGCAGCTGAAAAACAAACTATCCCTCCACCCGTGATTTAACAGCAAGGGGACTGAATTGATCAAAACACGCTACATGAAAGAGGGCATGTCGTATAGATAACACTCAGCTCTGTGGATTATTAAAACACACAAAGCCCTGCCAAAATTGATTTATTGTGAGTGTCTGCGAGGAAATTAAAATATGAGATGCAAGGAAACCCTGAAATCTTTCCACAAAGACTCAGCTGCGCGGTTATGAGTGAAGCAATTATCTCCTCATCCGCTGTTTCACACAACTGCATCCACCAGGACATGTGGACCAATTACACAGCAAAGTTGAGCTGCAGATGTAATTGGTCTTCCCTCCCCCACCCCTTTTAGTTGTCAACAACTGTGAGCTCCGCAGCAGGGTTGTCAGAGTACCAGCCATTAGCAGGGGGCCATATGGTCCTCTTTTTTTTTTGGTTTGCTAAGAATGGAATGGAGCATGGTCTTTTAGAAGGAATTGGAGAAAATTAGACCCTAACATAATTTTGTGGTACATCTGTTTTCAATTATTTGCAGATATTGGGACATCCTGAGGAGGTGAAACCAAACAAAGACACATTTTACAGAAGATTGCAGGATCTTCAGTACATTATGAATGTCAGTCAGGTGTTAAAATCTCAAAACAAAAAACAACAAGCCTTGAAAGTTTAAACAGTTGGTTAACTGAAACAATGAGAAGTGGCACAACTCAATGTTTCTCAAAGAAGCTGAGATGTTAATTAGATCAGAATATAACAGATGGGACCCAGATTAAATTGAATATGCTAATGTTTGGTCCACAGTGCAGACGAAAAGGGAACTTGGCACTGGACTTTTACAGGTGCGGCGCACACATTCACCCACATCTCTGTGCAAAGAGGGACAACATATCTGACATACGCTGACACAATCATTTTTCCTGTTGCCTGTTCAGGTTTAATTGAAAAGTCAGAGAGTCACAAAACTATTAAGAAAAACATCACATGGACAAGTAAGTCAATGCCAGTCTGTTATACTCGACAATATTGTATTGTATGAAAGCGTTGGTTTAAACGAGACAGAAAATTAAATCATAAATGCCACCCACACCACCCACCCTCACTGTTGATCCATAAACCCTCTAGCAGATGATTCACAATTTTTCCATTCGGTCTCACGGTTTGCTTCAGGCTGTTCACAAAAAAAAAATCCCCAGTCACAATATGCTGCTTGTTAGGCCATGTGGCTGCCAGTGTGACTTTTCCAAAGTGTAAATTTCAGCATGGAGAAAGAAACTTGCCAACTGGGTCACTGGATGAGGACAAATGCACTTTGGAGTAGGCCAGAGAAATGGAGAATCAGAACCAGAGGCAGAGAGAGGTATTTCAGAGCATCACGTTAGCGTTTCCATGTACAATGATTCTTTTCCACTACCCAGACATTAGTCATGCAGCAACAGGGCGTTCATACAGCAGATGATGACATTGCTCAAGATTATTTTTTAAATGTCTCTCTTAATGCATTCACACAATAGCTGTATAATACAATTTGATTGATTCTTCCTCCCATGTTGATAAGAAAACCTGATCAAGTCGCCTCACTCAATGAATCTGTCCCCTCATTGTTAGTATGACTTCACCCATCAGTGGCAAAGAAGGCGGCACTCAGCTTTAAATTGCGCTCCATGGGAGAACACATAATAACAGTTTTGACACAGTGGCAATTTGGATAAGTTGTAGTTTCCTCACTCTTCCGCACAATTCTGGTGGACAAGTGAGGCTTGCAATTCTGGAAAACACTAACAAATAATCAATAGATCAACTCTGATCATTTCCACCCCCTGAAAAACTAAGTGAGACTTGTTGACTCCAACTCACGAGCATATGACGTGAAGGTTAGTCACATTGTGATGTAGGGCAGGGGACATTTCACTGCAACAAGTCAGCCTACATTCTCAGTCCATTCAAAAGAGTCACGGCGACACGCTTTTACCGTTCAAGTTAGCAAAGACAGAAATTGCTGTTTTGAAAATACTTTGGTAGAATACTTTTAATAGTAATCGTCACTTTTGGGGTTTATGCTCAACACTGTATGGTGAAAACTCGGGTACTTTGTGTTAACTTCCTATAACTCAACTCCCTATTGAATGCGGTGACTGCCAGTCTTAGTCACACGAGCAAAACACGTAATAACACAAATGCCTGGTGACAATTTCGTAGATACGTTCATTTAAAGTAGTATGATTTTTTTTTGTTCTTTTTTTTTTTTTGCAAGATTACGCCTCGCAACTTAAAAAAAAAAAAAAAAAAAAAAAAAAAAAAAATCAGGCATACAGCAGACAAAAACAGTATTACACGTACCTTTCCCGGTTGCTTTTCTCATCGTCTCGGCGTTATCCTCGGAGGCATTCCTTGTGGTTCAACCAAATGGCGTTGAACGGTTATAACCAGGTAGTTGCTATCCGATTGTAAATTACTCTTCCTTTGCAGGACCCAAAAAATTGACCGGTGCCGACCAGGCTAACAGCGGCGTAATCACAGACAAGACAAAGCTTCCCCCTCCGGTGAAGTCACTTTGTGGGTCTGACACCGGCGAGTTGGAAAGAAAATGGAACGAACCAACGAAAAAAAAACCTACCGAGACAATGCTACACGTGTAAATTGAAGAAACAAAACCGGGCTTTGTCACAAAACCGGCTCAAATGTCCACTCCTTTCTTGACAGACTAAGGTTTAGAGAGCAGCTAACCAGCTAGCCTCTTGCTACTTCCTTCCTCGCAGCCTAAACTGAAGCAGTCTGAGCCGCAGAAAAAAAAGTTGAGGGAAAAGGCAATGGCCCGATTCGAAAGAAGAAAGGCACCCTGTTGCTCAATTGCATTCATTAAAGAACAGTACCCTCTACTGGATTGAGGGAGCGACTGCAGCGAGGCAAACCCACCGGTTGTGACGTCGGGATGAGCGCCGAATTTCTCGTCTGAAACGACAACAGTTCAATTCAGTTTTCCCGGGGTGTATATTTAAAGCGTAAAATATCACAATGTCATGATGGCCATGCTACCAGTATTTTTTTTTATTACCATTTTATTTTTTAGAAAAACATTTAATTTACAACAGGTTCGCTGCCAGTTAAAGGGACACAGCGATGACCGCCATCTTGCTGTATTTGTGACCTGAAAATACACCTGTAATTGTTTTACACGTGCATGTTCTTTCGGGTCGTACATCAATTTTGGGATTTCTCTGATTCTTTTTTTTTGGTAGCGGATATAAGATAGTGGAACTGCAAACACTCTACGTGTGGTCTACTGATCCCATGTCATTTTCATATGAATTACCGCAACCTGACAGATACAAAGAATTTCCTGAGCAATAATCATGCACGCAAAGTGTCCACTCACATCATTTCCTGTGACATATACATAATGTAATACCACCAAAAGGCCACCAGATGCTGACTGCTAACCATTCTGCATGCGACCGACGTGTATGAAGGCACTGAAGTTCAAACTTTTGATTGTCAAATAAAGTTTGAAAAATGGCACCAACCGGCCTCCGTATTGTCACCAACTTCTCCGCTTTAGATTTGTTTCTGGTGGGTCTTGAATTGCCAAAATTAATTATCATTATCAAAACCTTCAATAGATGTTGTATTCATTGTAAGTGTTAACAGTCTGAATAATAATAATAATAATAATAATAACAATAATAATAATAATAATAATAATAATAATAATAAGGAAATGCTGTGAATCTGATAAGTGGGACTTGTCAGATGTTGACACTTGATTTTGATTCATATACTTGAAAACTATGTGATCTGACATAAAAACTCCCCCATAATCCTATGTTGACTCACCCTTGTGAATGAGTAGTAGTAGTTACTAACTGCATGGTTATGGTAATGGTATGGTAAGGTCAACTTTTTTTAAAGGGATAAATTACAGTTTAAATTGATTGTTAAAAAAGAAAAGTGATATGAGGGCTTTAAAGAAAAACATCTGGATGCCTTCTGGTATATAAAAAACAACTAAAGCTATAGATAAACTAAACATAAACTCAAGAAAAAAATAACATTAAAGTTTTTTGTGAAATACCATAATTTTCTTTCACATCAGGCATTATTTATGCAATTTTAGACAGGTCTCATCATTGTGCATATTCAAGCACATACACCTGCAGGTTCTATCGAGTTCTATCAAGATTATGCAACAGTTGCCTTGCAACACAGTGGTTATAGGTTCAATTCCTCGGAATTAGTTCTCTCTACAGGGAATTTGGCTGCCTCCCACAAACCAAAGACACAAACGTTTACTGGCAACTTTAATGTTCTTGTCTCTCTGCAATAAACTAGTGACTTATCCTTTTATCCCTTCTTGCCATAAGATTCCTGGAATAGCCACGAGCTCCGCAGCCTGGTGCTATGTCATTATCAACAACTGCAGCTGTTGTCAGAATCAACCAAAACAAAGCATCATTTGGACTTGGAATCGACTTGGAAAAAACGCAGTTCTGTTTAAAATGGAAACTAAATAGACATGCAAACATGAAAGGAGCATGGCCTTGCTGACACGAGCACACACACACACACACACACACACACACACACACACACACACACTGTGGTTAGAAATACACCCTTTACAGTTAACTTGTGCAGTGTTGTTTTCAGAAACAGGCGTTTTCAAGGCGTAGACGTGACACCTCCGTTTCTTTTTAACTATTTCTTCCTTTTTAAGGATTTGGTTTTCAAGACTTGCACGGTTAGCATTATCAACATTTAAAAAAAATACTCTGTGCATAACAGTAAATGAGTGTGTAAATATAGCAGCATTGCAAAACTGAAAAGGAGAAGTTGTGACAAGAATCAGCACGAGACATCATATCAGGGCGGGGCTAAAAGTAATTAAATAACCCACAAAATGTAGGTCAGTGAACTTGGTTGCCTTTCGTTGATCATTGAGTCTGCCCACACAGGTGCCCCAGTTTCTTATGCCTGAGTGAGCGCAAAACTGTGACTCCATTTGCGTAAAACCACTGAAAGACAATCATGATAGTACATAAGCCTATTGTAGCTACGATTATCCAAGTCGGTTGCCATGGTTTCACTTTGAAAGATGTCTCAAAATGGACCACTCAGTTTATGACATATTTTGCATTAAAGTGATAATGGCACGTGGTCAGGATATGCCGGTGCATGGCTATGATGTTGTCATATGCACCATCCACATGACAATATTTAAAAGGCTGCTGTGCTGTGCAGCACACGCTTGTGAAAACATCTTGAGGGTGGGGTTCACTTCATCTGATAGAGTTCCTGTTTTTCTCTCTGCGCAATACTCAGTCTTTTGCCAGGTGCATGGCCCCCAATAGTGCCAGTGACTGTTGTTGCTTCACATTCCTAAAAACATTGACTCATGCCTCTTTACAACATACTTACAACTAGCTTTAAGCTGTAAATGTATTTTGAAATAGCCTTTCCCGTATCATGGGGCGGCTTGAGAATTTGCTTTGAAGTATTGCTGCGCTGGCCAATTTTTTAAGGGGGTGCTGTGAGAATTTTTACTTTGGCTATTAAGAATTTCTTTTTAAATTCAAATGAAAAAAATGATGCCTGAAAGGCAGATATTTTGCATTGGTTGGCATCAGTGAAAGTCACTTTTACTGCAACTTTTTGTTGCATGCACATGTGCATCATGTGTTTGGGTGTGGTGCATACGTGTGTGTCCCCTTATTTGGTTTACTTCCCCAGTTTCATCTCACACACTCAGCATCGGCAGCAGCGACGGCCAGAGTAAGTACCCTCCAATGCACTGCACTTAAAATGTAAATAGGATGATTACATGCAATGCACATTAATAACAAACAATGCAGCTAATTCCAGTTAAGCAAATGTTTTATTTCAGGCAGAGCTGCATTTTTTTTTAAAATCAATTTTCTGTATTGACATTGATGCTTGTTGTAAATTGAATTAAGTGATTTTGGAATATGACTCAGGTGGAATTATTTTCCATTTCACAGCTAATTTATGTGAGATTAGGCTTCAAAACATTTTTTCCAGCATTCTTGTAAGCATAATTACGACTGTTTCCATGTGGTGGGGGATTTAACTGCTATCAGCGGCTGCTCCCTTAGTAAGTGTTAACCACAGCGTGCTGCAGCACATGGAGGAGGCATTTAAATGATGCCTGTGTACTGAGCCACCCTGATGATGAAGCAGAGGGCACTGTCGTAAAGAGAAGTTTTTGTTTTTCAAATTTTCTGAGTGAAATGAGCAACATTTTCCTTCTTGTTCTTCCACAGGTGTGTTGTGTGCACCGGCACAAGCTGGTTTAAAGTGTGTTGTTAGCCTGTGTTGCCACAGGAGTTCCACACTTATTCCAAAGCTTGCTTCCGCCTGGTCTCACCAGCAGCCTTGAAACTGACCCGTCCAGCCTTGACCATGAATGCCTTGGCCTCTCTGCAGTACCCGGCCTCGTGCCCCCACATCTATCACTTACTCAGCTTCCCCATCAACGAATCAGACGCCTCCACCACCGAGACCACATCCACTGGGCTGAACCATGTGATCCTGCGACATTACAACCACACTGGCCGTCTGCAGAACAGGACCATCTCCAGCGGCCAGAACCACATCACTGCCACTATGGCTGGCTTCCTCTTCCTCAGTATTTTCATAATCCTGGAGAACCTCCTCGTGCTGCTTGCCGTCATCTCCCGCATTCGCCACAGTCGCCGCTGGGTTTACGTCTGCATTGCCAACATCACGCTCAGTGACCTCCTCACCGGCGCCGCCTATGTGGTCAACATCTGCCTGTCCGGCAGCCGCTCGTTTGGCCTGAGCACGTCCCTGTGGCTCTTCCGGGAGGGGATGCTCTTCGTGGCCTTGGCCGCATCCATATTCAGCCTGCTGCTCATCGCCATGGAGCGCTACTCAGCCATGATGAAGCCGCTGTCCCAGAAGTCGACTGTTAAGAGTTACTACAGGATGTTCTTCTTGGTGGTCCTCTGCTGGGTCTTCGCACTGGTCATCGGCCTCCTGCCTCTGCTGGGCTGGAACTGTGTTTGCAGCCTGGACTCCTGCTCCACCCTCCTGCCACTCTACTCCAAATCCTACATTCTGTTCTCCCTCATCATCTTCTTTCTCATCCTTATTACCATCGGCGTGCTCTACGGCGCCATCTACTGCCACGTCCACAAGAGCACGCAGATGGGCCCCAAGCGCACCCGCAAGCGCTCGTTGGCTCTGCTCAAGACAGTTGTCTCCATAGTGGCCTTCTTCATGCTCTGCTGGGGGCCTCTCTTCGTGCTGCTGCTGGTGGACTTTTTCTGCACCTCCCGCGACTGTGTGCTGCTGTTCAGCGCTGACTATTTCATCTCGCTGGCCGTTCTCAACTCCGCCCTCAACCCCATCATCTACGCTCTGGGCAGCAGCGACATGAGAAAGGCCATGGCTCAGCTGCTGTGCAGCTGCTGCGTCAAGTCGGGCATTTGTCACCTGGACACGTTCACGTCCAAGGAGAGCAGCAGCACCTCAGGCAGCAGGAGGGACAGTCTGCGCAACAGCTTCAACAAGATAAGGAACCTCAGCGTGGCCTCGCCCCCGTCGACGCCGAGCAAGCCTCACAAGGTGGCCAAAAAATACAGACTCAGCTCCACGACAAGCTGCCTTTCAGTTTCAAGCAGTTAAACCACAAGGTGCTCCACGCCCAAGGACGCAAAGCCAAGATACCATGAAAAACAAATGAACCGTTTCTGATTTGAAAGCCTGATGCCTCATTGATGTATTGATAACTGTGCACCTGCTGCTGATGATCAGATCATCATCTGATTCTGGACTTCCTCATCATCTAGCTATGCAGCTTACTGTTGTTACACTGTGCTTGTTAATACCGAACAGTCAAATAAGAAAATGTATAAAATGTAAACAGATTTATACAAGATGAGACAAGTGACAAGTTTTATAGTGTTAACATGAAGTTTTAAATATGTGCATGTACCATTCATTTATCATACGATGTGTGTGTGTGTTTTTTTGTATTTTGTAAACAAAGAAATTATAAATAAAATTTATTTTTGGTTCTATACACAGCTGCAACATCACTGGCATGCCCCATAGACTGAAAACTTTAAAAGTGATACTGTTAATTAGATAATCAACATCGAATATTTTAATAACAGATATACAAAAAACGTGTGTAGGAGTTAAAGTCCAGAGTCTTGTTCCTCTTCGTTTTTCCTAGAAAACACTCCTCACAATTTCAGGGCCCTTTCCTGCTCCTTTATGATCTCAATGCCTAATTAGACTATGGTTAACTTCAGGTGAATACGAGCCCTGCAAACCAAATAGCACACACTGGCAAGGCTAAATAGTAAATTGATTTTGAGAGTCAGCCCAGAGAGGACTGAGAAGACCCTTAGGGCATAGGGGTCGAACTCTGGCCCGCAGGCCAAATTTGGCCTGCAGAGTAGTTATATTTGGCCCACGAGGCAATGCAAAATCACTGCTAGAGCTGGCCCATACAGCACATGTACCGCTAGAACTACAAATCCCAGAATGCTCTGCTGGTTTTTTGGCGTGCCAGTCAGGACAGGATGTTCATTGAAGAATATTATTATTACTTAATTGGTTTATTGTTTTTCCTTTATTTTTAAATTTATTATTAGTCCATGGAAAAGGTTTACTGTTGAATTAGAAATAACAAGGCTGCAAAAAAAATATATATATATTACATTTTATTTATTTTTATGAGTTTTTTTTTTGCATGTGTTCAATATTGCATTTTTATTGTATAGTTTTAAGCTTTGCTTGTTCCATATTCAGGTTGAAGCAAAACTTGTTTGGGTCCATATAAAAAGGTTCACTGTTATATCTGGAGGAAGACTTTTTCAATTAATACCAATGTTGGCCCGCGACTTTGTGCAAGTGTTAAATTTTGGCCCCACTGTGTATTTGAGTTTGACACCCCTGTGAGGTATTAAAGGTTGCAGCTGCACACTCTTGTAACGTATTTGGGTGTAACCTGAAACAGTGGAATAAACACAAAACAACATCCTGTTTGAATGTAGGTGTGCACAATGCGTGATTTCCGGCTTCTTCATGTCTCTTTCGTGACTGAGCTCACTCGCAGAAACTGTTGCCTGGTTGTGAAATGAATTTGAGAGTTTCCACCTACAGACAAAACAATTTGCGTCACTTGGTCAAGTACTTTGAAAGCTGTGCATTATACACAAACATAGTGGTTTGTCTGAGTTTGTCAAAGTCTAATAATGGTTGAAATCACAACTTCAAATAGCAGTTGATGTCAGTCATATATAAGTGTGTGTGTGTGTGTGTGTGTGTGTGTGTGTGTGTGTGTGTGTTTTTTCCCCTTTAAGAGTTTACACCTTCACACTTTGAAAGCACTGTCATTTACATTTCATGCACTTTGATTACTGACTCTTATCTTGACTGATCCGAGCCGCTTGACTTGAGCTTATTCATGCAGAATGCTAATGCTCAAACCAATGTTGCACGACCATCATCGTCTAAAACAAATAAGAAAAAAAATACCAACTTGATTTTTGGATTTTAATGACTTCCGCGCTGCTGGACTGGCAGTCTGTCAAGCAGGCATTCCTGTTCACGACAGGCGCAAGGAGCAGCGCTGATATGTCAGTACTGACTCAAAGTGGGAAATGAGGCGTGGATGCGAGAAACAGCTATTCCAATGTGTTTTTTACCTGAGTCAGCCACCCACCCAGCTGCAGAAAATGGGACCGTGCCCCCTCGCCCCCCGAGAAAAAAAGAAAAAGACACATAACACGTGCACACAAACGCGTTAATTCTGCATTCTTTTTTTTTTAACAGATCAATGTGGGTTGGAAAGGACTTCATGTTCCCTCAAGTTGCTCTTTTCTAATTAGGTTGCTGCCACATCCAGAAATCTGAAGTTTTCCTTCGTCTCGCCTCAGAATCTTTTCCTGCTTTTAGTGGCAAACAAGTCATTGCTGGTGCTGTTGGTTTGTGTGAGTCCCCCACTCACAAATTCCTGAGCCCTTATGGTTAAGAGCACAGGATAATCCTCCCTCATCCCAGGCCCTGGCACAGCTCCAGGTCCGGTGCCTGATGAAACAGCAACAGCAAATTCCAGCCTTTATTAGCCCCGTACTCAGAGACATTTGTTGTATCATATTTGACATGTCCGGGGCCGATCATCAATCCGCGCCGCTCCTTCCCTGCCTTCTCCCCTTACAATAACACGGCCTTTTCTCCACTCCAAATGAGGTACAATCAGTTAATGGTGGTTGCGTGCAGACGTGGCCGTGCCCTCGGTAATTACCTCACTGGCTCTGCCTCCAGGTGTTCAACAGACAGCTAATGATGTACTGTCTGAGGAGAGGGGAACGCGACGGGTGACATGCGGGGACGCTACACAGAGTGCAAAACAGAGTGCACTGTGGTAGTTCACAGGGCACATGTGTTGATGAAAAGAGGCCCAAACCAATGTGAGGTGGAGATAATCTTCCTGTTCTCAAGTACATCGTTCTTTAAACTTGAAGTTTTGTATTTTGACACACACACACACACACACACACACACACACACGCGCACCTATGTATATACTGTATATCTATCTATATATAGATATATATATGTATACAGTACAAATATGTGCGTGTGTGTATAATATATGTATGTCTATATGTATCTACAACTATATATGTACACACATCTATATATATATATATATATGTATATGTATATATACTGTATATATATATATATATATATATAAATATATATATATACATATATATATATATATATATATACATATACACATACATATATACATACATATATACGCACACATACATACACACACACACACACACACATACACACAGACACAGACACAGACACACACACACACACACACATTTATGTATATAGATACTGTATATAGATATAGAAATTTTGCAGCAATGACTATAGCTTTAGGAAGAGAAAGAGGAGGAGGAAGATAATGAAGCAGGATTTAGAGCAGACTTCTGAAACACACCTAAACCCGTCTGCACTATATTCACCGAGGTGACTCATGTTTTTGTAAAATTTCCAGGGAGCCTCTTTGCAATACAATATATTCAGTTGCAATTACAACATTTGGTGATTCACCTTACATTATCTGTTAATTGTACTTGAATGAATCAAGGCAAGATGCTTCACCGATGTCCTAGGGCCAGAAATGGAAGAGAAAGCCTTCGCCCGTCAGTTCAGGCAGTGGCTTAATCTTACGCCAGGGCTCAGACACACTGCTCCCCGCACTGACAAACATGCTTGGGCGAAGGCAAACACGGAGCACAGCACACAATACAGTAAATGTTCAACACTACAAGAATGTCTCAACCCAGACAATGGATGCCAGGGCCGTCACTCCGCTTGAGTCTGACGCCTTGTCACACAAATATGCAGAACATGTGCTTAAGAAAACATGCCTTGGTCTGTTTCCTTTAGTGCCCGCAGCTGACAGTAAAAGTGAGGCCTGAACTGTGCCGTTTCGTCATTGAAAATTTCCAGTCAATTTAGACTGGACAGTTTAGACTCATGATATCAGATGTCATGGTTGCCATTATGACGGACACATTGTCTGAAATCCAGCTTTTGCAAGAAGGCAAAGAAACGCCAGGAAGTGCGTGCTCGTTTCATGCCGGTGTGAAAAAATTAAACATTTGCACAAGACCCGCCTTTTTCAAATGTCCTTTTCCGTCAGCCACTTGACGGATGAGTGAGTGAATGAGCTGAATGCCTTTGTTTGAAGGCTCGAGGTGAGCACTTTATCTTGAGTTTTACATAGAAACATACAATGTTGTGTGTTTTACCGCCCCCCAACCCCAGCCGTAGGCATACAAAACATTTAGAAGAGCAGCTCGAGAGCGATGACAGGATGAGAAATTCTGCTCAGTGTGTTTCTCAATCAGTCACTGCACTTTGCCTTTGCTCTGCATTCTTTCTTTTCTTTTCTGTGGAAGAACGCATAGTTCAGCGGTTTACACGAGACACTTGTTTGGAGAGATTTGCTCTGATGTCATCAGGGGTTCATAAAAACTGCACAGATGTTTTCCCTACATCAGATTAAAGGTAGCAGGAGAGCTGTAATCTGGCCAGCTGGTTTGATGCACAAAATTAGGGAGGAGAAAAACGGGTAAACACAGAGTTTCTATTTAAATTTCTTTGCAAAGAAAGTCCCTCCAAAACATTAAAGGTATCCCACAAATAAATGTCTACAAAACTAGAGAAAACAGTATATTTATCCCTCCGTTTACAGCCTCCGGCAAAGATCTTAAGGCTTGGAACATGACAATCTGCAGATCTGAACAGCACCCACTTTCTTCGTGGAGGAACAATAAAAAGAAGTAAAGAATTGACATTTTTCATTCCTTACAGGCCGAGAACACATACCATGAACAACAACTAAAATATAAATTATTAAAAAAAAAAGAAAGAAATAAAGAAATGAAACAACAACCAACAACAATGAAATGAACTTTACATAACACAGGGCTTCTGAGGACAATAGCAATAGACAGCTGAAGTTTTTCTCACGAGGGGTAGATGTCATCCATCTGCATTGAATTTGTTATCAACCTTGGGAGTAAACCTGAGCATGTTTCTTAAAACTTCTTTTTTTTTGTAATAATCTTTTTCCCTTTTCGTCCTGGGCCACTTAAAAAATTGTAAATTGAAACAGCTCACTTTGCGTGAGAATTAAGTGCATAAAGGTCTTGGTTTGTCTAAAATAAAGTACAAAAATAAAGTCAATCATACGTTTTTTAAATGATAAGAACAGCGCTCTGGTCTTTGATATTTTTACACACTTAAATTGCAGTAACTTGTTGTTATGTATGTATCTTGGTATGTGGATGATATAATGCTTTGTCAGATGTGAATTGGTTTTCCATATGAGTTGATGTTTACAGGACTTTAGAAGGACATGGCTGTTCATTTATTTGAATGTAAAAATTATTAAGTTTGGGTTTGGGTAAGTGATACAAGGAGGGTTTCATGGTCAAAGGACCGACACTGTCAGCCAGTAACAAACCACTGCCTCTTCTCGGCTTGGCCTTTACCCAGACTGGCTTTTCCGCCGAACCAACAGCAGGACACAGGCGGCATACAGGGGAAAATCAGATCAAATGACTCATTGCTAAATCAAGTTTTCTGTTGATTGATTTAAAGAGTGTGTAAATTGATTTTTATAATTCAATGCTGTTAAATAAATGTTGGTTTTGGACGTTAATTTACTTGACATAGACCGAACCTTGTACAAATTCTGTTCCCCTTCCCTCCTTCACTGGAATAATAATAATAAAAAATAAAAAAATACATTTTTACATTCTACATTGTATTAAAAAAAAATTATGCAATTGTTTTCTGATATGCATAAATACAAACGAGAAAGTGCATCATACAGGTATGTGATAACTATTAATGTTACTGAATTAACTGTATAAAAGAAAAAGTCACTCAAATTTCTAATTGAAATTATTAGACAATCATTTCAGGTTTTCACCACCCTGATAGTGCCAGTAAAGATGCTTTAAAAAAAAAAAAAAAAAGAAAAACAGATAAAAGAAGTTAAGTTAAGCAGGATACTTACAGCACTCTTCTTTCTTTGGGAACCTTCCTGCTTCCTGTCCTGATGTTGCACTGACCTCGCTGTCTCCCGGTTCCTCCTTTTGGCTAAACAGATATGACTGATATAAACCCCTCTGATGTTACTTCGGGGGTAGATAATGTGCACGCTTCCTCACAGAATGCCTTTAAATAATGGCAGGATTTGAAAGTATTTCTATGTCAACCTTAGTTGAAAACAAATACACAGTGCTGCTCAGAAACCAGCCCCAGGTGTTTGGCATCTCTGTACTCGGTTTTGTTATTTATCCTTTGGTTTTGTTTATAATTGTACAAGTCAAATGTGTATTGAAATCTTTCTCGCCTTAATGCTGAGACTGAGTGGGTCGTTACCTTTCAGACCTAATTTGCAGGAGCTGCAAAGATGCTCGTCGCACCAGGGGCAGCAATTACATCAAAGATGAAAGATCAGTTGGTATTCATTACAGTATGCGTCTGCATCCGTGGGCAAAAAACAGAAACCAGGTCCTGTGATTTTGTCGCACAGCAGCGAGGGAAGCAGTTGTTCCCACCGCCAGCTTTCTTTCTCTAACGAAGCCATAGGAATCGTGGTTTGTGGAACAGATGTTCCTGCTCACTTTTAAACCAAATTACTTTGTCGAGCCAGGGGCCAGAACTAGACGAAGGCTCCCTGGAAGACAGAAGGATGAAACAAAAGCTGATTAGGCCCAATAAAAAAAGAGCTGCATCATATCTGCTCATCTTTTGGAACTTTCAGATGAAAGGGATCCTGACGTCTGGACCATCAGTTCTGATCATGATGTACCCTTTAAAAAAAAGCTTGAAAATATATCTGTATTTTGGTGTCCAGAATATGATGAATTTTTCATCTCTTCCATGACTCACCTATTACTTGATTTCATCTTTTTACAACCCTGCATCATAAAAAAAAAAAAATCCTCCAGGAGGAAAATTCTAATAACACAAATGAACCACAACAGCAGAATTGTTTTCTCAGGTGAAGGTAAACTTTATTTCATTAAATGGATCTTAATTAGAACTGAAATAAAACATTGTTTCCCCGGGAACATTTTAATTAAATCATGTTATAAATGCTTCAAAGCAGCAGGAAAATGACATTTAGCATAATAGACTTTGCAGTCTGACACGGCCATACGCGGTTAGCGCTGAGAAACAAATCAAAGCGAAATTGTCCGCAGGAGCACTTGGCAGGAACAGAGGCCTCATTTAAATTACAAACTGCTTGGCCTGATGAAGAATATCTGAAGTGAATAAGATTTGCTTCCTTCCAAGCTTTTGGGATGAATGACCTGAGTTCACACACATATGGACAAGATGTGGTAGACAGTGTTAAGAGGCTAAACGGCCATCATCGATCCTCTTCTGAACCTCGAAAATTGTCAAATGTCAAACATTAAAAATCTAAAAATTATAATGATACAATATCATGAACATGCCCCATTTGAATGTGTATGGCTGAACAAAAACAAAACAAACAAAAAAAAAACACCACAAAAGTGACAATGAAGCCATCGTTCTATATGTGAATACAGGTCTTAATGTTTAATCACTGCAGTGTCAGTTTGTGTCCTAATTAAAAATGAGGTAATCGGAGACAGAAAGCTAAATATTAAAAAAAAAATATCCCAACATCTTCAGTGTGAGGTATAACCAGTGCTGGGACTGTGGACTGGTGAGAAACATCCATCACTGGGACATGACAAGCACATCGCTGGAATTACCTGAAAGTGAAATTCATCCTGGCGCAGAGGTTGAGGTGAGGAGCGGGAAAGAAGGACAGAGATGCAAACATGTTGCTTAAACTTGCAAATTGTCTCGGTGAAAGAAGCTTCAGCACTTCACAGTGTTGCCACAGCGGCGCCCGTCAAGGACAGATAGGCGAATCTGCTTACAAAACGCTCATATTTTAACATAATAAGGGACAGTGATCTACTGCGAGACGCTCTCTGCCGTTCTCCTTACACTCCAGGGTTCCGTGACAGACTTGAGCTCTGAAAATTTAACTTTCATCAGGGCCGCTGACTCAAGGTCGACACCCTCGCAGCGCTCTGTGGGAAACAATGCGGGTTGAATCTCAGCGGTGGCGACGTCGAGGAGAAAAGCCAGGATGCGCATCGTGTAGCTTAGTGGTTAGTGAGCTGCACTCCTGTTCCTGCTGAACTGAGCCAGTTTTCAGGTAAAACACTGATACCAGTTCAGTAGGCACAGGAGGGCACAGCCCAGACATCGCTGACGATGCACGATTTGCAGCAGTGATAGGAGCGGCCTAAAATAAAAAAGTGCGACTCCCAGGGTGGAGCAGAGGATTCTCAACAGTTGCTGACTAAACTGAACTTTTATTCTCCTCCCTTAAACCTTGCAGCAGCTCCCCGCGCATTTAGATCATGGCTGCAAAGACAGGGCTAGTTATGTTGCACTGGCCACACATTTAAATGAATCAGGGTGTGCGCCTTCTCTTTTGAAACTGGTCACAATGGCGGAGATAGTTAGCCAGGTAGTTTACACCATAATTTACAACATTGTGTAATTATAATTGCAAGACATTCAGTAAAGGGAAACTTGCTTTTTTATTGGGGCTGCAAACTTAGAAATGCATCCAAAAGTAAAGGCCGCATGGCTTTGTTTTGCTACCCTGTCTGCTGATGTTCACTTGACCTCAGGTTTCTCTTACACCAGTTGTGAAGTCAGGATAAAACCAGGAGTCCTCCAGGATATTGTATATGCTGATGCAATATGCTCACAAACTAGCCCAATACCAATTGATAGATAAAGAAACACCATGTAACCTAATCGAACGAAAAACATACATATGTATTTTCCATTCTATTTAACGCTAATGAGTACATGTTAATTTAATGCACACAAGCTACATGTATACTTATATATTTTACAACATGGCAGATGCTGCCTGGTATTGGGGCGTCTATGAAAAGGCTGATTTGTACAGGTTCCAACTCAGGCTGCTGTACAAAAATGCCGAAGCACTGCTTCCGAGCAAATTCAGGGCGGGACGGAGCGGCACAAACAGACTGACCTTTATTATTTCATTCTCAAAATCTCAGTAGAATGGGTGACATTTCAGAGTGCATAATACACTCAAGGTCTGTCCCCAGTTGCATAATTCTGTGCTAAATACCTCATATTTTAAGCATACGAGAAGGCCGGGAGGAAAAAATAGCGTCGATGTGTCGCTAATGTTAGTGTTTCAAGTTCGCTATAACGTCTTATGGCAACGCATTAAAATTGCATTGTGTGCTTGTGGTTCGTGAGTGATGGTAATAAGGCTTTCCTGTTTGTTTGCGCCTCGCCACTCAGAGAGTAGCTGCAGAAGAAATGGTGGCGACACGGCCGTCAGGTCAGCGCACAAGGTTAGCGGGCAATTTGTGCAAATATTGATAAGATACAGAAAGAAAGTGATAATTGGGCGGTTAAAAAAAATACAAAAAAAAAAGACTAGTGTGTATCAGGTCCAGAAATAAAGCAAAGCAAAGACAGTCTGATTAATCTAAAAGAGCTCCTTCATTGGACTTAAACACAGTAGACATCCTCCTCTTCCTTCTCCTCCCCCCCAAACACCTAATCTCTCGTCACTCCTCACACCCGCCCTTCGTTCTTTCTTCGTGTGGAAGATCAAGTTCTCCGCACAAATCCCCTCCGCCGAATCAACTATTTCACCTCAGGCACTGAACTTAGCCACTGTGAACAACACATAGCAGGGATCAATGCTCACCAATTAGCTAAGCTCTGTGCCTTTAGCAAGTGGGTGGCTGGCATTTGAGGGAACAGTGACTCACGCAGACCTTTGTGAAAAGTGTAAAAGTTGGGAGGCTTTCAACGCCAGGCAGTGCTCACCGTGAGGGTTTCTTTTCTTCTTCTGTGTGTGTGTCTGTGCGTGCGTGTTACCGAATGGAAGATTCTTTTCCCTTAGAAATCCGGGTTCCAGCAGCAAGAAATGCAATTTTACTCTGGAATCGTCATTAAAGCAATGGATCTCACATTTACATCGACTTTCTGCCATGTTGAAAAAGGGGAAGAAAGGTAAAGACATTTTAAATTCCTGGCAGGATTATGCAAGCACTCTCACACTTGTCCATATGGGAACGCTCTATTGAAAAGGTCACGGCATACAGAATAATCCATATAACCTTGCACTTATTCCCCTCCCAGACTTCAAAACAATATCGCAATATAACAATATATCAAGTCCAACGGGAAAATTAAAGAAGTGCCAGGGAGAGTGAACGAAAGCTCCCCACTTTGGAAATATAAAGCGATCACCTGCTGAGCTGTGACAGAGTGGAAATCCCTGGCAATGTGATTTTTGTTATTTGTTGTGCATCAAATCACGGTGCCAGGAACCCTCCCCACCACAGCCACGGGGCCGAGGCCGCATCCATCCTGCACCTGCATGTCCCATATTTTGTCTCCAAAGACCTCCGAGGCACAGCGGGGATGTTCAAGCAGCTTCAGAGCCAATGTGACCTGGAAAGAAAAATGAGGCCTGAGTCAAACTCAACATTCATATCAAACATTAGCAGAGTCGGTCATTGCGCATTTGAAACCTTAAAATGAGAGTTGACGCTATTTTTATTTCTTAATACAATAAAAAAAAAATGCCTGTGAATGTGTGTGTTATGGAAAATGATAGACTGTGCAGACTTTCTGTATTGCCCTGATCAGCAAAGTGAGGCTGAACGGGAACTTGCAGCGCCAGCTACTTGCCCAGTGAGCAGCCATGCAGGAGCAAAAATAAAATGCTGCGTGTTTAAAGTTGAAGAGAGCGGTGCAAACTGGTGCGAGTTCTTCAACGTGGACCACAAGGAGATGAAGATGGTCTAATGTGTAATAATTAACGTATGGTGAATATTCAAGCTTTGTTCTCAAGCTTTTTGTTTCTTATTAAACTAAGCGGCTTCACCCCCGGGGTCAAGTTTGTGGCTGAGTCCACGAGACACACAGAGACACACAGAGACACACAGAGAAACAAACATAAACACAAGTTGGTTTTCGTAACAACTTCCTTCTGGTGAAAAAGGAATGTGAATGTGTATTATTATCTTTATGTCGTTGTTTATGTTGTTTTGTTGTAAAAATTCCCAGACCATCCTAATGAGGGAGGAAGGAACGGCGGGGTTGTACAGCTCCACGCAGACAGTTGTATCTCTCCCTGATGATATGGAGGTTTTGGTTTGGGGTTTTTAGGAGGATTTAGGAGTAAATCAAGGCCCGATTGTAATCGCATGATGTGAGTCCCTACGTGATGCCACCTGTTGGATGTGTTTCCCACCTTGAGAATGCAGACCACACAACAAAAGTGATTGCGACTCATTTGGTTTGAGTTTTTTGGGAAAATTGTTGTTCCCGCATTTGTGGAAAATGAAACATCACTTAATTATATTAAAGTGCTCACGCTGTTGGGTGGACTACAATTCATGCATTTTGCAACTTTACGTTTTTTCTTCTTTTTTTCAAAGATCAGCGCCACCTGCATGACATTTCAAGGCTTTTTTCTTGTCTGCACTTGTACATTCACTGACAAATGACCGTCACCTGCGACTAGCTCACGCTGACTTCATGCATGCATTCTTGTGTGGATGAACCAACACAATGCACAGGTCGAGCGTTTTTGTGTAGAGCCAAAGACATGTTGTACTAAGGTGGGGTGGATCCTCTCAAACAGAGAACAGTCTCCCTTCACGTGCACAGAAACCATCAGTATGAGTGTTGGTGTTTGTTGTCGGGGCAGAATGTGAAGTTGCAGTCGTTATTTTGTTTTTAAGAGCTATTTGAAAGTTTTCAGACATCAGATTGATTGTCAGGGTCAAAGGAAAGCTGCATCAACAAACCATAATCATGTGTTAATATTACAACGAATGGTCAACATGGACATAACTTATTGAGAAGCTATGCCCGTTGCAAGTGAAGCATTTTTGCTTGAACAAATAACATCTCAGAATAGCAGCATGGCCTGAGCTTCGTGATTTAAAGTTAAAACAGCTGCAGAAGAAACATTTCCGACTACTTTAACCCTACTGCAATGAATTTGCCTGATATCAGTGAGAGGAATAAGCAGACGTCTCTAATTAGACCCAAACCGGCGTGATTTACGGCCTGATGAGAGTTATGACGTGGCGGAAGGTGAGAATAAGCTCCCACCGTTTAGAAAGTGCAGGCGTTGCATTGTAAGCCCGGCAGACTGACCTCATTCACGCAGCCTGCAGAAGAAGAGGCCTGTCGGGCAGACGGCCAGTTTCCAGCCAACCCAACACTTATTTAAGTCGCCACATTCATCTCGCTGCCGTCCCGCTGCTGCAGCTCCCACCGTTTTCACCCGAAGGCGACAAAGCCGCACCATTTGTCGCTGCGCTCCCGGAGCATTTGGCCGAGCAGATGTTGCAATATATATATCACTATATACAAACACGTTGTGGCGACAAGGTACGACCCACAGCTGAAGGCGGCGCTGACATCACCGAGGCCCTCTCACACCAGCGCTACACTGATTTGTCATCCAGCTTTCAAAAATACACAGGCGGCGAGGTGGGAACATATGTGGCAGTTTGCCAGCGAGGGCAGTTTTAGGTTCTCTTCCCATACAAGTTGGTTTGCTGGTAAACCTGTTCGACCCAGACCGTGAAAATGTCTGTCAGACGCGAATGAAACCTCGCTGGCGCTGAAGTATTTTTAGATGCAGTAATCAGATGTCAGAGTTTTCCAAAGTTTAAGGCGCAATTTGCATTAGCGAGAAACAATCTGTAAAAAGACATGAAAATCAAGTCCGTTTGAAGAGAAGGACATTTAGTCTAACACACGATCCAGTTTGCTTCAAAATGAGCCCTTAGAGGGGAAGAAAAGTGTTGACATGCAACATTTACATCTGCCCTGAAGCCTGAATTGATCAGAGATAACAACAAGACACGCCCCCTTCTTATCAAGCACTGAAAAAATGGTGGAAGAAAAGTCAAAACTCATTCTGCTTTCTTGCCTCTGGATCCCTGCGTGCGGGCAGACCCGCCCTCACACGTGACTGGGGAAGGAAACAGGCACCTCAATCCCCCCATGTCCCATTAACAATAATCCACTTTGCATGGCGTTAATGTAATTTGTCCCGGGATGAAATTTCATGCAGAATCAATCACTACTGAGGCGTTCTTGGAAGAGGAAAATAGCAAAAAAATAATAGCACACGTGGCACAAAGGCGGGATTTGGAGCTAAATGTATTTTATGATTTGACATTTAAGCGCGATCTTTCCAAAGGTAGTGACTCAGCTCTTACGGGCAGAGGTAAGAAATGAAATTGATCCAGCGGCAGGGCTGCGCTCGAGCCTGAACAAAAAAAAGAAAGAAGCCAATCTGACTCTGATGCTGCAAGGAAGCATCAGATTACACAGTCTGTTAGGCAGCACTTCCTGTACTTCCTGCTTTATTTGGAAACCGTCCTGTCCTTGATGCTACCTCATCTCTGTACAGCCACAAAGGTGAGGGGCACATGGAGGTCACATCTCAGAGAAAAAAAACACGTGGAGCGTCAGTCAGTCAGTCAGACCGACAGACAGACAGACAGAGTGCACATTGTTTCCTCCTGGAGACTCAGTCAGGCTGAGTCCCCGTGCAGCCGCCACTCCAACTCTCCAGGGTCACTTTCACGCTTCGGCAAGACGACTGCAGACTGATGCCAAACAACCGGCCCAACTTAGCAAAGTTGCCAGGAGCTTGGATTCACAATCACAGCCTCCCCCCACCATCAACCTGCTGTGGGGCACCACGGGTCCAGTCTTCATCGTCTTCCTCCAATCCAACTCTTCCAAACAATTAAAGACGTTTTCACATGAGGAACAAAAGGATTGTGAACGTGTCCCAGCAAGATCTCTCCTCCCTCCCTGCCTTCCCGCTGATCCTCCAGCCGCACCAGCACACTTGCGGGTGCATGTGGTCCGTCAGTTTAACCAACTTCTTCCAAAACAAAAATCTTTTCCTCGACATTCTGCTTCGTACCAACTCGGCACATATTGAATTTTCATGTGCACTGTAAACACTCACGACCTTGTTCACCAGTTGGCCCTCGGGGAGTTTTTGGTTGGTTGGTTTAAAATCCGGTTATAAGAGGAGAGAAGGAGCGGTCCGTCTCTCTCTGAACGTGTTGTGCCACCTCATAGGGTAAACGGGCGAAAGCATCCCGTCCTCCCATTGGTCAGTGCCATGATAGAACACATCATAGATGTCACACTAGACTAGGAATATGGAAAAAAGGCATAATGTCAGGGTGTTGTAGTGTTAATCGCTGATCCCATCGGCAGTCGATTGACAGTCAAAATTGCGATCTGTGGTTTTTTGTCGTTTTGGTGATTTTCCTGACACCTTTACTTTTATTTTTTGGTCCACTGTTTTTTCACCTCCTCTGCTGCTGCCCCACCCCCACTATGTAATTTACCTTTGTGTAATAGCCTTCCATCTCTCTTCCTTTTTACTTTCACTTGAGATGTTTTTCTCATTGATTGTTGTTTGTTTCAGTGCCTTATCCTGCACAAAACCTCTAAACCCGATCAAGCTGTCTGCCCACATCCAGGTCTGCTAAAAAAAAAACCTCTCTCCTGTGTCTGCTAGCAGCTATCAAAGCTGTTGGCCAAGAGCTGTGGCAACGCTGATAACATTAACGAGCGGGCCAGAGAGATTCCGAGAAAAAAGACCCGGAATATAAAGGCACGTATGGTGCAAAGCTACACTAACAAAAGGGGGGGGGGGGGGGGGACGCAGGGTGAAGAATGATAGGCACTGCCTACATTTCTGAGATTGAGTTCAGGTGATTTTTACAGCGGAGCTGCAGGAGGTGTGAGTTCAGAATCAGCGGCTGCCAGGAAGTCGGGGGTTCACTCGAGGTCACGGCGCTGCGTCGCACCGACCTGCATCGGCGAAGCCCAGCCACTGTGTTCGTTCGCGGCGCACCCGCATTCTTGTCGTACCAAAACAATCTGCGAGAACAAACGCTAACGCAAGGCTCCCTGGTTCTAATTAAAGGCGCCTCGAGAGCTGCCGGATTTAAAAAAAAAAAAAAAAAAGTGGCGTGGCAGGTGGGGATCTGAGGCGGTTTAATTAAGACGGGCAGGGGTGGGGAGGTGCGGGGGGAGGAAAGAGGAAGGGGGAGATTCCTGTCTCGCCGTTCAGTCAGAGCCATCCGTCAGCGTGGCGTGTTGAGAGAGGGAGGGCCGGGAGGAGTCGGCGTGCTGGAATTGTGACCTCTGCGAGCGGCGAGCTCCCTCCCACTCCAAGCATGCAGCCTCTCCACAAACTGAGGCCTGTTTTTCCACAACACATGGCTTCAATTGGAGGCTACCACTGCTGCTGCCGCCGCCGCTTCTGCAGTTGCTGCTGTGTCTGCGGCTCAGGGAGGAAGAAAAAAAGTGAAAAAGAAAGAAAAAAAAGCCAGCCAGGCAGAGTTTGACAAACCTGATTTTTGAGAATCTGGCAGGCTGGCAGACACCTGGTAGACATTTGCGCGGGTAGCACAGGCGCCCTTAATAGTGAGTTTTTTTAGCGTCTGCGTGCGTTTCAACTCTTGCTGCAGCGCCAACAACGACGGCTGTTTACTACTCGCTTGGTCGTAAAGAGGAAGAGTAAACAAGTTTTTATCAAAGGCTCCTTCATTTTGGCTTCCCAGGGCCCGAGATCGCCTTTGAACGCAAGACGCTAATTGCCTTGGCGGAGACAGGAATCCTCTGTGGAGGACGCGCTGAAGGAAACTATGCAGCCCCGCGCACTTAAACACTCTGCTGACGACCTGGGAGGAAGTAGCAAGCGCACAAAGTACAGGAAAGCACTATGATGGAAGCGGGGTGGTGGTGGAGGGGATGTTACCACAGTGCCGCAGAGCCACGCAGGTGCAGCTCCGACCCCTGTGCACTACCCGCTCTAATAAATCGGGACGGATGACAGCAAAATTAGCAGTCAAAAGCCGAGAGGATGTGGTGGGTTCGGAGCGAGACAACGCCCATGTCGACGTCTGCTGTGGGTACACTTGGTTTGGCCCAGTCCCTATGAACAGGTTCAGAGTTTAAAAATAAATCATCTGTAACAACCAGATGATATATATGTATTTTTTATTTTTTTTTAAGTCAGAAATGTCTTGTTCTGAACATGCAAACTTTGGGTGAATCTCTGACTCTGACAGGCCGTCGCAGGCGCAAAACAGTACAACTTGTTTGTCTGTCGCCATGATTTACTTCATTGTAGGTTTTAACGCAGCGACGCCATAGCTTGAGGCTGAAAATCCAACAATATTAAATGACCATGAAAGGAATAAAAAAAAAAAAAAAGAAAATTGCCACATTATGAATACAAAACTAAAGAAAAAGCTTCCAGAGGAACAGAAGCCGAACAATTCTCTCCCACCGAGTTGACAGAACCCGGATTAAGCCCAGTTGGAAAAGGCTCAAGCATTTCAACTATTTCTCCAAAAATGTTCACTTGCACTTGACTTTAGTTTTATCACATCAGCCTCCTTTTGTAAACAGCAGTGAGATTACGGCGTGGCGCAGAAAACCACCGCGGTCATGAGTTAGCAGGGGGAAAAAGTGCTGGTGGCAGCTGAAAGTGTGTGTGTGTGTGTGTGTGTGTGTGTGTGTGTGTGTGTGTGTGTGTGTGTATGTGTGTGAGAGAGAGAGAGAGAGAGAGTGTGCGTATGTGACTAAAATGACAGCCGATCAGAAGCTCACTTATTACTTGGTTATCTGGTAGCCTCTGTATGCCAGACAAAAAGGTTTCGATTCAGCTGTTTAAAACATTTTATGTTTTTGTTTCCTCGGCCACCACTTTCATTAAATTAATTAAAAACAGGCTTATTTGTCGTGAAAGTGGCTGCGGTGCTCCTCCAAGTGGCATCACAGGGAGATCAAAGGTGAGTCAACTTTGTTACGTCACACTGAAACTTTGATCATATCTGGTATGTGATGTTCCTGACAAGTCAGCTGGCCAGCGGACAGGACAGGCTGGGAAAACTAGCAAGCGCAGAGCAAAACTAATAACAACAAAACTTATAGTGAAACGCTGCAACCCACCGAGGGGAAAAGTCAAGCGAGCGAGGAGAGGGGGGTTAAAAAGCAAGTGGGAAACAGAGACGGAGTGACGGCCACTCACCGGGTCCAGAGCTGCTGCTGCTGCTGCTGCTGCTGCTGCTGCTGCGGGTCCTCCCCGCCTCCCACCCACCCTCACTAGTCTCGGTGCGTCTGAGTCACCTCAAAGTTCAGACGAGGATACGCCAGGGTGGGGGAAAAAAAGACTTGACCTCACTGTCCCCGCTGACTAAACTCACTGACCAACAAACTTGGTCAAGCGACTGACCAGCTGCCGATGACCGACCTGAGCCAGCGGCCCCCCGGCTACCTGACTAGGGAGGAGGTGACCACCTGTGATCGTTCGGGTGGCCGGCGGTGCAATCCTCCTCCAGATCCAGCTCCCAAAACACGCAACTCCTTGTGAGCCGCTCCTTCCGGGGCCGCTTTTCCCGGAGCTGGACCGCACGGAGAGAGAGAGCGAGATAGAGTGAGAGAGAGAGGGAGAGAGAGAGAGTAGGGGTGGGAGGGTGGAGGGGAGTAAAATAAAGATCAGTACCTCTTGTTCCCACAGTCTTCCAGGAGGAGGAGAAGGAGGAGGAGGAGGAGACGCGGAGGCTGTGCCGTTCCCATACAGGTCAGATGTGGAGTTAACACACCCAAGTCAGCAGACTGGTAGACTGCCCCCCACCACCACTCCTCCTCCACCTCCTCCACTCTGTCTCCTCCCCTGCAAACCTGATAAATCACTCTGGAGACACAGCAGAGTAGCAGCAGCAGCAGCAGCAGCAGCAGCAGCAGCAGCAGCCCCACTCAGCCACTTACACACAAGCCCCGGAGCAGCAGCAGCAGCAGCAGCAGCAGCAGCAGACAGAGAGACTTTCAACCAGTCGCTCCCCAGAGATCCACTGTCCATATGAGAGTCTGGAGGCAGAGCTGCCAGTTCTCCTTCTTCTCCTCCCCCTCCTCCTGCTCCCTTCATTCTTCCCTCCCTCTCTCCCTCCGATCTGCCTCTCGTCTTTCATTCCCCTCTAGGTTTTTTTTTTTTACAGCCTCCGCCGAGACACTCTTATTGTGGCAATTGCATTAGCCTTTAGCCAGCTAGGAACGGCTCTCAGTGCCTAATGCAATGTTGTGTCTCTCTTTCCTCCTTATCTCTCCCAGGCCCCCCCTCCCGCTCACCCTCCTTCATCCACTCTCCCTCCCCTACAAGTGTCCGTCAGTTTGACATGTACACGCACACGTATACTGTACACCACCTTCCTTCTCCGCCACTTCCCCCCCCACCCTTCTTCCAAGTTATCCCTTAAAGGGGACACACTCTCCCTTTCCCGCCCTCTTTTACAAGAGAGCAGAGGCTCTTCAAAGGAGTCCAGGTGCGGGATCGTGTTTCCGAAGGCTGAGAGGCATCTATTGGTTTTCTCTCTGTTTGCCTTGGGCTTCTCTCTCGTGTTTGCCAGTTATGGTTGGGCCCGGGACTTCTGGTAAACACAGGGTGGGGTGTGTGTGTGTGTGTGGGGGGGGGACTTGAGCTTTGTGGAGACGCTATTTCTAGGAACACAGAGGACGATCAAGGCTACTGTAAATGTATTGTCGAGAAGGAAGCCGCAGAGGAAAAACAGGTCACGTGCATGTGACATCACGCAGCTGGGCGAGGCACCGTGTGCAATGAATCGTTATGCCTGTCTCAGATGAATCAACAAATTTAGAAAAACATTTAGAATCAAATATGTCAGGTTTTATTCCTGTATCTTTTTCAAAGGGGTGAAATTATTTATCACAATATTTATACTGGCATGAGTTTTATGCCCTTGCTTAAAAAAGAAATTGGTCAACGATGGTTTATTTTGAGAATTTTCCACTGCTAAAATGGGACTTCCTGTTACTGGCCAAACAGGACATGGCATATTGTCAGTTTAACAGGAAAAAAAAGTAGCAGCTTGAGATTCACAAAACATCCTCTAACTCAGTTTGTGTTAGGTAAGGCCTGTCTAGAATTTCTTGAGAATAGTCAACGCTCACAATGACATGCACATTTTTTTTTTTTTTCAAAAACACTGATAAGGTTTGGGTAAATGAGCTTTACAGTACAGCATCGAGCTGTGCATGAATATCAAAAAGGAAAAAAATTCAGAAGTTGCAAAGTCACTTCCAGTCGTGTCTCTGCAACCCAGGCATCAATATGTTGCCAGTAAAGAGCTGACACTGTTTCATCTGCCGGCGCAATGCAGCACTTTTAGACTCCGTCTTTAAGTTTGACACTGTGGAGTGACACGGGGGCCCCAGAGAAAGTCACGAACTGTATCCCCCGAACGCCACGTCCAATCAGCTTTCTGCTCCCGCTCCTGCGCCTTTTAAACAACAATGCTGAACCCTCAAACCTGCACAAAAGAGAGACTGGCTGATATGAATAAAACTTTGTTGAAAAGAAGAGTTTACTGGAGGAGGGTTGCATCAGAAAATATGCGCGGTTCAAAGAAGAGCTCTTGTCTTACAGTAGCCGGGACATCTTAATGATGTCGCTCCGGGGTAGAAACATGGCCGCCAGTGACTCGGCTGCTGCACTTGGCTGTAAATCTAAATGATTAGAGGGCAGCGGCTCAGATTAGACCGTATTTCAAAGCGTATTACGTGTCCAGACATAACATCATTCATTAATTAAACTCTGTTCCCTTTGAAGTCACAAAGTGTCTCACAAAAGAAGTTTGGCAACCAAAAATAATAAAAATAAAAACTCACAAAACTGCAGCACTTGCAATGTTCTTGGAGCCGTGTGTCCGCTCATAACTCACAAGTATGTTATCAGTGCTATCTATCACGGCACAACAAAATTACACCTAGACGGTGAAACAGCAGGAACAGCGAGAAAAAATGGGCCCGTGTGTCTCTTTCCCCCCCACATTTCACAAGTTTCCAGACAAAAAAAAAAGACTGTTTTCCATAAAGCTGGATTTGAACTTCCCAAAGTGTTTAGGAAACAAAATATTTCGGGACTTAGTTAATGGGACTGTGAATTATTTTGTAGTTCAAACTACGAACCCACTGTACGCATCTTATTTGATCTGAACATTCTTGTTTTTCGGGCTTTCTCTCCCTCCCAGAGTTCTGCTACCAGCACAGAGAAATGTTGTCCACATTCCTAATCCTGCCTACAAATCTCTTTTTGGCTTAGTGGCGTTTCCAACCAGTGGAACACCGGACCCTATTTAAATTGCAAAACAACCTCACAGATGGGTATCTCCAAACCCTGCAGTGGGCAAACACAAACCAAGCACGAGATGCAACGGACCCTCTGGAAAATTGGGGAAAATTCATCTGCACTAATGGGAGAAGAAGGAAAAATAAAAGAACGTTCACAAAATGAAAACAGACACGGTGCGCCAACGTTGGTCGTGGATCATGACGGCGCCGCCATTGCAGCACAATACAAGCCATCTTTCAGGCCGCCGATTGGCGCTCGTTTCCAGAGGTGCTGATGTTTGCCTGTGTTGCCCCAGACTTTTCCTGCAGGGACTATTTGTTTGCTTAAACTGGTGCGAAGCATTCAGACTTTCCAGCAGGCCGAGCCAGGATAAAGCAAAGAGGCAGTGTGACAGAGTGGGATTATACCCAGTTCATTTTTCAGTGACTAATACCAAAACATTCACTTAAAAAAAAAAAAAAAAACTCCATGAAGACTCATTTCATCATGTGAAACCAGAGTGCTTTGTGTCCCAGCAGCTCGTTACTGTAGATGAAGAACGGTGCACGTTGTTTGCATTATGTTGCTCCTGTCCTCTTGCTTTCTATTTGCACCATATATCAACATTATAGTGTGTTTGGGAATCATTATGCAACGCAATTTAATTTTCTTGTTTACCACATGGCTTGGATAAAGACGCTTCATCTGCACTGTTCTCCCTTTTGTTTGTTATTGCTATACGGCGGACTGAAAATGCTTCTCTCCCTCAAAAAGCATCTTAATCTGGAAATCATATGGACACGTAAAGATGTAAAACCTAAATCAGTGCACAAGCACCCTCCATTTCTTCAAAAACTACCAAGTTCCTTGACAATCGCCCTGACAAATTGACCCTGCACTCTTTTTCAATTGCTGTAAACCATTCCTCTGGTTCTTACTCACATCCCGTCCATCTTCTTGTTTTTGATATCAATCCGCACTGCCATGGTGGAAAAACTGAGGGTGAGTCTGATGACGGAGACAGATAGAGCGCCTGTCTCAATGCCTTTGACTTTTCCAGGGTGGGCCGAGGGCACAGCCAGCAGGGATGCCATCAGTGTCGGGACGACGAGCCCACTCAGGAGAGAGGAGGAGGAGGAGGGAAACAAGCGAGCGCGCACACACACACACATGAACACATACACACACGCACACTCATGCAAACATTTAATAGAACTGTAGACATTAATTTACGATCTCCACGTAGAGAAGACATCTGGGACAAAAAAACCCTCCATGATCTCATTTGATACGCAGCAATAAACCATACACTTGTACAAACCACGCACAGACACACACACACACACACAAACAGAGCCGATGCAAATGAGCTCTACAGAGGCTTCATGGCATGTGGCTCATACCCAGAGCCTCTGCCCACATCCTGTTTCCAGACCCAACCAGAGCTTGCCTCCTCGGGAAGCAGCACGAGCTGCCGAAGGAAAACAAAAAATTCCGAATGCATCACTGTCGTTTTTTTCACCCTTGACGCAGAAACTTTGGAGTGGCCTCTCCGTTCCCGCCCTGCTGCGGATTTCGTTTGCACCCATACGTCGTCGGTCACCTTTGCAAATGAGAGTGCGGGCAACAAGTGTCACGTTCTGATTTACCTCTAAGCCCCACCGGCTGAGGTGAGACATTTTTTCTGCTGCAAGGGGCGTCGTGATTCGGGCACGGCAGCAGCGTTCCTGCTGAGACAGCGTGAGCTCACTTGATATCCCTGCAGGTCAGGGATGACAAAAGTATTTGCATTCTGTGCTTAAGCCAAAGGGATGTATACTACAAAAGGATGGTAGAAGTAACAATTCAACTCCTTTACATAAGTAAAAGTGAGAAAGAACACATTCTAAAACATACTTAAGTAAAAAGTATTTTTTTATTTTTTGCTATTAATGAAACAATAGATTTGATGATAATTTTGCAAAAAAAAAAAAAATGAAAATGTTCTGACAAAATAATCTCTACTGAACTGACCAGTGGTCTTGCACAAGCATCTGCATCATTTTTAACAACTTTGGGCCTCTGGATACTATATCTTTTTCTTTATCAACTGCAGCACAACCAGACTGTGTAATCAGTCATAGTTATGACCAGTGAGCCATTATTGGATGTTTACACTTTTATTGACAATAGCCAATGATTTTTTTCTATTTTTTTTTTTATTTTCTTTGTACTGAAAATGTACTGAGCAGTAGCCCCAAAGCCAAAGCACTAAAAACTTCTTCCTCTAAAATAGGCTTTTATATTAAACTAGACAATAGTATCGTTCAAATAGCTCCACTTCAAGCATCAACAACTGTGTCTCTTAACCACTTTTGAACACAAAAGTAACCAGCATGTTTTTCTAGTGTAAGGAATAGAAAGTACAGATATCTGTGTACAAATGTAGGGAGTTAAAGTAAAAAGTTGAAAATAAATATTCAAGTAAAGTACAGGCACCTGAAAAATCTACTTTAGTTCAGGTTGCTCCTTCCTCTGCATCTTCTCTTTGCAGCGTAATTTCACTGACCGTTGGTACACACACACAAACACACACACCGTACACTCCCTCTGCAGCTGCCCCCCCCGATTGTCAGCCAGAGAAAGCAACCCAATACGAGCCAACACACACACACACACACACACACACACACACACACACACACACACACACACACACACAGACACACACACAGACACACACACTCACATTCACATTCACACAGTCGTGCCAAACAAGTCCATCTAGTGAAAACAGACACACATGCTCTCCGAAGCTGGGGAACTTTTTGCTGTAAGCTGTTAAAGAGAGGGATTGTGTGTGAGATGCGTGCTGCCTTCAGGGCCTCTCCATCGGCGCTCTCACTCACTTTCTTTCCCACACCTCACATGCAACACGGACAGTCCGGCTCGCAGCAAATTAGATTCTTCCGCGCCAAGAAAACACATGCATTATGCAGAATTGAAAAAAAAAAAAAAAACTTCATGATTCCATTTCTCATCTGCTTGTTTAGCTTGTTAATTTTTTCAATTCCAAGTCCAAGAGTCTACTTAAATGCATTATCAACGGTTCAGCGAGTCATGAGTGCGTGTGTGGCAAAACGAAAAGCACAGGAGCCCTGGGCATTTTGAGTGGTATTCATTAGACATTTGATTAGGTTAGGTTAGTTCTTGGCAACATTTAGCCCAAACAGCATCACAATGCTATTTGCCCAACCTGCTTACTTAGATTATCCACCAAAGATTTCTTTTTATGCTGGTTATGTGGATCCATGGTCAAATAGTGATTGTCGATTGAAATTTGGCTGTGGTAAACATGGATGACCTAGGAGGCCAAATTGAGATATCTTTTTTTTTTGGTTTATCTTTTGGTTATTTTTTCAGGGGGGCTATATAGACTTCACCAGCAGCTACTCTTATACAGGAGGCTCAGAGTAAGACTCTCCCGGGACTAACTGAACTTTTTGCTCTCCTGAAACCACATCTGGAAGACACACTTCAGTTCACAGTGCTGTTCTGTGTAACACAACTGGGATAAACACATGCACAATTTAGAAGCATGACACTGATCCGACCCGCCAGTCACATCATTTCAAGTTATTCCACATGTCAATTTCACGTACACAGAGAGCTCATCCATATTTTCTAATAGTCGAGACACATTAAAAAAAATCGGAAGCAAAATCATCAAAATATTCTGTCGACCAACCAAGAGCTACTGTACGCCTTCCCCTTCCCCCCCATCCACTCCCCACAACTTCCCCTTCCAACTGCAGATTGCCTGGGTGCTCTGACATTAGCTGACGTCCACATGGCCTCAGCCTATTTTCTGCTTCTCTTAATCTATCACTTTAGGACTTGGACACTGGGCAGACAAAACTTATCACTGCACTGAGCCGCTACAGGAAGCCCTCTGAAGCACAAGTGTGGCTGAGCACCCGGTGGAGCAGAGTGCTCCCCATATGCTCCTGGGCTGTCACCCGGCCCAGCGCTGCTCCTCTGCCTGGTGCTGGTGATGGATGAGCTGTGAGGGATGATGAATCGGCTCCTGTCAGGCCCAGAGCACATCCTCATCTGGGATTCAGATGCAAAAAGGGCCGAGCATCGCCAGTCTGCACTGTACTCCCGAATACAGGCCATACTATATATATTGTGTCTGGTAATATGGTTAATAAGGCGCGCAAGCATTTCTAAAAATGTTCACAGGGTTATGATGTTGTCTATTTAATCACGAAAATAGATGGAGAAGTTGCGCAAACTTTGACGTCAGAATGACTCAGTTGATGCTGCTGCTGCGCTGCCATTAACCTTAATCCGCTTAAACATGCACCTCTTTGGGGAACCAATAATACAAGAAATAGGTAGCAGCTCTCCAAACACTGGCCCACTTTTCCAGCCACTCTGAACAGGAGACCTTTCTTTCTTGGCCAAGTTGGATAGGACTGATGTTGATGTGACAGTTTACTTGTGGAACACATTGACATCAATATTTTATGAAAACAAGGAGTTTGTTCGCAATTAAACAGTTCCTTTAAAGCAGCATTTTTCAACTGGTGGATTGCACCCCAAATGTGAGCCAGCTGTTTTGATTGCGTCGCGGCTTTTTGGGCAGTTTTACTTTATTTTTAATAGGGATTTTAAAACTTATATTTATAGAGAAAATGTTGAGCATTTACTTTGCAGGACACACGATTAAATTCAGTGATGTCAATAATGTATTTTCTACACATGACAGGAAGTGGGCTAGCGTTTTTTATTTTGTAGAGTGCTGTGGAATAAATTTGGGTGCGACTTCATGATAAGGTGAAAAAAAATGTGGGTCCTGAGACTCCACCAGTTGAGAACCACTGCTTTAAAAGACCCATATCATGCAAAAATGACTACCAAGTTTGTTTGTTTTTGATTAACTTTAATATGTGCCTCTGTTCAGTCAGTAAAATCCCCAGAAAAGTCCATCAGTCGATACAGTACATCTCCCAGGTCAGTGACGACACCCCCAGCTCGAAAGGGTTACCTGGAATGTGAGAAGCAGGAAGTCTCTCATTTCGTCACATTTTATTAATTTCCTGTGCAGTGCAAGCGGATGGATCAGGGTCTGGGTTAAGGCCTGAGCCTCGCTGTTCCGTCCTCCTGGTGGTTTCGAAGCATGCAGATTTTTAGCCCCCTTCAAACCAGAGAGCCTCCTCGCCGAATACATCTTACTGAGGTGATCAGTGGGTCTTCATGGGAAGCTGACGGACAGATGGTCTGCGTTGCTGTGAGGGGGGGATCGGGATGACAGTTGATTGCGTTTTTGCTGCCAAAATCGATAAGCTTTGGGTCAGTGCTCGGGAATCCACAGGCAGAAGGACACAGTGTCAGTCATGTGGCCGGAGGTTCCATTTTACACGAATGTAAGCAGGAGCGCAAACAGAAGCAGACGGAAACTATTCCTTCTCTCTCGTGCATACCCCCGGTCCAGATTACTTCCTGAAGTTTCACCAGAATTTCAATCACGCTGTCTGCAACTGGCCAAGCCAATGGTAACCACTATTTATATTCAAAACAAACAATAAATCCGAAAGGAAAAGAGATAATGACTCAGAATAAGTCTGGTGGATACAGCCTGCTGTGAAGTTTCACTGGCAGGTTTCCCTCAAAGACTACATCAAGCTGACAGGATGCGCCAAAAACCTCTGAAAGTTCTCTAAAACTCTCTGCATCAACTATACAGCAGCACAATTACAAACCAGATGTAGCCTAAGCCGGCAGATTAGGTCTGCCTGACTGGAGCAGATCCACATCTCACTTTTGATTCTTGGCCCTGATTTGAGTTCTGCTGTGTAGGTCAAGGACACAGGGAACTTAAAAAAACAAAAACAAAAAAAAACACTGCACTGACACAATATGAGCTCCATAGCAACATACACTGTTGCCTGCGAAACTTGATGACTCCTGATACTGACTCCACTTTTGATAACAGATCAACTACCTGCTTGGCCCTTGCAAACTCCAAGCTCAGTTTGTTTGATCAGTCAGTAAGCAACGGGACAAATTTAATATTTTTTATAAAATTGTCAAAGAAACTCAGAAAACAACTCAAAAGATTTCGCTGAGGTGTCATTTCTAGCATTTCTTCTGCGGTTTTCTGCAGGCATTGGAGAAGAAACACACATACACACACAACAGCGATTCTCCCCTTAACTCCTTTTCCTGCCGCGCCACGTTGAGCAACTTCAACCTGACTCGCCATCACTCAGCAATAAGGCCAATCAAGCAAGCAAACAAGCAAAACAAACAGCGGGAGGGTGAGTGATGGTTGGCCGGTGCTCCGGCAGGTCCGAGTTGACCTCCGAGGCGAGACGGCCACATGACTAATTGGTGTTCAAGCTCAATCACACTCAGCACATTTTCTACTCCTGTGGCCTTGCTAAATGGCTCCATTCTCTCTGCTCTCCCCCTTCGCTCTCCCTCTTCACTGACCCCTAACTTTAATCCCCCCCTCCACCTCTCCCTCGGCGGGGTCTCTTACAACCCCTCTTCTGCCGCCCGCTCTCGGCCAGAGGGAGGCACCATGGGAGTTTAATGGCTTCACGTTGCCGAAAAGCCAAGATCATTACATTAACGGCTCCGACCCGCGCGGGCGACTCCTAACCTGCCGCAATTTGTTTTTTATATTTATTAGACTGGCACAGAGGCAACTTCACGCTCAGCTGGAAGAGGGAGAAGGTCAGTGGGAGAGATCGGCCAGCACAGGCGTCCATTGTGATGCGCCGGGCCGGGCAGAAATGAAAACATGACAGCGAGGTGGCGAGGCCTGCTGCTCTTTGGAGGAGGACTCAAGGTCGCTCCGGGAGAGATGCTAAAAGACACGAGGCGTGGAAGGAATGACAGCAGTGTTCTGGTAAAGCGCAGTAATGCACCACTAGTACAGCGTTTGAGAAGTGAAGTAATGTGTTGCTCTGCATCCCTGTGTGCGCTCTCTAACGTGATGAGACTGAGTTCAACATTTCGACATTACCGTGAGCTTTTTTTTTTTTTTTTGTTACCCCAATCTATTTTTCCATTCGGCTCAATGAGGCGGTTTTTCAAATCTTTCATCTGGTTGTTTTGATTCGAGCCCGGCCTATGTTGAATGTTATCATTCTCTTGTAAAACTGCTTTTAGCCACAGTAAATGTTTGTTTTTAGCAGCAGACCCTCTACGGTGACTGTTGGAGAATAGACGCGTAGTGAACACATAGAGGCTCTTTTTTTTTTTTTTCTTTAAATAAATAGCGGAGGGCTTACACATGTGCAACGAGACCCCTGAGCGGCAAATATGAGCAGAATATAATAAACAGTAACGATTCTCAAGCTACATTGTGCACCCGATCCAAGTCGGGCCATAAAATCAGCTGGCATTGTAGGACCCTTATAATGATTTAGAGCATTCACAGTACAAATAAAACACCACTGTATCCAGTTACAAAGGGCCAATTGACATGCAGGGTACAGGGGCTTAATGTCCCCTGGACATATGTAGCCACTTTGCTCGGTTTGTAATCCTGTCCTACTGGGCAATCAAACAGAAGGCAAGACAGGAAATCATTAGACAAGATCCTCTCCCATCATGCTGCTGACATTAGCAGCATTATGCAGAGAGGAAATGACACAGACACAGGCACACACACTCACAACCATGTCCCCATTCATGAGGGTGCCCCTCCCGTTCCCACCCGCCCCAAAAACTCGAATGTACAGTTCACACGTCATTGACAGTCAAGGGAGGACAGGACACACGTGTCTCTTTCACAAGTCAGGACTTCTCTACTTTAGCAAACGTGCGGCGGTGGAAGCTCGTAAAGAGTAACAGAAGCGTGCACATTTGAACACCAGCTTCTGGGAAGTTTGTGTTGCAAAGGCGTGCACAGCAATCGCACCGGATAGCAATTCTGAGATTTGCAATTGACCCCAAGGATAGATTGGAATCAACACACGTAAGAAAAAAGAAAGCAAAGCACGACAGCGTAGGAGGAATTCACTTAGCACTTTTTGGGAGTTCCTCCTGGAATAGAGGTGGAAAAAAAAGGAAAAAAAAAATGGAAACACAGGAGATGATTGAGAAACAAGGATTTAGTGTGAGAGGAAGTTGGGAGTGAAAAAAAAACAAGACGGCAGAGAAGAGGAGAGGAGAGAGACAGTCCAATTCCTCTGGCCGGCATGAGTGAGTGTCTCTGAAAGTGGATATGAAGGCGGATGAGCCACGCCAACCTCCTCTGACCGCATTAAGGAAACCTAATGGAACGGCTGGCTCCATGAGGCTTCGTCATCCATTATCTGACTGTTGCCCCGCGCAACCAAATAGGCTCGCAGGCTCCGAGGTTGCAGCTCGGCTGTCATACCCTATGATCGGCCCTTTCCTCTGTCTTATTTCCACTGGCTGTAATGAAAATGATTGTTAAATCAATTGCCTGGCATGTTAAGGAGCCAGAGCAGAATTACCTCCACGCACCCTGTGGTCACAAATCACCGCAAATCGGCAGTAGAGGAAAAGCAAAGGATGGATGTATTTTTGGAGAGGCATCTCTCATCTTACCACACACATACTGGGTCCATCAGTGTCAGTTTCTTAAATCTTCTGTTCCACTGTAATGTCTGCATAGTATTTCCAAATTAATCCTCCAGCATTTGCATTTATCAATATGAAAAATTTAATTTGATACTTTTAACTACTTTTTTCATATTTACCAGATGTGTCATACTGATCCAAGAGCTATTAAATAACCTTAAATCTGAGGTTATGGAACAGCATATTCCTTTACTTTACAGTTAACTTTGTTCTTGTGAAAGACTGTGACATTATCAAAACTTCAATTTAGCACCTAAGAATAAAAGTAGGTGTGCAATTGGAAAAAAAAAAGGCTTGCGTTTACTAATGTTAGCTCACTGCAAAGTTCTTTCTGCAGACTCAAGCAAAGTTCCCGTGGCAAAGATCACACATTGTCGCAGTGTATATTTGCATTCTTATCTTGGCCTGGTGCGTTTTAAACACTTCAGTGTTCACGCAGCCCTACAGAGAAGTGTGAAGATGACAGCATCCCCTGAGAATTAGGGGGCGGCTGTAAACCAAGGTGGTTGGTGCGACTTACAATGGTATGTATGAGAAATAACTGCTAGGTAGCTAATCTCCTGTTAATCCATGGTATGTAACCACACACAACACTGACTGCACCTTTTGTGTGGGCCACAGAGAAAGTGCATTTCTGTAGAAGAGGGTCAGGAGCATAGACTGGACTGATTCAGGACTTTCCCAGGAGAGCTGGAAGGAAATGAGGACACTGAACAGCTCATGCATTGTTCATGTTTGTGTGTATGTGTTATTCAGATTGATGGGGGGATCTATCTATCTATCTATCTATCTATCTATCTATCACGCACACACACAAACACACATATATATAAGTAAAGATGTGCGTGTGTGTTTGTGTGTGTAGATATATATATGTACATACATATATATATATATATATATGTATATATATATATGACATACATACATACATACATACACACATATGTATATATATATATATATATATATATATATATATATATAATGAATGCAGTGAGCATATGGTTTGGGGTGAAAGTGAGGGTATGCTGAGGTTAGGATGAGATAGCGTTAGGCAAGTGGTAGCGGTTTTGTTCTGGTAAGCCTCCAGGAAGTGAGTGTAAGTCAATCATTTCTGTAAATGTGGGGAAAACACATGTGTTTTTTTGTTTCTTAATTTTACCCCTAGAGTTGGATGATCAAGTGATAACAGGATGCCATGAATTTAGAGCAATTAGGTTCATGTGACATGGGGGCTGCCCGCCACCCATGCAGAACTAATACAACAGTATTTTTTTTCCCTCACAAGACAATCACCCTCAGTGCTTTATCAGCAGATCTCCAAGTCATCACCTCTCAATCATGTGAAATCATCACCTATTAGCTTGGATGTCCATATTGGCGCTGTGGTTTGTTGTCTCCTTGCACTCTCGCCAGCCTCGACACGCATTACTCAAACAACAGGAAATAATGACGCCAAGGTCCATTAAGTGAGATAGCGGGACATCATATCAGCATTAATCTGGCACTTAGCTAAGCAGCCCTGGGAGCAAGGGAGAGCAAGGAGGGAAAGAAGCGAGAGGACAGTATTATTCTCAGCTTTTCCCTACAGAACCCAGTCGTTTAGATTTTATTAGTGTTTCAGCAGTTACTTAGTGAGGAGACACAGGGATGGAAAGCATCTTAAGTAGCAAGTCTAAAGTACATTGTTTCATATGTGTAACTACAGTGTACACTACGTTGTTAATAACATAATAATAAAATAATGACTTTTTTTTAGAGTGATGATCAGCTCATACCTTATGTCATGCAAGTCTATGGGGACAAAAGTCAACTTTGTCCTAGAGACATGGGGCCACTTGCAGGTTCATCGGGATCCCTCAAGACACAGCCACGTCAAATTTGGGGCTTCTAGCCCAATAAGGAACCCCGAAACCCTAACCCTAATTCCAGCAGTAACCCTAACCCTAACCCTAATTCCAGCCTTATCGCTAACCCTAATGCCATGCAAGTCTATGGGGTCAAAAGCCAACTTTGTCCTAGAGACATGGGACCACTTGCAGGTTCAAAAAAATAATAATTCTTCCTCCAAGGTGGGGCGTCGTGACAGAGAAAGTTTGAGAACCACTGCCTTAAATACACAACTATGTTTAAATGCAATAACCCCCCCCCCCTTCTTCTTCTTCTTTTTTTTTTTTTAAATGCAAGATTCTTTGGTGCACAAGTGAAAAACACAACAAGAGGAATTTGAACCAATCATTCAATGATGTTTATAAAGACTAATTCAATACATTTTAAATCTTGATACTATTGATAAGCAATACATAACTGCCTCCCCATCACTACTATTTTAGAGGTCTACAGGTCGATAAATAGAAATAACAAGCGATAAAGATCTCACAAACGCTTTAAAAGACCAGAAATAGGTGTCTTACAATGGTCCCGTCACCGTTACTGCGGACCAGTTATCTTTTCTCTGGCGTACAGCGCCCCTCTGTGTCAACAATATTAAGCGACGTACATTTTAGCTGACCTAGTAGATCCCTGAAGGACCTACAATTTAAATTTAAAAAAATAATAATAATACATAATGCATAGTTTAGAAATTCTATTTAAATGTCTAGTTTAAAATTGTGATCATTTTTTGGACACTCTACAGTGGAAAATAAAACCTACATCTGGATGTGAAAGTAGCCGTTTGGTCAGGGTTGTCCACTAATATGCCTGAGCAGAATGACCCCCCCCCCCAGTTGTCTTCTGCTAGCTAACACTGGTCCTAGCCTTACAGCTGCTCTTGACAGCACTGCCAAGTGAAACACGGTTGATCCCTGGCTGTGTTCGAAATACAGTCGCCACGATGTTCGAGGAAGCCAGTGAAGTGTTCGACAACATGTTTAAATCTTCATTTCCCCTTACCTTCATTGTGTTTATCCCTGCGGTACTCATCCTGGTGTCACCGCTCCCGGCCGAGGCGGCACATGAGTTCACGGTGTACCGCATGCAGCAGTACGACCTGCAGGGGCAACCGTACGGTAAGAAAGAGGTTTCTCTGTTAAATCATACGGGGGGAAACGTGCACACATGTCCAGTTTACGAAGGTAGAGGATTTCTAATAATTGATAGTGGTTTATTTTAATTGCCATCCATAGTTCATGTGAAATCGCTTAAAGTGAAATTTCAATGACAACAGTCCGCTTAGCCTTTAGCTCGGCAGCCGCTAACGTAGCTGCTAACGCCTGAACAGAAAACAGAATCGAGTTGGTTCACTACCAGATAAAATCTGCGCTTCATCATGAACCTGTCTATCCGGACTCTGTGGAATCGCGGAACATAATATAACGAGATGCACCTGTTGTTAAAATTACTACTGGGATCGTAGTAACGCCGTGACATTTGATAATTTGTGAGAAACTGTTGACTGAGCCCATCAGACCAAATGCATTGTGAGGAAATATTTTAACCGTATTAATTGCATGATTATTGCCCGGATACGTGGCTCACCATAACATTAATGTGTCGCCCTGTCCTCAGGTACGAGGAATGCCATTCTGAACACGGAGGCTCGCACTGTGGAGGCGGAGGTACTAAGTCGTCGCTGCGTGGTCATGCGACTGGCGGACTTCTCTTACGACAAGTACCAGAAAGCCCTGCGCCAGTCAGCTGGAGCCGTGGTCATCATCCTGCCCAAGAACATGTCTACTGTGCCCCAGGACATAGTGCAGGTAACCACATTTCATATGTAATGGAAAAGGCAGACATGGGTTCCCTGTTTGTTCTTTATCGCCGTTTTTCTTGTTTCTTCCTCAAGACCATCAATGAACTTTAGTTTGTTTCAAAGGCATTTATCGGATTTCTGAACAGTCGCAATTTTGTTGTATTGACTTTAGTCTTATTTTGTGTATTCTTGCAGCAGTTCATGGAGTTGGAGCCTGAGATGTTGGCCACTGAGACCATCGTCCCGGTTTATTTTGCTCTGGAGGACGACGAGCTGTTGTCTATCTACACCCAGACTCTCACCTCCTCCTCCTCACAGGGCTCCTTATCAGCAGCCGAAGGTAGCTCACAGGAACAAAACATGGATACATTGTGAAAAAAGTCCTGTGCAGACATTGTGGGAAAGTGGCATTCTGCAAGAGATGATACAAAATTCTGTGTCTTGTTTAATTTATCTGCAGTGCTTCTGCACACGGCCACAGCCAACGGCTTTCAGATGGTCACCAGCGGAGCGCAGAGCAAAGCTGTGAGTGACTGGGCCATCACCAGTCTAGAGGTGAGAACAGCTAAATTAAAAAGCATTTTCTTCAGATTGTTTAACTTGGCAGACAACAAAGCCACAGCCAAGCTCAGGTAGCTGCTCCTTCCGTTCACTAGAGAAACATTATCTGCCATAAACTTGTTCCGAGACTTTGTAGCGAGTTTATGTTTTTACAATCTATGGAATGTAGAGCAAATGTTTATTTTAGGCTCTGCTTATCAAACAAGGCCAGTTGGAGCTTTCAGCAAAGTAACTTTGCTGCCATGTTGCATGTAAATCTTCTGAGGGCGAAACACTATGCTGAAAATGAGCCTGGAGTTTGGAGTGAATTAATTTGTTTACGATTAAGACGTATATTGCTCAATTGCTAGATTGTTGTAGCGTAGTTCTTTAGCTTTGATCATCCAAATATAGTTATGGATCCAAATATGAGGCTGAAAAGCTGCAACACACAGCCTGACTGCCGGCCATTCTAATCTGAGCTAGACCAGAAGCGGCTTAACCAGCCACACTTTGGCTTAAAACACCACATTTATTGCCTTTTTCTCAGCCTGTTTAATCCTTTGGTATTTCCTCCGCAGGGTCGTCTGGCAGGAGTTGGAGGAGAAGACCTGCCAACCATTGTTGTGGTCGCTCACTACGACTCCTTTGGTGTTGCACCAGTACGTTTCGCTGCATTCTTTTTTTCCACAGCTAAACCCCCGAGACGACACAGCAGGCGGTTCGAAATGTGTCTCACTGTTTGCAGCAGTGTTTTAAAAACAAAAACCTTGTCACAACTCAAGTCAGCAACACAATGAAAGGCAGAAATGAAATGCGACTGTGTTGTGTTGTGTACAGTGGCTGTCATACGGTGCCGACTCCAACGGCAGCGGGGTGTCCATGCTGCTGGAGCTGGCTCGCCTCTTCTCCAAACTCTACACACAAAAAAGGACACATGCTGGGTGAGTGACGCATAACGTTTCATTGTTTCGGCGCAAATCTTTTACAAATCTTTTTAAATCTTTACTGCGACACAAAAACAATGTTTTTTTCATAGAGTGCCAAAGAGTGTAACTTGGGACAAAATAGGAAAATGGGGGCCGAAACATTTACTCTATGCCTGCCTTGTATTATCTGACTATATATTACGTTTGTGCCAATAGTAGCCAAGTTGTCACAGGGGCTGAAGGAAGTGTTTGCTTTTTCCATATTGCTATTGCCAGTGTCTGAGTGCTTTTAAGAACTATATTCACTATTATCTGCGAGCTGCAGCTGCAGGAGGAGTCAGAACTGTGGTAAACACTCCCAGCAGTCAATAATATAAAATAAGAAACACTCACCTCAAACCTTAATGCATTCAAAAGTAGCTGAGTGGAAGGGCACCCTCTCTTTTTTTTTCTTTTTTTTTTTAACAGTTGTTGGCGAAAGGAGTAATGGATCTTACTGTAAATCCTCACCCGTGTGGTATCACTTCTCACTTTGTTGCTGAGATAGTGTCTTTATTGTTTTGGGTAAAAAATAAAAGTAATTCAGCCGTCACTGAACCCACTGGTCTCATCGTCATCAGGTACAACCTGCTCTTCTTTGTATCCGGTGGAGGGAAGTTCAACTACCAGGGCACCAAACGCTGGCTGGAAGACAATCTGGACCACACAGGTGAGTTCTGGCAGCCCAGTGTGGAACTTCCTGGTGGCGTCTACACAGCTGGTGTCACAATTTGGTCACAGTCTACCGAAAACATCTTAATAAATGAATGTTCTTTTGTCTCCCCTCCCTGCTCTTTTTTCAGACTCCAGCCTGTTGCAGGACAATGTCGCTTTTGTGCTGTGTCTGGACACTGTGGGTAATGGAGACTCGATGCACCTTCATGTGTCCAAACCTCCCAAAGAGGGAAGCCCTCAGTATGCTCTCCTCAAAGAGCTGGAAATGGTGAGAACCAAAGATCACAGGGTGAAAAATTGTTTCACCACAAACGCATCACTTCATCTGTGTGTGTGTGTGTGTGTGGCTTCCAGGGATCGATATAAAAACGTGAACGCTGCGCAAATTTGGGTTCTTATATTTCAATTGATTTGGTGGTGAACCGAAGCTAATGCGCCCCGCTATGCTCTCGCCTCCTAGTGTCTTCACATTAGTGGCGTTAATTAATACGTAACATGGCTCAAGAGATTCCTGCAGCCAACTTCTCCCCAGCTGTTGTGGTTACAATCAACTGCCGTGAAATGAAAAAGCTCTGACGAGAGATCATGTGCCTCCACGCTCCTCAGGTGGTGGCCAACCAGTACCCGGAGGTCAAGTTCTCCATGGTCCACAAGAAGATCAACCTAGCGGACGACATGCTGGCCTGGGAGCACGAGCGCTTTGGGATCCGCCGGCTGCCGGCCTTCACGCTGTCCCACCTGCCCTCGCACCGCCTGGCGCAGCGGTCCAGCATCATGGACGTGCGGTCAGTGTCCCCCTCCTCTCATTACGGAGTGGGAGAGCCCCCTGCTGGGTGGGTTCATTACTGCAAGTTACCCTCATCATCATTTCCATCTTCTTCTTTTTTTTTTTCATTGGTGTGTTGGTTGTTTCGCTCTGTCATCATCGTCATCATCACCTGAAACATCTTCTTGACTCTTTCTCATGATGTATCACCCATTTTTATATTTAAGGTCTTCTTCTTCTTCTTCTTCTTCTTCTTCTTCTTCTTCTTCTTCTTCTTCTTCTTCTTCCAGTGTTTTTAACCTTGTCTAACGAATGTCTGTGTCTTCTAGGCCTCATGTAGATGTGAATAAGCTCTGCAGGAACACCAAGGTAGTGGCAGAGGCACTGGCCAGGGTAGTCTACAACCTCACAGAAAAGGTAAAAAACAAAACAAAACACAGATGGATTAAACTTGAAACGTCTTTTCTTCTTTCTCTGTCATGTGCATTGTGACATGTTTTTTTGTTGTTGTTGTTTTCCGACACCCAGGGTGCTCCTGGAGACCTGCAGATCTTCACTGAACAAATGGTGAGCCACTAAAGTGTTTTTATTGAATTATTGACATTATTTATTACTACGTTATTACTACTTATTAATCGTGCCATTCAGGTTTATTGTGTATCAGTAAGTCTGTTTGTATTTCAAGTCTATCGGTGCACCACTAGGTGTCAGACTCAACTCATTCTTCAGAAGTGAAGTCACTTTGACACAACGTGTTTAGCCAAAGTATGTCAGCTCGACCCCAGTCAGAGACCCGGTCAAGCGGGTCTCTGATGACCTCTGCAGTTGTGCGTCCCGAGCCCGCGTGCGGTCGTGTGACGGCGGTTTGTTGCCGTGGCGCCAGCAGGTGCAGGAGGAGCAGCTGTCGGCGGTGGTGGACTGGCTCACGGCGCAGCCCCGCGCCGCTCAGCTGGTGGACAAAGACAGCAGCGTGGTGTCCACGCTGGAGTACCACATGGGACACTACCTCAAGGACGTCAAGAGGCACTACGTCAAAGCTGACAAAAGGTAAAGTGGGCAAGTCGCGCTGCACGCAGTGTGTGGAGGTGCGCGCTGGTGTGAAATCCAAATCCTGAAGGTTGACGCTGCGAAGGTAATAACAGCAAAACTTTTTTGTTCCAGGGATCCAGAGTTTGTATTTTACGACCAGCTGAAGCAGACGATGAACGCTTACAGGTTTGTGCTGATGGGCAACATGACGCAGCGTCATTAAGTCATCATTAAGACAGCTTTTTTTCCGCCTCCTTCCAGGGGACGTAAACGGTACTGACGGTTCTGACGAGGCTCATCTGAATATTGGGGAATTACATTTTTTAGTCATTAGGTTTTTACTGAAAACGTTTGTGAAGAAATAAAATCCTATTATGGTAACGAGACGAACGGCGCCAAGTGAGCGTTTCCTGTTTCTCGTTTCCTCTCTGACTGTGTACCCCCCTTGCCCCCCCGCCCCCCCCACCTCCACCACACAGAGTCAAGCCGGCCATTTTCGACCTGTTGCTGGCCGTCTGCATCGCGGCCTACCTGGGGATGATGTATCTGGCCATCCAGGTGAGTCACTGTAATGCAGTGGGCTGCAGCCCCTCGGAGACTCGCATGGCGTTACATAAACGCGTCTCAGAATACCTCAGAATTCTTATCGACGCAGCTGCAAAGTCGGTGCCATTTGGGGTGCCGTCGGTGATAAAACCACAGAGTGATGTATCGATCCGAGTCGGCTCAAGTTTGAGCCGTCGTTTTAGAACAACAACAACAACAACAACAACAACAACTTACGTTTGGGACGGGTCGGCTCCACGAGCCGGCGTGCAGAGAGACGGGAACTGCAGTCTCACTCTGCAGACGTTTCTCACTCGTCAGCAAGTTGCGCTCAGGAAAAAGCCGCTCTGATGTCGATCCCGGTTCACTGGCGGCCCACTTGGTGCCACGGCAGCTGCTGTTGTGTCGGGGTAAAAAGCACAAAACCACCAGCAGACTCACAATCCAGGCCACTGCAGATGAACGGCAACTCCTGCTTACAAGTGGACCTGCTCTTTTTGTTCATCCAAATGCTCAATATTTCATCAAAACAGTGGCTTTATGTAACTCGTTTTGACAATTACTTTGACTTAAACGAACACTGGGTCTTTAAGCTGATAAATAAAAATTAATTTGCACATTAAAGGACTCAGATTTCAGTCATTTTGTTGTCAAAGCAGTTTTTATTATAATAACGGAGAAGAGAGTGCATTTTTTATTTCATAGACGTTACCTCAGTTATTGAGTTTTGGGACCTGACGAAATAAAATCTCTTCTACCCTTTCATTTTTATTTATGTTAATAGTTTGCTATTAAAAAAGAAAGTATAGAAGAAGAGACTTTACTTCGTCAGGCAAAAAATAACTGAGGTAGCGTCTATAAAATGAAAATCACACTCTTGTCTCCATCATTGTAGAGTCGTTGCACTTTCTGAGTCGCCACTGAACGCTGCATCCGTCTCTCTGCTCGCTGCCCGTGTTCACGGCTGATGCCACTGTTTGTTTTTCATGGCGTGCGTGAAAAGGTCTTTGCCAACGTGCCAGTGTTTGCTCGCTCTTTTGTGTACAAAGCTGAACACCACGCCTGTTTTTTTTTTTGTGTGTTTTTTTTTTTATTAAATTTTTTTTTAATTCATTGTCTCCTTCCACAGAACTTTGGCGTGCTGTACGGCGTTGTGCGTAGAATCACCCAACCCAAGGCCAAGGTCCACTGAGATGCGTGACCACAGCCCCCCCACCTCCGGCCCCGACCTCCTCCACCCGACGCCCCAACAGTTACTCTGAGAGCTAAAGCCAGCAGGAACACTAACTAACGCTGGCACCGGCTGTCAATCCCGTGACGGTTATTAAACCAGCAGAATCACTTCCGCCCCCCCCTCCACAAACAGCGAAATGATGTCAGATCCTGTCCTGCTGCCAAACCACTCTAAGTGGTCTTCCCGACCGGCGTGATCAGGAAATCCTTTTTCACAGTCCCCCCCCTCTCCCTCATCACCGTCACCGTGAACCTTGACGTTTTTAAAGTCCTTCAGAAACCCTTCCCTCTCCCAGCTCCCTTTATTAGGTCCTTGTCGGTGATTCAAAGCTTTTGTCAACACCTCATTAGATCCGAGTTGTGACATTGCTGCCCCCTCCACCCCGCCCCCATCAGTGGACTGCACTGCCATGATCTGTCTTACTCTAATAGGTGCAGTCTTTTTGTTTTTTTGCTTTGTAAAACACTTTAAATGTCCAGAAGCATTGCGTCGTTTGTCACTGTACTCGTATCTTCTTAAGCAACAGATATTTTGTTCTGCTCTCCATCAGTTGAAGGTTCTTTCCACTCACAGCTAAACTGGTGCCTGAAGGATTATGTCGATTCAGTCACGGTGCTCGAGTAGAATCTCCTGAGAGTGAAATGTGAATGTGGTGGCGGTGGTGGGAAGTTTTATAGTGATAGCTGCCAGTGTTGATATGAGCCATGATCATTGCGACGAAACCTTTCAACAGAGCTGTGACTGTGTGACTTCAAACGCATGTTTTTGCGAAATTTGACAGAATCAAATGGGAAGTGTTTAGAATTGTGCTGATTCCTTATCCTGATTTAATCAAATATTCAGATGATCATTTCTAGGTGTTAATCCCCCCCTTAATCACAAATTAGCATAGAGAGCTAATACAAATCCAGCGCACGTTTGAATTTGTCTTTTTCTTTGTCACAAATTTGTTTTTGTCTTTTTTACTACTTAAATCTTAAAACCATTAAATAATCAACTCTGGAACTCTTCAATTTTTTTTTTTTTTTTTTTTTATATAGTACACTCAGCTTGTGTACGCACTGTGCGCGAGTGTATTATTGAAGGCACTGAACAAGACCAAACCCGCCCTTTCACTCCTTTTCTATCAGTAACTAAGAAGTGCCGAGTCGTGAATTTTTGCTGACTGAAGCAATACTGTGTTGTGACTCAACGCTTGGTGCGACTCACAGTCGAGGCAGCTCTGCACTAGTCCTATACTCGTCCTGCGCCGGATGTTTCCGAACGGGCAATAACGCCAAGGGCGACGAAATCAAGCGGCTGAATATCTCCCAACAGTCTTTGTACTTATTAGTGACACATTGGTGTTTTACTGCAGCGCCTCCTTGACCTTTCCTGCCCTGACCTTGAGGTTTAGTGGCTCTCTTCTATCTTCCATGTGTTGCTGCATGACCTCTGACCCCCACCCACCCCACAATCACCCATCTTCAGAGTTAGAGAAGATACATTTCCAAGCGCAGGGGAGCGACCCCACGGTTCCTGTGAACTTTTTTTTTCTTTTGTTTTAATTTATTGAAGCTGTTCTCATTTGTACGGTGGAGTCGAGTCTCCTGGCATGAACTTGTTTCGCCTTCATCCACAAGATGTGAGTGATCTTTGCGATGCAAGCAGATGTGATTAAAGTAAGAGGAAACAAATGAACGTGTGGGAGTGCGCATTGTCATTTTTTTTTCTAACATGTTTTATTTCTCATGGGGACAAAATGAAAGGATAACATTGGAATGGCTGGACGTTTTGTTTCTTTTCAAAACTGCATTACAAAAGAGCAACAATGTGTCAGAATCTGGTCAAATTGCTTTTTGCAAAATAAAAAGGGGGGCAAATTTATTGATCAAAAACAAAACTCATGCATCATTACAGTAAGTTGAAGTTGCTGATTCATCCGAGGAAATTTAAAAACAAAACATGTCATTCTTCAATTTCTAATCGTCATTTACTAATGAAGGAAAAAAAACAATAAATTAAGAGTGCAATTTCCAAAAAAAAAATACCTGCAGGGCTTTTACCCATCATTCTTTTCTAGCTCTCCTCTCGCCTTTCGCTCCCAGGCTAACTTGCAAAATTGGGCAGACGCTTTGGCACAAACCATTTGATGTGTGCAGTGAAACTGGGGCTGCTGCACAACCGCTCGCTTTGTCCTCACAACCTGATCTGTTGGACTGTGACGGGTTGGAAACACAAGCAGCAGGTTTCGATTCTGCAGCAGCAACATGACTCTTGCTGCTCCACTGTCCAAGTTCAGCTGAATGCAGCACTGGCAAACTAAAGTGGTCTCGATGTTGGGGGGATTTATTACCTGAACCTCAGGCATGATTCGTGTCTGACTTCTAAACCATCATTTGTGTGGAATGTTTAAAAAAAAGAATTGAAACGTTTTGCCTTCACTATCCTATTGTTTGACTTTATCCATCGGGCCAGTAGAAGACAGGTGTGGGCAACATGAACAGTGCACATTAATACACCAAGATGCAACACATTGTCTGAATGAGTTTGGTGTTGCACATTTGCTGTGACTGTTTTTGTTAATCCAATTGAGAAAGTGCCTTAAACATATTTATCAAACCAACCAGCTACAACATTAAAGGACCAATCATTACTGTTTTTTGCCTCCTATCATGGACTATGGAGGAGCAGGCTTACTAAAATCATGATTTCCTAAAAACACTGTAGATTTAGTTTTAGCTACCTCCTCCAAAACTCAGCGAAGGTCACGGAATACCTAGCGGAGGTGCTTTTTTTTTTTTTTTTTAAACCCCGGGAGCTCTTTGTGACATCACAAAGGACTGAATTCCAGAATTACTTTTACAAGTGTAAGTATTTCATCCATCCATCTTCTATATCCGCCTCCTACTGCACGCAGGGGTCTGCTGGAGCCCATCTGAGCTGCATATAGGGGGTGAAGGCAGGGTTACACCCTGGACACTTCATACAGAAATGCTCCAGGTCCGGGGATCAAACCTGTAACCTTACTGTGAGGCGACGGCACTAACCACCGCACCAACACTTCGTATGGAAGTAAAGAGACTTTTCTTATTTCAGGCATGTCGCTGTCAGACTTGTAATATATCATTTTGCCAGAAGTTTTCTTTCTTTAGTGACTTATCAGCAGCAGAGTGAAGAAAATTATCATCTTATTCAATCCAATCTTCTCCAGCAGGACGATTCTCTGCCAAACCAGGCAGACAGTGTAATGCTGCAGCTGATTGGTTGCTTTCCACGCAGATCAATACTGCCAATGGGAAAACCAGCTCACTGACTCATATCACAGCCTGTGACGGTGGAACAAACCCGAGAGATTTGAGGAGGATTCACATCAGGGAATTTAAAAAAGAAAAAGAAAATACAGCAAATTCATAACAAACGGTTATGTTGGGTCACACAACCCACCCCCGTCGTCGTGACATCACTAGACTGCTCGCGCTGTGAGATTAAATGTCGCGGCCGATCACATCTGATCCAGATCATAGCGCTTTTGTGAGCTCACTCACAAAACATCCCTCCCCCAATCGTCTGTCACCGCGACAAACAAGGTCTCGGCAAACTATGATTATCCAAGTCCCAAGGCGGCGCAGGAAGCACCCGGGAGTCACTTCCTGCCGTTTCAACACGCCGGTAAACAGCTGTGTGGCTTTACAGTACAGATTCAATGACGACCGCAGAGAGACGAGCGCGACACGGCGCTCTGATTGAGCCGAAGGTGATATGAGAGCGCGTCCGGATTCAGAGCTGGTCCCTGGAAATGTGAGCAGACCGTCACAGCAGAAAACAAACAGCTCCATTTAAACCAAAAAAATAAAATAAAAGGACGGAGTACCGACAGTGCTTTAAGAGGGGAAACAAAAATAAGATTCATAATCATCATAACAACAACAACAACAACAACAGCAGCAATTTAAAAACAGGTCAACAGGAAACTGGACCCGAGCAATACTGTATTCTGGCTGTTTACAGAAATAAAAGCGGGTCGGCTGGAAGCTTCCCCGCCGAAATGTTGACGGTACTGCGGAAGACAAACAGAGCAGGTGAGACGATGGACCGCCGCCGACTGTTCCGGCAGCACAAGCATGCTGTTCATCCAAACAAGAGCTTGAATTTGATCGAGAGGCTGAATAGAAACATCCTCACTCGTTTTTTTTTGTTTTTTTTTGCTTCTTCTTTTGTTTGGGGGGGGTTTCTAAGTAAAATAATAAAGAATAAAAATGCAGCAGCCGCATCCGTAGAAGCACGCGCAAGGGAGACCAGTGGATTCCGCCGAGCTGAGCTGAATGCGTTTATTTACGGATGACGTGAAAAAGTCAAAAGTTGCCGGATTTAAGATTTTGGAGACGAATCTAACGAGAGAGAAAAAAAAAAAGTTATTTTACCCTTAAAGGAAATAGTTCACCCAAAAAACTGACATTTCCAGTTGTGACATTTTCTCACCCACATAACAGTTTGAGATTTCCACCAAATACCGACGCAATAAAAGCACGTGGAAGCTACGTGCTCCCAACATGGGCAAAAAACATAATGATAACAGAACAGTGACATGGTGGTAATGTTGCCTATTTCACTGTTTATGTGATAAGAAGATGTCACCAGGGTGTACACTGATATGGTGGTGGGTCATCTAAATTTAAACTTTAGATTCGAATTTCAATTTTGTGTGATCAGTGGCTTTGAAACACTGGTCTCCCAGCGCTCGTCGAGCCCCTGTGGACGCGGCTCCTGTCAATTGATGGCGTTCTCGACATAAACACAGTATGATTACACAGCGAGAGGATTTTCACTTCTTCCTTTGTTCGTAAAAACAATTTCATAGGCGTACTTCCTAAAAATCATTCAATGTCATGCATCCCCCCCACCCCACCCACCCGATATACCGCAATGTGCACACACATGATGTCCTCGTCACATTTGATTCGACACAAGTCCTGGGCTGCCATTCCAATTAGAAGTGTGGACGACAACGACCTCCACCCAGTGTTAGTTTAATTCAAAGTGAAATCAATCTATCAATCAATCAATCAATTCGAGCTTTTTGCTGTCATTAAACGAGCGTTCCGCTTGTATGCCTTCATGTCAGAGCAGCAGCAGACATTTGCACCGCACAAAGACTAAAGGAAATTCAATAATAATAATAAAAATAATAATAATAATAAGCTTCCTACATGAGTTAATTTCTATCAGTTGATCATCAGTACAACACATTAAAAAAAATAATCAGAGGTGAAACGTTGTGAAATGAAGGACTTGGGTTAAAACAAAGAAAACAAAAAGGAAAAAAAAATAAGCTACATGCTTTACTCTCTATGCCGCTTAACACCTACCGCACGCAATTACTGGACCGCAGGACGAGTCCACGCTCCCACGTTTTGTTTTTTTCTAATTCAAACTAATGGACAGGGAGGTGTGTGTGTGCGTGTGTGTGGGAGGGGGCGTGCGGTCATTTGACGGCGAAATGAAAATCAATACGTGCGGTAGGAAACTGGTGAGAGCAATCCTGAGCACGACCCACGCAGCCGCTTCCTGTTCAGTCGTGTTCCCTTTTATCCTTTTTTCACTTGGGGGCCTGGACGAGACGGACGGACGGACGGAAGATGAAGAGAGAGAGAAAAAAAAATAATAATAAAAATAAAAGCCAACATCAGTAGGAAATTGATTTTTTTTCACCCTCCCTCCCGCCCCAGCGGGGCTACTCGAGGTGAGCGCGACACCGCTAGGGCTCCTGCCTCACACGGGGCACCATGGCCTGCCTGCCTGCCCTCAGGGCTGCAACGCCCTGGCGCCACATGCACAGTCCAACTCTCACTACAAGGTTTGTTTGTTTGTTTCATTTCATTTCGTTTTGTTCCTACCGAACCTACACAAAAATTGTCAAGTTAGCAACCGTACGATTAAAAAGTCTCCTGAAACAACATTCACAGTTCTCTAAAAAACAAAACAAAACAAAACAAAACAAAAAAAAAACATGACAGTGATGAAAACGATACATACGCTCTAGAACAAATAAAAGTGTAAAAACACGTCGTGGACTAAGTTGCTATTTTTTTTCTTTGTTTTTTTTTGTTTTTTTTCATTTTTTTGTGGGGGTGTGGGAGGGGGGCGGGTGACAATTTTCCCTTTTGAGCCGCGCTGGGGAACGCGAACTGCGCAAGGAAGGAAGGAAGGCAGGCAGGCGTCCCCGTCTGGCCTGCGCTTGGCGGCCGGTGCCGGGCGGTGGTGGCCGACAACCTGTTATAGATGCTTGTCCTTGGCGATCCCGTTCTGCACGTGCTTCCTGCGAGGGGGTGGAGAGAGGGGGGGGAGTGAGAGGGGGGGGGAGAGAGAGAGAGTTGGGGAATACTGCTGCTTGCATGGATGTATTACAAGAACTGGATACTGGACTAGCAATATAGCGGCACAGTGATTTTTCCCAGTGGCCACTCGAGATATTGCAGCAAAAATATCCCATGGGCTCAAAAAGTATTTTTCCCATAGACCGCAATACAAAAATAAACGCCTGACAGGATGACTGTGACCTGAAACGCCATTCATAACAAATCAACAGAAAATAGTTTATTCCCAGTGTGACGTCACAACATCATATGTGCTGCTGTGTCTCAGCTCGTTCTGATTGGCTGTGTCCTGACGTGTCTGTAAGTGACGTTCTCCAGGATCACAGTTACAGAGGAATGATGGGAAGTGGCACAACTGCGCACGCTCTACGGGCCCATTAATGCAGAAGTCCAAAACTTTTTGGGCGTACGCGCCAGATGAGCAGCTTCATTGAAATGAATGGGCCGCCATCTTGGACTCTGGGGGCCTGGCCACTTGTCAGGTGAGGTGATCAGCAGATGTGAGGCATTAGCAGGCGCGGTGGGGGTGGGGAGCTGGTGGTGGGGAAGGGGTATCATCAGGGGCTCAAGGCCACCGCAGATAAGGAGCGGCACATAATCACATCTCCATACAGTCCAAGGGCTCTTTGATCCTTTCCGGGGGTGGCCGCTCTGCTCCACTCTGCACCCGGCGGCCCACCAGCGACTGGAATCAGTTTGGACCCTGCCTCCGTGATTACATCTGAGCTGTGATAAAAAGCCTCTCTTTTCCCTTCTTTCTCTCTTTCCCCAGCAGTAGTCAGAAAGAGACGGGACTTTGGCAGCTCCTAATCAGCAGGACAAGTTGTAGATACACACACACACACACGGAGTGAAGTAAAGGCAGCTTCCAACAGATAACAGCAAAAGACGAGCTGAATGTGTGACCTCAGATAAACTTGCAACATCTTTTTTCTTCATCTTTTTTCTGTCAATTTGGCGTTTTTTTTCTCCCCCCCTTGTTTAAACTTTATTGACGGTGCAGAGTTCGGCACGGAGACCACTGTTACGCAACCCAAAGGAAACGGCCCTACAAATGCTGTCATGCTCACTTTTATCCTTCAGAGCCACAACAATTTGCGTTTTTTTTTCCTGATTGGATCCGATTCCTTCTACTTTTGGAGGTGGTTTTTGACTAATGCAAAAAAAAAAAAAAAAAGGTGAACAAGTCCCGATGTGACGGAACTGAAAGTCATGTGACCGTGTCTCCAGGCTATCATTAAACATGACTTTACACGTACAACAGTGGTTGAACATAGCGTATACTAGGAGCTGCGCTGAAAGGGCTATTCCAACTCGCTCAATTGGATACAATTCCTGCAGATCTTTGTATTGACTTGCCTGGTTGCCAGAGACGTCACGTGTACAGTTTCCACTTTGTAACCTTCTCTAAAATTGTTAGTGTAGTCATGGTGTGAGACATCTTTCAATAAAACTAGCAAACTATCAAAAGCACCTCATTTGTGTTTGGTATGTGCCTCTATTGCAAACAGAGTTTGTATTTGACTGAACAAACGGATAATGAATTAAGTCACAGATGCCAGTTCATCAACAGCAACAGAAGCTCTTCTATACTAATTGTACATTATTAGTTTAGTTTAAAGGAAGCGTGTGGAAATGGCACACTTCAAACTTTTACTTTTTTTCCCCTTTCAAACTTTGTGCTGTTTTCGGCCCTGCTATTTTTTTCAGTTCCTCAAATAGGAAAAAAGGAAAAGACAGACAGAAAGACAGACAGACAGACAGACGCTGTTTGATGCTCCTCACCTCTGGGCAGCAATGTGATGTCCAGCACCATCATAGTTGTTTTCTGCCCGAGAGCCCGCAAGCAGACCCGCTGCCGCATTGTTCCGGTCTTCATCCTCGTACTCCCTGACGTCATTCACTTCCTTCAGCTTCAGCACCTTCACCACGAAAACGACGATGAACTGCACACAACGGGGGATGAAATTCAAATTAAAACAAAAAAAAAACCAACAAAAAAAACAGCAATCAGTTATTCTTGTCCAAGCGCTTAATCAAGACGAAGCGTGGACCGTACGTCTCTGCTGATTAGATAAGGAAACTCGGTGTCCTCACCAGGAACCAGTAGATATTCATGAGCAGCAGCGCCAGCAGGAGAGCGTTGAAGAAGAAGTAGAAGGGGATGCTCGGCACGGACTGGATGCTGGACACGCACGTGGCGTACAGCACTTTGAGAGGGAACCAGTAGAGACGGAACCAGAACCTGAGAGAACGGGAAACACACATTTAACACTGAGACGATAAGGCAGAATCAGGTTTGAGTGTCTGAGCGTGCATGTGTGCACGAGAGTCACCAGGTGATGCTGAAGCTGACGGAACCCATGTTGGAGAGCACGTCGTTGAGCAGGTAGTAGCCTCCTCCTCTGGACTTCAGGTAGACGTTGAGCTTGGTGAACTCCAGCTGGATGTCGTTGATGTCGTGGAGGAACAGAACCAGAATCCCAACGTTATGATACCTGATTGGGGGGGAAGTGGGCAGGGGACAAAAAGCAGAAACAGTCGGTGTTAGCTGACATTACCCCTTGAACTGCGCAAAACCTAGATATTGCAATAAAAAACTGGTAATGGAAACACCTAAACTTCGAAAAACCTCAAATATGGCTAAAAGGTTTTGACGCTCTCATGAGGTGGTTCAGACGTATCAGTATAGAGGTATACCGCAAACGTGTGATGGGAATTTGTTTCGCATTTACACGCCACCGGACGTGACGTACGGGGTCACATGACCAGTTCATTTCAAGTGAAAATGCCGCGTTATGTTTGGAATGGAGGAGGAGACAGAATGTTTTTTCACAAGTAATCAAAGAGAAAAATATAGGAACCACTCTTGACAGCAAACAACATGGAAATGCAGATTCATCGCAAAATGTTTTGTACCTCCATCCTCCTCAAAGTGGAGGCTTGCGGGACAAGATTTTACGAGAATTACGGCTAATGCGCTTCACACCATTCAATGAAGACACCTGCAAATCGTAATTGTAATTTGTTGTTGTTGTTGTTTAGAAATATTGCTTTCATTTTGCGAAAAACTGTAATGGAAACGCCGCTACTATAACTGACGCCAGACTCGTCACATTACCAGAGGTTAATTTCAGGTGAGCAGAGGCGCTAACACCTGTGCGGCAGAACGAGGTGTCACACAGAGCTTATCAGCTGCCTCCACTCTGGCACTCTGACGGCGTAATCAACATGCAGTGTATTCGAGTTCACCACGCTTATCATGTCAAAGTCTTAATCTCCACGTGGCTGCTGCGTTCCCAATGTGCTGCGTTTGCATTTATAGACGGCAGCAAGGTTTTGTTTTTACCATCTCTTCGTAAAAACTGCAAATAGTCCATTAACTGCACGCGAACCCGACCAACACCGCGGTGGCGAGGTTCTGATTAAAACACGGATGCTGATGTTAAAGTTCTCTGAGGGTAGTTGAGCTTCTGTTTGGTGTGTGTGTGTGTGTGTGGTGAGGAAGCATGTGATTTGGGACATTTTGCCATCTGGCCTGGGACCCGTGGAGGGAAACCTCAGTTTGGCCACGCCCACCCCGCGCACCGTCATCAGTGTTGTTGGGATTACTCCAGAAAAGAAATGCAACTACCGATTACTCCCCAATAAAGTGATCTAATTACTTCTTTAACTACTTTGTTTCATAAGTAATCAACTACTAATTACTTCACTAATTACTTTAGTTAAAAAAAAGGCAAAGTGACAGTTGCTCAGTGCTTTGGAATGAACGGCATTAAAGTGCAAATTTTGCAATTCCAAAAATTGCCTCTCTCCTCTTAACATGAATGAATGTTTGCTCTCTGAACACAAACTGCCCATTTCACAGAACAAAGTCATGTACAGCACTGGTGCCTTTTGCACAGCCCATAATGTTAAAATAATTACAAGATTTTGGAAAAGTCACAAAATCGTTACTTGACATAATTACAAGTTTTGCCACAATAATCTAGTTACATTACTCCGTGGCTCAAAAAGTACTTTAATTACAGCAGTGGATTACTTGGTAATAGATTACTCGCCAACACTGACTCTGATCAACGTTCAGGCCCTTCTGAAACTCACAATAATGATCAACTCCAGCATAATGCCGGCTTTGTAGCCGAGCAGGAGGGTGTGTGTGTGTGTGTTTGTGGGGGGGGGTGCATGACTGTCACATGCTCTTAAAAAATAAAAACTACAGTGTGTGGTTTTGTGTGTGTGGTCTCTTTTTCAGCACAACAGCCGTTCCAAACATGAGCGGTGTGCTCGGTGCGCTCGCTCACCCCGCTGCACTGTGAGAAAGAATGAGTACCTGAAGGCGTAGGAGAAGCAGATGAGGGCCAGCGTGATGATGTGGTGCACCACCATGACGGCCGAGTCCTTCCTCCACGCGTCCATGTAGATGGTGGCGTAGATGGAGTGGCCGTAGAAGCTGCCCTGGATCAGGTAGGCTATGGCGATGTCTGTAGGCACTGGCATACCACTCTTCCAGTCTGGCGAGAGCAAGCGGCGAGGCAGGGCGGGAGAAATCAAAATCAGCTCCGTGCGATTTCAAAGGTGAACTGGACTCTACGGCTTCTGGTATCGTGAGCACTTAATGAATTACTGCTCCTTCGGCCGACAGACTGGGAAATCTAATTAGGGGAGTTGAATTGAGTTTGGGTGGCGAGTCAGGTGCATGACGTGACCAAAATTTAATTCATTACCTCTTGGTACTTTTTACGTGCGCCGACTACCACTGGATAATACACCTGATCTATGACTGCAGCTGAAGGTGTACTCAGCTCTATATTATATTAAACAAAAATAAACCGCAGACAAATAAACTGCTACGCCAGTTCGTTTGTTGCGTTGTGTTGACTGATTATTGCCGTTTCGAGTACTCACAGAGTATTGCGGGTTACTGTTTTTAAACAGCTGTTGCAGCAGTAGAACAGCTGCAGAACAGATCCATCCTCATCCCCATGCATTAGGCCAACGAGAATCGCAACAAATGGTCGAGGAGGTGGTGGAAAGGTTTCAAATGACAGCCGGCAAAACCGCCATTTCGATACGGAATTAAAATAATGAAATGGTTGGGGATCGAATGTATCCACGAATTAAATGTCTTTTATCTGATGTATTTCAGGGGGCAGCAAACGTGAAGGGCCACCCGAGGTGTACTTATGTGGATGAGGCCGACCAGATCGGAATCAGCAGGACCTCTGGGGGGAAAACCCAGCCGGGCCGGCTCAGGTCTCACCAGCTGATCGGATGTTGGACGGAAACTTTCCCCCGCCGTGTTTCTTTTCTGCGCAGAGGTTGGTCGTCTCTGCTGGGATGGGGTTACAGTTGGGGCCTCTCGTAATGTTTATTGATTGCTCCTTCTGTCATTAAACATTGAGGAGAGCGCCGCTAAATGGATGACGGGAGGAGCGCTGACAAGATGAGCCATGGGAGTGGGAGACTGTATTTCCTCTCCGGGAGTCGGAAGCATTTGTTACCTTTTCAACGTGCAACGCGGACAGATTCTGCAAGAAAAATCACCCTACATTTTTAAGTCTGCTCCCCTTAACATCTTCCTGCCACACTGACAGCAGTTAGCGATGTAGCGGCTACTGCTAGTACTAGTGCATATGCTTCTGCTGCGCTGTCATCGAGCTGCTGTGAGCTCCACTGACACCTCTTAGAGATCTGGAGCCTATTCAGGACATTGCAGATAATGACTTCATTACACAGGTACTTTCCATTAGCAGTGCATTGGTAGTCGACACACTACCCTCCCTGTTGCTGCTGCTGCCTTATTATCGGCCGGCTCCTGCAATAAATGCCTCTCTGTGTCAATGCAAGAAGTTGCATTTAGAGGATTTGCTGGCTGCCATTTAGTCAGGTGTAAAATGAGATAATTTCTTTATTTACCCAGAGAGAAAGCGACCCCAGGACGGCCCCATTAAACACATGTTCCAGGGGTAATCAGGCGTCTAACACGAAGCGGATTCTAACCCGAAGAGAATTAAATGAAGTGAGCCTAATTTTAACTCGGCGCAAATTATTGAAACCGTCAAAGCGCCTCGCTTTTGATGTTGTGTGGAACTTTTGAAGGAACCGATCCCCCCCAAAAACAGGACAGCGAGGAGCTGAACTTGGAAGATGGAAAGTGTCTTACTGTAAAAGACGGAGGGCGGGTCGTGGAAGAAGGGGTAGGAGGTTAAAAAGAGCAGGTAGGTGCTGTAGGACCACGACATGGTGTAGAAGACCAGCTTCCATGCGCTCTCCGGCATCTTGGCAGCATCTTTGGGCATCAGCCTCCACCGCTTTGCAAGAGGCTGCGAGGACAGAGCAGAGAGGGAGAGAGGAAGCACAGTGAGAGGAGGGAAACACTCTGAATTAGGCTTTGTGTCTCTTCAGGCATCCAGCTGGACGATCTGACAAGAGGCATCTACTAAGCTGATTAGCTTAGGCACTTCCGTTAAAAGAAAATGTGCAGCCACGCAAACAATTGTGTGTTTCGGATGTTGAAAACTCTGGACACCATCCAAACTCACAGCTACAGGCAGATCATAGTTGATAATTAGCTTGATGCGCATATATTTGGACAGTGGGGGGAATACCTGGAGAGAACCTAGGCAGATACAATAAGAACAGGCAAATTCTTCATAGAAAGTGTTGTAATTATGCAAATATGATTAAAATGATAAAAAAATAAAAAAAAATAAAAAAATAGCATTATAAAAAAGTAGCTGCTAAGTGTACTTTTCAGATAAGTAAGAGCTTTGAAAATTTAAATATTCCTAAAACATTAAACGCACCTTTAAAAACCCTGGCCTGGCTTTTTACTGAGCATGTGCGCCACAGATGTTTTGGCCCATTTTCTTGTGCATAGACAAACTGTGGCTGCAGTAGACAAGCTGAGCCCGAAAGACTGAAATGAGGACACCAATGACCGCACGACCCAATCCCTCTGTAACAGAACACTCGAGGGGACGGCCGTGAAAGCGTGAACGTGATACACGCAAATTTCGGAGCTTCTCGTTTCATTAGGGGCGCGCAAATGAAATCAAGTCTAATGTTTGGAGAACGGCAGCATCCTCCTCTGCACTCTGGAGGCAAAACTGGCGGAATCACAATGTGGTTTGAAGCGAGGTCCCTGCGAAAAAGCCAGACGAGCCGCTGCGGGCCTGTTAGCATGCTAATCAGCAGTTAGCCTCATTGCGACAGGAAGTCAAAGAAAGCAAAGCAAAGTCCCGGTGTGGCGTGACTATCAGGACTCCTGGATAATCGTAGTTCTTCCTCATGACGCCACCTGGTCACTCGTCATCATTAAGGGCCGAGTCAGAACGATTCAACCTAAGAAGGTTTGAATACCATCACAGACAGACAGGAAGTAAATGTGATGGCAGTGACCAGAGGCTTACAACAAGCAACTCACAGAAAGAAAGAAGGAAAGAAAGAAAGAAAGAGAAACCAGGCCGTCAGCTCGTGAAAGGAAATAAAAGAGAGACAAACGCTCCGAGAGGCGGCGTTACAGCGTAACTGGAGGCGGCAAGAAGTGAAAGCGAGACGGTGTCGGTGACACGCCGCAGCTCGGCTCGACTTGGGTAACCCGCCGCCGGCACATGACAAATTAATAGGCCGAGCAGCGCGACACCGCGTTCAATCCCCTCAGTCAGCTTCCTTTTCCTGCTCTGCGCTCTGACTGAGGGGGTTTGAGCATCACAGGATGGGGAAGGAAACCGACAAGAGATGCCACTCAATTAAAAAAAAAGAAAGAAAAAAATGGTGACGCCTACAGCGAAGGCTGGGAGCCTCCTTTCTCCTCCCTCCCTCCCTACAGCCATAACCAGGCATGTGAAGACTAGAGACGGGTTTCCGGGGCAGAGGACAAGCAGGCTGCATTCTTTTAAGAGCAGCCGTTCTCAATTGGTGGAGGCTCAGGACCCACTTTTTTTTTCCTTTTTTTTTTTGCTTATCACGAAGTCGCGACCCAAATTTATCACACAGCCACAGCCTCACCACAAATTTTCTTTCTTTCTATCATGTCTGGTATATCATTTATAGAAATTATTGAATTGAACAGTGTGTGCTGCAAAATAAATGCCCAATCTTTTCTCTATAAATATATATTTTAAAATCTTTAAAAAAAAATAAAATAGGGGTGGGTGGTGGGGAGGACTGCCCACAAAGCCCGGACACAGTCAAAACAGTTCCTGGACCACTTGTGGGTCGCAACCCACAGTTGAGAAACACTGTTCTGAGTCCCAGGATCCACATTTATTGCCATAAATAAATTATTGAAATTATTGAATTGAATTATGTGTCCTGCAAAATAAACAATTTCTCTTTAAATAAATATAAGGAGGTGGGGGGGGGGACTGTCCACAAAACCCCGACCCAATCAAAGCCGCTCCGTGACCCACTTTTGGGTTGCAGCCCACCAGTTGAGAAACGCTGTTCTCGAGTACCTCAGTACAAGGCTCTGCCATCCTCCGTCGGTCCTCCTTCCTCTTTTCTTTCTCTCTCTCTCTTCTACAGTCACTGCTCCCTCCCCGTCGGCTCCATTTATTTATAGTAGCCAGCTGTCGCTACACTGCAAACCCCCGCAGTCCTCGGCCGCGTTAACCCCCTCCGACGAGATGCGGCTCGGAGGCCCCATCGCAGAAAACGCCGTCCAGGTCTCTGGGTCCCTGGTCTTCGACGCGGACGGAGGCGTTTCTAGTCGTCGCACGCAGCGCCACGTCGGCGTTGCACTTTTGTTTGCGCAGCAAAGAAACAGGCATGAGCGCCGGCGTTGGTTAAACATTCAAGCACAATGGCGAAGTGGTCCGCCTGCAGTGCGCTGACAGAGAACACGTAGCCTGGCCGGGGCTCCGTCCACAGCCATCTGGGACACTTTTTTATTTTCTAGCTCGCGCTTCTTCCTGCTGCGTGAGAGAGGAATGTACACACTCATAAAACTTTAGTGCTTCTAGGGCATGATGGAAGGAAGCGTTGACGGAAACTTATTTCCTCTTTTCCTGTCAGTCCCCGACCCATCCTCACCCACTCAACCACACCTGCCTAGATCTCAACTGCTGCAGCACACCAGGCCTTTTGAGAGACTGAACCTGTGGTGTAACCTGTGACATCAGGTCACCAGCACACTCACTTTTTGGGCCTCCATCCTTTCTCGCCTCTGTTTTGTTAGCGCAGCGAGGTTACTTTGGGTCAACGACCTCTCTTGATACCGACTCATTTCGCGCCAAAACGCCAAACAGGGTATGACTCATTTGCAAGTAGCGGTGAAGGGTACACAACTCTGACACCACGCATGCCAACTTTAGGCAAGCTAGACTCAGGGATCCATGCTACTTATTTTGAATGAATGTAAGCCCCCAATGAGCTTAATCTGCTTTAAGTTGTATAGAAGTGCAGCAGGGTGCTAATTTTGTCCTTGGGAGTTTCTGTGTCACGCGCGGCACAGCCGCCTTGTGCGACAGAGTGTCTTCGCCGCTGACGTTTACAGCGGCGTTTACGTGTGTAACAGCTTCACCGTGGGAATCCCCCCCCCTCCCCCCTCCACACCCGCGCACACCCGCGCACACTCTGGTGATGAAACGCCACCAAACGGCGGTGATGGGTGAGCTCAGCCGGCCGTCCTGGTTGGCTCCGAGCTTTGCGATGGGAAAATCCGGAGAACGTGAGCGGCATCCTGGCAGCGATGACAGTAGATGTGCTCATGTCTCATGGTCGACCCCTCAGCAACTTCCCCTACCACCTGGCCCTCCATCCACGTTCGCTCTTACGGGACGGCTGCAGGGGGGGGAAGTCCCAGGGGGAATTGTGCTACATTCAAATTTCAAACATATTTACTGAGCAGACCTCGGGGTGGGGTGGGGTGGGGTGATGGTGTTGGTGGGGGAGGGGTTGACGCAGATACATTTTGAAACGGTGAGACGTTCTGTTGTAAACAGATTCACTTTAGCGTGTCTTGTAATGACTGTAATTACTGTGTAGTTTATGTTTTTGTATTGTTTTTGTGCTTCAACAGCATAGTTTCCTAATTTAGGATCAGCTAAGTGCATCTTTTCTATCTGTTCTGTTCCATCTTTCTGACACGGAGACCACACTCGAGGATATTTGGACAAGTCTTTGTTTATAACCGACCTTGGAACTGGGCTGCGCCGCCTGATAGCCGTCAGGCCTCAGTGTCTGCCCAACACCATCCAGTTTGCTGGGAAGCTTTACAAAACTGGCACAACTGCACCACCAGGGGCCAAAATACAGATTTTTTTGAAAGGGATTTTCAGAATGAGGGATACCACCGACAGCCAGGATCACTTGGCTGTAAAAAAAAAACAAAAAAAACAAAACACTGGGAGGCTGGAACTCTTGTGCAACGCTGCCTGACGCTGAAATGAGTCGCATGTGTTTCATTGGATTAACGACAACAACAAAAAAAAAACACCACTCCCACTGCTTTTCCTTCCTCATGCGTTTTTTGTGCTTCTCTGCACACGTCCATCTCTGGGGACGGCGACTGGAGCCCGTCTCGGCTCCTCTCCTCCTCGGACCGGCTCTCTCTCTCTCTCTCTCGCTCGGAGTGGCGTCGCCGCCGACCGTTCCAGCCACCAATATTTAGGATGGAGGGCGGCAGAGAGGACAGGGGAGCAGAAACTAACAAGAGGCCGAGGCTGAATGGAGGGAGAGGAGTCGGTGTGGAAGAGGCCTCGCAAACAAACAAGCGGTTGCCATGGCGACACGGCAAACAAGGGCTGAAAAAGCTGCTTTTATCCTTGCAGTCCAGTTCCCATACCCTCGTCCTTTCTTCTTCTTCTGCTGCTTCTTCTTCTTCCAGTTCCCATACCCTCATCCCTTCTTCTTCCTCTTCTTCTTCTCTGCTCATTCAACTTTATTTAACTATGTATTTATGCATCTTGTTAATCTATTATTACTTGTTAAAGTTTAGGTCAATCTGTATTTAAGGCACTTTTAGAATGTGGTTGTCTTTTTTTACCGTGCAAAATCAAAAATCTTCATCTTATTCCTCCTCCTCCTTCCTCATCCCAGCCCAGCTCTTCTACAGTTGCACCCAGCAGCACCCCCACCCTCACCCTCCCTACCCATCCTCCCGCTCTGCCCTTCCTGGAAGCCAAGCGATGACAGTGAGAGGAGGAGTACTGGCCTGTTGCATAAGCGGGTCGGCAGTGGGACAGTGAGTCAGGATGCCGGCTCACCGTGTGTGGATCTGTGCTTCGTCGCGCCTCACACACCCATTCATTCACCTCCTCCCTCCTCCCGTTCCCTGGGCTCAGCCTCGGCTTGCTCCCGTCTGCATTGCTGAGGCGACGTCTCATCGGCCGGGTTTCCATTACACGTCTCAAACAGAGCCCGAGTCATTCCAGAAGCACGCCGGCGGACACTCTGAATTCTAGCAGGTTTTTTATTGTGCGTCAACCTTAACAACTGCACTGGGTGTCATCACTGGCGATCAATGGCAGCGTGTTATGGGAACGACACTGAAAACACATTTCTTAGACACGACCGTCTGCAGTTTTACAGAAGAATCCAAAACTTCTTCACGACCTTCTCAACTTCTGAACACCACTGTGATGCACCAGGACGCACAGCTGCAACATCAAACATCGCATCACATCAGAGGCCTCTCCCTCCCAAAATAAACCACACGGGTTTGCAATATGTGGCTGTGTGACACCCACGGCAAAATATGATCTATAAAGGCAAAGACAATAGATGGGGAATTAAAAAGGCTTCACTCACAGGCTGTGTTACAACGCACTGCGAGATGATACGCAAAACATTTGAAAACAAAACACTTGCTTGACCATTAACTGAATAAACTCAACCAAATTTACATTTGTCCCAGCAAGGGGACCTTGCAAATGTTCAGGCGGTACAACACACACACACACACACACACACACACACACACACACACACACACACACACACACACACACACACACACACACACACACACACACACACACACACACACACACAGAGGAGGGCCTTGAAAGAGAGCTACAGGAGGAGCAGGTGCACCGGCCGGCCAGGAGTTGCCTCAGCTTCCCATTTGATCCCGGTGGAGGCATTAACCCCATAATGATGGTATTCAAATGAACTGCCGGAGCATCAAAGTCAATAACCATTGAAACACTTCCTGCCGGATAAAGCTGCAGTCACGACGGCGATCCTGTGATGATGATGTGTGGAGACGTGAGGTGGATTAGGCCCATTTTCTTTATATCCTCCTGTATTTTTGTTTCCGATGTGACTGCAGCCGAAACGACCTGCTGATACTGACTAGCACTAGCTGCGTTTCCATTAGCCCTAGAATTGCGCGAAACCTAAATATCACAAGCAAAAACTGGTAATGGAAACACGTAAACTTGGAAAAACCTCTTAAATATGGCTAAAAGGTTTTGACGCTCTCTCATCGATATAGAGGTATATGGCAAAAGTGTCATGGAAACACTTTTTTTTTTGTTACGTTATGTTTGGACGGAGAAGGACATGGAATTATTTTTTACAAGTAATCAAAGAGAAAAATATAACAACCAGTCTTGACAGCAAACAAACGTAAACAAACAAACGTAATTTTCCGAAATCTCACGGGACGAGATTTTACGAGAATTATGCGCTTCACACCATTCAATGGAAACACCTGCAAATCGCAATTGTACTGTATTTTAGAAATATGGCTTTTATTTTGCGAAAATTAGACAAAAATAGTTTTGAGCCACATAGAACCTGATCACTCTGTCATGCACAGACGTCGAATTATTTATTTATTTATTTGTAAAGCAATTGCCATATATATCTATTGCTCCAATGGATTTCCACTTCCCTTAACGCGGCCATAAAACCTAATTATCTCTCCCCGTTACTTTGGCACACACAAGAGGGCAAAAAGGAAACAGGCGTATTCTTCTCAGCCTGCCAACAACGGAGAACTTAGGCCGTTACCGTGTTTGAGTCTCTGATGGTCGTCAGAGCAGCACAGAAGAACGCAGGCCTCGGTGAAACGGCTACAGTATGTTTGTAATATTTCTTTCCATCGGGGGGGGTGAAGCGAGGTGCTAATGTATTCACTCAAGCTGCTAACCACCCAAACTGACGGCTACGAGACATATGGCTCTCATTTATAAAGCACGACTCCAGTCCTCGGGGGGGTTGAGGGAGAATGAGGCCTGTGTGTGTGTGTGTGTGTGTGTTTATGGCAATGTTTATACTTATGTGTGTGCCTTATGTCTAGCTAATCCCAGTGTGTTCATCAACAGGAAGTTTAGCCACAGCTAACTTTCACTCACTGAGCGCACGTCTTCACTGACAGGCTACAAGGTCGACTGCTGGAGGTGAAATGTGGCATCAGGTTGTTTCTTTGTCAGTCAACCGTTAACGTTGCTCGGCAGACTGTTGGTATAATCGCTTTGGTTGTGCAGTAGTTATGTGCAGCACAAAGGAGGCAACATGGACGTGAATACATGTAAAGTGTAAGTGTCTAAAGCCTATCCAGCTGTTTTTGGGAGAAGGTGGATGGGGTCAAACCCTGGGCAAGTGGGTGGGGTCAAACCCTGAGCAAGTCAACAGTTACAAGTCAAACAACAAACCCAAAAGCAACAATTGACACATACAGGGAATATAACCAAGGATTTCTTTTTTCCAATTAGGCTTAGTTCAAAAGTATGTGGAAACTCTTAAGTATATTCAGTGGGCTGTCACCACATCACTTACAAGTTGATGTAAATCGTTAGCAGTTGACATAAAAATTAAATTCAATGTGCATTTCTTGTCTGGTGTCTTGTGTTTGTATTCTAGACTGGAAATTGACTGAGCTCATTTCTTAAAATGTCTTTACGTCCAGACTAAGAGCACTTGAGACAACCTCTTCATATTGCAACTGTTTTATATAGTATTATTCTTACTGTTGATTGTAAATTGCTGAAATTTTTAATTTTTGCTGCTTCTTGGCCAGGACTCCCTTGGAAAAGAGGTTTTTAATCTCAATGAGACTTTCCTGGTAAAATAAAGGCTACATTAAAAAAAAAAAAAAAAAAAATAGTGCCTGTAATCCCAGAAAACTGCCAGTTTTTAAAAGAAACAGATGCAAAGATTTCATTGAATGTAATTTCTACTTGTGGCTGATCAAGGACTTGTTCGGACAATTTTTGGTTCAAGCTGTTTCAAAAGTGACGCCGCTCACCTTGTCTTAATGCAGGGTGTAACACCTTGACTTCAGTTATTTCTGCAACCACTGCCACAGAAGTGGGAGCCCCCGACATTTGTGTGTGGAATTAACGGCTGCAAAGCAGAGGAAACGAAGCGCCGGCGAGAACAGAAAGAAACCAGCGGGTAAAAACCTGAGCTCAACAAGCTGCACAACCTGCATCGGTTAGTTTGGGGAAATTTAGGGAGAGTCGGAATGAGAACTGGAGAATTGGAACAGGGAGCGGAAAGCTCACAGAGCCATCTTCTCACAACATTTATCAGAAGCTGAGAGAGCCCTCTGTGACTGCGAGTGCAATCTTCTCCACAGGGAGACAGGAACCAAACTAATTGCATGTGAAGAATGCTTCCGAGATTCAAAACCCAGATAATCGTACGACAACAAAGTCGAGGTCGCTGGTTCATCATCTTGAGAGTGCTGCCGCCTGCAACCCCACTTCCTCGCGCAGCAGGAACACAAAATGGCAACGCACGCGAGAGCTCGGTAACTAAAAGCACACAGCCAGCAGATTTGACGGTGACAGTTCCCCATCACACTCGTTCTTGCTGAGGGAGAGACGGCCGCCAAGTGTGAGACCTCAGCGACAGCGTCTCGCGACACGCTGAACCGAGCGCCGTGGCGCATGTGAGGGACCATTTTAAAAGAGCACACGTGAGACGGACGGGGCAGGCAAAGAGAGGAAGAGGGAGCGCTGCAGGGAGAGGCTCTGCGGCGGTCAAGGCCTCGAAGCGCATTCCTGTTGACCAGCCGAGAGTCTGTCTGTCACAGTCAGCAAGCACGGCTGATTTCACGAGGACTGCGCCGTAGCTGCTGGTGCACGCGGCCGCTCTGGCTATGATTCATCGACAGTGCACGATGGCTTCCTGTTTCTTTTTATAGTGAAATAATTGATAGAGATGCGCCGCCAAGATTTTGACTTGAGACCAGCGTGGCGGTAAATGCAGGTTTGGTTCTTGTTCCGCCTCAGATTTCTTAGTCGGTGAAAAAAGCAAATTCAAATAAAAGACAATTCAACATTATGATTCAGTCTATAGCACATCAGCTATGCATCACAGAGGGACATATAGTCTAATTTTATCTTACATTAATACGTTTAGGCCATATTTGTCTTGTGTTGTCCAGAACACAAAAGATGATCAGTTTAGCTTCATACAGCCGACAAAGAACAGAACCGAAAGTTTCCAACTTCACATTTTCCTATTGCTCAAAAGCACAATCATAATACACACCAGCTTGTTAAGAAAAAAAAAAAAGAAAAAAAAAAGAGAAAAGAACACCAACGTACATACAAACGCCCACACCATCATCAGTTTGATGAGCGATTTGACCATCCAGCTCGCTGGCAAATTAAAGGATTTATCGGAGCACAGCCTCTGTGTGGCTGACAGACCTGCAAAGCGATGAGCGCCATGTATTTATTACCGGGTGCACAGCGAAGCACACAGTGTAATAGATCACGCCTTGGGTGATGGTGCGACTGTTGCTCACTCAAACCTGGAGTTATGACGGAACAGGAAAGAGACAGAGAGGAGGAGGAGGACGAGGAGGGGAGGAGGAGAATAATAGTAACCTGACCATTTTTCACAATTAGTGTCAGAGTTACAAGCGAAGTTTCACCTGAGTGGGCACTTTTGACTGAATGGATAGCACTTCCCCTTTCGCCACAAGTCTGATATCGGGTTTCGCTCGGCGGCTCTAATGCACGACAATGAGCCGGGGCTAAGTGGAATGTGATCTGGGCTCTGCGGTCGGGGACCTTGTCAAACCTCAGGCCGCTTTCACGTTCGCAACAATCGGGGGATGAGGTGCAACCCGGGCTCAGCGCAGGAAAATAAGCCATAAAAGCGGCATGGCAGGAGCTGGCAGCCGATTCATCACACTGCAGCCCCGGCCCGTGCACCGCATGTGTGTGTGTAAGCGTGTGCATTGGGGCAGCGAGATTTATTTATGAGCTTATTAAGTCTGTGTATTGGCCATTTGAAAAAAGATGCTGAGCGCGCAAGAGTAAAAATAGGGGGGAAAAAAGAAGTTATCGTTCTTGAATTCAAGTTGTGTGCACGCGTGAAATGCAGTTGTTATTTCTGCTGCATGTGAGGGATGGTGTGAGGCGGACTTAATGATTGGCTGAGCGAGCTGAGTCAGCAAGGCGAACCCTCCGTCCACTTCTCCTTCCTTCCTTCCCCTCTCTCCGAGGCTGCTGCTGGCGTCCCTTCCTCCCCCTTCTGATGGAGGTTGCAAATGCGGGACTTTGACTGACAAACAGCATGCAAACGGGTGTCTAGTGACTCAACCGCATACGAGAATTCAAACCGGCCAGATACTGATGAGCTGAACTAAATGGGGATGTTCACTGTTGACCAATGTTGACAAAAACCCCAATGTCACAAATTGCGATAGATGCGTCATAATTACGTGTGTGTGTGTGTGTGTATGTGTGTGTGTGTGTTGCACCGAAAACCGCTCTTTCCGTTGAAAAGGGTCTTTGGCGAGGGAGCCATCTGCACGCTGACACACTGACCTTAACTGCCGTGATGCACGCTAATGAGCCAATAAAGTGTGTAGCCTAGTTTTGCCGTGCAGAGCAACACAAGCAGAGTTGGAAAATGAATGATTTTCCAGTGTAAGAAAAAAAGGAATTGAGACAGTCAACCTACAAAAAGGCGCATAACTGTTTCAGATAACAAGAGCTTGAAAACAATGTCAGTCACATGACAGGGTTCAGTTCGACTCGATGAAAGTCACTGCCAGGAGGACAAATTAAAGCTTGACGGGAACCAGTTTACTAGCAGAGGGGGGGGGGGGGGGCTGGGGCTGGGGCTCCTCTGCTCCAATCACGTTAAATCCTCGTTTGCTTTAGATACGCATCTTTCTGCAAGAGAAGGCTGAAGCGTTTTGTTTGTTTGTTTTTTTTACAGTGACTGGGCAGTTTGTATTTGTACAGGTGGGACATAGCAACAGGAATTGCTCGTTGTTATGGTGAACAAGAGCGGCCTACGCAAATAAAACAAGAGACGGGAGAGAAAAACAAAACAATAACCGAAACGAGTCTTTAACCTGGCAGATTTCATATGAGGAATCTGACCTGCTCGGAGGACAAGACAAGAGTGGAGCAAAGCAATGTGGGTCAAGTTCACTCTTCAACACGACTTTAATCGCTGTAAGTAACAAAACCGGAAACTAATTATTTTTATCCCTCAGCACTCGAAGCAGAAGGATCACGAAAGTCGCCGGCAGCTTCTGCGTGCGCAGCTGGAATTTCAACCAATAACTGAGTTGTGCAAATAAGACTTGTATTTGTACTTGTCTTGAAAGGACAGCTTCCCTTTGTGGATGGCCCCTATGTAACTAACAGTCATGGGTAGCGTGTGTGCTCTTGGTTGTTTACTGTTCAACTGTGCATCTGAACACATAGAGACTGCGCACCTTCACTTAGCTGATGTCAGAAAGGGACCACTGATGCAAAAAAGGGACCGCTGTGCTCTTCTGGTGATTCGCCACAGCCTTTTGTGGATCTATCACAGCCTTATTTGCATTATGTTATCTCATCATGGCTGAACTGACAGTGAACCCGTCCTCATCGCAGCTAATGTTAGCAATGGGGCTACTGCACCTCATCATTCACAGCCCTTATCTGGGCCCTGAGATGAGGCCTGTCCCATGATGCCTCATACCGAGTCACTGGCCCGTATGTTGAGACAGTTGAGCAAAATGTGAAAAGAGGGGGTGGGAGATGGAGCAGGCCTCATTCATTGCATTCTCGGGACACATCTGGCCTCACACATGGGGCCCAAGAAATTAGAGTTTGTTAGCATGGTTTCATCATTAAAGCATCCATCACGCCCACCAATCAGCCAGAGCCTTGACCACGGCAGAACGCTCAGACACAACCAGGCCATCTGTGAAGAAGAGTGTCATCCTGGCAAAACCCAATAGGCTGGAAGTAGTCGGGACTTGGACTGGGTGAGGAGAGCGTAGGAGAGCGGGGAGGGCTCGGCGCCAGCCCATCACAGCGTGAAGGCTTTCAATTAAATATTGTTGGTGCAGCACTTTTGAAATGCTCATCATTCTCAAGTAAAAGTAGGATGGATGTCTGAATTTCTCTGAGGCAGGATGATTTGAAAGAATGGTATCCCTGGGTTTACTAACTCAATGGGCCTGACAGTGACTTGTATTGAACTTTGCATCAATGCGAATAAACCCCTCTGCAATCCCTGAATAACCGGGTTTGCCTTTTTCGGTCTGCATCGTTCTGAAATGCAATCGATTTTATTTTTGTGTGATTTTTTTGAAGGACTTTAATGGCAAATATTGCACTACTGCTTTTTTAAAACCTTGCATATATTGCTTCTGAAAATGACTGCCTTTTCCACATCTTGCTCTTCTGCGTTTGTTTTATTTTAATTCAGTTAAAGTCCTTCTAATGATTGTTGTATAGTTTGCATCATCTGTTTTTAGTGCTGCAACAGCAACGTTTCCCCAATTTGATATCAATAAAGTACTTCTATCTATTGCAATTGCCTTTGTTTTCACCACTGCATGTACCTGTAGCTATCTGCAACATTCTCTTTATTCTGACCTAAATTGAAGGGGATCACTATGTTTCAGCACAATATTCAGACTTAACTATAATTCTGATCAACATTGTTCTTTCCCCCAAAATGTCACTATGTTCCAACGACATTTCAAGGGCTCGCCAGATCATTTAGATTTTTTTTTTTTTCTTTTACAGACCTGTTCAGCCTAAACGATGTCTATTAACAGAAAGTAACCCATTATTCTGTGCGTATTTCTACACGTTGAATATTAGCGATTTAGTCGACATCTTTCCACCCAGTCAGGGTTTGAATTGGATGCACTGGCCGCTTACAACCGTCAATTAAATCATATCAGAGGAGGAGGTGTGGGAGAGGTTGTGTTGTGACTGTGTTTGCACCCACCTTGAACAGACTCGCCGACAACCCCAGGCGAACTTGCGTCCACAAATAGGCGCAGAAGAAGAACAGGGCGACTTCCGTCAGGGTGATGCACGCGTTGTTGAGCAGAGTCCGTCTGGAGAGCTCCAGACCGCAGCTGCCACAGTCTCTCCAGGCCCCCCAGATCCTGCTTGACGCTTTGGTGATGAGGTCCAAGTATCCCGGCATGGGCTCCACTTGTGGCGGCGGCCCAGCATCCTCGCCGAGGCTGGCCATCGCGGTTGCGGCGCTCGACGTGGGGTTTGGTGGGGGACAAATGCGGGGAACCAACCAAAAGGGGGGTGGTGGGGTGGAGGGAGAAAAAAATAATGTACTTCCAACGGGAGGGACGGGATAAGCAGAGTCCAGACGGTGTGACTAATCCGTCAACTTGCTAGCTCACCTAGAAGCGTCGGAACAAGCTTATCTAACCCGCTTTACTCCTCAGTAGCCCAATTCTTTGTTTTACCAATTTCAAAACGGGCCCATTCTTCGCGCTCACAACGGCTCGCGTGAATATTATCCTATTAAAGCCACTAGGTGCGTAGCTTTATCGCGGTAGCGCAATATTAAAAAAAAAACAAAAAAAAACAACAAAACGTATATGAAAATTAACGCGAAGCCTTCACCGCCGGAGCCTGCTCCTGCTTCATCATTCCGCTACGCACACACGGGCTCATCAGCGGCGGCGCGGCGCGGCAATTGCACGGCAGCCCGTCCGTCCGTCCTTCCGTGCTGGGGGTTAGCCGCCTAGCTAGGCGCAATCACACGCAAACAATGGTGAATGAGCAAGCATCCGCGGCGGCAGCTTCCGAAGCCACGCAGCTGCGCGGGTGAATAGAGCCCGGTCGTGCTGTAGCAGCGCTCATTCACACGCACCGATTTCTAGCGCGTGCTAAATGCGTGTTCCGTGGCCCTCTTCCAGCGCCGAGCCCGACAAGCCGCACATGCGGGTTATTGTGCCGCTACGCCGGAAAGACGTGCGTATGCTCTCATCTCTCTGTCCGTTACTCGCCTTATGCAACGTCTCGGTGCCGTTAAGAAGCGCGGATTAAAGACGAAGGCGGCGGTTCTCTCAAGCAGCAAAGTTCGTCCCGGCGTGGAGAAACGATTTTTCTTGTTTTCTGGAAGGAAAAGGAAAGAGCTCTTGGTTCTCGTCCCCTTTGACGCAGCTGCCTGCGTTCCGCTGGCATACGTGTTCAAAAAATAGCTGCGTTCTGACAAGTCGCGCTATGCTTTCAATGGGAATCAACTGGTACGTCAAAAGAGGACAACGAGCGTAAGAACGTCGGGGCGAAAAAATAAAAGACAAGGGGCGTGGCATGAGCAGGCCCGCTATCTTCTGAGTCCTCCGCGTGATGGCCAAGGGTTAAAAAGCAGGATTTAAAGACACAGTGCGAATAGCCGCTAAACGAAATTATTGCTACTTACAAAAAATAAATATTCTAATAAATGATCATACATGCGGTTCAGCAAACGCTTACGTTCTTTGTCGTGAATAGCACAAAAGATCACACGTAAAACATTTGTTCAACTTTTTATTGTAATTGCAGAGCAATGATGAGTTGCACATACTGATTTCTATATAAGAAATTTAAATTTATAAAGCCAGGATATTGAGCCAGACGACTTATCCACGAGGGGAAAGAGATGGCTCATCGACTGGTTTAAATAGCACAAGAAAAACAACAGTAAACACAACACAAGAATCCAAGTTTGACAGAACGGAATGCTTGAAACTCCATGGCGAAGGAATAGACTGCCGTCGTGCCTCAGCAAAGTCAGGTTTTTTCTTATGCTGTGGCAGTGGGGGCGTACTGCATTGTTAGTCTGTCAAACTCATTCTCCTGCAGAAAAACCAAGAGCAGGCTAAAGTCAAACACCAGGAAAAACATCACACCGGGGAAACAGCTGTGTATCTCAAGCTTTGTTTTGTTGCACCACATGACCCCGTTTAAACGTTGTTTATTTACATTATTGAAGCAAAATGTGTGGCAAAGGTAAAAGATCGACAATCCAATGCCCTAGCTGGCCCTGCTCCAAAGGTACCCAGAACCCGAGTATCCAGGAAAACTGCGACCAGTAAATACATTAGTATGTATTATTAACCGTGGCATTATACTTTAACGTTCTTTTGAAAGCTGTGAGTGGACCTTGTGAACTAAACAATCGCTGGCAACAAGAAGAAAAGATAGGTAATGAGAACGAGGTAGTTACCTTGGCCAAGTAGCCTTTGAGGAATGGATGGTTTCTGTGCGCATCTTTCAGCTGAGAGAGGTACCGGTTGGTAACCTGAGGGCGGATCACATTGAAGTTACAGTGTTTGCTAAATTAACTAAAAAAGCCCTGGAACCATTCTTAAAAACCTGTTTTACTGGCATTTCAGTTGTAAAACCTAGTAAAAATGCTTTTCAACTGCTAAAAAAAAAAAAAAAAAACATCTTCAGAGCCTGTTCCTAGCCACTTTTATTGAAAGTGTTTAAACTCGGCCGGGGGAGGGGGGGGGGGGGGTGATGGGGTTGAAGGTTTTTGATTGTGACTCTAATTAAGTCATTAAGTTACTTTGACAAAGTAACTTTTACACAATCTTTACCCTAGCAACATTCAAAAATGTTAATTAAAAAATGCAATAAATAAAATAGTATTATGTTATGTTACCCATAACTACTTGGGCTTAATCAAAAAAAATATATATCTGCAGCACTTTAGCTAATCTTGAGTGAGATGTAGTAATCAGCATTTATCACAGCTGGAAACGACTGAGTGGCGAACATATGTCAGCATTTTTCTACATTTAACACTGCAAAATGTGAACTTTGTCTTGTGAACTCTGAAATCAAGGGTGTGTCAACCACACATGGCACCAGAACAATGTGAATATTTTGATGACGCTTTGCAACAGAAGATCAACACAATCGAGAAATCGTTTGACAAAATGTTTTGGCCTCAGGTCAAATATGCAGCAGAAAGGATTTTTTTTTTTTTTCAATCTTCACAAGTATAAACAAGTTCGTCTGTAGTGGCTGTCTAAACTGGTTAACCGTTTCCTTTTTTCTTTTTTTCAGACAAAACACAAGATGTTAAAACTTTTCACCTTCTAAACTGTCAATCACACGCTTTTGCAAAAAGCTTTGGGCTCAGAGTCTCACCTCAGGAGCTTTGTTCAGGTGCTGGGTCAGCACTATTAGGTTGATCAACGTCTCAGGGTGACTGCTGTCCTACAGGCAGAAGACAGATACAGACAGAGAGCCATTGTCATTGAGATCAATACTAACGGCACAGTTAGCCAAAGTTCCCTCCATGGAAGCAGAGGAGACAAAATCGTCAATGAATGCTGCATGTGTGAAACAAAACTCTGATTAGAGAGCCACGTGTCAACCTCTGCAATCGGTTTCTGGACGATGCACTTTCACCCCCAGCATTTATGTCACCAGGGTAGAACGTTTACTCGCTCCCTCCTTCCAAATGAAGGCGCTAGTTCGAGAAGAAACTGCAGTGAGCAGTTAGTGCAATAGATTTGCTGACAATACACAGGATTGACAGTCTGCGACCACATGTGCAACTATGCAGATTAAAGTATTGTTGTTTCTGGTCACAGCCAAGACTCCGTAAGGCCAAGAGTATGAAAATTACGAGCTACAATCTGGAATTACCCTTAATGACATGTCATAAGGGAATCATGGTAGGAAGTCCTTGTCTCTTTCAACCTGTCAATTCTTGAGAGTGATTTTAATGTAAACTTTCATGACACCCTGATTAGGGAGCATGCTTTGAGTTAGATGACATTACTAGGTAACTACCACTTAGTGAACATTGGCTGGCAAAATCAGCTCCTGAGTGCAGCTTTAAAAAATAATAAATAAATGTCAAGCAAAGATCACCTATAGAAAACTTAAAATCAAGGGCTGCAGAGTTGACAAATGTAAGAGTGCAATACAGTTTTGCAAGAAGAAGAATGGGAACTTGGACATAAAAGAGTGTACGGTGCCATCTGCTGTCAGAACGGCGGTATTTGAAGAGCAGTATTTAGCTGCTTACGAGCGGTTTGGCGGAAATATTTTTCTAACAGGAGACATCCGGCCTTAAATGTGAGTGTTGCAACAGCAGAGCTTAATGCCCTTGTCCGCACCAACATGTGTTTTTCATCTTGTCCCACCGACTGAATGAGAGGAATCAGTATGCAGAACGCAACACTGTCAGCTTGCTAAGAGGATCACTTTGCCCTATGCTAAATTAAAAATCAGATTAAGAGAGGTACACAAATTTGTGACATCAAAAAATGTTTGGTGACAAGCTCAACATTTAGTGTTTACACACACAATAAGCAGCTGGAGGCTTCCAGAGTAGAAACAATGGGATTGCCCTTTATGTTGGTCAGGCAGTGAAAATTGAAAAGTATTTGCAAAGTCTAATTATCTAGAACGTTAATGGAAGAAGCGAAGGTGCCATTAAAAGGTCTTTGAGGTGGTAATTCATCATAAATCCATTACAAATATTGTATGTGTGCCCAAGCACAAAACAATTTCTGTTTTTAATTATCTGTGACAAATTGTCTTTACCTATTTTGTTTTGTCTCTCAGTTGACACACTGACTAAATTGAATTTTTAAAAGAATATACTGAAGAAATGGTTCATAAACTACAACTTTCTGGCTGGTCACACTGCTGGTCCTAAAGGACACATTAAATGGTCCCAGATTATTGAAAAGCTATTATACCAATGTTTTCTGTGAATAATGTGTCTTTCGTAATATCTTTATCTGCTGATGACATTGTGGGTATTGTTATAAGAGCAAGTTCAGCAATGCTTATTAAAATTTTTGCTTCATCATCACACAAGAATTTAATGAAACCTCACTCTCAAGTAAATGTGTCTTGTAATGAGGTTTAATCCTTCATTTATATTACATGGCACCTCTAGGAACACTCCATTGTTGAGCCGGGAGTCATTAAGGAATTAATTATGAAGGATGTACATTTACTAGCCAAAGAGATATTTCAGAGCAAAATTTGTATTTCCGCACGGCAAACTGCCTTTAGTTTGACAGTTAAAATGTGATAAAAAGGAAAAACGATGCAACAAAAAAATTATTATGAAATGTCATGTACTCAAACCTTGTCAAGTGCCTCCTGAAGCACTCCCTCTGCCTCCTCCCACTTGTTCTGAGCCATGTGACAAGCTGCCTGCCCGTTGAGGAGCAGCAGTGTAGGTGAGTACTTGTCTGACAACTCCTGGAAAATGTAGTAGGCATCCTGCAGCTTCTCAGCACTCTGCAACAACAGGAAGAAGGCAATTATATGTGCTCAGCAGTGATCGTTCTGAAATGTGAATGACAAGTGCCGCACGCAAACTATACTTGTTAGTGTTTCTACTTTTAAATACTTCCAAGTCACTTTGAAAAGCTTTAGTTTGTAATGAGTAAGCTACAGAGTCGACCCAGAAATGCTTCATGGCTTTTTTAAGTTACAGATTATTTACCGAGTCAGATAGTTTACGACAGGATGAAAAACAATTTAAGTCACTAAAGTATCCACGTCAACATGATCCATTTTTCACAGAAGGGTTAGATCTGAAATATATGGATACATTTATGAATGCCTATCTCTTCACCATAGCAAGATGAAACCAAGCAGTAGCCAGCTGGGTGATGGTAGCATCTTCATCCTGTTCCTGCATCTTCTTCAGCTCTTTCCTGTCAGTATGAAACACGTAATGGCATCGCAAAGAGTCAGCACAGGCTTTTCAAAAACACAGAGCCAGATATACAGTAGTTTTAAGGCAGGTTAACAAAACCTTCATGACGACACCGTCCAGAAAAAGCATACAGATGTGTTAAGTTAGCTTTCAGAACATGAGGTAATTGCAAAACATTTCTTTATTGTATGTAATTTAGTGACATACCAGGCAAGGTCATTACGATGCAGACTCAGCAACACCTGAACAGACATGGCCATGCTGGGAGAGGGGAAAAAGACTTAGTTGAGTATAATCTGTTCCAGGCTATTGCCTATATATTACTGCTCACTACAAAGTATTATAGAGTCTTTAAATAATTTCGTAGATAATATTTCACTGTTTTGTTCAATAAATATTCAAAGAAGATGGGAAAGTGATGCTGTATGATCACTTATCTCAAAAACATTAGACTTCTGTGGCTGTTGCGTTGTCTTGAGATCTCATCCTGTCATACAAAAAAGCACGGCCGCTACTTACCACTCCAGGCTCTCTCCTTGGTGTAGGGTCCTCAGAGCAGCATCAGTGTTCTGCTCATGGTAATAAATAGAGGCCGCCATTAGAAGGAAAGTGGTGTTGGCAGCATCCACACTCTTGGCCATCTTCTTGTCCAGATCAGCAACAACAGCATCCCTGCAGTAAAATTTTTTTTTAAAGAATTCCAGGCATAATGTCATAATGTCATGAAATCATTTTAAACAGGAAAACTAAATTCTGAAGGAACAGAAAATCTTTATTGTCTACTGGAGTAAAATCAAAACAATTAATTAGAAATGTCTTCAGAAATGTTTGACTTTTCACGAGAAGATACAAAAACTGATTAAACAGAAATGTTAAAGTGTGTTTTACACCTCATCCATAATCTCCACATAAATATCAAGACCACCATTAAAATTGTAACACAATGTCAAGTTATTCATTCCATCTAATTGTATTAAAAGCATGGTTAATTATTTTGTTTTGCATTTCTAGGCCAACAAACTACTTTAAAAAAAAGAAATGAAGACACTCAGCAAAGACGTAACTCTGAAAGAAAATTGGTTGTCGATTTGCTAGAAACTGCAGGTTAATGTATTTCAGTCTCTATACCTTCTAGCCTTTTGACTGACCAAAAGTCAAATGCAATCTACTACCTTTTGCTGTCACTGGACAGGTATTCTGCAAACATCCTGACAGCTTGGAGCTCGGGTGCAGAGTTGCCCTTAATATCGTCGAGGACAACAGCATACTTTCTCTGTAACAAAAACAAAACAGACATGTATGAACATCACGCAACAGCATTCACATTATCTGGCAACAGACAACTGACACCACGAAGGACAAAAGATAAAGGTATTTACCTGGGCAATGTATGCTCTGTACAAAAAGGTGTCCCTCTCAACGTCCTTTTCTGGAGAAGACGGCTTCAAAGAAGAAACGCAGGGCAAATTTTAATATTTTGAGTGGAATTTCGCTAACTTGTTTAGCTTAGCAACGTAGCTTACGAACTCCGTTACGACAGTTGGTAACAACATGACAGACGACTGTCTTCTCAAAACATTGTAGATATGTGACACGTACCTTCACCTTCTGAGCCTCATTTATACATTGTTGATAATTGCCAATATAATAAGCATTTTTGACATCGAAAAGCTCATCGACATCACCCTGCTGCGCCGCCATGTTGACAACTTCCTGACACGTAGCGAGAAAACGTCCTGTTCCTGTTTTGCACAAAGGATTGTGGGAGATTGAGTTTCAGAAGAAAAAGAATCAGACTGGAGAGAGAGAGAGAGAGAGAGAGAGAGAGAGAGAGAGAGAGAGAGAGAGAGAGAGAGAGAGAGAGAGAGAGAGAGAGAGATAGATATGGATGAGCTCCGGCTCTGTTTATTGTTTCCTTTTTTTCTTTTTCTTTTTTAATGAAAGCTGAGCTTGTTGTTGCCAGACACTCAACTTCACTTAGTGGTTTCCGTGAGCAGCATCACAGCCAGTGGCATTAAAAAATAATAATAATAAAAAAATACATTAAAAAAAAAAACTCATTAAGAAGTCTGGCTCCGTCAATGCCCACAAAGCCCATTGTTACAAACAAAATGTGGGAAGGACAATGATCAAACCGCTGTCCATCACAAACAGTCCAGACCACCCTCTGTGCACCAAACATTGGACATATGGCTTGTGAGTTGTCATTCCACCTCCAGTCAATAACATTTTACGACACCTCACCACTATGCAGTAGAGTCGCAGGTGCGGGTAGTCATTTTTAGTCAACTGCAAGTAACACTGAGTTCAACTTGAGCGATAACCTTATACACGTCTATCTGTCTATCTATCTATCTATGGGACTGTTACACACCACCACTAGGGGGCGCACTCGGGCGGTGTCGCCATACTGCAACTATTGATAGTCGTAAAGCAGCACAACTGCCAAACTGCATAAATACACCGCAGCACAGCCGGAGTTTGGGCAGTGGGTGAAGAAAAAAACCCCAATACGGGCTAATATAAGTAAATTACCTCAGCGTTTTAAAAGTACGTTCAGGCTATTTTGACCTCAGGGGTTCCTGCCTCCTCCTTGGAGAGATGACAGATAGAGAGAGAAAAAAATACTTCCTGTGTCTTGAAAACATCCGCTGACAAATCTAAACAGCAACCCCTCCACACACAATGCGTTATACACCTCTGGGGGGGGGAAATGAGCGTTGACAACGTGTTGCAGCTCGAGAGAGAATAAATGCATGACCGAGCCACCCAGTACATTATTTAAGCCATGACAGCAAAAACTGCTGTGCAAAGTTCCGGTTTATTGTTCCCCCCCGAAACACAATTTCCTCTGGGAAATTCTCAGCCTTGGGACCGTGTGGGACAGCAGGCTGGACTAGGATAATTACTGGAAACCCAAATGGCCAGGGATGGGAAGTTCTAGCTGGGGGGGGGGGGGGGGGGGGGGGTGTCCTTTCCTAAGAGCTGATTGGTCAGCTCCAGCGCCTGCGTTGCTTCTTTATTGGTTCGAGTAGACATCAATCAGTCGATTCTCAGGTTCCCCTCAAGTTTAAAACTTTTTTTTTTACGAGGAGGAGGAATCGAGTTACAAGCAAACTCTTGTAACCGATCTCCACGGCAGCCCCGGAGAAGAAAACACTCAATAATTCACACATCTGTGCCTGATACGCGGCTACACGACACAAAAACAGGAGCAACAAAGGGAGGAGACGCTTGTTATTTTTTTTGGTTGTTTTTTTTTTGTTACCAAACAAGTGAACCAACAGGAACATGATGTGATGCGACCTCTTTCGGTCCCAGCAAGGATGAAGACTTGAGGGGATTTTTCGCCGAGATTAACTTGTCATCTTGTTTACCGACCTGTGACGTGAAGGGGAAAACACAAAAAGGTGAGTTCTCGTCAACTACGACCAAGTGGGTCCCCGCGGTTCCGCAACTTTAAACGAAACGTCGCACCATAAAAGTCTCACCAACTGATGCGTCCTTTATCAGAGGGCCGTGGTTAAATCAAACCAGGTTGAACATCCGCTCGCCCTTCATGCTGCTGTCAATGTACAGATAAGGGATACGTGTGAAGAAAAATAAAGTTCTTTTTGCCACTTAACGTGCTTTTGGGAGTAGTTTTTTTTTTTTTTTTTTTTATTTATGATAATCGCGGAAGCGATGAGTTGAAACATCCCTTTGCATTTTTACTAGGGGCGTGAGTTTATCATAGAGCGTAGAATTGTATTGATTACTACTGAGAATATAGTTTCTGATTCTGGTTTTGGAAGTCAGCGCTGACACTTGTGTGGGGTGTGACTTTTGGTCGTGAGTGACGCTACCACGAAGAACAACGCACTGGAGGCAAGTAAACGTTTGCTTGTTTGTTGAATAAATGTCGAATGTTGACTAAATAGTAAAGGAGTTGCACAATGGCTAACTTAATAAAGGGAGTGGCCACGTTTAAAAAACAAAAAACAAACTTTGTGTAAATAATGTGTTTATTGCATGACACAATAGCTGTGGCTCATCGCCGTGCAAATGCATTTAGCTCTCATTTAGAACTTCACACTACTGAAATGAGGAACATTGACTAATGAAATGTGACAATGAAAATGCTTTGCTCCCTGTTGGCCCTTCACTCGTCCTCCTGGTTTTTTGGTTTTCTTTGTTTTGTTTATTGCCACTGCACATCCAAAGCCAGACTGAAAGGGCCGGAGATATTTTGAAAACAGGCGTGTGTTTTGTGACATATTTCTGTGTTTACATTGTACTGCGTCTGTGCAAGAACAAGGCTGCAGTGTGGATGAATAGGTGCACTGTGCAGCCGAGTGCCCTGGCAGGTATATAGCAGCACCACATTATCATGCACAGCCACAGACATGTCAACCGGATTATGGCCTTTCGTTCTAGACTCGGGGCTTTTCCTGTTGCCTTGCGTGTGCTCAATCAGTGCAGAAATAATGTGCAGGGTTTTTGTTTTTTCAGGTTTTTTTGCCTGCTCTGTTTGATTTAGTTGCCTGGTACCCCTTTGGGTTTTCCGTTGGTGGTAGCAATGGTGACAGACTGAAGAAACTGAAATTGACATCACCCATTGACGGTTTTGGTTGTGACTAAAATATGTAAAGCTTCAGGCTAAAAAGTTAGCGCTGGATGTTGTTTGTTACGGTTGTTTTAAGACATCTTCTCATGGACATTGTCATCATCTGGTTTCCTTCCATTCCGTTTGACGCTTTAAACCACTTGTCAGGTTACAGGGTTTTTTTTTCATCATAACAGAAAGACATTGCTGTGACGCCACTGAGAAAACTACCAACTGGAGAATGAGCCTTAAAAAATCATGGCAGGCACTTATTTTTCTAATAATAATAATAATGATGATTTAAATGAAGCTAATTCAATGAAAATTATCATATGTTAGAGTCCCTCTAATACAATTGGCATGCATTACCTCCAACACAGTGTGGAATTTTGCAACAAAAAAAAAATTGAATTCCAATGAATGGAAATATGATGTTTACATTTCATGGCTGGCTTTAATGGATATTTGCTTTCCTTCATTAACCATAGCCCCGTGCTTTGTAATGGCTCCCTTACTGTTTTTCAACGCTATTGGATTCTGAACGATAAGAAATGACGAAACATCATAATTAGGCAGAGGGATTTGCAGCTTCTGGTTAGACTTGTGTAAGTATCTCAGTGTAACTCTATTTACGTTGTCCTCGTGCTCTAAGTGACTCTCGGAGGAGGATAATGAAGTCCCATTTCCACACATTCCCAACACAGTTAAGGTCAGAGCCTAAAAGAGGTGCAGAAATGCTGGAGAGGCAAGGAGTCCTGCAGAGGGGAATCCATGGTAACATCACCGGCAAGACAAGAGAGGTGTTCGACTTGCTTACCGCGCTGCAATGTTCAGCTGTGCATGCGACGCAGGTGGCCAGTGGTTGCCCTGGAAACATGAAACACTTCGAACATGTGTCTTTGCCTTATTAATGGTTGTTGTTTCAGATACTGAGGGACGGCGGCATTATCTTATATCTTATAGCTACAATGAGAAGTAAAACACACGTTTTTTCTGTCTGACCTTGTTAATTTTATTCAATTCGAACTGTAGATCAGCAACACATGTCACAATATTCACACAATATGCACTAACAGGTGGAATGAGGGGTTTGAAAACGGGATAAAACTGGTTCTGAATATTTCACTGGTAAAAGGGTTCAGTTGTTACCAGCTGTTGTTTGACCTTTGAAATGAATCACTATCTGTTTTGGATCAATCTCGAGCTGAGTTTCCAGCTCCTTGTGTGCCTGCATGGTTTTCTCAATTGCATGAGGTCAGGATGATTACCATCGCAAAATTAGGTGGTAGAAAATGGTTTGACTTGCATGAGAAATTGTTCTTGCACAAACTAGGAAATGGAAACAGTGAATTGGTGGAGTTAAACTTCGCTCTACTTGCTGGAAGTGCACCCTAATTTGCATTTTCTTTTGGATAAACTTTTGAAAGTTTGCCTTTAAACAAATTTGACCGTGGTGCATGTCAACAGCACCATTTATAAAATTATTTTTCTCCTGTTGTCCTCAGTTTTATCATCTCGTCGGCTCCAACAAGCGCCATCCTAATCGAACTGACGCCAGTCTTTCTTTATTTACACTTCGACAAATTGACTTCACCGTCTCAAGCACACCCTGATTGAGAACAAGGAAATCCCCCCAAATCCTATGCAAACGGCTCGAATGACTGAAGCCAGCAATCAGTGTTTTGGGTCTTATCCTCTATAATTTTGTTTTGCAGATTATTGCCGAAATACCCTGAAACATCATGATATTATTTTACGTCCTTATCGCCCACCTCCTCGTCGCAGCTGTTTCCTCCTCATGCTCCCTTTTGTTCTCTAAGCTAGACACGCTGGTATTTTGCCACTTAATGGCACCACCAAGTTAACAAATTACGCTCTCTGGGCTGGAAGTACCGAAAATGAGTCATCATACATCCTGCTCTTATGGGGTGGAGGGGGTCCTAATTAAAACACAGTGGACCTGCACATCAATCAAGTCCCCAAGTACCTGTTGGCAGCTTGATTGCGTCCTGCGGTACTTGCGGCCCTGTCTAGGTCATGATTAAGGTGCGAGCGGTACTCAATTAAGACACGTGACGTGGCTTTCGTCGGAAAGCGGAGCGGGCCTGTTTCCCTCTCTGCCGTTCATATTTCCCCGTTTGTCTCAGTCCCAATCAGCTCAGCTGTGGCCGCAGAACATCTACCCACTGACGGATTGCAAGTGCCAAAAACAAACGTTGCCACGGAGTGTTTGTGCGTTGGCCCGGCTGTGGGCAGCAGCAGCTCCATTCCCAGCCTTATTATTATAACACGCTGGCTGATGCTCCCTGAGAGAACATCACAGCCGCTTGCGTCGCCCGTCCTTCCCCCTTCCCACCCACACACCCACCCAGCTCTCCCCACAACCTGTTGCGCCCTATAGCGCACTCGCCTCAAGTCTATTTTGGTCAGAATCGGCAGGCTGAATTATTAATCTTTGATCTATTATATGCCGATGTGTTAATTATTAATTGTTCGTCGGCAGATCAGAGGAACTGTAAAGAAAGGCTAAAGATGGGGGGGAACACTCTGGGAGCGAATAGCCCTGATTGCTTCCCTTTTTTTCCCTTTTCAAGGCTTCACAGATGGCGACTGTGTGGGAGGATGAGGGGGGAAAAAAGGCAACGGCGCATAACCGCCATACAAAGATCCACTTTATTTAAAGCACGCCCATTTACCTGCTCGTCTGCCATGGATCCAATTATGGCGCTCTTGTCGGCGCCACTGGAGTAGATGGGTTGTGTGTACCAAAAAAAAAGAAAAAAGAGCACGACGCGGGGTACGATGTATACACGCACTAGCTTCACACGCATCGGTTCTCCCATTACCCGTCTCGGGAGAGAGAGAGGGGGCGACACAAACACTACAGAAGTTGATGAAAGACAAAATGGGCCCGTCCCTGAAATCCCGCCACTGATTCCCTGACTGGAGTGGCTCCAGTGGTGCGGCTCGTTTTGAGTGGCTGTGTGTCCTCCCGCCGCACAAAGCACGGATGCACCTTATATAATGGGCAGGACCGTCTATTGTTCCTCAGAGTGGAGGCAGATTATGACGTACAGCCGAGGAGAATCTGCAGAGGGACAAGTTTTGTGATTCAAGATTTGAAGTTCTAATTATATCATCACGCGCTCGGTCGTCGTCTGCAGTTTCTCTGCATGGATGGATTGCCCGTTGTCTCGTTTTTCTTTGCTTTTTTGTCCTGGATTTGAATGCGTGATTGGAGAAGTTGGAAAATTTAGCGCCCTAGTCCAGCTTTTCGGCCTTCCCTGTGTTTACCTTGTACTTGTGGGAGTTCCAACAAAAGGCAGCTAAGCAAATACAGCATGTTCACCGTGTGCACACGCAGTTCAAACAGCAGCCAGTGCAGTTAAACAGCCCCACACTGAAACCTGTCTTGGTGCTTATCGGGTTCAGCTTCATCTGCAGCCATATCAGAAGTGTTGATTCATCTGAGTGCATGTTGCTGCTTGTTATATCACTTTTTATTATTTAATTGGACCCCGCAAGCTTGTTTTTTTTTTTTTCATGGACTGATGCAACCTTCTACAACAGTGATGCTCAAGCGTAGGGAGATGTTGGAGAGCATTTTCAACTGTTTCTTGACCAAGCAAATATGAGCAGGAAAGGTCACAGCAGCTGTTGTTTTAGTGTCTGCAATTGTTCTGTGTAGGGGTTTGTAAAAATGTATTCAAGTCTCTGAATTAAGAGATGTATATGTATATATTTTTGCTTCTGTGTCCTCTCACAAATCTTTATTCATGCTTCACAGGATGCACAGTAGCATCCTGTCGCCCCCTAGTTAAAGATTAATGCATTTTATTACATCCATTTGTTTAACTAGCAGACTGGAAATGCACTATTCCCAAATGTACTTTACATAGCACTCCTAAATAGTACTTGCATACTGTCTGTATGTCCATGTAGTGAAAAAGACAGGTCAACGCATTTTAGAATAGTAATATAAACATTCTATTGGATTTGCTGTTTTATAAATGTTAATGTAGTAAACCCTTTAACAAATCCCATGCTTTCTGATTTTAAAGGTGTTTTTTTATTGAAATATTTTGTTTGGCCATTTTTTGAAGCACTCCTCATCTTCCAGCCAGGCCGAGGTCGAAACAAAGCTTCAAGGCCATTGGCTGCACTCGGGAGGCTCTCGGTCACAGTACGGCTTTCGTGGACCTTATAATTTTTTTTAATCTGCCCCGAATTAAACGTTGCAACCAATCTGAGTGAATTACGAGGGGCGGGAGCAAAGGTTAGTGTCAAATATCAGAAATAATTAGCGGCATGCTCTCGGCTCGAGGTCTGATTACCAGCTAGCATTGCGCCGTGTTTTTCCGGCCACGCGGTAATAAGTCATGTCTATTCAGAGCAGCCGCAGAGTGCAGCACATCTCTGACACGGAGCCGCTCGCCGGTAATCAGCCCCATCGCAGTGCAGTCAAGATCTCCTCCCTGCTGATAGAGTTGTGCCTGTCAGGGTCATAGTGCTCCAATCTGTGTGACTACTGATCCCAGAAGAATATGAAAGTCGTGACATTTTCTGCTGCCGTCGACCAATCACTCGCAGGACGAAGTGTCATGGAAAGTTCTGCTCTCTGTCTCTCGCTCTCCCTCTAACTCGCTGCGGTCGAAACGGGTTTCACTCCTCAACGCCGACGGTTATCGTCCAAGCAGCAGAGATTGGCTGCAGCTTGTTGGAGTGTTGAAATTTTCCACGTTTTGCAGCCTCTTCTCCCTGGGAAGACACGGTGTGTCTGAGTGAATGGAGCTGGCGGAGGCTGCAGGTGGATCTAATTTCTGGCTCCTTTTGCACCTTCCATACATTGTGTGTGTGTGTGTGTGTGTGTGTGTGTGTGTGTGTGTGTGTGTGTGTGTGTGTGTGTGTGTGTGTGTGTGTGTGTGTGTGTGTGTGTGTGTGTGTGTGTGTGTGTGTGTGTGTCGTCTCTGCAGTCTGTGTCCCGGATCCTGGCTGAATGGAAAAACTGAAGACGGTGCTGAGTCACGTTCAGTCTGAACATGAGTGACAAGAGGGAAAACATGTGGTTGTGACGTGCAGCTCGCGTGTCAGTCATGGTTGGAAAGACACGCCTGGTATCATGGGTTGGTTTTTAAACTGACAGGCGATGTTGCGGCTGCTCCACTGATCTCAACGATATTCAAAGATCGTCATTCATTTTGGTTTTGGTTTTTGCTTCCTGTTGTTATTTGCAGATCTTGAGGTCGTTTTCAACTCTTGTACAGGAGTCAGATCCCAAAAGCTTCAGCTCTGGATTCTTGCCAATTCATTTAGCCAAATTCTGATTGAAAGTCTTTTTAGTATAAATTTTTTCTTCATCACGTACTACCTGGATTGCCAGTTTACAGTTCCAATTGTTAAACACATCATTTAAAAGATACCTGTTAGTGCTTGTTGAAATTGTACCAGAATTAGAGTCAACATTCATCACCTTTTGGATGGTTGAATCTCTTTTTTTAAAACATACATCCACTTGTACAGTATTACTGTCCTGTGCTTTATTTACTTGATGAAGGATTCTCATCATGTGCAGTTTGCCCAGCCAGTGGGCTCCATTTCCAGTCCAGGCCAAAGTGATGGACACGCATGCTGACGTGTTTGTCCCTCCAACCAGTCAGAGAGACAAGTTAACATCTAGTGACAGCCAGCAGTAGCCGTTGCCTCGCAACCAAAGTTACAGAAAGCTCTCTAATAACATTAAATTTGATGATCTGGGGACAATATATTTGTTAGGACCCCTTAAGTTGTATTGTAACCACATCCAAGCCGCTGTTTTAACAATACTCATTAATGTATTGGTCTCGCACGTCTCCAGAATGGCCAAGCTGCGACGATGTTGAGTGGAAACGACAGCCGCTTGGCAAAGTCATTCCGTGTCCTTTCCTTTCCGTGAACGAATCAGGGAAAAAAACTGGCCCCCAGGTGTCGAGGGCTTAACCTGCCCCGGAAACGCAGAGGAGCAAAGCAAATTAAAACCCAAATAGCGCAAAAGGCCTTCGGAGCTCCGCCTGACCCGGCCTCCGCGATCGTCCCAGAGACGAAGCGGACGGTCCGGAATGTTTTTCGTCTTCCTACCTCGGCCGCCTCCATGGGACCCGTGGCTCGTGATTTCAGGACATAGGTCCCAGGTTTAGCGATCCAGGCGCCGTCCATCCATTCATCCATCCATCCAACTCAGTTCTACATTGATTCCGGTTCTCTTGTCTCTTCCAAAGGAACGCACGCTGGCGCTCTGATGGTTTTGCAGCTCATCTCGCTGCCGTAATTACGCCGAAGGCAGTAATCTGTCTTTGTTTCACCCCCTCCGTTTCCAGCTGCTCGACAAATCAGCCCTTGCAGTTTAATGTGTGACTTCCCTGTTGACATCTTTTTATTTTTGTCTCGCCGCCCACTTCTGTTATCTTTACAAACTCTTCACCCTAAGTAACGGGCAGATGCTGCGTCAGTGCCGGCCACGCCGTCCCTGAGCGCCAGCCAGACTTCACAGGCCATTTAGATTCGGCTCAAACCGCTTTCATGCTGCAGAACCCGTGATTGAAAAAAAAGAGAGAATGAAAAAAAAACCCTTTCATCACTTCAAGAAGCCATCCCACAAGGACCTTTTTCTCCACGCGAGCCTTTATTTTCCTCGCCTTGGGGAAAACGGAGGCGGAGAAGTGACGCTCGCCCTCCATTGTCGAGATAAGACGAGTGCCAGGTGTCTGTTATGTCACTTTGCAGCTTCGCCGAGGTGGAGGAGGGGAAAAAAAGAAAGAAGGAGGAGAAGAAACCCTCACGACAAAGTCGGGGCGTTTGCATCGAGCGGCGGCAGGCAAACGCTCCTCGTCGCCTCCCTCCGTCCATTGTTCGCTAAAGCCCAGAGCCGTGATGCTCTCGGACAGCGGTGGAATATAATGAGCTCGATTAGAGAGAGAGAGAGAGAGAGAGAGAGAGAGAGAGAGAGAGGGAGGAAAAAATCCCTCTTTCACACCCGCGGCCCGAAAGGGAATCTTGCTTCTCTTAATGTGCCCATTATCCACTTTGGACTCCTGCAAAACTCCCATCCAGTCCGTCAACAAGGGCACGCAGTGAAGGAGAGGTGACGGAATGAAGAGATTCTTATCTCACTGCCAGCCAGCCCTGGTTATAGAGATCTGCTCTTTGACACACGCACGCACGCACACACACACATACACACACACACTTTTTTCTCCATGCCAAGTGTCTTTCTCTCGCTCTCATCCATTTCACACGCGTTGCGTCAGGACGGGATTCTGTCTTACAAGTGCGGCAAAGTTAAAGAGTTTCATCGGGTGTAAAGCAGCGGATGAGGACCGGGGTCCCCCCTCTCCCCTCCCCCATCCCTCACCCTCCGCACCCATCCCTCCCCCCCACATCAGCACAGCCACCGAGTCCAATTTAACATCCGGCACCCGAGTCGACAAGTGAGGCGGTGCGACTTGATTCGACATGAAACACTAAATAAATGACCTCTCGCTCCCCCCTCCCCCCAGATTGATGTTTCAAGACGCTCTCCTCTCCTCTTCTATCCTCTCCTTTCTTCTCTTCTCCTTCACTCTCCTCTTCCCTACTCTCTTTTCCTCCTCTCCTCTCTTCCCTTCTCCTCTCTTCTCCTATCCTCTCATTTCTTCTCTTGTCCTTCCCTCTCCTCTCCTCTCCTCTTCTCTACTATCCTCTCCTCTTTTTCTCCTCTCCTCTCCTCTCTTCCCTTCTCCTCTCCTCTGTGTGTCCCCTCCCTGGGCTGAAGCATCCTGCTGACACCCTCTCTCCCTCTCTCCCTCTCTCTCTCTCTCCGAGGAGTCTTATTGATATTCTTGGAGAGGCGCTGCGGAGGGAGGGATGGAGGGAAGGGGAGCGAGAGAGAGCGCGAGTGGAGTGAAAGTCGCACCGTGGCGTCAGACGCTCCTCTGCCGTCTAGTAGCAACAACGGTGAGAATCACACGGTGCCCAGCAGGAACATGTCGCACACTATTTTTTCTTCTTTTTTTCCCCTCCTTCCTTCAGCTCTGCTAAATAGAATCCTCCCTGCGCCGAAGTTTCATTATTCCCTTGGCACACCCGCACGCACGCAGCGGGGGTTATAGTCGCGCAAATTGCCAGTCACACAGACTTTCCAGTCGAGGCTTCGCGTGGCGCTCAGGGATCTGCATAATGACGAGGCCTCCGATGTGACTCGGCTCAGCCGTAATTATTTGTACTGTGACGGCCTCATGTCGGGTGACGTTCAGAGCGTCAGCGGCGGCCAGACGGGAGAGGGATTTCCCTGCCAGCTGCGGCGGGTTTCTTTCTGTTTTTTTTCCCCCTCCGCTACTTTGAGAAATGCACGCACGTCATGTTTCTCGCAGAGTTGGGGAAATTAGTTTGTTGATTTTGGAATGTTTATCGAGCGAAATTAACCTGCATGTCTGTCTGTCTGTCTGTCTGTCTGTCTGTCTGTCAATCCAAAAAAGGAAACAAGCAAAACAGGCAACATTTTTTTCATCTTTTTTTCACTTCCCTGAATTCAGACCCTGCTGTTTTTTGGCGTCACGACAAATGAAACATCTCGACTTGACTTTCAACGCCGGTCTTGCCTTTTAAAGCAAAGTCTGCTTCTTTAACTGTCCTAAATGCCAGATGCGTCTCTAACATTTGCTGTGGCCTTTGAAAAGCTTCAACACGTCACAGACTTTTAGTCCCTATTACAGCCGTCCAAACATGATCACAAATTGTTTGTGCGTATATTGTATTTCTTCTATTGACCTTGAATAGTACTGTAAAAGAAAATCCAAATCCAAACCCAGGTTGTATTTTAATGTATTTTATTTCAAATCTGGAACTCCTACAGGGCGCCGTCGGCTCTCCCGGTTGCTTCTGTACCTTCCAAACTTGTGGAAGGTCTCAACAAAGCATCACTTCTAGCAGACAGCTTCTTCTTCTGCTGAAAATTTTTTATTTAAATTTTAATTCATATCTGTAAATGTGAAAAAAAGAAGACACTGAAGGGGGGGAAAAAGCCACCCTGTCTTTCAGTTTCCAAGTTGTTTCCAGCAGAGCGAGCAGTTTAAGGACAAGTTGGCGGTGCGGAGGAGATATTCTGACATTTGTAATTAATATTAATGAAAATAAGTCATAGTTGCAGTGCGATTACACTACCAGCAGAATGAAATTGAGAGAACGTTTTAGTCAGATTAATGAATGTGTTACTTTTCGGTTCTTTTTTGCTTGTGTGTGTCCGTGTGTGTGCAAGAATAGACTCGGCTAAATCAGGCAAAGATGAGTTTTTCTTCCTCCTCCTCCCTTCCTCCTCTGCCTCGCTGCCGTGCTTTTCCCCCTGCGGTTCTCGAGCGGGGGCAGTCGTCATTGCTGTTGTCATGTTTTTTTTCCTTTTTTTGTTTCTTGCATGTTTGTTGACGGAGGATTTTCTGGTTTCCCTTGAACATCCGTGAAGGTCAGAGAGCCAGGGTCTGCGAATTTATTCTCCCTTTCTCTCTTTCTTTTTCATTTTCAAAGCCGGAATAGATAAACAAACAAACCAGTGTCCCTCGGAAACATCTCTCCAAATGTCGAGGTGCTTGCGGCCGGTGAGATTGGGATGAGGCTGGAGGAGCATCATGTGCGTCATGTAAATTCACCAATGCGATCGCACCGGACCTCCAAAAATATCATGCACTCTCTGCACAGCGCTGCTGACTTTCTTTCTTTTTTTTTGTACTCTTGAAAGTGAAATGACATATTCCTCTCTAACTACCTTGTAAGCCCCGAGCCCACAGGGTTGCCAGGACTAATTTGACAGCTGCCACAGCTCATTATCTGATGAAGGAGACGGTCCTCTGCCCCGCCGCAGCTTTAACATAGTGTTGATGTTACTCGCAGTCGCAAGTCCACACATTTGCAGGCTGCAATTTGGACAGTTTGACTTCCCAGATGAGAGAAAGTCAGCGTTATTACCTCAGACTCTTATTTGCGACTGTGCAGTGATGACTCTGCAGCGGTGGCCGGGGGCAGTAGGTTTTTAATCTTGTCCATCTGTCCTTCCGAATTATGCGATAATTACATTTTGTAAAGCCGTTGGCTTGGACTGAGGGGGGGCTGCTTATTAGACTCCGCAGGCCTGAAGTCAAGACCACTGTGACCCATTAATAGTTTTCGAGTTGTAGCAAATTTGCTAATTCTGACAGAAACGGTGAATTCGATGGTCGGTTTTACTGGTGTATTGTTTGTTTGTTTTTTTCCCTAACCTGGTGATGATCGCGTCGTGTTTCAGGTCAGATCCACGCTGTGATTTCTTTTTTTCAGCCGTCCCAGTGGTGGACGGCCGTTGTGAGGGGAAACACGGTGCATTCGTTGGTCTTGGCTCTGGTCCTGTATTGCCCTGCGGAACGGCTATAAGGATGGTCGTTGTTGCGATCCTGCAGCCAACGACGGCCCGCGATAAAATTGTGAAAGTGTCAATTAACGGACAGAAACGATGTCGAGGACATTTTATTCCTGGGCGAGCGACATCATCCATTCACGAAACGGGAGTGAACGCAGAGTGTAAATTTGCATTTTTATTATGCAGCCCATTATGCACAGCAAACTTCATGCTGTGGCCAAGTTTATTTCATTCACCGTGCACGGTGGCGACTCGCTGGGCATTTTTTAATGTGGTTAAAACCGCAGAGTGCGTCATTGGAATTATAATAGTGGAACATTTGAATGAATTAATCCACTTTATTTGTTGTCTTTGGTCATCTCCAGACTTGGACATGGACTCTTTCAGCACCAAGAGCCTCGCCGTGCAGGCGCAGAAGAAGCTGATGAGCAAGATGGCCACCAAGAGCATGGCCAGCCTCTTCATCGACGACACCAGCAGCGAAGTGCTGGACGAGCTGTACCGCGTCACCAAGGAGTACACGCGCAACCGCAAGGAGGCCCAGAAGATCATCAAGAACCTGGTGAAGATGGTGGTGAAGCTCGGGGTGCTCTACAGGAACAACCAGTTCAACGGCGAGGAGCTCATGCTGGTGGATAACTTCAGGTAGGCGGCGATGACACATGAAAATACTTCAGATAGCGGAACGTTCGGCTTCAGCTAGCGTAAAGACTTGCGACGCTTAAGCTGACCGTGTCGTTTAAACTGAGGTTTTTAAAGAGGACATGCAGGACCTCCATGTGGTCCTCCTTGGTTTACGTTTTCTGTCACTTTTTATTTAACTTGGCTTGCTCGATGGGCCGTTTCCTGAAAACAAGCCGTCCCAACAATCATCCATGAGCCCACAGAAAGTGTTTGTCAGGTGGAGGCAACACTCAGAAATCTTTCAGTCCTACCAGATTTGTTCCTACTTAGCCGGATCGCTGCTGCTCGACACTTTCTTTCAAGTGAGAGAGGTGACCGCAAGCTAGCTGTGCTACACCCAAAGTATTTCAACTAAATATGCCAGTTGGCAAGTCAAAGCCTAAAACTATAAAACTACCATTTTGACACTTCCAGACAACCCAGCTGCTCCCCCCCCAAAGTTATTGTCAAATTGGGGATACAATGAAATGTTCAAGAACACAACTCTGAATATCTGCATTGTTTCACAGATTTTATGTGGGACTCACAGGCGCTGCTACCTGGTATTCTTTGGAGTTTAATGTATTAGAAGATGGTAGTTTGAAACCAAATGAGGCCACTCAATTTCTGACACAAGGGCGGCGCCGCTGCTCTAGTTATCCCAGCAGAAAAAAGAAGGTTTGTCAAAAACGTGCATGGATGATATTTTGTCGCACAGGGCTGTAAATCTCAGCGTCGGAACGCCGTTAACGTGCACGTTTGCAATGATTAATTGCGAAAAATTTGCATTTATGATCGGTTTACGTGTTTTTTTTTGTTTTTTTCAAGCAAAATTTTGAATTTTGCGAAACATTTGCTCGGAGAAAGTGGGGAAGCTGACATGAGTGCGTGAATGATGGTAATTGTGATGGAGATGCAGCTGCTATAAAGGACAATGCTGAACTGTGTGTGTGTGTGTGTGTGTGTGTGTGTGTGTGTGTGTGTGTGTGTGTGTGTGTGTGTGTGTGTGTGTGTGTGTGTGTGTGTGTGTGTGTGTGTGTGTGTGTGTGTGTGTGCGCGCAGCTGAACTTTTTCCTTAAGAAAAAAAAAAATCACACAAGCCAGCACTTTCTATTTTTGCCTCCCTCTGCTTCCGCCCGGGTCAGAGTTAGAAGCTGACAGCCTCTCCTCCTCCTCCTCCTCCTCACTCCATCCCTCCATCCCTCCCTCCCCGGCCGCCCCGCAGGAAGAAAGTCCACACTCTGGCCATGACGGCGGTCAGCTTCCACCAGATCGAGTTCACCTTCGACCGGCGCGTGATGAGCGCCCTGCTGAACGAGTGCCGCGAGCTGCTGCACCAGGCCATCAGGCGCCACCTGACGGCCAAGAGTCACGCGCGCGTCAACCACGTCTTCAACCACTTCGCCGACTGCGACTTCCTGGCTACCCTGTACGGGCCCACCGAGGTCTACCGAGGCCACCTGCAGAGAATCTGCAACGGGGTCAACAAGATGCTGGACGAGGGCAACCTCTGACCTCCACCTTGACCTCCACCTTGACCTCGGCCTTGACATTCACCTTGACCTTCACATTGACCTCCGCCTTGACCCTTGCAGGATCATTTCTTGTGACAATCAGGAACATTTTTATTGTTATGTTATGTTATGTTATGTTATGTTGCTTTGTGTGTGTATCTGTGTGTGTGCCGGTTCGTGCGTGTGCATGTGTGCGCACACGCCTGTCTGCCTGCCTTTCAGCATTATTGCTACACTGAAATGTATCCAGTCCAAAGTTTTGTTCAAACCCAACAGATGTGTTTTTGGGGTTTTTTCTCCCCGCTCTGTTCTTCAAGTGAATGTAAACTTCTCTTTCTTATCAGTGTATTATTCAGGAGTCAGGGGGCCGCGACAGCTGCGCCTCGGAAGAAAAGTGTATTTTTATCTTCTTTCCAAGGGCACTATTCTCGCTCTCTTACTTAATCAAAGGGACGCGAGCGGAGGCGCCGGCCCGCGGTGATAAACTCCGCTTTGTGCTTTTCTAGATGACGAACAAGATTTTGGAAGCAAGCAGGAGAGGAAAGACAGAAGACCCCCATCCCACAACTCCGTCCGACAGCCGCAGGACGTAAAAAATATTTTTTCAATTTGTTTTTTGTTCTTCTTCATTTTTCTCTATTGTGTGTTTTTTTTTCTTTCTTTTTATTGCCCCATGGTGGCTTTTGCACTTGAATCTCAAACAAGCGCTGTACTGTATTTTCTCCTGTAATGCCGAACACATGTGAAGTGCTGACTAATCCTGCTTAGCCTGCGTCTCGCGTCTCCCGCCATCAAACACTGAAGTCCATTCTGTGGAAAAACAGAAAAAGAAACAGGCTGTTGTTCAAGGCGAACCCATAAATCCAGTTTTACTTTTCGTGAACAGCCACCACAACTGAAGGATAAGTATTTGGGTTGACTGTACAGACCCTAAACATGAAGGAATTTAATTTTCTTTTACCCCCCGCCAACTGTGACTCCTCGATGGCAATTTTTTTTTTGTTTTTTTTCCCTCCCGTAAATGTCACATTCGCAGCTGGACAGCAGCGAGTGCTAAAGGTTGCTTTGGCATTTTGTCACAGGTGGCATGAAGTGAAGCTCTCGCATGCTGTGGGTGGGTGTTCCAGGTCCGGGGGGAGAAAAAGCGCTAACCTCCTGTTTAAATTCTGATGGATGTGAACTCGCAGAGACTCCCAGCGAGCGGACGGATGAAAAGGGCCGGACAAACGATGTGAAAAGGGGCCCGGGCCGCCCATTTTTTCCGAGATTATAGAACATCTAAAGCACAGCACCTGATCTTACACTCCCTCTGCAATTACAGCTTTCAGCTGTGGCTGGTATAATGGGGCCGCCGTCGAGCAGCGACTTCCTGTCGGCGCCGCAGCCTCACCTGAAATCATCGGTTTCGCTTTTTTTTTTTTTTTTTTTTTTTTTGTATGGTTGTTGTTGTTTTTTTAAATTGAAAGATGTCTTTTTCCCCCCAATGGGAGAAGCTCATGAATAGTTCCAACTGTCCATCTCAAACCAACAAAGCGCATAATAACCATCTTCCCTTTTTTTTTTTCATTTTTTTTTTTTTCATTTCTGTCCGTGTGTTTTTGTATCTCTGAGCCTGTCAGTCTGTCTGTCTGTCTGTCTGGGAGATTGTTCTGTGCCGTGGCCTCATTTCGCATTCCGGCCGTCAGTTTGTTTGCGTGCGTTACCTGTGAGAGAATTGGAAATTGAGCCGTGTAATAAGCGCTGTTCTCTTTTCCAGATAGGATATCTGGAACTTATTCTTTTTAAAAGAAAAAAAAAACTGTCCACGGCAGCACTGCCAAAGAACGAGGCTCCTCGTCCAGTCTCTCTCTTTCTCTCTCTGTTCTTCTTTCTCTCTCTCTCTCCCACGGGAAACCATGCACTTGATCAGTTGCCCTGATAATAGTGATAGCGATGACAAAGACGGTTCCATTTTTTTTTTTTTTTTTTTTTTTTTCTGGCATTTTTATTCTTGGGTGACCGCACTTTTGTTGACTCTCCTTTGTTAGGCCCACTTGACTCAGCCTGCATCATTTTGGGAGGCTTTAAAGCAAATCCTCCTTCCTAAGTCCTAAAAACAGGCTTTAATTGTCTTTGGATGCCATTTTCCACAATCCCCTTCAACATCTCAGGGTTAGTTTAAATCTCCAATTTAAAATCCTTGACATGCTAAATAGAAATTACCAGGAACCGCTGCAAAAGCCCCCCTCTTCTTCTTTTATTCCGCTAGTGACCTTTTTAAATGAAGCATACTTATCGTCTTTACAGTTTTAATTGTGTACTTTTTTGTTTTCTTTTTGTAAATATATTTTGTGTATCTGTATGTGTATCCAAATATAATACATTTTTTTTTACAAAAAAATAAATACACGTTTCCTGTCTTTTTCCCCCCCCACCTCTCTCAACTGTATGTGGTGTCTTCACATTACTATGTTGGAATTTTCCGACCAGATCAGAGTGGTAATCTGACTATGACCTGGATTTGGGCCGGCCAAATCCCTGCCTCCTGCTCGCCGGCATTGTTGCGAAGCCATCAAAGCAAACACAAACCTCATCCTCGTCGGAAAACAATTGAAGTTTTTCGGGTCACTTTTTTCCACTTCCTGCATGACCAATGCAGTCTGCTGGCAGGAAGTGACTAAGATGGAAAGACTTCTTGCTCGCTTCTGTTTTTGGAAAGCCAAACATTTGGCTAGGCTGCAGCCTTAGCAAAACACGTGCGATTGGTGGGATTTCCGCTTGAGTTTGACTAGTCAGCCTGCCTGAGATGGTGATTTGGCCAGTACATCTGAAGACAGTGGCCCCAGTGTACTTAACGAAAGTGCATTAAATAATACCAATGTATTATAGTAGTATAATGGTCATTCCAACTTAAATCCTTTAGGGAAAAAACATCCCCACTTGACTTGAAGATATCCGTCATGACTGAGATGAAACTAAGGGCCAATTATTGTTTTCCAAATCACATATTTCCAGGTGCATATTCAAAATTACAGTGTTTTCCTCAGACAAGAGTAACAGACAAAACCAGATGCAGCTGAATGTGGTTTGGAAGACAACCACGAGACTCTCTGTCTTTTGATTTAAACGCAGCATCAAATAAACCAAAAACCACCTCGTATGTGACCGAGATGATTTTCTCCGGTACGGCGGAGAGAATCTTCATTCCCCTCACTGTTGAGTGCAAACGCTTAAAAAATTCAAGATGTCAGTCAAGAGCTGATTATTAGCTGAAGTGACTGGAGGCTCGTAACACATTTTGGTGCGGCTAGTTTCCACTGGGGCGTAATTATCATTTCTACATAATGAAGTGACTACAAAGGAGCATGTCCTGCATCTTAAGGAACTGGTGGGGGGCTGCAGAGGGAGCTCCGAGGAGCCATTACTCTTTCCACTCATGTTCGCAGATTACAGACTTGTAATCTGTGCATAAGACCTCGAACCTGGACTTGAAGAAAGCTTCTGCTGCTGCAGCTGCTGCGGCATCCCTCCCCTCTTCTTTTCTCCTCTTCTTCTGCTCTTCTCTCCAGGAACAAATATGACAAAGTGGCGATGCTCTTGCTCGGCTGTGCGAACGAAAAACATCAAGGACACACCGAACCGAATTATCCCGCTCTGTTCTCTGCAAGGATAACACGCAGTTGGTTTTGGCAAAGGTGCTGCAGAGGCTGCGTCTGCCTGTCAATACGGAGCCCCAACAGCCTCGTGTTTGACTTCTGGGTGGCGCAGCAGAACAAACCGGCAGCTGTGTCCAAACATCCAGCGATTCTCTGCACTCCCACTCCGCCGTCACCCTGCCGGATTGTCTCTCGTCGTCATTGCCCGGCGGTGCCAGCAGTGCCTTTTTAGGCCCAAATGAGCACAAAAAGGGACTGGGATCGCTGTCAGAAGATGAGTGGCACTTAAAAAAAAACAAAAAACAAAAGACGGCGAAGGATCCATCTCGGTGATGACAGCTTTGTTGCAAGTGGAACGTGTTTAATTTATGCGGCAAACGTAAACAAGAAGTCGCATTTTTTTTATTTTATCCGCAACAGCAGATAAATAAGATTTACAGTAGCCGCATAGCAGATGTGAGCGCGTCCAGTATGTAAAACGCTGTGCCCTGTTACAGTTGCGCTATTATGCGACGAGTTTCTGTTCCTTGTTTCTATGTAAATCTGTTTGTCTGCGCTGGCGGCCGCGGCGGTGAGTCTCTGTACTTTCTGGATCTCGGCGCCTGCAGATGTTTAAAGAAGACCCTCACATCCGAGGCCTTCGCTGCCCTTTCACGCTCCTCCCCCGCCCCCCCGGCTAAACACCAATCTCATGTAGGTTAGCAGGTAGAGCGAGCGCCGCTGATTATGTATTGCCTTGCTTTTGTAGTCCCTCCACATCATTACTCATCCAGTATGCTCGGAGGTGCTCTCCCCTCTGGCAAGCGCAGCTACGGCACTCCGCTTTGGAAGTTAGAAGTCTTTCAGAACTCTTTTTTTCTTTCTACACCCCTCCACCCTCCCCATCTTCCTCCTTTTTTTTATTCAATCTCTTTTACTCTTTCTCGGTGTGTCCCCGCGACTCCCCCCCACCCCCCATCCTCTCTTGGCCTAATCCTCGGAGAGCACCTGACTGACGTGTTGCTCAAGGATGAAAAGCGCAGCGGAGGGGAATCCAAAAGCAAACAACGGAGCATGAAAAACAAAATATACATGGCAGGCTGGGAAAGACACTGCTGAGCACACACACATATTCACACACTTACACCAGCACACGTGCAGAAGCCCAGAGGATTATCGCCAGCACGACACTGGACACTTCAGGGAAGACAACATCTGCTCATTCCATATTTGATAGCGTATAAAGGAACGTTGCGTCCTCAGAAAACTTCTCATTGTTTCTTTGAGGAGGGAGTCGGATCTGAACACACCAGCAACACAGAACTACACAGATCAGCTGGCCAGGTTGTTACACCGGTTCATATTTGTGTGTGAAATCTGGTTTGGGCAGGAATATTTTTATTTGTTTTTTACAAACACAAGGCCTCTGCCTGTCTAACTGCTGCTTCCACTGTCTCTCGTTCCCACAGAATTACATAAGATGTGAGCTGCGCTCGCTCCCTGCGTCTCTCTGATTCTAAATGCAGATTTTTTTTTTCGACAAAGAAACCACAATCTGTGTTGTGGGAAAAGTTCAGAAGACGGCACAGGTGCAGCTGAGGCAATCTGACACAAACGCGCAAACACACGGTCGACTGCTTCTTGACGGGCTGTTTCCAGCTCAAAACAAGTGAAGGAAAGAAAAAGTGTTTAGGGAGTCAAGGCACAAGGTTACAAGCAGCACCGTATGTTCCGTCTTGCCTCCCTGGACTCCAGTCGCTTTCGGCGAGGCTGAAAACGACACTGTGATGACAAGAGCGTCTCCTGTTTCAAAAGAAGGACTTGGACGGGCTGGAAAAAAGCACTCGTGAACAAGGAGGATTGTTCTCCGCAGAGGCCACTCCCCCGCCGCCACACTGCAGCTACTTTCGGCCGCTGCGTTAAAAATTCCACATCAGTGGCAAACCAGCCGCGATTGACAATCACGACGTAAACTGAAGGTCTTAAAAATAAGCACGTGAAGAGGGAAAGTGATTTCCTCCCTGTAATGCAATCACATCATCATTACTGGGCGCCACGGTCGCCAGCGAGACGCTGCCTCCCCCACACTTTCTCCCAAGTCTGAATTTTCAAAGCAGAGTTTTTATTCTCTCTCTTTTTCCCTCCAAAGTCACAAGTTCTTGCTTGCTGAGACCCCCTTTTTCCAGCTTTTGGCCGACGTTTGTTATTTTATCTGGAATTTAATTATTATAGTCCACTTAAGATCTTTTTTTTCCCTTCCTCCTCCTTCCCTCCTTCCACTGAACCCAAGATAACAACCTTGTTTTCTTCCCCCGAACAAAAAAAAATCACCCACACACACGCTGCGAGGTTTGCATATCTGAGTGATTTTATGCCGCGCACCATCATCTGTATATATATTTACGCCCCGGCGTTCTTGTGCAGTGATCAAGTCGATGGCGCCTCCCACAACTCCCAGTGATTTCACGTTACGCATCGATTATGGGGAAGCGTTTTTTAAACACCGCCGTGCACGTGTATATATTTAGAGCCGTCCCATTAAAAAGACAAACCCCCAGGGCAAAGGGGAGCAAAAAAAAAAAAAGCTCCTCACTGCTCGGACACTGCGGTGCCGTGAGGAACAATCCTCTGACGGATTAATAGTGGCTGCTCTATTACTCTCCCTCTTTATCAGACTCCCCCCCCTATCCAGACTAGTGGTCATTACAGGCTGACAGCAGTCTGTCGACATGTGGGCAGGAATCTTCTTAGCCTGCAGATTACAGCCCACTGTCTGTTACCACTCTCTCGCATACCTGCACACTGGAAGATGTCATTAAATGAAGTATTTTTGTTGTTGTTGTGGTGGTGGTGGTTGCTGTTGAGCGGGACCAGTGGCGCAGGAATGCACGGCTCCGCTGAGTAACAGACTGACAGATGCTTTGAGCATCTCGCCGCTGAGTGACGGCACACTGTCAGGGTTTTTTTTCACCCATTTTTTGGTTTTTTTTTGCGTGTCTGCGCTGCTGTATTTTCATTTTCAGACGCTGCTAGAGAGGGAGGGACCCAGCCATGCAGCCGCAGTTGAGTAAAAAATAAAAAAAAAGAAAAAAAGACGGTGGGGGGGGGCACCTGGGAGGCATTTTTGGGCTTGTCAGACAGAGGAAATCTAATCTAGACGGTCGGGAATAGGAATTTGAATGAGACGCACCGAAAATAGCACCTGTCTCTGCATAATTGGAACAAATAGAGGATTGATATGTGGCCGGAAATACAACAGGCAAACAACTGGGATGTAACAAGACACTACTTGCTGACAGTTACAATAAGCTGTGTTAGTGTGTGTGTGTGTGTGTGTGTGTGTGTGTTTGAGGGGGTGATAGGGGGCTGTAGGCGGTGCCACCTAGGAGGCAGGCTGTTGTTTGCAGCTGGGCAGCTTATAGTTTCCGTCAGCCTGGTGCCTGATCTCTGATCTTGTAGGCCGCAATTACGCCTGCTCCCGCTATTACACCCCCCCCATTACCCCTACCCCCACCCCCCACCGCCCGCCCTTCCTGCTACCCCCCCCACCACCACCACAATTCCTTAAACCCCCTCTGGGATCCTAAGCAGCATTTAATTGTGAAGGGCTGAGCTGGGGAAGGAGTAATCAGATGAGAGCAAAAGCAGAGGTGTGTGTGTGTGTGGGGGGGCACGTGGGCACACATTGGCTAAAGGGGGGATTAATAAGACTCTCCCTGGCAAATGGGAGGTGGGTGGGTGTGTGGGGGGGGAGAGAATGACAGGGAGGAGGGGGAAAAAGGGGTAGAGTTGCGAGGATGGACGGATGATAAGGATGTTGGGGGGGGTTGCAGGGGGGGTCTCAGATGAGCGCGGAGCAAAAGTGAGAGGAGAGAGACGCCGACGGAGAGAGAGAGAGAAGGGAAACAGAGAGAGAGAGGGAGTTAGAGCACTGAGAGGGAGTGGGAGGAAGAAAGGAAGAGAGCGAGGATAGGAGGCGGCTCAGCGCAGCGCTGGGAGAGAGAGAGAGAGAGAGGGAGGCAGAGATGTAGAGACGGGGAGCCTCTGCCGCTCGTGAGCCAGTGAGACGCAGGCTGGCAGAGAGAGAAGACGCAGAGGGAGAGAGGGAGAGAGAGAAAGACCCGCGGCATCTTCAAGGCCAGCCGGGCGAGGGAGGGTCTGGGGTGGGGGGCTGGAGTGGCTCTACAGCCGAGGAGAAGCTGAGACTGAGGGGCGAGCGAGAGGGGAGAAGGCAGGGCGATAAAAATCCGAGGCAGGGCTGCTCTCGCAAGGGGAGGCAGGGGGGAGGGAGGGTGGGAGGGAAGGGTGGAGGAGAGAGGCAGATAAAAGTTTTGGAGACGGAGCAGAAGAGGAAGAAGGAGAGGAGAGGAGGAGGAGGGGAGGAAGACGGGAGGAAGGGGCCGGAGGTAGATGTCTCTTTTAATGGCCGAGGTCGGGCGAGATTGGTGGAAAAAGAGGAGGAAGCTCTGCGCGTCTCAGGAGTCGTCCTCCACTTTCTCTTCCTCTTCAGCTGCTCCTCCTCCTCCTCTTCCTCCTGGCTGTGAGGCTGCTGCTGCTGCTGCTGCTGCTGCTGCTGCTGCTGCTGGTGCTACTGCTGGAGCTGGACACCATCCATCACCATGTTCTCTGAAAGCAGAGCTCCAGCACCTGGGGAGCAGAGGGGCTTTAAGCCCCACGGCCCTCACTTCATCCCCTGGCTGCGCAACAGCCTGAAGCCGCAGCATGCCGGCGGTGGTGGTGGTGGTGGTGTTGGTGGTGGTGGCGGCGACGACCTGGGCCTCAACGGACCCTACAAATCGGCCGGCAAAGCTGAGGCCAATCGGAACAGCAGCCTGGCTCCGCTGGAGAAATCCAGAGGCATCGGGATCTTCTCGTCCAACCCGGCCAAGAGCCGAGGAAAGAAGGAGCTGCGCTTCAACGCGGCCGGGGTGGCCCGCATCCTGCCAGTGGTGCTGAGGGGGCATCACATCCTGCCGGGGGTTCTGGGGAAGCACCGGGAGGAGGGGGGTTCCGGGGAGCGGCCCCCGGGACTGGACCCTGAACCTGAAGGGCGGGAGGTGGAGCCACAGCAGCAGGAGCCCAGCAACAGCTCAGCATCTGTCCAGGACCAGAGCCCGCAAGGCGTCCTCCAGAGCGATGGGACAGCAACCTTACTCAGGAGGTACGGACCCCCGGCAGGAGCCCCCCCCTCGGAGCCCGACCGCAAGGTGTCCGCCGGCGGGCCAGAGGATGCTGCACCCGGCTGGCTGAGCTCCGACACAAGCCGGGACCTGACGGAGCGGCGGCACGTCTTCACCTCCAGCTTCACCCTCATCCAGCCAAAGAGCAGCAGCTCCCAGAGCCACCGGGACCTGACGGCGCTGAGGGAGCTGCCCGCCGAGTGCCCCGGCCGGCCCCTCAACGGCCTCATCTTCTCCACCGAGGTCCCGCTGAGGGGCCTCGCCGGCTGCTCCACGTCCCTGCGGAGCTCCAGGAAGCACAGACTGAGCCTGGACCACAGCGGCACCCTGGGGGCCCACAGCCACACCTGGACCCAGAGGAGGCCGACCAATGAGAGCAGAGAGCCGGCCAGGAAGGAGGCGGGAGCGGGCTGCAGCAGGAAGGTGGTCCGGCACCAGATCAAACGGGTGGTGGACAACCTGGAGCAGGTTCTCAGAGCGCTGAGGGACGTTCACCAGGAAATGAGCGAGGTAATGTACGGTTCTTGTGTTCTGTTTTATTACCAAATAGTAGTTGTGCTCCCAGTATTAGTCATCACACAAAGAGATTTCTGCAGGTCTTTCATCCTGTAGGAACTAGGCGCTTTAAAAAAAAACCCCAACTAAAACCTTGAGGAGATGTTACAGCAGTGGAAACCAAATCCAACTTCCTCGACAGAATTCAGCAAACAATCCAAAAGTCAGCAGCTGCCTTCGATAAATATTCACCAAAGCGATTCTGTCGGCTGTTTTCAATTATCCCCAGAACTCTGCGTTCACTCTGTGTGCTACGTTCTCTACAGCAGTGAGACAATACTTATGTCCCATTAGCGTGATGCATCCAGAGGCAAAGCGGCCACCTTCCTCTCTGCAACCCCCCCCCCCCCCCCCCCCCATCTCTCCTCCAGAGCTCTCCCTCTTCTCCTTATGGACAGATGCTGCTCCGCACACAGCTGGATGGCATCCGAAGTGTTTTTATAATCCACTCGGGTATCAGTTTTCCCTCATCCTTTAAAAGTGACTCTTTAAATCGCACGCTCGACCTGCGTCCGCAGGGTCCGGGCTCGACCTGAGGCGGTAACCCGTGTCGTCTCCAGCTTTTCCTCCTGCGACACCGCGAACAGAACGCAGATAAAAGATCGGATATAAAAGAGAGCAGATGAAGGCATAACGTGCAGACGACGTGCCGGTGAACCTCACATTTTCACAAAAGAGCCCCCCAAAAAAGATCAAAGGAACCAAAAGGCACGGAAGACTTTGGTCGCATATTTATTTCAAAGCCTTGTTTTATCATTCCGTTGCATGAGAGGCAGCGTTTGTCGATCTTATTTAATAATCGATCACGGTTGTGAACGGTGAACGGTGGGTCTTGAAAGAAAGTCTGGAAAGAGACAAGACAAATATTAAAGCAACGCTAAAAGTCCTCTTTCTCACCGGGCCGGGGAGGGAGGGAGAGAGGGAAACAAAAGGGAGCTCGACCATGAATATTCTAGTGATTCTCTGCTTAAGGCACTTTGACAGACACAAAAAAAAAATGCGCCGTGACTTAGAACTTCAAGCAAAAAAAAACAAAAAGAAAAACAGCAACAACAGCCGACCTCAAAGAGTCAAGCTTAAATGAGTGAGTCTCCAACAAGAAATGTCTCTTAGCACTCATCAGCACTATATGCGAAGACCTGAGGGGTCAGAAAACATTGTTTTTAATAAACACTCTTGGGAGCAGCAGCAGCAGAAAAACCGGCGGGTCCTCCTCCTCTTTTATCTCTCCTGATTTCCGACATTAACAAGCGAGACCTGCCCAAAGTCACTTGATGTGCACATATGCTGCACTTCAAAGTGATATGGAGTGCCTCGCCCATAGAGCTGTGATGTTTAAAAAAAAAAAAAAAGAAAAAGAAAGGAAAAAAAAGACAAACCAGGTCATCCTTTGACTTCGGTGAGGATGTTGTTGAACACGGGGAACAAAACAATAATTCATCTACCGCAGCAGGGGCGGGAGATTTATTTGTGCACATACAGCAGGTGAAGAGACGGGTCAAACCTTTTCAGCACAGCAATTTCCTGCTTTCTCTCCATCCTCCATCATTATGTGTGTGTGTGTGAGTGTGAGTGTGTGTCTGTGTGTCCGTCCACTCCTTAAAGCCAACAGTGTTTGTGTTAAATATTAATGAACACACGTACTGGGGGGGGGATTAAATGTCTTGCATATAATTTCATTCACTGACTCACATGTGTTAATGCATATTCTCTGTTTACCGTCTGTTGCCTTCGGTGTAATGTTCTGCACAGCGTGTAAGAATCCATCTAAATCAGTCCCACACACTCCCTGGAACAGTAATCTCCTCCTCCACCTTCCTCCCCTCCTCCTCCTCCTCTCTTTGCACTAAGTTGTTGCTCCAGTGACAGGCACGACGAGTGGAGCCAAACCTCCCATCTGAGATCTAAACGATTGCAAAATGAAACGATTGCAGAAATGTCAAACACGATGAGCAGAAGGAAAAAAACTTCCAATATCACCCCCCGCTGTTACCACAAAGAGGCTGCCGATTGGACCCGTGCAATAATCTTGTTAGTGATGACTCCTGCTGGAAGAAAGGGCTTTAGATTAAAACAGTGGAGGGTCCAGGTGGAATCAAGGCTTTAAGCTGCTGTGATGATGTAAATGCAGCGTTCAGCCGCGGCTTGGGATTTCTCCTCTCTTTACCCTCATTTCCTGTCACGACTGCACTCCTGCGGTTTATTGTGTTGGGCGATGAATGAGAATGAATGAGGATAAAAAAAATGCTATTAATGCGATAAGTCTTTAAAAAAAAAAAGTAACCAGATATCCTCTTGCTGCAACTGTAAGAATTTCCTAATCACCCTTTTCATGTCAAGCAAAGCTGATTTCTCTAAAAGGAGAATTAGTTCCAGTAGCTCCTACATTACCCATAATCCAGTTTGTCTTTCATTAGACCCTTCCAGGCCTGATAATCATCAGAATCCTCATAACCGTTTTGTGTCTCAGTCCTCCTGCGGAACCTTTTTCAAGGCCCCAGACTGATGTATTGCTGTCGACGTCACAATGATAAAAATCAGGGGGGTGTTTCACATTATGCAACATCATTCAAGGCCCAAAAGTCAGCTCCATGATGAATAAAAACATGCCCTATGCTGAGCTACAACGTGACTAATTGTACAAATCTGTGCCCCTTTCGCACCTTTTGCCTCTCAATAACCACTCTGTCCATTTATCTCCGCCTCAGTGCGTACATCCATTCTTTTGACGTGATTAACCAAAGACAGAATGCTTTGTGGGAAAATATCAAATGACAAAGCGACATGTTAGAAAATCTAATAAAATATAAATAAATGAAAGATAAGTGGCATTGACAGAAAATAAATGTGTGACTGAAGCAGAGATCAATTACCTCAGTACCTCACGCTGCCAAACAGCATGTCTGGGCAAAGTTATCAAGTTACACGCTGGAAAATAAGAATTTATCCTCTGGCATTTGTCAGTGTTTTTAAATATCACAGTTGACAACGAGCCATGCAAACTGTCTCGTTTTGACATCGTTTAAACTTGAATCACACTATATTTATGACAAATGAATAATATCACTGTTGGGTGAAAAGATATTTCATTAAAAGCACGCTCATTATTACGGCACCGTGAATGATAACAGGCCAGGGTGTTTCATTTCAAAGCCGACTGATTTTGTTGTTGCCGTTGGTTTTTTTTTGAGAAGATAAATTTGCAAACGTAACTGGTTACAATTACAAGCTACCCTTTTCAAATAGAAATGTCACTATTTCAGTTACTTTATCAAAGTAATGTAACTAGTTACATATGACTTCTCAAAGTTTTTAGTAAATGTTCTCAACTGTTGAGAGCTGACAGTGTTGAGATTTCAGCAGTACTCCAAACAGAAAGACAATTCAACTCGAAGGCAAGTGGTGAGGAGCATCAGAATAGCATCAAACTTTCGTCTGTTGTGGAGGGAAACAGAAATAGACGGTGCTCATCCAAAGCAACAAAAATAATTTTACTAAACATAAAGCCAAGCCTTTTTTAAACAAAAAATGGTCAGATGTAATTAAAATTCTAATCATGACTAATTCCACAAGTAACTCCAATGTAATCACACATTTTTCCAGCCATGTAACTACAATTGTCTTTATTTATTTTTTTATAATTAAATTATGTAACAACGTCACATGTAACGTGTTACTCCCGAACGCTCATGCAATCTATCCAGTCTAATTACTCTCTCTCTCTCTATCTCTCCCTCTGTGTGTGTGTGTGTGTGTGTGTGTGTGTGTGTGTGTGTGTGTGTGTGTGTGTGTGTGTGTGTGTGTGTGTTTAAAGGTGGTGCAGCAAATTGAGTTTCTGACCTCCACCATCGATCTGGACGAGGACGAGCCGCAGCAGAGCGCCACAGGTGGGGGAAGAAGCAGCGAGCCTGCCGGCGACGGCCGCGGCTCCCGCTCCGCCCCCGGCGAGGCGACCACCAGACGCTGTCGTCCGAGACCCGCGGAGTGCGAGGACAAGCCGGCGGTGCCGGATTCGTGCTCGCCACTCATAATAAATCAGCACGGCGGGGGGCGGTCCCCTCCCGCTGTGCTGCTGAGCACCGTGACTTCCGGGTTTCTGACGGACAGGAAGCGAAGCCCCCGCTTCACTTCCGCTCTGCAGTCCGACTGGCCGCAACAGCAGCACAACGACCCCCAATCCCCTCCTCGGAACGACCCCCCGCCGTCCTCCCTGAGAGAGCTTCCAGTTCGGCCACCCACCCCGGGACTCTCCCCGCTGACGGTCAACTTCCACCACCCCAGCAGCCCAGCTTCTCCGCCTCACTCCCCCTCCCCCTCCGCCTCCTCTTCCTCACCCTCCTCCACCTCCTCCATCAAGGTCTCCCCTCCCTCCCCCCTCCGGCCGAAGCCTCAAGCGCGCCCCACCCTTTGCCCTTCTGTCATCATAGAAAACAAGACGAGGACTCGGCAGCCCCCGGAAAGCGGTCAGCCCTGCCCTCCGCTGACCGCAGCCCGGACCCCGTCCTCCAGCGACGGAGATCCAGCATCCTTCGCGGGGCCCATCAGCAAGCTGGGCCCCACCGTCTCAAACGCCAGGCCGCCGGTGTCGCAAGATCGACAAGGTCGCAAGCCTCCTCCGTACCCCCACCAGGGAGCCTCTGAGCTGACAAAGAAAGCAAAGGAGCCTCGCAAGGCTCCCCCCTATCCCGAGAAGAGAAGGCTGCTCTCGACCACAGTGTGAGACAGAAAACGCAGCGGGGGTTGCGGCGGCGGCGGCGGCGGCGGCGGCGGCTGAGTGAACAGAAGCACACACTCGCAGGAGGAACGGGGAGAGAGTGAGTCAAGCACTCGCCAAGTTTCCAAGGTGACAAGACGCAGACACCACTCGGGGTGAGTATGTCAGGGAGAACAGCTTGGCTCTGCAGCCGTTCCTTTCTCCTCCTCCTCCTCCTCCTCCACTACTACTTCTTCTACTTCTACACAATTCTCCAGGGTGCATATATATATAGGATGAACGTGCACAGGACACACGGTAACATCTGTCTGGGTTAATGCTGTGGCAACAAGAGCCCGCTGCTCACTTCTTCACCCCGCAAACCCCCACCGTCAAAGGGCAAGAGGAGAGCGGCTAATTAGCAAGAAATATGAAGGAGATTAAAATTAATGCAGAATGTCAGGATAAAGTAAGAAGAAGAAGTCATTATCGCACCGCCGCTACAGGTGCATTCCAGACACATCAGCTCAAATATATCAGCAATTTTTTATTTTTTATTTTTTTGGTGGGTGGTACATAATTGCTGTGTAACTAGAATAGCTCTGCCGACTACAGGAACCTGATATGCCAGATGGAACACTTCCTAAATACTTTTGGATTTTTATTTTCTCCTCTCACATATCCATCTGGTGAAGAGCCCACACAAAGCGTTAGACAAAGCCTCTCAGTCTATACCGCCTAAAGGTGTGAGAGATTAGCCAGATTACTGCAGTCCAATGGGTTGGGGGGCCTCCCATCGCTGCGCCGCCATTGGCCGCAGTGCTCAACCAAACTCTTGCCAGAGAGAGTTGGGGGTTGCAGCGACTGTGCATGCCGTCCATGGAGAAAAGCCTCAGTTCGATCCTCTTATAATACTGCTCACTTTTGATAAAACAACCTCCACTCCAGCGTCCACGCTAATCTCTTAAGCATCAGCATCAGGTCCCGCAAATGCCTCCCGTCTTCATCCCTTGTCATCTTTTTGAGGAGGTGGGGGGGCTTTTAAGAGCAGCTATCGGCAGTTGCTTGCTGGTTTCGTCACAAATCAAGGAGGCTTTTTGAGACAAATAGAGAAAGCGTTCCGAACACTGGGTAGCGGGAGAGATGGGTGAGATTTCCGAGGTGAAGTCTGAGCAATGCAGGAACTAGTGTTGTAGTACTCGAGATTGGTCTTGGTCACTTTTTAAGGATCTCCGTCTCATCTCAGACTCTGAGGCATTTTGACTCATTCTTGTCTCTGTCTCGGACTGGGTGGATTCTGGATTTTTGATCAAGACTGGTCAAGACTCAGGCAGCGCTGCACTGACAGATAATAGCAGAAAAGAAAGCTTTTGTTTCACCACCTCATCCCCAGAGCCATGCAGAACTTTGAGGTCTTTCACTACCACCATGAGTGAGATGAGTGTACTTTTGGTTTAGAGTTTAGATATTAAAGGTTTTACGCATTTATGGTCTTAGTCTTGTTAAGTTAGTCAAAGTTAAAATTCCCAGTCATTGTCACATCCCGAAGGATGTCATATTTGTCCTCTGCATTTAGCCCATCCCCTGAGGGAGCGGTGGGCAGCAGCAGTGCCACGCCCGGGATTCACTGGGTGATCTAACTCCCCAATTCCAACCTCGAATACTGAGTGCCAAGCAGGGAGGCGATGGGATTTGGTATGACCTAGCCAGGGATCGAAACCACAACCTATCAGTCTTAGGGCGTCCATTCTACCACAAGACCACTGAGCTGACCGTTGTCACGGTCTTGACCTACAAATGCCTATGCCTTGTCTCGATCTCAATACTTTCTTGTCTTGATAATGTCTCGGTTGGTGCAGTCTTGACAACAACACTAGCAGGAACATCGCTTTGGCCTTGGTGGTGGAGAAAGAAGTCAGAGTAGTAACGTAAGGTGTGATGGATGCGAAGAAATGAAAGGTTCTGTAATACGTGGGGCTTAGCGTGAGACCAAGACGAGTGACTGTGGGCCGACTGGGTCACCGTGTCAGTGCCTCAGCGTAACGTAAGCAGTAGCAGCAGCTGGCCCTCCGACGTACCCTTCATCAGGCTCCGGGTACTAGAAAAATCCCATCTCCTTTGCTGCCTCCGGCTTGACCGACCCGTCCACAATCCCCATCTGTTCCCCTGCGAATGTCAGGAGATGCAGAGAAGAGGAAATGGGCTTGGGTGGGCAGAGGAAAGTGGAAAAAACAACAACAAAAAAAACAAAACATCGCCAGCTAGATTGATTGCACAAATACAGGGCAGTAAATCAATGGCTCATTTATCCAGGTCAAGGAAGGTTTTCCAGAAGAACCCCCGTGAATGTCAGAAACCTTACGCAGCTTTTTATGACCAGAGAAGTGTGAAAATCAATTAAAACTCCAAATGCTCTGAAATGACCCCCTCTTCCCTTCGCTGCGTCAGGATCGCAAAACAAATCCAGTTTCCTGTTGGGGAAGAGTTGAATCTGAAATGGCCCATGAAGACGTGTCGCAGCTGCATGAATAAATCATCAGCATGCTAGTGGCTCACCTATATTAGGCTGTAAATACAGGAAACACATCCTCTGACTGCTCATAGCATGTACTTTTTTGAAAGAAATTCATTGTGACATTGTTGTGGTGTGCAACACTAATTTGAGATTCCAAAACATGAGCTTGTTAGGTTTGAGAGGTGTCATCCTGATGTTTCGCACAATCTGTCTGTCATCAGCATACATCAGCAATAAATCCAAAAAAAAAATCATCCACTGATTAGAGTGTTGAGATTTCTGGTATAACTTATATTTAAAGCTTGTCTGTTCAAGAAATGTTGGTTTACATTCTATTATTATTTTCCTAAGATGATATATAGTTTTTTTCTAGTTCATCATGATTGATTTGTTGGGATGTAAAATCAGCTACTTTTTTTTATATAAAGTGAAGTTAAATGACACTGAAATGTACTAAGGCGAAAAGTGTCGGCCTGAAGTTAAGTTAGCCAAAAGTTAACTTAAACCTTGGTTAGAGATATCGACATGACTTTTTTTCTCTTGTTGAACTCCCTGCATGCCTCTGTCTGAAATGAACTAGAGCCGCGGGGAAAGTCAGCAGAGAAACAGTCTCATATATTCTCGTGGAGCTTCCTGTGAATGCTCTCATTCGTCTATGTTTCTGTTATCTCAGGGCAAACGGAATCAAAATCAATCGGACTTAGTCTTGTGTTTGTGAAGACGGTTTTGCCCCTTTATCCCAGGGATTTTGTCCGTTCGTGACTGACTGACTGCATCGTGCATCCAAAGTTGATTTCATAGCAAAAACAATTATTGTTCCGCTGTTGGAGTTAAAAAGAAACGGCATTACCATAGCCTGGCAACCCTGATTATATCCCTGATATCCATTAGTAAACAACTGTTTCAACAGGCCGTTGAGACATTTCAGACTTGAGTGAACAGTTGGACCGACTGATCAAGTCTCATGCCGGGGGTCACTGATCTGCCCCTTTAATGCATGCCCTCATAATCTGAGCCAGCGCTTGGCAGCAGAGCGTCCACATATTTTCCTGATGGCTGCATTGTTGGAAGGAGGAGCTGAAAGAAAACATCTGGTACCAGATGGTCAACAGGAGCAGCGATACAGGGCGGAGGTTTTAGGATGACAGCATGCAGGCAGCAAAGGGAAATGGGCCTTAAACAAAGAGATATTGTTACGCTACGGAGGCGTATGACTCAATGGAACGACCATCTAGAGAGCAGATATTGTCATACGCTCACCTAATGAGGCTTCCAAAGTATAAATGGGCCTGTAGACAAGTGTCTGTAGGACCTTTTGATAATGAGATCGCTGGGAGTCTTCAGGCGCAGAACGGTTTCTCTATTGCACATTTTATCATATAGAATGTGAGATGAATGTCATATGATGTTAAGATTATTTTTTAAGACGTCCCACTTTTTGTATGGATGAACTTTCTTTGCTTTGTAGTCAAGTGTCAAACATTTAATGGTCCCATTTGACTCAAAATGTGTTTTCTAACAATAGAATGTGACTTCAGCCTGTCAGTGAACTCTTCAGGAATGAGAGAAGCCCATTTTTTATTCATTTTGCTTGCTCCACCATTTAGGTGAGACAGGCAGTTCCAGAATTAAGGACTTTCTGATGTCAAAGAGTTTTTGTTCCAAACTTTGAGACAACCTGGTTTGTTTTCTTCAGAATGAGCGAGCTCTTTCAAAACAGTTTTCCAGAGATCTATAGGTTTTATTTTTCAATTTCTTGTGATGCTCATCTCTTAAGAGTCCGGGATGAAAAACACAGATGTGGAAATGGGTGCAGTATGGGACCTTTGAAACGATCTAAAGCAAATTTGAGGACAGTCATGATTACTGGATTTCCCCCTAGCTTAACATGAGATGAATAAATCCCTCTTGACTCCGTATCTGCGTAAGCCCACAACAATCAGCGGCCCATACATTCCCATATGTGCCTCAGGATTTAATGGATCCACCCGGCAAAGCCCCTTTCCCCTTAGAAATTACCAAGAAACAATAGCAGCTCTTTATCTCACGGAAACATTTATCCCAGTGCCGTGTATGTTAATAGAGTGCACGGGGAGAGAATGCCTCTCCCAATCGTTTTTTGAATTTAAAGTTCGGCGAGATAAACTTTCAACAGCGACCTATTTGTATGGAGAAACAGTTTCGGACGGCTGCGGGTAAATTAAGAATGCGGCTTATAAGTAGCGGTGCTAAAGTGACATGACGGCTGCATTATATCAACTGCGCCATGTTCGGCGTGACCTCGGCGTGACACAGCTCAGAATATTTAATGACTGCGAGGCGGTGCCGCAATGCCTCCTTTCTTTTCATGTTTACCCTCTAACGAAGCTGTGGGATGTTCAATCGTAGTCGCGACTTGACCAGAAAAATAAATGAATGAATAAATAAATAAATAAACCCACAACATCATCTTTTCAGAAGAGTGACAACTTGACTTTACTGAAACATCGCAATGCATTTCATCATCAATCAGAGCAACTGGGGAATAGAAGAAAAAAAAAAAGGAAACATGTTAAGACACAGGTAACACTTCTTCTGTGTTCTGGACTTTTTCCTGAGGGGGAACTCTCAGGGCTGTTTCGCACAGATTGAGCATTTCCACTTGTCGAGATCCCCTCTGGACAGATGAGAGAAGTCCAAACGCAGACACGAAAAACAACGTGCGAATCTCAGCGAGTAATCCAGCCGTCGGAGTTAAATCTAGAAAATCCTCCAATCAGAAATCAATTCCCTGAACTCATCTGTAGCTTTGAGAGACTGGGATCAATGCGAGGAAGAAAGGGAATCCCACTCGCTTGTATGGAGGCGAAGGGAGGGCGCAGAGAGATGAAAGCAAACCATCGCAGTAAAGGAGTCATAATTACGTGGCAGCGTCTCGCTCTCTCTCTTTCTCTCTCTCCTGTATTCATTTTCTTTTTAAGGTTAAAACCCCAGATAGCCTCAGAGGGAAATCATAGAGAATAACGGTATGATGGCTGCAAGATGACTTTATCATAAAGAGCACAGGAACTGAACAGAGAATAAAAAAAAATAAGTAACCCAGTCATACCCTCTCTCTTTTCTATGCAATGAATTCACAATGAGGGTTCATAATAAACCAACGGGAGGGGGAGGGGAGTGGGGCGGGTCCAAAAATATATTTTAATCTTCAGTGTATTTATCTCATCATATCGTGTTTTGAAGCTTCATTCTGCTCTATTACAAGAATACCTCCTGGCCAGAGCAGCGAAACATAACAAAAAAGTGTTACTAATTGGTGATTTGGGGGATTGAATGCGCGCTCACAGATATCCGGAACAGAATGAGATTGAGGAAAATGTAATTGTTTCTGTGAGTGTGTGATGACGCTGCAGGGGGTGGGGGGGGGATTACTCATTCCCCCCTCAGGATTACACAAGATGGATAAGTCTGTCCCTAAGCTAAATGTGTTATCTATACTCTACAAGCCCCACAGACATCAATCCCTCTATACATCAGCATACATTCCCCCCGTGGATCAGAGCAGATTTGCTCTCTGGAAATCTTGCAGTCTCGCCAACGACCATGGAAGCGCTTCATCTTGTGGCGGAATTCAACTACAACGTCATTTGGTATGAAAAACTAACGCTCTCTTAGCTGTACTTTTCCCCCGTCGTCACAAGCAGTAAATAAATCTAGAGTAAAAAAAAACCCACCAGATCATTAAATGGCAGAAGCCACACCACTTTCATCCTACCGCCCATTTCATTTATTTTAGTTATCACTCAAGACAAACTCCCTCAAACCCGTCCTTCATTGCGTGAGAAGCTGAAACGCAGAGGCTCCGCCCAGAGGTCCCCCTGATTGGTTGAAACGTGACTGGGACTCGAACCAGTTACAGCTCGTCGTGTCGCGTCCGTCCAATGACCGTCACTTTGGCCAGCTGGGCGTTGAACTTTGCAGCATTGTGGGTCACTGGAAATCAAACAAAGCGGAAAATGTGTAATTGAAAGACTTGAAAAAAAAAACTGTCTTGTTGTCTTGTCCCTGCAAAGACTGCAGTCGGAGACCAGCAGGTGCAGTCTGACGTGCTGCCTGTGCAGATCAGACCAGCAGACATACAACAACGCCCACACTTTCGTATGACGAGAGTGAGAACTGCAGCAGTTTCGCACAGAAGCCGAGTGATAAGAGGCCGGATAAGACTCATCATTTCCTTACTGCGCTCGTCTGGTTTGTGGGGGTTTGACCAACGGTCGCATGACTTGTGCTGACGTGCAGAAATGTGCGATTTCAAACTTTTGCTATCCACGTGTGAGTTGTTCATCGGAAGCCCACCGTGTTTCCTCTAGTGGCAGGAAATATAATAAAATGAGTACTTGCTTAATCAGCATGTATGTCATTAAATTGCAGCCAGGGTGGTTAATTGACCTTCCTGCAGACAGCAGGTGATTCCAGAGTCACTTTGTAAACTTGTAAAAATGTTTTCAACCAGCTAAAGGCCACCGATGTTTTAACAAAGTTTTGAAAAGTGGTGGGGAAATACAGTCGTCTCCTGCAAGGGGGAGTTGCCCTTTAAGTAACCAAAATGCTAATGTTTCCATGATATTACAAGTTATTTATTTTCAGTGAATAAGTGATAGATTTTATATACCTGCATATTCAGTGAAGATGTAGCTGTGTTAGTCAATGAATAATTTATAAAGTTGAATTCAGAGACTCGCACAACCTACATTGCACCTTCCGTTCAAAGAGTCCAAACCCATTAGCAGAATACCGCATAATGCAACTGCTACTTACAGTAAAACTTTAGGTTTTATTTTTACTAGCTGAAAAAAATATTATTGAATGTATGCATTTACGTATGAAATGATGTGTTTTTAAATACATTATCAAAACTAATCAAACAAAACTTGGCACGACTGGCACGACAGTGCGTGTTCATCGATGGTAGCTCAACAGCTCCCCCTTGTGGAATGCCTGCAGCTTACCTCAAGGAACCTCTGCGTTTCAGGGACTTTCTGCAAGCCGATTTCGCTGCCAAGTTATTTAGCTACACCGTAACTGTTGAGAGGTTTTTGATTGGAAGGGTTTTTTTTTTCTCTCCCCTCAGGTCACGCAGCAGCAAGATTATCTTCCAGTCTGTGAACGTTTTCAGGTTTACGAGTCTCTTAAGCTTCTGTTCTTTTGCGTCTAATCAGCTAAAAATGGCGGTTTGAGTAAATTCCCTTGCGACTTTCTGAATCCTGTTAATCGCAGTCAGGACCTCGGGCCAGAAACAGTGTAACATGATGAAACATGGAGAGATTGGAGAAAGAGGAGTAGGGACAGACAGGTTGACATGGCGAGTTGGGAGGGCGGTTGATTAAACACTTGTAAATGCAATCCATTTCTCACCTGTTGTGTCTCCCACGACAAATTCCTCTGGTTTCAGCTCCTTCTCACCTTGTCCTGAATCTGAAGTCTGCGACTAGGGAGCAGGTGGAGGAGTAGAAGGAGGTGGGAAGATGGGAGGAGAAAAGGAAAATGAATTAGAAAAAAAAAAAAAATAATAGCATGAGAGGAGGCACAGACAAACAACTTTTTTTTTTTGCAACAAATTGGCCAGGAAGTGGGGCGGAGGTGATGACAAGGTCAAGCGGCAGCGGCGCGGGGGTGACAGGTGCGCTGGGTTATTTTAGCGTCGTCGCAAAGTCATTTTCTTGCTTTTTTTTTTGTCTCCGGCTTGCAGGGCACAGAGCCAGAAGAGGAGGAGGGCAAAAAGTGTGCTCTCACTAATGGCTGAGCGTCAGGACTGTCCTTGCTGGAGTAAAGAGGCATGTCACGGTTTGCCTCACTCCACTGATGAGCACCTCGGACCTCGGCGAGGTCAAACACGGCCTAAATGTTAACTTTCCACTGGACGACGTGCACAAAGTGCAACGAGTTTGACCTCCAACAGGAATAAAGGTTTTATTGTACCGACGCTCTGGCTTGTGTGTGTTCGTCTTTGATGGTGAAATGTGCGCGTGTGCCAAGAGTTTTTCCGAATACATGAAAACACAGCGTCCAACTGAGGCAAACTAATTATTTGTCACGCTGTGTGACTGACGAGACCCCGTCAAGCCTCAGTAAGGAGAATCTTAACAGCCAAACGATGACAGAATGAATGAAGACGTTGTCTCGGTTCTTTGAGCTGTCGCTCACTCAGTCGGGGAAAAAAGCTTTGAGGTTTGTCATGTGTCACACTTGCAGAATTGCACCTGCAGTTTGCAGGAAGTGATGCAATTCAGGCACCAGAAAGTAACAAGGATGAGGACATAAGATGTGCATCTTATTATTCTCAAAATAATAACCCAGAAAAACCTTCAACGTGGCCAAAGAGAAAACACAGAATAACACTTTTAAAAGATTAATCAGAATTCCAAAGAAACTGCGATAGTTTCATCTTCTGCTGTCTGACCTGCTGATGATGATGTGCCGGAATATAATAAGGACGATGCCTTTAAACAGAGAATTAAAAGCCTCAAGTTTCTTGACATACATATCAAGATATGATATTATAGCATTGGAGATGTGCTCTCTGATCACTGCATTAAATCATGCAATATTAATAGCTAATATTCCAGCGCATCCAAAACATTTTCTGTGAAACGCTCTCCTTGGTGGTTCACCGGAGAAACGAATTCATTCTCACAAGAGAGAGAAAATTAGCATCTGGTGAAGTCTTTCAATACTTACGTATGCATTGGCATATTCAACTTTGGCTCCCTTGAGTTCCACTTTGAACTGCGTGAAAAACAGATAAGATCTACCTGAAGGCCTGGAAGGACACAGAGAGAAACGTGTTCAGAACATACAGGCATTTATATGCAGCCGCTTATTTATGAAGTTATTAAGTGAGTGTTGGACATGAATAGGTTGAAGCAAGTGTGGTTGGAAACATGCTGAATTAAGGGAGTGAGAACTTTGGTGTGTGTGTGTGTGTGTGTGTGTGTGTGTGTGTGTGTGTGTGTGTGTGTGTGTGTGTGTGTGTGTTCGTCTGACCTCCACACAGAGCAGGAAAACATTCTGTCGTCGTCGCTCAGACCCACGCTCATCATCCAGTGCTGTTTGAAGTAAACAGGAGAGGTCATGCAAACTCTATCAGAGTACAAATCAATCAACGATGAGGCTGGAGATGAAATCTGATGTAGGTGGATCACCACTAGTTGGCGCCAGTGAGCAAAACCATACTGAATTAAGACAAACCCAGAGAAAGTTACCAAACTTTGCAACAAAATGGTAATACTACTATTTTAAGTGTTTTGCATTGTGTCTTTTAAAGTGATGGCTGTTTCAGACGTATGGAAAATATTTGATTTCAAAGAGTCAAATTGAGCTCACTGAAAGACATGGCACACAAGAAAATAAACAAAGTTGATCTGGTCTTACTATTATGCATTAATACCACTTTGACAACTGCAAATCCTGGTTTATTATGACAAAAATATGCATTCCGCAAACAACGAAGTTATAATGCGCTCGGGCAACTTTGCTGTACGAGACAAACACTGTACAAAGAAAACTGTAGACGTGAGCTTTAGAATCCAAGCGGAGGCAGTGGATATGATATCAAGGTTGTAGTATAATAACTTATTTATTCCACTGGCAGCCAATAATGATACCCTGAAGCAAAACGCCTGAGGGCTGCGGCAAAACAGATGGATGATGCATAATAAAAATATCTATCACAGTCCCATTAGGTGTCTTGTGCTGAGCCTGAGCCTGTGTCTGTGTGTGTGTGTGTGTGTGTGTGTGTGTGTGTTTGTGTGTGTGTGTGTATGTCTATGGCTGCATTCAGACTGCAGGCAAATCTTATTCCAATCAGATTCCTCGTCAAGTCAAATTTTTGGCCCGACTGTACCCACTGTTTTTAGTAAGTGTCCAAATGGGATCTGGCTCTGTTCAGACAGGGTCACATCTGAGAGGTTGCTGTAGCAACGACGTCGGAGCGGAGGTCACGGACAGTCAAAACCAATTGGTGTGTTTGGAGCTGTTCAGACTGAGACGCATCTGCCCAAATGCGATTTGAAACGACCTCCCAAAGGTGGTTTCAATCCGTTTTGCAAAAATCAGATTTCATGTGATTTGTGACTGTTCAGACTACAAAAGATCAATCTGGATGGGCTAAAACTCAAATTTTGGCTGGCAGTCTGAACGCGCCCTATCGCTTCCCTCAGAGCCTGAGCCGATTGGAGCACAGAGCTCTAAATTGGTGCAAATCAAAACACCTGGCCAGTGTTCTGTGAGGTGACTCTTCACCATTTGCTCTCTTGCTTCCTGGGGACAACGGTGCATCTTGGGCACGTCATATTTGTTCCTGTGTTGAATATTCAGTTCAGTTCTTGATATTTATTTTCAATAAATTAAATATTTATTTTGTAAAGCCTTAAACCGTGTGCTTCCACGGTTCTGACACGGCTGTTAAGCCAGGTCGGGTCAAATCCATCATGAGGCAGACAAAGACCGAACGGAGGAACTCGACTGTCTTCACCGTCAGGTAGGAAATTATTTAAATTAATTATTCACAGAGTAGCCAAAAAAGTATACAAACAAAAACGAATATTGTCAGTCTCTGTGAAAGGCAGGGCAGTTATAAAACCTGTCTGACACAACTCATCAGCAAGCAGCCTTGCTCTCTTTACTGACTCTAGTACCAGTTTCATCAGGATGTTGGATAGAAACAATGTGTTTTCAAGGTATTTTTAAGTAATTTTAAGAGATCAGACCAGTGAAACTAGAAAACCACCCAACAAAGAAAGACGAAAGCAGTGCACCTGACAGACAGGAAGGGCACTCACCTCATTGGTTCCCCCCTGTGAGGCATAAGTGAATGAACATTTGTAGTCGCTCTGAAATGAGAGAGCAACATGGTCTTTTAGTGAATGCAAGCATTAATGTGAACATTGCTGCCATGACTTGGGCATCAACTCCGATCCGCATTTGCTCTAAAAGGTTTATGATTTGTTCTACATCAGAAGTGAAACCGACTAGTTAATTTATTTGAATATTATTTCCGCACAATTGTTAAACTTGGGATATTTAAAGGATATTAGTTTAATATAACTTAATATCTTATCACCCATCGTGCAAACTCAACGCTGTCGGCAATATATCTGCGTTTGTTCGAAATTATTTAAACAGTGTTACAATTAGCTGCCGTTAAACAAGTCTTTCTGTCGCTGCCAGGCAAAAAAAAAAAAAAAAACCGACAGCCAATGAAAGACGCCGTTGTGGCAGCCTCGCGGCGACGTGTCAGCCTGTTATGGGCTATGTCGTCATCATGCCGCGACGAATACTGACTGCTATGTAGTGCTAGAATGTAATAGAATGTAGTTCTTTGTTTCGCGTTATCAATAACATTGAGAATATTCATTGATTCAACAGTGGAATGACACCTGCTGCACATTTAACTACTCGGAAAGTTCAACAACAAAAACATTCTCCTGCCTCCTGCTGACACCACATTGGCTTGAGCTGCGACAACAAGGAGAACTTAAGCATCGACGGAGAAATTCTCACTCACATTTAGCATCAAGGGTTAGCATAACTGCATTCAAGTTTTCGGCTAGTCTTTGTATGCAATATTCAATAATAAAATCGATGGGAATTCCACTAACTTACAATCTCCTTAGTGAAAGTCTCCACCACTCCCCCTGGTTTAATGTCTAAATCCACTGTCTTGGTGGAGTCAGCGGAAGCATTAACCGGGACGATTGCAGCGATCAGTGCACAAGCAGCTAAACTCAGCAGGCGAACAGCGATGAAGTTCGTTTCATTGGCCATTTCGTCTGTCTTCTTTCTTCTTGCTCCGAAGCTGTCGTGAGCTTGGTAAATCTGTAGTCAGGAGTACCCGCTGAATTGAGTGACGACCGCCGTCGCGTCGTCTTCTTCTTCGTCCTCCTCCTCTTCTTTTGCTTTTGGCATCGTCGGGGCTCATTACTGCCACCATCAGACCGGGGTGGTTCGCCTCTCGTGGAAACGTAAATATATGTTGAAATAATAATTCCAGAATCAAACTGCTTGCTCAAGAGCATTTGTTTTATTACAAGCCTGCATAAATGTAATTATCATGTATTACCTGCAGACAATGAACAGTATGACTTTTGGCCACGGAGTGGCGCCCTTGCACAACCATTTGAACGTCATCATGTCTATGCTTTGCATATTGTATATTCTATGTCTGCATTTTTTTTTAAAAAAAGAAGAAAAAGATACATCAACCTAACTACATATATATTTTTAATTGTATTTTTTTCCCAGATTTTTCTTATTTTTAAAATCTGTCCATCTTTTAAACAAAAGCAATGAACAATAACGAACCAATTTTGACGTCCTAATATTTCCTATAACAAGTAACAGAGACATGGAGAATACCTAAGCATACAGGACTGTAGAGTTCACACTCCAGCTCGAAACCCCAGCGACCTATAATTTTATCCAAACATGGCCCCCCTGTGGATCCAACACCATCTTTGGTTGGAAAGTCTTGGAGGTAATCCGCTGATGGGAATTTAAGCGTGACAGTAGACCAGGGCAGAATCTCGTTGACCACCCCACGTGGTGTTTGCTCAGGGCAGGATAACTTGCTGAGGCTTCGGGGGTGTGCAGGCCGGGCAGAGCTGCCAAGGTGCCCCATGCCCGTCTCTCTGCTGGAAATGGCAGGGAGGAGAGAAATTCCACAGATCCACTGACGGCCAGGAAAACCTGACAACAAACTGCTGACATTAGCAGAACCGCAGCAGTCATCCTAATCTTAGTCTGATGTCTGTGAGGCTGAGCCCAGAGGTGGGACCGTCTGGGGCTCCCAGGAAACAAACGGCACAGCCAACTGGCTAAACTGCAAAGACGCTTCAGGGTAATTTTGACCTTGTTTGGACAAAACTTACAAAAAGTGTTTGTAAGTCCAACTAATAAATTTTGGATATGTCACTGAGCAGCTATGTAATGACTGCTAAACTTGCTCCTACATAGCAAACATCAAACATGCTGAGGTGTATAGGCCTGCATGATGCTCGACGTGGGCTTATTTTGTCGGGATATATTGTCTGTGTATATCCATCAGAAAAAGGTGGCGGGACTGGACACATTTTGAGTACAGAGGAAATAAGTAAATATTTCCTTTTCGTATCAGCGGTCAACAGGGGGAACAATATTTACCCAAAGGACTCCGTGAGATGGACCATTTACACATCACACGTCACCGTGTTGATGAAATTGAATTTGTGCCTGTGGAGGACGCGTGTACTTTCCCTCTGGAGCTGTTGCGTAAATATCACAACACTCAGCGGGCTGTCTGAGAGCATGCAGGTTGTTATTAATCCTGGTATTGTGTTATTCTTGGGAAGGGGAGAGAGATTGGGCAGCAAGGCGTCCCGGATGAGGTCCGGAAAAGGGAAATAAGTGGGAGGGTGAGGAGTGGGTTGAGAGGTGGCAGACAGGTCATTCATCTGGAACCGTCTGTGTGTGTTTTCAGGGCGGTGTGTGGCTCTAAATGCTTGTATTGTTCCATGGCTTTTACATGTATGTGTCAAACAATGTTACGGTGTACCCCTGCGCCAAACATGCGTTAATCTGTCTGACAGACATGTTAAAACACACATGGATGTGGAACATGTGCTGACTTTCACTATGGCGCCCTTGCACAGTCCTTGGGACCACAGACACAAATGGTGTCGTTCTGTTTCGTCATGTGATACTTTTAGTATTACTTGAGGCCAGCGTACGTTAAAATCCAGGTTGGTCATTCGTCTGGTTGAGCCGAAGTCATCCAAATTAGAGTTCAACCTTTTTTTTTCTGTCACAGTTTTCTTTTCAAAATGTATCCACAATTTCTTTCTATGGTTCAGTGTAATTTCCAATAGTTTTGCAAACAGAAAATGTAACGTCACTGAACTTTACATTTCGGATCTACAATCACAGATCACAGACAGTCTCCCATGTATACATTTTCTTCAACAAATAAGTATAATCTTTAAAAATGTATTCAGAAAGGGCAGTCTTTAATCAAATTGGAAGAAGTACACCAAATAAAACCTGTGGTCCACATAATTGTACATATATAACAAGACGTATCACATTATATTTCCTTATAAGAAGTGCTGTTTGTTATGATTCGTCCAAAAGACAGGAAGTCGAAATATTTGAATGGAAAAGGCACAACACAAATAGAGCACAAAAAAACAAACAAACTGTGCCTTTAAAAAAACTGTTGTGCCAACAATAAATATAGCCTTGTGTACAGTTCCACTACTTCTGTGCCCTTAATAAATCCTGCGACAAAACACAAATAGGGCAATACATTTCCAGACACCAGCATGGATAAATGTTTTCCTTAATCAATCATCCGCCGTAAAAACAACATCACAAACACACAACACCTGGTGGAGTCTAGTCGCGACATTATCCAGCGACTCGACAGTGTTGAGGAGAATTATTTCAGGTATTTCTCCAAGCTGTGTTACTCCAAAAGCATTTAAATCATCTACCACGCCCCACACTAGTGGTTCTCAACAATGTTTTAAATGCTGTCAGCTGTTAATTGGCGGTGGAATGACTTCATGAAGTTAAATATTTGTAGAAATGATCTCATCAGTGGATATATTCATCAAATATAGTGAAGCAAGGCACTGTGCAGTGCTATTTCTTTCTCCGGAAAACAAATACTGTTTAATATACGCCAAAATGTGCTACCACTTGTGTATTCTCCATGTAGTCAATAAGAGATGAGGGTTCTTTTCCTTTTGAAAGGAGTGAAGCACCTTGATTTCCTCTGAATTAGCACCTGTGCTGTCACACAGTGTGACTGCATCTCGTAAAATTTATGAGTCGAAGCACACACACAGCCAATAACAGAGACGGACCTTTCTGAAAACCACCACCACAGCTAGCCTTTTGTTCTGTAACAAGTTCTTATAGATTCATTTATATTAGAGCAAATTGGGAAACATTTAGATGTTGGATACTTGGATTAAGAGCATCGAGTGGGTGGGGGGTGGGGGGTCAGGTCAGCTTCTGTAAAAGAAGAGACAACAGCGATGAGCTCTTACATTGTGCACGTGACGTCCGCTAGTAGCGCACATTGGCTGAAAGCTCCATGAAACTGACTTACACAGTGATCCTGCAGTTCTGCGCTTGGACGTAGCTGCCGGTGTACCTGATGTCACAGCGCACCTCGTTGTTGGAGAAATCAGACTCCTGCACTATCCGAGAGGGGTTCACTGTCACCTGAAGAGCGTATGAAAGCATAGAATGTGTACCCTGTGTGTGTCTTGGTTACAGAACGGTTACAAATCCAGTTTTGTTGACTCCCACTTTGAGCGCGTAGTTTCCAGGCGGCACGTCGGTGATGTCAATCCACTGGCAATCAATGTTGGCGTGATAGGTGTCGTAGCAACCCGGACTGAGGCCCTAGAGAATGAAACAACATTCCCACAGATTGCATGCTATGATCAATGATCCTCAACAATCAATAAAACATCATCTGGTGGATCCAGGGAGGCAGACCTGTGTGTGAACAGTGCAGGCGAAGCGTCGTCGTACGCCCCGGTCACATGATGTGTCCTCCAGACAGAAGCTGGCCTTGTGTCCCTCGGCGACCTTCTCTCCCGTGGAGGCATCCAGCAAGTCGTAGTTACTGAAGGCCTCCATGCTGTGGTAGTGTCTGAAGACAGAGAGGCACACAGAGTGTCAAAGTATCCACCGATGGTAAAGTCACTGATCCGTAGGATATGCAATGATTATTCTTAAAGGTCCCTTTTTTTGCTCGCTGTCGGGCCAAAAAAGATAGAATGGATGTGATGCTGCACCTTCCATGTCTTAAAGGGACAAAAACATAGCACTGATCTGAGAGAGGAATAATAGAGTATTAGTCCTCTGTAACACCACAAAAGGGTACTCTCGAGTGGAGGAAGCAAAAAAATGTACTTCTTATTCCTGATGAGTTCACTGAAAGACTAGAGTCACTGTTAACTCAGAGAAAAATAATTAAAAAGGATTTTGTATAAAACAGAACCTTTGTTTTCATCCAGAATTCTTTGACTGGCTCTATGGGAGATCAAACTGAGAGCAGTGTATTTCATGGCGAATTTTAAACTGACAGCAAATGAACGGACTTCAAACTGAAAAAAAGACACCATACATTACCGGATTAAATGGTACAAAATAGGTTTGGTCTCGTGTGTCGGCATTAATATAATGAATTTGGAACTCACTGGTGACAGCTGTGCCATTCCCACTCATGTCTGGGCTTCACTGGGAGGAAGTCAGCCGTTCCTTGGTTCTTCACTCGCTGTGGGAATCGCAGCAGGACTCTGTAATCCAGATCTTGTACGCGCGGATGATACGCAGACCTGAGGGACAGATGACAAAATGAGCAAAATCCGTCCTTCAAACGACTTCTCTGTGAGCTCAAACGACAAGGTTCACAGATCTGTATTCCACCTTTTAATTTTTTCTCTTTTAATATCTCTTGCATCATCCTCTGCGGACCCCACCTCAGAGCAGAATCCTCACTGTTTACTGTTTGAAGGGAGGAAGTTTCCGCTCCTGCCTCTGTGGTTTTTGGAAGCACCTTTGGTTTCCAGTTCAAAAGTTATTTTGCTTGGCGGAGCGTCAAAACAGATCAGAGGAGAAAATCTCGGCCAGCTGCTGTGTTTGTGTTCAGCCTCTCTGTCACTTCAGCTGTAGTGCAAAACCCATCCAAGTGGGACGGAAGCTCAATGTGGCAAGTCTCATGAAATCCCCTGTGCTTCCTGTTATTTCCTTATAGTCTCCGTGATGTGTGTCATGAAAAGTCTCAACAACTAGTATTAGAGATGTAACATTACTGGCTGAGAAGGAAGAAAAAGTTCACCTTGACAGACAGTTCTCCTCAGCTGCGCAGCGAAGTGCATACATCTGCACCCTCTGGATGTAGGAGGCAGTCTGGATGTAGTAGGGGTCAGGGACCAAGTCTGGGAGACCTGCAGGGAAAATGAGGTAAACACTCAATATCCCCAAAGCAATGATAGTTATTTGAAGGAAGGTGAAAGAATGTGTTATATCATGCTTTTTCAAGGGTATGAAAAACATTAGACACTGTAATGTTCTATAATCATTTATACCTGATCAGACTGCTGAAGGGAGAACTTGGATAGTGTGACATAAAAAACCTGGGACTGACCCCTAATGTTTAAACAAATGTGTAGATTTTCCCAAGAATAGCACTTCATCACTTTATATTATCACAAGAAGTATTATATACAATATGAAACCACTACAAGATTCTCGTATTTGCTGCATGGTACTTTCTGATCATTGATTTATACACAAACTCACCATTGTGGAAGAAGCTGGTGCCGTAGCCGTGTCCAGGCGATGGGCGCACGGGGACCCTGTTTCTGCGATCTGCGGGGTATAACTGATAGAAGACAGAGTTCCTGTGGTGGATACTGTGCGGGTTCCGAGGATCACTGGTGTCGGTGATTTGCGTGGTGTCAGGCCTCCGAGGAGAAGCGTGCAGTTCCACGGCGTTGCTGGAGAGCCCGGTGCCGTTCGACTCCGGCGTCGGTCTGGTTGACATCTGCGCTCTTTGACTCTCTTGCGGCGGGATGCGAGGTTCATTTCCGGCGTCATCGGCCGCCGCAGCCCGCCTGGCTGTGCCCACTGACCTCACGCTTGTTTCCGAATTCCCGGCTATGCTGATGATCCTGCCACCCCTGCTGTGCGTAAAGCTCTGGGATCGTATCGAGGACGACGTGGCCCGTTGCGCGCTGGTGTGGTTTCCCGGTGTGCTTCGTCCTTCTCTTGGGACTCCGCCGCCGGAAAACTCCTGAGGGGGGCTGGGAGTCCTCAACGTGCCATTTACCTGCGCCCGAGGTGAGCGGTATGCATTAATCTGCCGCGTGGCTGCGATGCGAGGTGTATTCTGGACAGCGTTATTTTCCTCCCCTGTACGTCTGGATGTGGTTCTCGGCGGTTCCGTGAGCTCTCCGGGCGACGGAGGCCGAGCCTGATGGATCTTGGTAGTGAGTAAGAGCTGCGTGCGTCTTCTCGCCTGTGCGGGTGCGCGATATTGCGTGCCCGTGCTCAGCAAACTGTACACCTGGCCGTTGTTCTCCCACTGGATGTGGTTTCTCCACGGCCCCGCACCTGTGCGCAAAGGATGCTGCCCGGCTGCCAAAGACACGACATCCGAAAGAAGAAGAGCCAGCACAAGCCTCTCCATCATGCCTCAGCGAGAAAGTGCCTGCGGAATGAGCTCCTCTCCGCTCCTCGGCAAGGAACTTTGGAGTAAAGACGGGTGACGCGCCGGTGTTTTAAATACACTCGACCCTGTCACGCAGTGCGCACAGGATCCGCGCACAGAGAGACTTTGGGCCAGACCTCTTCAAATGTTTGTAAAGTGAGTTAGTCTCCGAAAAATGCTTTTATCCACCCATCATGGGAGCGCCACTCACCCCTCAGTTAAACTCTCCGCACAGCTAAATGGGTGGAACTCTTGCTTGGTTTCCATGTGGTCGAGGTCAGTTATTACCCAACGCTGTGAAATGTCAGTCGGAGTCGAAGGCAGGTCCACCTTGGCCCCCAGCGCATCCCATCCAAAATAGAACGAGTCCACTCACAGAATTGGGCTACTCAAACCAGGGAATATGTGCAACCTTCTCAACGCCACCACATGAGGGCAGTAGAGGATCAACAAGAATAAGCCTTCAGGAGCTGAGGTCTTTCAAGCCCCTTTTCAATGAGATGTGTAAAAGGGAGAAAAAAATAATCACCCATAAGACTGTAATCAGAAGACATTTCACCCTGCCTTCGCCCTAAGACAGCTGGGATAGGCTCCAGCAGACCCCCGTGACCCTGAATAGGAATAAGCGGGTACAGAAGATGAATGAATGAATGAATGAATGAATTTCTATGAAAGTGTTGACTTTAAGAAGGCTCGATTCTAATATAGGCCTACATGTGATTATTTTCCTTAAACATAGCTGATCATTGACAAAGTCTTGGTTTTCTAAGAAGCTAATGGCCATTAATTGTAAGGTCTGGTCTTACATGTTTGGCTATAGCCTTCTTCATTTCATTTGCTTTTGTATAAGCTTCATTTGTTTTGTTGGCACCAGGGAGTGAGAGGAATAGGCGTAGGGACTCTTTCTTTTTGAGTTATGGGATGGGAGCAGTTTGCCCAGGCAGGCTGTAACCGGATGAGTGGCATGACACTTGCCCGTCGACGCTCAACAAGCACCTTTCCTGGCACAAATGCCCCGTGAGTGAAACTTGATCTGACCACCTCGCCGAACATTAGCATCAGCAGCTGACGTACGTGTAGCATGTGCTTGCGTTCTATTATTATAAGAGCAGTCTAGGTGCAAGAAGTGAAAATGTGTGACCTTGTTGAGTCACACAAACTCTGGGTGGGCTTTCTCCAAGTGCACCTGTCCAGATATCTTAAACAATAACCCTGTCACGTCGTCCGCCTGACACATGATGACAGATTACACACAACTGTGACTGATGTCATGAAGGTCTGGTTGTTACAGGTGAAGATGGAATGTAATGGAACAAGTTGGACATGGCTGAGGAAGGAAATCTAGCTGCGAAAATAAGAAGGCACACTACTTTTTTTTTTATGTGGCCATGGTATCATGCGGTGAACTCTGGCATAGGAAATAAGAAATGGTCCTGGTCTATTTATACATGTGGCTATTCAGGTGTCGACACGTGCCAGAGAACTAATGCCCAGTAAATTTCAGTTCATGTATGACCTACTCTGGCATCTACTTGAAGTAGGTGAAAGCAGCTATTACAGAAAGTCCCCCCCCCCCCCAAGGAGGATAGCTAGAGGTGATAATCACAGAATTTCCCCTTTCTAAAACGGGCATAACCAGATTAAGCTTGACCTGACAGCAGCTTGTATTGTTTGTTGGCATTATTTTCTCATTTACCTATAGATATGAAGTATGATTTTTTTACCAGTCTGTAGTGGCTAGTGCTGTATTATTTGGGGTTGTTTGTTGGGGCGGCAGCCTGACTTCGAGAGACAATAACAGGTTGGACAAGCTGATCGGGAAGTGTGTCTCGTGATGGGGAGAAGTGTGGACTCTGTAGGAGCTGTGCTTGAGAGAAGAATGAGAGCTCTAATGCAGGGCATCATGGGCAACTCTAGACATCCACTCTATGACACTATGGCAGCTCAGAGCAGTAGCCGTAGCAACAGGCTCCTCTCACTACGTTGTCGAACAGAGCATTTTAAGAGATCGTTTGTTCCTTCGGCTATAAGGCTGTATAACAGATGTGTCTAAACTTAACGTGCACTTTATCACTATTGTTAGTAAGTAATGTTTTTAGATTTTTTTTTTTTGTTGTTGAATTTTTAATTATTTTAAATTTTTAGAACCTCTAATTATCTATTTATGAATGTGTTTCTGGTGGCTGTGTGTTGTGTGTTTCTCTTGCTACTGGACACCTGCATTTCTCCTACAGGAGATGAATAAAGTATCTATCTACTCCAGTGACATTTTAAAAAAAGAGATAATGAAAAAAAGGTTTGTTACTCACACGTGGTGTTTTAACTAAACAAGTATAATTGCTTTCTAAAGTAAAGTTCTGAAGTTGCTAGCACCTGCCCTTGAAGAAAAGCCCACCATGAAATGTGTTGTATATGCACCTCATCATTACACTTTCCTGAACCAATAACAAGTAAATGATTGTCAACTCAGTTATCACAAATTTATTGTACTGTGACCAATGGGTGAGTCAGTTGTTTAATATAACTAATAATAATAATAATTCTGTCAAACCATCCCTTTTAATATAGCAAAACAAAAAGGTGATTATCTGAAAATGATTTAAAAATGACAATGATAAGTTAACATTGCATTTACAAAAAATAATAACATTACAAAATCATAAAAAACGTAATACTATTTACAATGTAATTTACACAGATGCAGATGAATCTTCATGCTGAAAGAAAAAGAAGAAAGGAAATTAGTTTCAAGGGAAAGCAAAACAATACAAACGAGTTTTAGTTTAGTTTAAATTACTGATGAAGATACATTCTTAGCGTGAACAAACTCAAGTTTATGTAAAAGGAAAAACTGTTCAGCAAAGCTCACCTATAAGCGATTGAGCAGATTGCTCTGGATGTCCTCATACACCTGAACGTAGATCTCGTCTTTTGACTTCAAACCATCAACATAATCTACAACACATATGAAGTGGAGTTAAGCAGAGTTTTAAAAGATACATCAAAACAACGAGATAAGTCGTTGGATTATTACCTTGAATTCTAGAAATAATTAGCGGCATAAAAAAAAGATAATTAGTTATATCTAAAGATTTCTGAATCTTACCAATATTTAAACCGTTGTCCTCCATCAACCTCCTGTGTTTGAGGTACATTGGCCACACATGGCCATCAAAAAGGCCAGGGTCATCAGGCACCGTGTATACCCTTGCACTAGAATAAATAAATTAACAAATTCAACATTATGGGACGGTAAACGGCAATAGTTGGAAGAAATGAATGTGACATGGTAATGTAAACAACTCCAAATTAAATTTGCAAAAGCACCCTCACCTTCTTCTTCTCTTGCACTCCTCGTATGGAATGGCGATGTAATAACACTTGTCAAAAATATCCAACAAGGGCCTGGAAGGGAGACGTATGAGACGTATGAACAAGGCCATCCTCAACGTTACACAATATTTTCAACCAAATTAGAGAAAGAGGCCATGGTTGTAAAACTATGCTTTCTGTATCTTATCTCTGCAGTGTTTCACGTTGGGCTCATGCAGTAGGCTTTTACTGTAACTAGGATTCTGTGCAGACCTTATCTCTATCTGCAGGACATGCACCAATTTCAAGGCACTCGTCAGTGGCCAATGGAGAGCAAGCATGAAAGTCATCATGTGACTCCCTCAAAAGTAGTATGATGGTAGTAATTTCTTAGAAGTTTGGAGAAACAACACAGTCACGTGACACTACCAAGATAAAGGTTACTCAACACTACCACGCTAAAAATACATGCTGTCAAATTCCTTAGGGTTTGCCTAAAATAAAACATTGGTATACAAAGAAAACGGTGTTCATTTTGAAAAAGGTGTTTATTGTTAAGTGTGATCTATAAATATAACCCCTAAATATAAATTTCAAGTTTGGTGTGACACGAGGTGGGCTATCTTAATTCGTATCTTAATAGTCATTTAATAGTGAGACCGCAGAACTAGGTTGATACACACAAAGTAAACTTACGGGTAGTTGTAAAGCAGGAATCCTTCTACGATAAGAATGTGGGTCTGCTCTTCAGGGTTGGCCATGTCAGTTGCAGGGGAAAGTGGGACACCGTGGGAGCGGGCAAACTTGACTGGGTTTTCAATCCAGCCTCTAACTGTGTTGGTCATGGCCTCCATGTCCAAAGCTGAGATCACTATAGAGCGACATTAGAAGAAGAAAAAAAAATCCACATAGTTAGGGTTGTTTTGTTTTTGTTTTTTCTTTTATATTTATATGTATGTATGTATAATATTTTATTTATCCATCTTTTTATTATCGCCTCCCCAGTAATTTTCTTGATTTCTGAATTAATTACTCTGAGTGTGGATTTGAAGTGGCTACTGAATGCAATGGTGGAGGGATAATGTTTGTGATACCATGGGGTAAAACAATGAGTTATTGGCAGTCTTCAGTGACGTCTTACCATCCCATTGCTTAAAGCCGTCCGGCCCGACCTCAATCTGATCAGGTTTCTGAAATAACAGTCACCAATGAATCATTGCTGCGCCCTGAAAGCGCTGGACACTCGCAGAACCCACTCACATGCCAGGGTAATCAGGCAAAAAGTGAACACAGACAATAAATAGATAAACAAGCAATAAAAAAACCCAGAAGAGCATGCAAAAAATAAAAGCAAGCTATTAACCAAAATACACAGAAATAAAGGGATGCACAGTTAAACTTGTATGTAGTTATAGATGTAAAAAAATGAGCAAACATGCATTTGTCATGCTAGAAAAGTGTTAAAAAATGTAATATTGTTATTTAAATAAAGTTATTTATGACAGTCCATAAAGACTGTTATTTATGACAGTCCATAAAGACTATTGTTTATGGACAGTGGCAGTGTAATGAATAAACAGTGAGAAGAAAAGACACAAAGGCCATGTGGAGAGGATGGTGTGGTGTGGGGGAGGTTAGCTGGTTAGTCATTTGCTTACACAAAGCACAAGCGGCTCCGCTGGAAGTTTCATCAACCTGTTTAAACTCACCTTGAAAAAGTCATCTTGATGCACAACACAGCAGTTGGGTAAGGTCTTGATCAACTTATTTGTGAGGGTAGTTTTGCCACCATTGGTGACTCTGTAAGCAAAGGCCAAAGAAGGTTAAATTAATATACAATTATGAAATAATTATATAATATTAAAGGGCCGTTTTGTGTTCATATTCAAAAAATCGCGGCAGTGTTCGGTTACTTCCTCCTAGCTTGCTAGTTTCATGCATGTCTACGTTGTACAAGACAAACATAAATTTCATTGTTCATACGGTCATTTTAAGTCATTAAGTGGCTATTGTGACTTGACAATAAACATAAATATGTTCCGCCAGACCGTGTGCATTCACGTGCATAAACGTTTAGCTTCACGCCTGTCTGGATACTCCTGGAGGGAAATCTCCCTCCACTTTCGCACGATTCTCGCGGTGAATTTTCAAAAGTCCCGCTCGATGGATCACAATAAACGTGACCAACCGGACGTGACACTGCGCCGCTTTAACAACACGCCTTTGAATGTTGTCACGTTCTGGCGGGCGGCTGATAAGATATGCAACAAAATGGTCCACTGACCGGTAAGTGGGCAGCAGACTCCATGACAGTTTCATAAAAGTAAAATAAAATAAAATGAAATGAAAAATAAAAAATAAACTTCTTCCGGACAAGCTTATGACAAGGTGAATTTACGAACAGTCCACAACGATACACACTGTACGTGACCGTTTCCTCCAAAAAAAAAAAAAAAAAAAAAAAAGCCGAGGTAGTACAACGCACACATCCCGCCAACACATAAAGATGTGTGCAATAACCATACATTTAGCTAATTATTTACAGCAATGCATTGTTTATTATTTATCTTGTATACTTAGAAATGACACTTACCCGCCAATTCCTATAATGCACTTCATTGTCGCCTCTTGTCAAAGGTCCTTCTTGGGGCCCTCTGTAACAACAATAATGTACCGAGGAATGTGGGTAGGAAACCCGAGAAAATATCCTTTAAACCGCGCTAAAAACTCAATAATTCAGTCGAGGTCTGGACGCGCTCTATCCTTTACTCCATGAGAGGAAATGCTTAGGACCGCCCTTATATATTCTCTTGCGTCACATTACGTGAGGCGCACGCAGGAGCGGTGTGCGTGCTTTTCTCACGACTCGTGATACAAGCCCTTTACGTAGCGCCAATCACGTCCCACAAAAGGGCTGACCGCGACCAATCACATCTCGGTAGTCTTCTGCGTATTTGCATTCTATTTCCACGCACCTGCTCCTGTCCATCTTCTAGATGGACAAAAGTGTGTCCTGGTACAATTCCACTGAGCAGCAGACCGCCCAAAGTTAGGAGCCCCCCCCTACACACGCTGGAAAACTACCATTGATGGAGTCATGTTAACGGAGTAAGGTGACGTCAGCGTCTAGTAAATCACTTTTTTTGATGAAAGGTTTAATAAAAAGTCCTATTGCCAAAATTTAATTCAATTCTTTTTCAGTAAATAATCATAATAATGCACCCGATTTTCCCCACATCCAACCAAGTTGCCATTTGTTTCCTCTTTTGCTTTTTCCCCTTCAGAAAGTGTGTGCTTAACAACTAGTGGAAATCAGCCTTCAGTCTTCAACCAGTAAGCAATATGGGTTTACTATAGGATCTGTGAGTTACACATGAATACAAAAGGTCTTTAACTTGAATGTATAAAGGCTTACTTGTATGAGGCTAACACTGTATTCTAATATATAAAAAAAGGTCCCCAGGAAAAAAAAAATAATTTTTAAAAGAAGCAGTTTATTCATGTACATGAACAAGGCATTAACTGGCCAAACAGGACACTGTTTCCCATTTGAACAAGAGCAAACATTTAACAGCTGACAAATGAATGAGAGGCAAGACTTCTGTTAAATGTCATCATAACGTTGTGCTTTTGCAGTCAAACTAAAAGTTGACATTTGAAAGGCCTGGTTTTCAGCGACTTTCATGCTATACTTGCCTCGCACATCAGATCAATCAAAAACAATCAAAATTGTAAACCCCTAAAAGAATATAATAGCTACAAATCAAAAAACTACAATTTACAGTCCTTCACAATCCTTAACATGTCTCTAAAAAATGGGCTCTCGGTACTGTCGGTACACTCATTTAAACAAAAATAAGATACACAGAGACTGAGAGCAACAAAACATGTCTAAAAAAGGCAAAAAAAACCAAAAAAACAAAAAAACAGGGAAATTACTTTAAGTAAAATGTAAGTATAAGCAGAAACCATTCAGGGGTAAATAACACTACCAGTAGTGCAAACAAGGCAGGAAGGCGTTTAGACAGTTATGTAGCTCTTTACAAAAATAAAAGTTCACTAATTACACTCATCTCCTGCTACATTCAGGCAGACAGATGGTGCACATGAGTGAAAATAAATGTAAACTCATTCATATCAAGTCCATTGTCGAATGGAGTTTCCTTTATGTGTGCCAATAGCACCAGCAATCTCTGAATAAAATAATATCAGAATAAAACACAAGAAAATATAAACTTTAAAGTAAAAAAAAAACTAACAACCTTAAGCCACAGATGCAGGGAAATGCCAACTATGATTTTCACAGCCTAAACTATGATTTTACGTGGATGAGAATCTGCAGAATAATACATGCGTTTGTTTTTTTTTTTGTGATGTGAAAGTTCTCTTATATACATGACAACTTGCTGTTATTTCATTTGTTTGGAATTAAATACTTATACTTGTGAAGGGTGGTTTTGTGTGATATTTATCCCATAAATTGGGTAAAATAAAATATATTTCATCATCGAATGAGACGCTGTAGTTGTGACACTACTGTTTATGAGAATCTACTAATTCCGCCACGAATGAGCAACATCATTTGTTTGCTTTCTATAGATTAATGGCTGGATTAGTGTTTCTTTTGTTGGGGGGCGGTGAGGGGGCAGAGGTGCAAACTGAGGCACATCATGAAACAAATTTCACATTCCGGAAACGCCAGCTGGGATAAAGAGAGCACGAGAAGGCCTAGTATACAGCAGTCATGGTGTAAAAGAGTCAAGATGAAGGCATCATATGTATCTAAAATCCAAAGTTACATCAAACATAGATTATACAAACATAAATCAGTGAATGACACTATTTTGGCCATGCTTAGCATCTGCTACATTAGTAAAGTTGCCATTTGAATATCCCTGGCCTTGACACATCTGTCTTGATTTACAATATGTAAACAACACTGTTTACACATCTAATCATTGAAGTTAAAATATTAGTCACCATTGCAGAAAACAATGTTCCAGAACTCCAGGACCTCAAAGAGATAAAGGGTCACAGCAAACGCTACCCTAATAGTCCAATAGGCAGCGGGTCGATATATAATGAAGACACAGCACTGTGTCGTACTCCGTACGGGATTACGTTGCTACGTGAAACCTTCCAGACAACAGGAGAGGGTTTCAAGCAGGATAAAAATGAGCTGGAGTGTTCACAAACAACAGTTGTGTGCATGTTGGTAAAATAGGGAAGCACAAGTAGAATTCACTGCTTCATGACGGTGGAAATCGGGAGGTTCATGCTCCATCTCTCGGTCACACGCTGTATCAAAAAAAGATGTACACATTTTAGAAACACCAGGACACCAGGAAAGTATTTTTCTCGCTTTTCCTCATTTAGAACAACTTTTGGCCTCCTTGGTCACCCACAGAATACAAGACCCGGTTCAGGATCTTCCAGTACTGCTCTCGACTGTTGACCGGTCAGAGCTCTTAGCAGCTTTTAACCCTGTCAATTGTCCATTGTGGATCAATACAGTTTTTAAGAATCTGAATCTAGACACACATTTTTGTGTGCTATAAATGTTTAATGATTTTTTTTAGATCCACCAAGCTCATTTTTTTGTTCTCTGCATACTTTCAACAGGCTTTCCAGCATTTCTGTGTCGCCTTTCAAGCTTCCACTAAACATACCTCACATCCCCCGTCTCAGTGGAAAGCTGTGACCAAATTGAATAGAGTACAAAAGCCTCTCTCCCAACCCAATCATGCATATGTAGCGACACCACATTCACCCCACAACCCTCTCGTCATTAACGCCCCACTAAAAACAGCAGGTCGTCACTGAAGATTTCAAGGCCCTTGTGCTCATGCAAATGTTCCAAAGCTTTTTTTCATAAAAGTGAATTTTGTAAGCAGTATATGCACATAATTATCCTGCCATTAGGCCAGTCATTGACAACATTTATATTTGACCTACTTAAAAGTTCATCTCATCCACTTTTCAGGGTTTGGCGAAATCAAGTGATTTTTAACCACCAAATTGAAATCAATAAAATATAAATATGTGTTTACCTTCGGCAGCAATGCTTTGTCCTTCTCATAATCCTTGGCCCACAATCATTGACTTTGGCCTTGAATTAAGTGGATAAAACGTTTAGGACAGATCCTAGGCTCATCTAGTGATTAAATTAATCATTACATATAAATAATTTAAATGATTAAAGTGGACTAATACCTCTCAGATTTTTTTGTTGCCTCTCGTGGTTCTGAATGCTGCTGCTCCTGTTGTCGGCACTCCTGCTCCATTCTACACACACACACACACACACACACACACACACACACACACACCACCACCACCACCACATAAACGCTTGTCATTCAGCGTTATTTGAGTGCTGCAACCACAGATTTCTCAGATGTGTACAAATGTATTTCAGTTGCACACGCGTGTATGACTTATCACAGTGTAAGGACTATTACCTTTCTTTGCGTGCTTTAATCCGCTCCTCATCAAATCTGAAATTGAGTAACATTCTAATGTCATTACACGAAAGAAACACAATATTTGATGTATGAAGACGCATGAAGACAGCGGGAGTCTCCTTTGCGACTCAATGCTCCCATCTAGTGGCCAATTCGACTTACTGCACAATGCACTCAGGGACATGAACATGCTCCATGGGTACGATCTCTGCCAGTTCATCCAGGCTGTGGACATACTGGATCTTATTCAAGAACTTCACACTGCAAAGGACAACCAGTAACAAAACATTTATTTAAAAATATATACAAACAACTTTTATTTGTTTCACCAAACAAATAATCTTTGGTAAAATTCCACTGTCCGTGTCAGACACGCATCCCTTTTCTTCGGTGTTACAGTAAAAGGTTCTCTGTCAAAAGTGTCTCACCTGATAAAAGGCCTGGATATAGCCAACACAGTGCGTATAAACCATGTGGGATGAGCAATGACCAAAGACCTCAGGTTCTTCCTCAGTCTGCCAACGCAACACAAAGCAACAGGTTAATTTCCAGGCAAATTAGCCTTTAGATAAGTACAAAGCATGGACATGAACACAGAAAATAGAAGCATATTCTCTATATCATCCCTCTTGTCCCACCTTCTGTCAATCATTTGGTAACACTTCTTGAGCCAGCTGATCCCAGGCATCTTACTGCGAGGAGTGGCTCCATTCATGTAGATGATCAGGTAATCTTCAGCCACGAGCATCTCCAGACTGCTGACAACATAGCTGCATGGGAGGATCAGCAATGCATGATAAAGATAACAGGCATCAGAGGAATCAAAACAGATAGGAACGTGACGTAAACGGTTCTGACTGATGGCCTGTGACCGTCACTTTTTTATTTGGAGTCTACATCAGACTTACAGGAAGAGATTTTCCATGATGTAGTGGTAGTCTGAGGAGCTACTGTCAGGCAGGTAACAGGCAGAGAAGACAATGATGGCATTAAGGCCCTCGCCATAATATCCTGATGGAATAGAGTTTTAATTATGAGCAAAAACATTGTGGCCAGTGTAACAACTGTGAAGCACCTTCTGGTCTAAAGAACATATGATTGTCATACATCGTACTACTAATCATCATATTTATAAATGAAATGTTGCATGCTTTTGTTTCAATACACATAGTGTCTCACTGATCGAAGTACATTTAATCAGAGTATCAGGTTTCTGTCCTTTCTGCTGACCTCCGTGTGTGATGACTCGCAGGTAGGGTCTGATGACCTGCATGTCAATGCGATGCTCCTGTTCTCCAATGAGAACTGTCCTCCAGAGACGCCCATTGTTGCCAGTCCCCTCGTCGTCTGCCTCTCCCAAACCATTGCTAGGGCCTGCTTTGGCTGATGCCACTGGTGTGTCATCTGGATGGGTACAGAGGACAGAGGAGGTCTCAATAATCCACTCTATTTTGTGTCTCTCAAGAAATTAGAAAGGTTCTGTGTATGCTGTGGCTCCTCTTTTCAGTAAGCGTGTGCTAAACTCTTCTGGAAACCAAGGCCACTGTTACCTCCCCTAGGCCCAAAGCTACGTGTCCAGTTCAGCCTCTAAGACTGCCAAGTCAAGTCTGCTTTGTTTTTGTCCCCTCCAAAACATGGCAGAGGTTCAAGGACCCATCAGTTTCAGCAAAAAGTAGCAGGAGTTTTTTGTAGAAGGATGCAAACGGAGGTCTAAACAAGTTGAAGGCTGCACGACTGGTGTTGAAAGAATGGGTATATTAAGGGGCCTTAAAGAGTAACAGCCATACAGGATTTGGTTGATAATTTTTGTTCTTACCCTCCCACTCCAACTCATTGCCGTTTGTGATGAATTCCAGCGAATCTGACTCATCCGGCGTGTCGATGTCATCCACGTTGATGTCCAGGTCATCCGGCGTGTCCAGAAAGTCGTCCGACAGCAGAGAGCCCTCGCTGTGGTCCAGGGACAGGTTCATCTCCGGAGCGACCAGTGTGCGGCGCTTACGGTGGGAGGACACGCCGAGGCCGCCTCCTCCAGGCGGGCTCACCATCAGTGAGTTTGGGGGAGCTGTGATCACGTTGGGAGAAAGGAAGAGGTGAAACAGGGATCACGAGTGAAGTCAGTGAGGATATTGTGTCGTCTCCTTAATTGAGCGACATCATGAATTGTTAAGTGCTCACAGGATCTGTTGTCGGTGAGGCTGCAGGAGGAATCCATGTCTCCGTACTCTGGCAGTGGTCTTGAGGGGAAGATAAACACATAAGCCACCAGGAATGTTAGGATGCTGTGAAATGCATTTGTATTTTTTGAACCTGTTTGCGAGAGGAAGGATGAATAAATAAGGGTCGTATCTTTGGTCTGGCATCAAAATTCTAAAAGGATTGGATTACTTGGAGTATTGCTGTGGTAAAAATGTTGTCACTGATCGAACTCGGCAGTCAAAGGAAAAAAGGCAGACAGGAATAGACTGTAATTAACTTCTCTCCAGAGAGAGAGGAAGATCACAGGCCTGGAAGACGAGAAAACGATGCTTCCTATCAGGATAGTAGTACTTTGTTAATCTCGTTTGGGGAAATTCTAAACAAAGGATAAAGAGGACAGTCGGCACAGAAGAAGGAGAGGACGAGATGGAAAAATATATATATATATATTTTTTTTTACAAATGTTTGCTTGCCTTGTGCATCAATGCAAATCCAAGCAAATCCAATCACGCCAGGACTGGTGTGCTCGCACCAACCGAGGAACTTCAAACGACGCAGAACAAGTGAACCGATCCACAGTGCAGCAGTGTTTTGCAGTCAGAGTCTGAACTGCATCATCCTCCCCATCCAGAGGAGGGACAGCCTGCGACACTGTGCTCTCCTCCCGAGCCGACAACACACTGGCAGGAGCCCAGAGGATACAGGCAGGGATGAAAGTATTCCTAGGAGACCTCTGCAGTGCAGCGCTCCCTTTGTCAGAGATAAACGCTAATGTACGCGGCCGAAAGCGGATTAATCGATCGCCGGAACAAAAACAGCAAGACGATCCCTTATGATGGTTTCTGACGACTGCTTTGTCCTTCACCCACAAACGTTTCTATTTTCGTGCAGCGACGATGCTTACCGTCTGGAGGTCTCACAGGGCTGCTGAGCCGATTCGGATGAGCTGACGAACTCTCACACCTTTAGATTTGAATGGCTTGCTCATTCATTTCAGGCTGGGGTCACAAAGTCCACCCTAATAATCCTCCTGCTGTCGCCTGGTCCTCTGAGTCCTACTGAAACCTGCCACCCATTTTCCTGGCAATGTTGTGTTGACGATCTGCGAATGGTGTTGCGTCACGTGACGTAGCCCCAGACCGTTTACAGACGGCGCTGCACCTGCTCGCTGCCTCTGACTGTGAGGGAGGGGGATGAGGCAGGAGGAGGGGCAGAGAGGAGGAGGAGGAGCAGCAGCATCCGTTGCTGCAGTTTCACCTCGCAAATTTTTCTACTCCTTTTTTCAACTCTCATTTGATTTCTGCCTGTCAACATAATACTGTTCTTATATTCATACAAAATACAATTGTTGGTGAAAAGTGTTTTTTGTTTCAAAGAAAAGAAAATGTCTGTACAAAGATACAGATTCAATATTTTTTTTAAATGCCTCAATGTCACACAATATAAATAACTTAATGAAGTAATGCCATGCAACGTGGTCACTGCTTAACACCACAATTAGTATATACAATTAACATATTCATTCATGAATTATTATGCTGAACATTAATTAACACGCATAAACACAACAGCATCAAGTACAGATACAGACGAACACAGACAGGCATGCAGGCAACAATGCTTCCACACAAAATAAGGTATTTTCAATATGAACCAATCAGCTGTTCCAGCTGCTTTGAAGCACTTTACCTGGGAAAGTCCTCATCTTGCCACTCATCTTTCACTTCCATGTTCTCCATTCTTAGAGTCGCCTCCGTGGTGCCCATCCCTCAGAGAGGAGAGCTGGGCCTGGAGGTGTGACAAAATCCCCTCAGCATTGGACACCATTTACAGCAAAGAAGTAAAGTCAAGTTGCCACATGAGATAAATCCACACAAGCATGTGTTGAACCTCAGAAGGAGAAATCAGCATGATAGATAAGTAAACCTTCATTACAACCGGGGAGGTTTGCGCCGCTGCTGCTCACATGGCTTTTTATCCCCCGTGTCCAGAAAAGCACATGTGAGAGGCATGTGACTGACTTGGACCCACTTCCTGAGCTCAACTCTCTTCAAAGTCAAATATTACGTATTATTTCCCCTCTGGTCGGAATTCAAGAGGCTGAGGAGGAAAGTGAACCCCCAGAACCAATCCCCCTTCTTTGATCCCTAATCCCACTACACTGATGTGACTGCTGCCCGTTTGATCTCTGCACCGATGCTTTCTGTCCTTTATAAGATTTTATTTTTAAAAAAGAACACTTGTCTTTGCATCTTTAATTCTAGAGTTAAGAGGCTGCACATTGCATAATTACTGGTGGGATTATGATGAACTACCCCCTATTAATTAGTGGTGTTTATTTCTTAATATCCTCATGAGTTAGGACAACACGTTGGGGACTACCTGACATAACAGAGAGATGAACTCAGTAACATTTCAACCGGTTCACTATGTGTAAAAATGTTGAGAGGTGAAAAATGACACTCTCATCAGCATTGCTTAAGGTTGATATGTTTTCTTTGACATAAGTAGCGGAAGGAGTGGAGTGGTTGGTGGTTTGGCTGTGATATTTTTGGCTCAGTACAAACGCATGTCAGTTTGGAAATGAAACAGACACATTATATTTTTCTCTGGAACTAACCCCCCATAATTAACTTAATATTTTTCTGTCTATGAATACTGCATATTTTGTTCAGTGACCATGGCACTCTACGTATTCTGACACTCAAACCGTAGGGCCAGATGCTTTGCCCTCCCCTTTTAGTAGTTTCTGGGTCAGTCCCACATTGATGCCCCACCTGGAGAAAAACCTAGATATTCACTGCTGTGACCATGTGTCTGTCAGCAAGCAGCAGCAAGCAGAAAAGCAAAGCAAATAGATATATTGAATGATGATACTCACATGAATGGTTTTACGATCCCCTCAGAGTCTGCTTGTATCCTTCCCTCTGAATGGTCACAAGAAAATACTCAGGGGGCCCAAGAAGCTGATCCTCCCTCATCAGCAAGAAAAGCAGGGGGTCAGGCTGAAATTTCTCCTCTCACGATCTGTCACCCATTTACATGCCGGACAAACACACACACACATACACACACACACACACCCACTCACACTTGTACGCAGACACAGTCATACAGTGTCCTCCATCTCAGGCGCTAGCCAGCAGCAGGTGTCTGGAGACAGGGGGCACCTCTGTGCTCAGCTCCCCTTCTTCTCCTCCGCCCCTGGCCACCTTTGTTGGGGAAAGACTGGCTGCGAGAGGGGCGAGCAACTGACTCAGCCTCAGCTTCTGTGTCCACGCCACCATACAAACACAAAATATCGGTGATCAGAATGCATGAGCACTGGCAACACGGTCTCCATCTCTCTCCATTCCCCCCATTTCTCCCTGTTCGGTGTGACTGATTATCTCTTCCCATATATTTTCCCTGGCAACAGCATCTTTCTCTCTCTGTCTCTCTCTCTCTCTCTCTCCTTGCCCCAGCCTCTCTCTCTCTCTCACTCACACACACACACACACACACACACTGCAGCCCACCGATCTAGATCACATGCTACTGCACACCGCTGGAAAGATTGAGTAGAAAAACTGAAATGTGTATCTTAACACGTATCATCTTCAGAGCAAATGAACATTGGGACCAATATTTTTTGTATATGCCTGTGTAATTGTGTCACACTATCCTGGCTTAGGAGGACAGAACCTCCCTCCGCCCCCCAATTCACATTCCTCGCTGTCCTTGCATCGGTGTAAGCGTGATTGACGGCCACAGTCGACGTTATTCTGTAAATTCACCCCAGACAACGCAAGAGGGTTATCGTCTTTCTACTTCCGCATTTGTATTAAGTTTCATACAGCCGTTACCTGTTCTCGCAAAAACAAGGTCATAAATTACAACCAGTCAAGTCTTTGTGAATACAAATCAATTACTATAATTTGGGATTTATATATTCTTCCCACACTGTGTTTTTCCCCCAGACGAAAAAACGATTAGCTTTTTTGGAGGGGTGTGAGGAGTCAGCGTGTCCTTCAACTTTTGCCTCATCTCGGTTGTAGGTTCCTTTTAAATTATTAAAGTATATATAATGTTCTGAAAGCGACTGGCATTCTATTTTTTCCTTTTGTAATTATTCCTCTTTTTTTTTTTTTTTTTTTACGGACCATTGGACGTCAATGTCAAGAAAATATAGTTTTGTTGTTGTTTTGCATTGATGTATTCAATACGATAAGTAATAATATGCTCAAAAAGGTTCTACACTTTCCCCACAAAATTTGGGAAAGGTTTTTTTTGTGTTACTTTAATGTCCTGAAGAGTTTCCGGTGTATCGCCAAACGCAGTGCTGCGGAGTAGGCGGGGGGAACTATCTTGGTGGGCATATTTACTCTTACACCGCTCTGTGCAAGTGCTGGAGATGCCAAGATGGCTGCAAGTAATTATTTCGGCTTCACACACAGTGCCGCTCCCCAGTACAGGTGATTGAAGTGATGGGGCTTTATGTCAGTATGCTTTATGAGTTGGGCTAGTGTGCCGCTGGTTTGCACCGACAGAAGCAGACCGCGGCGGGTGCGCCGGTGGACGCAGGAGCTGTGGTGGCGCTAGCTGTAACCCGCTAAGACGGTTAGCGTGCGTTTAGTTAGCTGACTTCTCGGGCCAGCGCTGTCGGACACTCTGTGACATTAGATAGACGACGTTTCGGTTAAAATTGGCTAGAAGGCTAGTGCTTTGTCACTCCTTCACCTTTGGTTGCAAAATTACTTGAAGGTACGGAGCACGTCAGTTGACGCCATAGACACTGTCATGTTAATTTAATTAAGATACCGACCGGGGACGGCCGTGACGGTTGAGGTTTTGGCCGCGCGGTTTAGGAGGACGGCTCTTCCAACATCGTTTCTGAATGTCCGACACATGTCAGAATGTATCACAGTGACATGTGCGTAATGACATGCTGGCGGGAAAAATGTAGTTTTCCTCCCTCCAAAGTAAGATATCCAAAAAATCCGAATGTACCCTGTCAAGTTTGCCTATCGACTGTTGTTGACTGACGTGGTTTTCAGATAAATTGACTGATACAGAACTTTATTTAAATTAAATACAGCTATAACGTAATGCAGTCATACTACTATTATTAGTAGTCGTTAAATGCAAAAGGCTTCTATTTCCTGTGCCATTGGCATGTCGGCGGGCAGCTGTTCCTATAAACAGGCACTTCAAACCTCGCAGTTGCTGCTACTTCTAGACATATATCTGCCTTTGGTTTATTCTGTTAGCTTCTAAGTCTATATCTAAAGTGCTATGTCTTTATGATGTCTCACTGACCGGATTATTTTGATTTTTAGTAGATTTACATCAAAATATATTTTTTTTTCTGAACGTGGTACGAATTAGAGCTCCAGAAAATGACTTGCAGTCATCTTCTCAGCACTCAGGAGGACATTATGTTTTCTTTTCTTTAAAAAACAAAACAACAAAAAAACCCAACAAAAACAAAAAACAAACCCAAATTTCTGCTTTGCATTCTGTTTTAATTTTCTCTTGTCCCAAAATGGGGCTGTATTTGTTCTTTGAAGTATTGGAACAAATTTAACTTTAATGGTATTACTTTTCTGGCAATTTGTTTATTGCTTTAGCCTAGTACTAAATTAAAGTACTAGGATTGCAAATAGAACACCACCAAGGTGTTTTATGGTAATAACCAGAAGTACAAAATAAATTCTGAACTGACATAGTATTTTCTAACTAGTATTTCCTCGAAGTAATTATAACCTCCGTGTTCCTCTGAGGCGTTGAAAAACTGTGTTTATACAGGTGACGACATGGTTGGTTACCTGCTTGACTCTTTCCAGGGGCAGCTTTCTAGAAGGAAGCTTAAACGTGTTATCCAGCCAGTTTCTGTACATATACCGTGATTGCTTGTCAGATTTGGAGTCATCATTGTTAGCTGTTGCATTGTGTGTTCTTCTGACCATGGAACGTGAACAGAGTTCAAAATTAGATTGGGAACAAACAAAAAAAATCTGTTTCAGTACCAAGTAGAACATTGGTGTGTGTGTGCTCATTGGACCAGAACTTTGACCTTCTCAGGATTTCATTATTTTTACTGTTAACATCTTTACCCTGGATGCATCTTTGTCTTACACATGGAGCGTGGCTCTAAAGATGCTTCTTTGAATGTAAACATACCCCTTGTCCCACCGCCTCTCCTGTTTTTCAGCACTCAGCCCCCCACGGTGTACTCCCACCCCTCGACAGCCAGTTACAGCGTCCAGCAGGCCCCAGCTGTAGCTCATGCTGTGACGGCCTCCTACTCTCCAGCTCCGGTCCAAGCGGCCCGGCCGGTGGTCTCTGCTCCGTACCCGGCCTATCAGAGCCACCAGGCCCCGCCGGAGTACGCCTACAGGCAGCCAGAACCACCGGCGCCCCCACAGCCCACCACCACCCCGCAGACGTACCAGGTATACTCGGACATGGTCAGTCTCTTTCTGCTTCCTCTGTGAGTTTCTGCTTCTCAGTTGCATGGTGTGATTGTACGTGATGTTTTATGTTGGGTTTTTTTTTGTGTTGTGTTGCCACTAAATTCAACACAGCAACAGGAGAACTACAGCTATGGTCGACCTGCGGCTGTGACTACGTACGACAATAAGCAGTACTACCAAACAAGTATAGCTTCAGCTCAGAGGCCGGTCACTGAAAATTACTACCAGACAGGTGAGCCACTGAACGTTTGCGTTTTATTTTGTGCTTTATGGGTTTTGATTTGATTGACAGATGAGTTCCTCTGTGCTTTGATTGTAAGTTTTGATATTTCATTATTGATATTGTTTGACACTGTATTATGAGCTTGATAGCGTTGGAGGGGGCTTAATGTAAAATCACTGGGATATCAGCTTTCAGCGGGGAGATGGAAAACTCCTCTGCTTCCCTGCAAGCCATAGAAAATAATGCATTTATGAGAGCAGCTGTTTTGTTTTGAAAGGGTTTCACCATTCTAATTTGGTTCTAATAATAAATTGATTTTGTCCATTGATTTTAAAATGGGTCATCACTTTTTGTTTTGCCTTTTTTGCTGTAACCCCTCCTCTCTCTTATCGCTTCTTATCAGTGGGAGTAAAGAGTGCCTACAGCCCAGCCACCTCCACTGTCTACAGCCAGCCGCCGCCGCCACCCCAGCGGCAGGTGACGGCCCTCAAGCCTCTGGCTCCAGCCTGCTCTGTGTCAACCAGCTACAACATCTACCCAGTGTCGACCAGCGTCCAGCAGCCGCCCACTCCCATCTCCTCCTACACTCTCGAGTCGTCGTTTGCCTCGACCGTTTCAGCAGCAACAACCTACTCAGGTGATGAAGAGAGAAGTTGGACTGTCTGGACAACTTTTTTTTTTTGTTATTTTGTGTGCGTAGGAGAAGTCGGAGGAATTGCATTTATCCTCCTTGGCTTTGCAGTAAAACCTTTTGCTTGTTGTCTGCAGGCATTTCATGTCTGACCCAAATCGGTTAATGCTCCCCCGCCCCTCTTCCTCTCTCCTTCTCCCTTGTGACTCTGCGCTCACTGTCTCTCTCCTCTGTCCCTCAGGCATCAACTACTCAAGTTATGATTCAGCTGGGTACACATCCACATCCACCCCCTCCTATTACCAACCGCCACAGCCAAATCTCACACAGCTGCAGCCTCCGCCTCCGCAGCCGCAACAGCCGCAGCTGCAGCCACAGCCGCAGCCCCAGCCTCAGCCACAGCCCTCTATCCAAGCACCACCCAAGCAGCTAACAAGTTCTTCCTGGAGCAACTCAGGAAGCAACATGGTGACGGCCCCTGCTGTGAACACCTACAAAAAGACCATTTTTCACCAGAACAAGCTGCAGAAGCCCAAAGGGCCTCCCAAGCAGCCTCAACTCCATTACTGTGACATTTGCAAGATTAGCTGTGCAGGCCCTCAGGTAGGAGTTCACATGTGTTTGATTGTGCTTTAATAAAGCCTTACAGTGTTCGAAGGCAGTAATTTGAAGTGCAGTAAAAAGTAGCATCTTTTTTTCACTTGACTACCTAATTAAAATGCACATATACTGTATGTACATGAAAGTTCTTCTTCTAGATATTGTATTAAAGTAACCTGGCTGTGTTTATGTCATCAGACATACCGGGAGCACCTAGAGGGCCAGAAACATAAGAAGAAGGAGGCAGCACTAAAATCTGGAGGTCAGACTGGCGCCAGTAATGGACCAAGAGGGATTCAGACTCAGCTGCGCTGTGAGTTATGTGACGTCTCGTGTACCGGAGTGGATGCCTATGCTGCACATATCCGTGGAGCCAAACACCAGAAGGTAAGGAAAAGCACTTGTGCATATCACATTATACTACACACATACAATAGACTACTGCTGTTGCTGTCTTGGACTTTTGAGCAGCCAGGGATCTGCAGGATCGAGTATCAACGTTCTCTTGACGTTGTCTCTCTTTTTGGGTCAAGGTGGTGAAGCTTCACACAAAGTTAGGAAAACCCATCCCATCAACTGAGCCAGTATTAGTGAACACTAGTCCAGCTGTCACAACCTCAACAGCTGGGAAACCTCCTGCGCCGGCTCCGTCTCCTGCTTGCACCTCAACCACTTCAACCTCCAGTGCAACATCGAAACAAATGGCAATAAATGTGAATAATAACAAAGTGGCAGCGCCTGTGAAGAAACCGCCTCTTTCCAGAATAACGCTTTGTAAGTCTCTTGATTTAAGTCGTGATTTTTTACTAACTTATTTATTTACCCATTCTAACAATAAAAATCCTTTCCTGTTTCCCAACATGTAGCCAGTAAACCTGCTGTTGCTCCACCGGTTGCACTTGCACCTTCAGCGGTTGCGGCACCACCGTCGACGATGTCACTGGCCGCCAAATTGGAGGCGCCTGTCCAGCATTCAGCTCAGAAGATGGAGCCTCTCAGTGACAGTGACGATGGGGATAAAGCTGGAAGCCAGGGAGACATCCAGCCAGTGGGGCATGACTATGTTGAGGAGGTTAGAAACAAATGTAGATGAGATCAATCTGTGAATGTGTTGTTGTTTTTAATAAGGTCATGATTAGCTCTGATGCTTCCTAACCGTAATTGATAGAATGAGTGAGATTTTATTTCTAACAGAATGCAAATTTTGTACTGTCTCCCAACAGGTCCGCAATGATGGTGGGAAGGTGATCCGATTCCACTGTAAACTGTGTGAGTGCAGCTTCAATGACCCCAATGCAAAGGACATGCACCTGAAAGGGAGAAGGCACAGACTCCAGTACAAAGTAAGAAAGATGACGCATCACATAGCTCCGTCTCCTCTCCCATAATACACAAGATTTAAATACAGGTGCAGGTTAGTGGTATTTGATATGGCGTATTGTCGTCATCTTGGCTTTCATAAAGTAAAATATAGCCCTCCATTCTATGAAGACTTTATGGAAGATTTGAATTAAAAAAAAAATTAATGATGTTATTTACGCTTCTGAGGGAGTTGTCTAATCTAATGCGGCTGTTTCCTACATTTGCCATTTCATCTTTTCATCCCCCTCTGTAGAAGAAAGTAAACCCTGAGCTTCCTGTGGAGATAAAGCCCAGCAACCGAGCCAGGAAGCTGCAGGAGAACAAGCTGAAGAAGCAAAAGCAGAAGGCGGTGCTGAAGAGGCAGCGGGATGATGAGCAGCGCTGGCACATTGAGATGAGGTCAGATTTAAAAAAAAAAAAGAAAAGTGTGTTTGGGTTTTTAAATGTCTCATAATAGGTTTTTAATGCACTTTCAAATGACTCCTAAACTGACGCCTTTTACCCTGTTAAATATTTTTCATCACACCAAATGACATCCAAACTCCCGCTCCCCCCGACAGCCGGAGGTACGAGGAGGACATTTACTGGAGGAGGATGGAGGAAGAGCAAATGTACTGGGGGGAGCAGAGGCGCAGGATGGCTCCTCCACCACTGATGAGCCGCCCTGGAATGCCAGTGCCCCCTCTACTGGTGAGTGTCATCGCTGAAGTTCATCGCTAAAAGAGATAAGCCACTCAGAAATTTAGTTATTTAGAAATTCTCTACTCCACCACTAGGAGGCTGTGGTTACATTTACTTGAACATTCTTGAGTTTCATGGAGGTAAAGAATAGTCCTACTGCAATCAAAGCCTGTGCATTCACTTTTCTTTTTAATTAAAAAAGGTCACTGTGTCTTTCCCGGTCTCTCCCCGCAGTCTTGTTTCCGCCGGCCAGACTCTCCTGACGACCGACACATCATGGCTAAGCACTCCACCATATACCCACTGGAGGAGGAGCTGCAGGCTGTCCAGACGATTGTCTCCCACTCTGAGAGAGCCTTGAAACTGGTATCCGACTCCCTGCTGGATCAGGACGCACAAGCTGCTCCTGAGGGTGATGACAAGGGGTAAAAACAAAATCAAAAACACTTTTTTTTTCTGTATGGTTATCATGCTCTTCTAGTCCTAAAATGTAAGCAAGTGATGGCTAAGCTACCTGATGCAAAAATGGAAAGAACGTTTTTGATTTAAATTCAGGGTTTGTGATCTAGGTTCGTGGTATTGTGTTGTTGTTGCATGTTTTGAAGCCATATTTTCAGACCCTTACTGACTCAAGTGGCGATAAAAAGCATAACCAGCTATTGTTTTAACTAAGCTATCTGACCTGGATTCTGATGATGATTTGTCAGTGACTTTATATTTTTATTAACGTGTTTTATGTGCTTTGTGTGCATCAAACAAGCTCTTAATGAACACACAGTAATGCAACTGAAATGTCAAACGACCCGCCTATGCACGCAGCTATTTATCATTGATTTTCTTGTCAGGAACGAAAACCCTGCACGGCTGCTGAAAGGTGTGATGAGGGTGGGAATCCTGGCCAAAGGCCTGCTGCTCCGAGGTGATCGGAACGTTCAGCTCATCCTGCTGACGGCCAAGAAGCCCACCGTCTCTTTACTGAAGAACATTGCCAAGCAGCTCCCCAAGGAACTCGAGGTAAGAAAGCTTGAACCAGGAGTTGGTGGACGCTGAAGGAGGGAGGAAAGAATTGTGGCACACCTGGAATACAGCAATTTTTTATATTATTTTACATAAAGTATAATTTTTTTGCGAACACATAGACAAATATGAATGAGACTCTGAAAAAGGCATTTTTTTTGTCACCCATCTATAAATAACCTGACACCAGACACAGTGGCTTGTGATAAAGAGGAAGCAGTCAGTTGATCGACCTGCTACCTACCACATGTGAAAAGTGAGAGGTTACAAATTGTGAGTGCGATGCTGCACCAGGCTGCGGGTGGAGCAGTTCACCCGTTTGCAGCACAACTGCTGCCCACAGCCTGAAAAAAAGTAACACTTTGTCCTTCATTCCGTTATTAAATATTTAAGAGCCTAAAGGCCAAATTCATTTTTTTTTTTTTAATTTTTCGATTTAATAAGTTTCCCTGGATGTCTTTCCCTCCTGTCCATGTTACAGAGGGCTGACTCATTGTCCACGGGGACGTGTTGTTATTCCTCAGTGTTCCTCCCTCCTGTCAAGGCTGTACTGAGTGCATTGTTCAAGTTGCTGTTGACTGATCTTTAGATTCACTGCCTGGTTATGACACCTGAATCCTACAGAGTGAGATGGGGGTTTCCTGTTACAGTCCATCACTTCCTTACAGATACATAAGTGAAATTCATTCAAATTACTAAGAAAGCTATTTGACCTTTATGGGATTCTTATGAAAACAGTCACTTCACAAGTTACAAAACACAAATAATAACATGACTGTATTAGCCTGCCACGGCTATGCTTTGCCCCGCCCCCCCTTCCTCCTCTGTAGTGAGTAATGCCAAGTGTCCTTTTAACCGGCAGACATTTTCTGAAGATCAGTATGAGGTGCAGGCTCGCCCTGAGGAGGCCAACATCGTGATATTTTCGAGCAAGGAGCCCAAAATGCAGGTGACCATTTCTCTCACCTCGCCGCTGATGAGGGAGGACACTGCTGCTGAGAAGGACCAGCAGGCAGGAGGAAAGTCGGCTGAGAAAGGTTAGAGAAGCCAAAGCTTTCAGTACCAGACCACCAATTGTAAGCCATGTGTGAAACACACGTGTGTGTGTGTCTATATATATATACGCCCTTGCTCCACTTTTCCACGCAGTAGTAGCCTCAAGTCTTCGGCTGAACGTCACAGAAGTGGGACTTTTAAAACAAGCCCACTCGAGGTTTTTCTTTCTTTACCCCCCAAAGTATTTTTATCACTCCTGCCCTTTTGCTGTAGTTCCACAAGCGCCCCCCGCCCCCCGTTTTATTTCTTTCCACAACATGGGAATCAAAAGCCCGGCTCTCCGACCTTTCTGTGCCACCAGGGTGTGTGTTTGTCCAGTGAACACACACCCATGAGTAATGCTCGCCCGCGTGCCGATAATGCCCAGGGATGAAGAAGCCCCCCCCCCTTGCAATTCCCACAGAAGTTTTTATCTTTCATGATAATCTGCTGCCTCCCTCGACCATAATGAAGATCCTCAGACTCGCCATCGCCCTCATCCCTGCATCTTAACGTGGCATTATCGGTCATCAGGTGTAGGAGTGTCGTTTTAATTGCCTCACAATGATCTGTCTCCAGACAACTGTCACATTATTGTCACGACTTCCCCCACAAGGATGGGGAAATTCCAAGATTGTTGTGTAGCAAACACTCTTCCACCTACGCTCAGGTTTTCATTGTGTTTTTTTTCATTTTGAAAACATAAGAATGTTTTCTGTGACCCTTTTTCTTTCCTTTGTTTCTTTGTTTGTTTGGGTTTGCTGATAGTGACCCTGACTGTGTATCAGCAGACCTGGGCAAGTCAGTGCCTTATCTGAAGACCACACTTGTACACATACCACTAAGAATAGAACCACTTTGAACCACTTTCCCCATCGGTTATCGAGGGTTTCAGAGGAGAAGAGACATCTTTTAGCGTTACGAGCCTTGCCTAAAGGAAAAGCTCCAGGCTCCAGGCAGCGTTGACACGGCTTTGATTCTAAGTGGTATGGCTGTGTAGACTTCAAAAATGTGCCTGTCGTTATTTTTCCCCTGTTAATCTACTGCTGCATTTCTATGAAACGCAGATATGTGGAAGCTTGTAGACTGTTCTCGCTATGCAGTAGCAACCGGTGGTTTTTGTTATTATTATTTTTTTTTACATGTCTCTTCTTGGGACATAGTATTACCCCCTACCTGGGATGGATGATCTGCAATATCATGATCAATTTGGATTTTGGATTTGGCATGTGTTCTGCTTTCCAAAGTGCACATTGACACATTTATTTCATTAAAAAATGTGTAAAGGGATGTTTCATTGCCTCAGTAGATACCTGGCTATTAAATATGTATTTATGAGTGTCTGAACACAAAGTACAAAATGACCAGGCACTCGTACTTGCATATCATTTCACCCTGTACAGTCCAAAAGGTCCTTTTGGTGACATATTTACAAGTTGGTTTACTTCTAATTTTCCATCTCGCAGGGTTTTTGTTTTTGTTTTTGTTTTTTTGGGGATGTTCCCACATTGATGCAATGCTGTAATTTTCTTACAATTTTACCAAATGTAACCACACTTGGACCACTTCTTCTTTTGTCATTAGTTTTCTTCTGAAACTCAAGGGAATCGTGTTGAAGAGCGCCAATTTTAAAAAAAACAAAAAAAACAGTAGAACCAGCTGGCAAATGTTTGTGCAGTATATGAACATTTTCAAAGAGATAAATGTCCAGAGTCACACTGACCAAAAGATTTTGCGTTAGTGTGACTCTACTGTCTCCAATCAGATGCAAGAGAAAGAAATCCACGGCACAGTACGGTAATCAGGGATATTTGAGTGGTGACATTAACAAGCGTATTGACTAACAGTTACAAGGCAACCGACTGCAACTATCCTCATGGGACAATGTTATTTATTGCTTTTAAAAGCACCTCTGCTGTTATTACAACCGCCACTTATAGTAGCTAGAATACGACAGGAGTGAAATGTTAAAATACGTTTTTTTTTTAAGACTTCCCTTTACATGCAGTGGATTTCCCTACTATTTGCATGTGCCTCTGCTGCAAAAACACCTGATTTATGGCGACGCCGTCACATTTGTTGTTTCTTTAAAGCACAAAAGTTATCTCTCCTTCTCATTTGACTTCTGTTCCAGACATCTCTTATCTCGCATCATCCTGCCTTCACAGAACCCTTCAGTATCAAGCCAAACAATCTCTATAGATCAATGATTCAACTGGTCCTCGAGATAAACAAACACCTTTTTATGTTTTGAGACATGATGCCACATCGGTGTCTGCGTGTCATGTGTTTGCCGCGCCGTTTCCTGTGATCGTGCGGTATTCAGACGGGAAATCACAAGCCAGTACATGTTGTCTCCAGCAGAAGTTCCTGAGAAGGACCCTGGTGACCTTCTGAACAAGAAGAAATGTTTGGAATACCTGGCAGCTCTTCGTCATGCCAAGTGGTTCCAGGTAAATTATGGATCTCAACCTTCAAGCAACACAGGTTGGAAATTTATTGACAAATTCAAAGCAGTTTAACAGAAATATTTGCTTGTTTTTTCATGATCGTCTCCGAAGGCGCGTGCCAACGGGCTGCAGTCCTGTGTGATCGTCATTCGGGTGCTGAGAGACTTATGTCAGCGGGTTCCCCCCACCTGGGGGAAAATGCCTGGATGGGTAAGAGGCCTAATGTCTGTTTTCTTGGCATTTTGCATTTGGTTTTTGTATCTGATCCTTAAACATCCTGTACATATGTTGCAAAATGCACTTTTTCCAAAGGTAGAACATTAAAATGTACCAATTAACTGTGCAGTAAAGAAAGCTAATTATCCAGTTAGCTGGAGGTCCATACAGTTTAAATTTGCTGCTCCTATGGTGCCCAGGAGGAAAAATAAAGAAGTGAAATTGGGGATTGTAATGGACCTTTTAATCTATCTATCTCTGGCGTCTTATGTGTCCAGGCTCTGGAGCTGCTGGTGGAGAAAGTGATCAGCAGTGCTGCGGGCCCGCTCAGTCCGGGAGAAGCCCTGCGCAGAGTCCTGGAGTGCATCTCCACTGGCATCCTGCTCTCAGGTCAGACGCGACGCCACCAAAACTGCTGAACAGCACGGTGAAACTAACTTTGTACGACCTAAAAATTGATTTAATTTTGTCGTTTGCTTGTTTTTGTTTTTGTTTTTACTTATTCACACAGACGGGCCGGGCTTGATGGACCCCTGTGAGAAGGAGCCAACGGATGCTCTACAGAGTGTCGCGCTTCAAGACAGAGAGGAAATAACTGAGGCTGCACAGGTACTGTACAAAGAACTGGCAGGTTCTATTTTTAGCACCCCTATCGTAAAACTGGGTGTCGTTTCACACTGCAGGCCAACAGCCACAGGCCACCAGGCTAGTCCTTCATCTGGAACAGCTTTAATTTTGTTAATGTAAAAGCTCTCAAGTGAATTTGTGTGTGTGGGTGTGTGTGGGTGGGTGTGTGGGTGTGTGTGTGTGTGTGTGGGTGTGATACTTGGATTCAGATTGACAAAATGACATGAGAAGTCTCCCTGTCATGTGAAAAATTAAAGTTTGCACGTGGCTGAAACCTCACCCCCTCCCATTTCCTGTGCGCATCTGTACTCTCGACAGCTGCCTGTAGAAAGCCTTCATCTCTGCAAGAAATTAACTTTTCACCCCTTTCTGTGCTCGCAGAGCGCCCTGCGGCTGGTGGCCTTCCGGCAGATCCACAAGGTCCTGGGCATGGAGTCGCTGCCGGCGTCCAAGGCCAGCGCGCGCAACCGCAAGCGGCGGCGAGACGGCAGCGACTCCGGCGAGGGCGAGGGCGAGGGAAAGAAAGACAAAAAGGAAGAAGACGATGAAGAAGAAGAAGAAGAAGAAGAAGAAGGTTGACTGTCTGCCCTTCACCCCACTCACGCCTGCAACGGGAGGCGCTGGGCTGGTTTGAGAGACTTGGTAGAATGTTACAACAAACTTTCTTTCATCTTGGAAACAATCTTAACGTGCATCTAAAAAACATTAATCTAACTGACTGTACGGACCCACTGTTTGCCTTTTAAATAAGAAGGTGCAGTGCGTCCGAGGCACAGACCGAGGTTTGACTGTACTGTACTGTCCTGCTCTTGAATAGTATTTTAATGCAGATTTAGTGTCATAAAAAAATGTGCATTTCAAGGCCGCTCACTAGAAAGTTACAGGTGCTCTGATTGCTCTGTTCTGTTCGAAGGAACATCGACCGTCTCGTTCTGTTTGTTCACTAAAGCTAACGTCATACGTAGGTACATTTATTTTTTTTTAACGTCTGTTATTATAAGGCCTCCAAGTAAACTGAGCGCTTTAAGCCATTATTTGTTATTAGAATAAAGTTCTGTCATCCATTCAGTGGGTTTAATGTTTAATGAGCATTTGTCTCAATAAGACTGACTGCGCTCAGGATCATAATAAGAAACCTGCTTTGACCTCTTGCGTGTGTCATATTGGAGGATAACCTTTTTTGTTTAAAGCCCTACTGCTAAAGTCTTCCGCACAGATCTGACATTTTTGAAATCGCACGTTAAAACTTGTTTGGGAGGCTTCGTCATATTAACCAAATTCAGAAACTACCTGCTGTTCAATATTCATCCTGTAAGGAGCAAACAGAACCAGAGTCTACTCATCATCATCACCATTGATTGGGTGGATTACGCTTGAGCATCTCTGAGAAGAATGTCGCATGCTGAGAGGAATTTAGCACTTATGACTTCAAAGTGTTGCTGTTTTCAGCCATAATTCTGCTGTCCACTTGTCTTTTTTTTTATTTCTGAAGTTTGGTTGGCTGAACGCTACAAGTAATGTAAGAAAGAAAAGACTGAAATGTACTAAAATTATTCAGTAGCCATTTTGTTTTCCATCTTTGTGCCTACATAATGTGGAATGGGAAGGAATAGTTGCACAACTGGTCTAAAGGTTGACGTGAGAAAATGATTTAGTCTTTGTTTTTTTCATTTATTTTATTTTTTTAAATTTGCCCCCCCCCAACACAATTATTAAGAGCAATGCATTAAGTGCTGCGTATTTTATTTCCAACGGATGTTGCAATCTATTTTGTATGGTTTGAAAAAGAAGGTGTGAGTGTTGCTGTTCTATTATTTGAATGTCTTTGTAGTGTCGCTCAAACTAACGGGGGAGTTATTAAAATACTCTTGCGCCAGTCTTCCGCCTCCTCTTGTCTTGGTCTCCATGGCTGTTTTTGGGAAGTGTTTTCTTGTGACGACCACGAGCGTGCGTCAAAGTCGTGCAGAAGGCGTTGCTTTAGTGCGCCCCTTGAAATATTAACTGCTCGTCTTAATGTTGAGGAAGTAGTTTAACAGACGTGTTACGCTAAAGTAGCGACTTGTGTGTAAGACGCCAGTGGGGTCGGGTGCCATCGGGTTGCTATCTGAAGGGGAAGAGGGGGGGAAATTCAGTTTTCCCCCGCTGAAGGAATCAAACCTGGGGAGGATTTTTGAATTTATGATGGTGGAGATTATTTTTGAAGCACGCTGAGCTACATCTGGCCTGAAGAGAAGGAAGGCTGTCCTGAGAGCTGCAGGTACTGAAACATTTATGACCTTCGAGAAAGCAGGCTTCACAAGGCAGCCTCGGTCTTCATTTTTGGCTTTTATCGTTATTTTTCGAGTTGCCGTGACAGGAGCTGTTCTAGGCTGCTGTGGATTTCACTTTATTTTTTAACCGTTATTTCTCCTGCTCGACAGCATCTTCAGCTAAAGATCTCACCAGAGGCTCTAAAAGAGGAGGTGTGTAGTTTTACATAATGGAGTCCTAGATGAGCAGTAATTGAGGATATCTTTTGACAGCGGTTCATCACAAGTTGTCGTCAGCCCTCTAGCCCTGCTCATGGCAAAGGTCTGTACTGATTCTATTCACTGCTTTATATGTTTAAAAATATTACTGTTTAAAGTATTCATATACATTTTCAGCTCAGCTACTAAATGTACAGTACAAATACATACATTTGCCTCATGTTCTTTGTCAATTTAATATTAAAAAAAAAAATAGTTGCGTAGTTAAGACCTTTCATTGTTTTTGTACCTAAGCTTGACAGATAAATACGCTAAGGAATAAAAATATTTCTCTTTCATGAATACAAAAAAAAAAAAATCCTACACCTCCAAATGTGTCCATCAGCACCGTTTTTATGTTTAGGGTTGTCCATTTTTGATTAAGATGAATAACAGTGTTTAAATAAAATGGTATTGCCGTCTGATCTGGCAGAGTTCAGATCTAATTGAGGTCTGCGGAACAAAAAGTCTCACTCTTAATATCGCACATTTTAAGAACCCCGTGAATCCTTTAAAACTTTCCCCTCCACATTTGAATGATTTTTTTTTTTCTTTATTTACTTTTCATACGTGAGATCCACGAGATGTCTTTACCCATTTATACATTTGCCTAATCATCCAATGGAAAAGAAAGTGACGAGTTTCAAATTTGAAAGGTTACCATCTCTGTTCCCCGGCAGATGAGCTGGGCTGCTGGAACCCAATGCGTCGCCAAGTGTCGCCACAAGAAACCCAAACCGGGAGAACTGGCTTTCCAGAAGGGGGACATCCTCACCATCGTCGACTCGACTTCGGTGAGGTCACGTGCTTGCTCGCGGCGAGAGGCGCGATCGCAGTTCACCGCAGCTCATTAAATCTCGTGCCTCCTCCTCCTCATCGGCAGAAGAAGGGCCACTACCTCGCCAGGCACAACGACACGGGGGACGAAGGACTCGTAAACGGCGCCGACGTGCGGGAGAGGCAGGCTCTGCGCGGGGACCCCAGTCTCAGCCTCATGCCGTATGTGTGCCCCCTCCACACACACACACACACACACACACACACACACACACACACACACTTCACTGTCCGCTTTCACACAGTTGGAGAGCAGTGTGACCGTCACATGGAGGAACATCAGCGTCTAAATTTAGCAGGGAATAGGGTGAGGACTAAAATAAAAAACACACTGTGACCTCACTGAGGTCGGTGGTTTGTTGTGCAAAACAGAAGAAGTCACAGGATGATGACTTTAACTTCCTTATCTGACATTATTAACAGGAGTGGCGCTTTACAACATTGTTTACAACTATAACATTAAGAGCAGCACCTTCAGTGCAAACCTCTACGTAGAATATAACAACAAAAGTTAGAAAAAGATTAATTTCATTAATAGAGAAATTAATGTACTGAAAAAAAAAGGTTATGCATACAGTGTGAATTTAAATATTGCACAGTATGGTGAGCTGATAAAAGTGCTCTTATTTCAGATGTTTCTCTCCCACTGTGCCTGTTGCAGCTGGTTCCATGGGAAAATCTCTGGTCCCGAGGCAGTGTCTAAGTTGCGTCCCGCTGAGGACGGCCTCTTCCTGGTCAGGGAGTCCATCCGCCACCCTGGCGACTACGTCCTGTGTGTCAGCGTCTCTGGAGAGGTCATCCACTATAGGGTGATTTACCAGGACAGCAAGCTGACCATTGACAAGGGGCAGTACTTCTACAACCTCATTGACATGATAGAGGTTAGACATACTTGGGTGTATTTTAGTTGTTGTTGTTGTTTTTTCCAAGCAAAATCGTCAACCATCAAACTCTTTAAGCAAAAAAAAAGGGTGCCAACTGACCTTTTTTTCTGTTTTTGGATCACCAACCAAGTAACTTGACAGAAAATACAGAGGAGAAAATTATCCTCTTTGTATGAGGTGCCACCAAAAGTGATGTTACACAAGAAATTTCTAACTAATGTCCAGCTTGTCCAACTTCAATATAGCACAACTATAGTGTGTGTTTAAAAAAAGCAAGCAGGAACAGGAAACTCTCCATTTGTCTGAAGCCGTTGCCACCTTACTTCAGATCTTGAGCATTGGAGATTATTTTAACAGTGTGAACCAATTGTTGCTCACCACCAGCTTATCAGTGATCCACAGAAGGCTCCAGACTTGAGTCACACACAACAATGGGAGGGTTCTGGGGTGGTTGTTATTGCGTTTCCGCTGACTGACAAAACCAGCCACAGATGTACAGACCACAATGCCAATGAATGCTAAATTGGTTCATGGTGAGTGACACTATGTATGGGTGTGCTAGCTGCAATTTCGATGAGTTTCTTCAGCCTAAATGAATGTCAAACCACAGATCAGATTAGTCTTCTTCTTCTGCCGCGTTATCCGTAGATCAGATTAGTGTTAAAGGGAAGTTAGTGAGACTTCACAATTTGGTTTTGTCCACAGTTGTTGAAACTAGCAAGTTGAACATTTCTTTTCGGCGCCATAAACAGTAATTGTACACCCTTTTCAAATTCAAGATTGTATTGGGAAAAGAGAGAAGATAAATAAAGCATGCTACAAGATGTACTTTACATTTAGTATTACAATCTAATCATGTATAGTTTTTTCCCCCATTGGTTTCTGACTTTAATTTTATATATCGACCTGGAAATGTCTACAGCCTGACTTGAAAGACAAATTTAAAATTGATATACTTTTATTACAGCTCCTTAATATCAATACTTCCTGTTTATTTTTTTTAAATAAATGACCATGATTTGTTTTCATTGGGATGTTTAGGTCTGAAGGGTAGGGCAGGGTACATGTATAATGTTTATTTGGCATAATTGTTGATGCCACTGCTTATTAAAAGAAAAATGTAAATAACGTGCTCACAAAAAAAACATGTTTTGTTATTGTTTGTTGTTTTTTTCAGTTTTATTCAAACAACAAAGGCTCTATTGCCACAATTCTTCTGAAACCCAAACAAAAACAAGGGACAAAGTCGGCTGAGGAGGAGCTGTCAAAAAGTAAGACTGCGTTTAAATCCATTTCTCAATATTTTTAATATCCCAGAGGAAATAAAATTACACTTACAAATGCATTTATTAAACTGAGGGAGACGTTCTAATCATAGCCATAATAATCTGGAAAACTGCAACCATCTGAAGTGTCGGGGGTCTGCTGCGTCTCCTTCTCCAGTTCCACCTCTCTCAGCATTAACTGTTTTTTGCTTGACTGTCCCCCTATATTTGGCCTGGGTTCACAATTTGCAATGCTGTTCCCTCCTCTGCAGGTGGATGGCTGCTGGACATTGCAAAGCTACACCTGGGAGACAAAATTGGCGAGGGCGAGTTTGGTGGTAAATTTGAATTTACTTCCCGAATGAAAAGCTCTCCTGTGTTCCATCTACTTTAATTTACAGATACAAAAAAAAAAAAATCTGTCTGCAAACGCTTATAATCTAGAATCGCAAGCCCACACTTTGTCATGATGCACTGCAATGTGTCCTACTTTGCCCTGCAGCTGTCCACGAAGGTGAATATAGTGGCCAGAGGGTGGCAGTAAAGATCATTAAATGTGATGTAACAGCGCAGGCCTTTCTGCAGGAAACCACAGTGATGACGTGAGTCTGAAGGTCCTCGGGAGTTTGATCTTCACAAGGCTCTGTTTCTAAGTTTGTGACGTTGGCTTGACTTTGTCCCCTGCCAGGAAGCTCCAGCATAAAAACTTGGTGCGATTGTTGGGGGTCATTCCTCACAAAGGCCTTCATATTGTCACGGAGCTCATGACGAAGGTACAAAAACACCTACCTGCGCTGTTTCAGTCGCAATGAAATTAATGAAAACAAAACACACATTGCTCAGGCTAATAAACAGTCATCATCATATCATTCTGTTTTATGTAATGATCAAAAAACATTTATTTGTGTGTGTTCTCCAGGGAAGCCTGGTTAATTTCCTCAGGTCCAGGGGACGGACCCTCATAAACACCACCCAGCTGCTGTGCTTTGCCCTGTGAGTCCAGAGACTTTAGGGACAAACTTAGCGCAAATGCGGATGTGCTGCTTCTTTGACTTTCAGGAAAGTGCCAACTGACTTGATGTTTCCATGTATGTCTGCAGTGACGTGTGTGAGGGGATGGAGTACCTGGAGTCCAAAAAGCTGGTTCACAGAGACTTGGCAGCTCGTAACGTGCTGGTTTCTGGCGATAACGTGGCCAAGGTCAGCGACTTTGGCCTGACCAAGGTGGATTCGAAGGTTTATGATAACGCCAAGCTGCCCATCAAATGGACGGCGCCCGAAGCGCTGAAAAAAGAGGTCAGTTTGGAGACCAGCGGTGACCATTTTTCACAACTGGAATTGAATGTTTGGATCTTTGAGTTCTCCACATCCTGTGTTGTCATCCTAGTCCATTTAAAAATATAGCTTTTGCTTTTTCCTCTAGTGTCAACTGAGAATTATAGGTCTAATATGGATATTTATTATTATTTTTTAAATATATTAAAAAAAAAACTAAACAAAACATACAGTGAAGAATTAAGTACAGAATCACTGAATGAATGTGTGCATTTTGTTTCCTTTCCGTAGAAATTCTCCACAAAGTCAGATGTTTGGAGCTATGGCATTCTCCTGTGGGAGATCTTCTCTTATGGACGTCAGCCGTACCCTAAGATGGTGGGTAAAAGCACACAAGATATTCTAAAGATTGACAAAATAAATGTTTTTAAAGAAATGGTAAGCAAACGAGTGTCATGTTTGACGAGCAAAATAATATTTTGAGCTGTGAATCAGATACATTTTTTGCAAATTAGCAACAACAACAAAAACAACGTCCTGTCAGTCTTATCTAAAGTAAGACTTACATAAACCCTCCCTGCGGAGGCAATAGTATCAAGTTTCCGACCTTACTCTGTTTCCATTTTAAGTTTGGATACACGTCTCAGCGTGTAGCAGGTGTCCTGCTGGAAGAGGTGCCACTAGTAGACTGTTATCTCTGGATCTACTTAGTGAGTCTGAGCAGGAAGCCAAGTTAGGTCACAGATTCCCCTCAGTGGCATTGGGGATTTAGTCCCTACGCGTTTCAGCATTGTGGTATAGACAGATAGTCTTACAGCTCATCGGAAGAAGTTAATATACATTAGCACCATTGAGTAGGTGCGTAATCTTAAACCCCGGGCACGTATGCGTCCAGGCCAGTGGCCAAGCTGAAGTGACTTGACAAAGACAAATTGGCGCTAGACTGTCTTACGAAACCTTTTCCCCCAGATAATCCTTAATTTGCGTTATGACGTACAGTCCTCTGACGAGCGACGCGTCATGCTGATGAGGAAGTACTGACGAAAGGGCAATTAGCATATGTAGGGCTGTTATGTGAGAAAGAGCAGATAATTACCTGGCGATAACCCATGTAGACACAGGGGAAATCCGTAAATTGCACACAGTAAGGCCTGGGCATTGAACCGGTGTCCCTCTTTCTGTCACTGCTGACTTACTGCACCATTATCGTGTCACTTTGCCATCATACATTTCAAATCTCAAACTTGTTTTCCTTCAATATCTGCAACCCGCTTACTGCTAGTCACTCTTTCCACCATCGGTTCCTCTAAACTCTACTTCTTCTTTGTCATTGTCCCTGACCCTTGTCCCGCTGGCCAGGCTCTTAAAGAGGTGAAGGAGACAGTAGAGGGAGGCTATCGCATGGAGGCTCCAGAGGACTGCCCTCCTGGTGTTTATGCTCTGATGAGGACCTGCTGGGAGCAGGAACCACGGAGAAGACCCACTTTTCACAAACTGAGAGACAGACTGGAACAAGAGATTGGAAAACACAACCCGGCGTCTCTGGTCAAGGACGGGGACTGAGACAGGTCAAGGTTTAGGTGCCGATCATGGGACTCTGCAACGGCGGAGAAGTGGTGGTGCTTGGTCGGGGGGGTGGGGGTAGGGCATTTTTGGGGACTTGGCGAATTCTAACACTTCCAATTAGGGGCCTTCGAGTTAAAGATGACTATGATAGAACTGCGGTCTCTGTGTCAAGTCAATTAACCTGAAAGAGCTGATTGCCCAGGTCAGGAACTTTGTAGCGGATGACGCGACCCCCTTACCCTGTTGCTTTGGGATTAGAGAGCGCTCAGGACTTGGGCTCATCGTCACTGATCAGGTCATTATCTTTGGAGAGACGCAGCCAGTTAGGTTGTTGCTAGAAAGAAGTCTGCCAGGCAAATCTGTGTTGTAAGTAATGTAAGTATGTAAGAAAGTATGACTGAAAAAAGTCACGATCTGTTCACTCATTAAAAAAAAGGCTTAACTACCATCAACACAATGTATATTGATAGATAGATAGATAGATAGATAGAGACTTTATTGATCCCTTTGGGATGACTCCCTCAGGGAGTGGAGCTGTTGTATTTTGACTCTCCATCTCCATGAATGTAGTAAGACATCTTAATGTAGAACACAAGGTGCATTTTTATATTTAATTATTAAATTATATGGGATATTTTGAGTCATTTTACAGTCTGGGTGACTCATTTTTCAAAACATGGGTCATCCATGCATGGTACACACATTGAGTCATTTTTTTTTAAGAATTGTATTTAAACAATGGCATGACAACAATGAGATTAAAAACTTTATCATGTAAATCTGCTCTGGATTTTCCGCGTCCATTTGCTCTTATTGTAGACTTTCAGCATCCACCAAGCAGCAACTGCGGGTGCACTTCCATCAGGCGTAGGTAATCAGATTAAATGCTGACCTGATTAAAATCACGTCATAGAAACCTCATCAAATTGCCTCGATCCGATCGACTGGCTTGACGTGCAAGATGACACTCCCGGCTGGAGTCAAAATATCATAAAAGCATCAATTTGACGGCAGCGCAGGTCAGGTGCAAGTGCAATCAGCATACATGTTGCAATTTCAATCCAGGGATCCAAGGAGGACTGTGACCTGGTCCCTGCGACCTAAAAACCAGACCGGCCCAACAGGAATTCCCCACTGGGAAAAAGTATTTTTGAATCACTTGTGTGGATTAGGTCATAGAAAACAACTGTCACCCTTACCCTTGACCTAAGGATTAAGTCTGTAGAATTAAAAGTCATGTTGTCCTCTGCAATAATAGTAGTGCATGTTAAGACAAAAAAAGCAACAAGTGCATTTGCTTCCTGCGTAACACATAAAGATGAACCACTTTAGCAGGCGCAACATGGAACCCCGATGCCGCGACACAAACATATCACAGGCAGTTGCCAAATACACATCCACCCGTCTATCCATCCGTCCATCCATCGTCCACCCATCCCACTGTCTGTCTGTCCGTCAATCCACCTGCACATCCGTCCATCCTTCCATCCATCCAGTTACCCCTCCATCCATCAATCTGCCCACCCATCTGTCCATCCATCCACCCCCCCGCCGACTCACTCATACATCCATCCATCCATCCATCCATCCACCACTGCTTATCCTGCACTCAGTTTTGCATTGCGATGGTCGGCTACACGCTGGACAAGTCTCCAGTTCAGAGGTTTTAAATATGACTGGGAAAGAAATGATTAAAAAAAAAAAAAAATTATTGTTGGGGCAGAGAAGGAGGGAGGGTGGAGGGGGAGAAATCTTTATCCTGGACTTAATCACAGACGAGCAAAATCTGCTTGTATCGCAGCATTAATGCCCAGCAGCATGTCAGCGACACAGGGCTTAAAACACCATTTAAAGGCCTTCACTTGCAGTGGCGCTCTTGTTGGCCTCTGTTATATCTTATAAACCGCAGCAGCTTTTTGTCTGTCATAAAGGCCTTTATTTGGATTTTGAGATTATTAAAGGGACTTTGTGTTATCCCACCGCCCTCAAGGGATTTCAGCAGGTACAGAACACTTTCTGGTACTTTCCGCAAATGATGACAAACATACATGTGAATCATTAATTACACAATATCAGTCTTTGCACAGGGATCTCTGTCCCTATTACAGAAAGGTAACACTAACTTTTAAATAGATTTAAAGAATGTAACCCTTTTTCCTCTGTTTGTCCGTCCAAATTAAAGATGTCATTTGATTTAAGCCCACGTAAGCCCAGTGTTTGTCTCTGTCCCTGGAGATGGAGCTCAAATTGATGCTTGATCCTTGGTTTATTTATCACAATGTGCAGCTGAAGCCCTTCTCCTGTTGTTTTCCATCTGCTAGCTTCATGCAGCTCTCTGATGGAATGAGAAGCAATTGTCTGTGAAAACCTGGAAGCTCAAGGTTTTGGGCACGGCCAATTCAAGACGAACTGGGCTGTCTTCTGGATCTTCTAGACTCTTGAATGTTGCCACATGAGCAGAATAGAGACAAGGAGCAGTTCTCTTCTTCTCCTTTGTACCTTAAAGTCTTTGTCCGCAGTCTTTTGGTTGGAGTTAGTGTTTACAAGTAACTTCCTTAGTAACTCACATGCTTATGCAGATTGGAAAATGCCACTTCTACATCTACACTGATGTTTGAAGTAAATGGGTTTGAACTAGCCCATTACCACCTTTGCCACAGCCTTGTGGCAGCTTGCTACGGAGGATTTTCCGGGAAGGCAGCTTTAATTTGCCTGGAGAAATAATGCTTCTCACTGACTGACTGACTGACTGACTGACTGACTGACTGATTGACCTAAAGTACAACCAATGAAATAAGCTTGTTTCAGGTAAAGCCCTGATCCCATTAGTCTACTACTGCTACTCTTACTCTAAGAATAATAATATGTTTGTGGCTCTCTCTTACCATTCTGTTTCATCAAGATAAGTAAATTATATCATGGTCCAAAAATAATGGCTTTTTATCTCGTGGGAATGGAATAAATTAACACGTTTATGTGTTTAAAATATTTCATTAACACAAGGTTTTTCAGCTATTTACACGTTTCAAAGGCACCCATCTATACGCTGTCTCTTAATGAAAGTTATTCCCCCTCATCGCTCTTTTTTTCTTGTGTATTTTCTTCCAGGATTACCTTGAGCCCAATCTGCTTCCTATTTGTGAACGATCGCTTCTTTCACTGAAGTTTTACATATGTATGTCTGAGGTCATAGGAAATCTCTTTAGCGTCTTTTGGGGTTGTAGCAGATTTATGTGACGCTAATCTGCGCTCGGCTTCGAACTGACTGGCTCCCTCTGCACAGCCTGATTACACTTTGCCGCTCTTCTTCCCAGAGACCCATCAAGTATTTGTGATAGCTTTAGGTTCTGGTCTTCAGGAACATTGTATCTTAGCTATAGGTTCTGGTCTTAATACTATTATTAAGTAATAGCTAACCAAAGGTATTACTTGAGCAACCTCTTAATGGTCTCAGAGCAAACTGAATGAAGTGGATTCCATCAGGTTTTTTTAAATCACATGTAAATATATATATTTTTTTGTATTTGTCTCCCATATTTATTTATAATTACCCTGTTGTATGAGGACAGTCTCAGTGTTGACATCAGTTTGTTGTCATTTCAAAGTTTATTTTGCTCCATTTACCACGGCCTAATGAGGGACGGGGTGAGCTCAGTGAAAACTTTCAGTGGGCCTTTTGTCTTTAAAACAATACATTTATCAAAGAAAGTCTTGTCCGGGCTTCATTAGCCTCGGCCTCGGCCTGCGGGGGGTGAATGGAGATGACGTTTAAAACAATTGCTTGCGCAGAAAACAGCTGCCAATCACTCTTAAAGGGGAAGGATTCCAATTAATATCCCTCTCCTAATCCCCATGTTTCACCTCACCCCCTCCGCTTTGTCCACCTCTCCCTCTCCGTCCTACTCCCCTCTCCCACTCTCCTCTCCGAGCAGGAGCGCGTGGCATCCGAGTTCACATGTGACATTCGCCCTGAGGGAATCACTTTGCTCAGCCAAACATAAAGTTTTAGTGCCGTGTGTCGTGTTGGAGAAAAACAATTTTCAAGGGAGATGCAAAGGAAGCCAAGCTGGCTGAGTGGTGACGAGTGGCGTGCGTTGCTGCGGGAAGAGTGAAGTTGGAGGCTGAGGTGCCGAGAGGAACAGGTGGAGCGCAAGTTGTACATTCTAACACAACTGATTCCATAAGGTAAGCTGGGCCACTTTTTTTGCTACGTGGTTTGTGTTAGTTTTAGCTGAAACAAAGATGTGTAACAAGTCCTGTCTGTTCCTACTGATGAAGATGAGCTCAGAACATTAATGTCTGGGTGACTACTGAAACATTTTTTTTCATTAACAATCTAACTCATTTGCCTAAAGCTTTATGTATATTATTGCAAATGTATCTTTTACGCCATGTTTATTTCATGTGCAGAACTGTACACCCAAGTTTGGCGTCAGGTCTTTAGAAATTTTAGTGTTTCTTCTTTTAAAAACCCAAAATAAACAAAAAAAACACCAGCAACAAATTTTTCTACTTGTGCTTTTTATGCTCCCAAAAGATTAAAATACTTGCTGCAGGTTCATGATACTTGCTGTAATGAGACACAACATTATTAGAAGCATGTCACTTGCAGTACAGTGCTAATCAGTGTGAACTTTGATAGATATTCAGTTTACAGTAATTAGATAGTAATTATTACAACATCAAGTAAATCAAGTTTGTACTGCTCCGCCAAGTAAATCACTTATGGACCCTGAGTTTTCATTGACACTCCCTGGTGTTGCCTAGTAAACTCTTGACTCGGCCACTCCGCCCCCACACTTCCCTCCTGCGTGTCTCAGGATAAGCTGGTTGAGGTGCATTCAGGACACTTAATTGAGGTAACCAGGTGGTCCCTGACACGCCGCTGCACTCTTGGCCCTCACTCTGGCTCCTCTCTGCTCTGCTCTTCTCGCAGCGCCCGGACGCTTGGATGCATTTATCACTGGATACCATGAGCATGGTGGACGACAGCTGCCTCTCACCCAGCCACTTCCACGAGATGGGCAAAGGTGGGGGCATCGCTGCGGGGGGCCGCGTCCACAGTATTGATGTCATTCTAGGTTTCAGTAAAGATCAGGAGCCCCTGCTCAGCCCTGCTGGGGCCCCGCAGCCTCACAAAATGGACATAGATGGCCTGGGAGAGGCCGGGAAGCAGCAGGAGCCCTCGTCACACCCGACGTACAGCGGACACCTCGCATCTCTGAGAAACAGCGGCTCAGAGCAGCAGCAGCAGCAGCAGCAGCAGTACCACGGTGAGTCAAGCTGCTGATGCTCGTGTTGCTGGTCTCCATCCTGGTAGAGTGGATGTATTTCATGTGCAAATAGCACATTTTGGTCTCATAATTAGGTGAACCTACAAAGATTGTCTACAATATTGGCTGGTGGACTAGCGACAGACTTAGGTCCAAGTATGAAGGCTGACCAAGTTTATACATGAAACTTCATAAATAGATCAATGAATACAGCTGCGCTTAGACTTGTAAAATTTCACATGACTTCTGGGCAAAGAGATCTGTCCTCAGTTCTTATGATCTGAATTAAAGTTAAATTTATATAATCATCTTATTAAACCCTTAAAGCACGATACATGGGTTCATGCTGTTAATACTGCTGCATTTTTCTTTATTGAAAAGGGAACCATACCAAAGTGAACATGTGACTGCACAAGTTATTACAATTTGACATGGCAGTTATAAAAATACTGAAAACAAAGAATTTATAACTGAAATGTCAAATGAGCATCGTTTGATACAATATGATTTAGAAATGAACAGATTAAGTCCTGGAAGTAGATTCATATTTATTCTTCACATGACAACAGCAACAAGGTCTCTGGGGGCATTAAACCTTTTCCAATTATTTTTTTTCCTTGCAAGCTGTTTCGATCATCATTTGACATACCGAGGAACCTTTCCATTTAAAATCCTTTTTTAAAAAAAGAAACAGTTATTTCACTATGCAATTTCAAACAAAGCTGTTGCAGCCTGCATGCATTTCGAAAGCAAAACAGCCCCTGGGCCGCCTGCCGTGCACGCTGAAACAGAGAGCAACATCACAGGACAAGATGGTGTGTGGGGGGGCTTTGCGTCCTCAAACTAAATCCTATCCCCTTGTGGAATTCCCCTAATCTTCTCTTCTGCCCAGATTAGATTGTGCTTCAGTTATTGAGTGTTATTGTTATCGTTCTGTCTCAGTGTCTGTCAAATTCATCGCGTTTAATCTGGGGCTATTTCTTTTTTTTCTTTACACGCTGTATCTGGCAGGTGGTTGATGGGTTGTTTTTTTTTTTGGCCACCAATGGTACCACATCACACCCGAACCTGGCGTCACCATCGGTTTTATTTTGCTGCCGCCAAGACTCCGCCTTTCCTAATTTCTGTTGATTATCATGCATCCACACCGGTGACATCACTCCTTTGTGCAGAGCTATTCTGTGATGTCAACCGCTTGGGTTCCCCCGAACGAACAACTTTTCTGTTTGGTGTCAGTGCCCCCCCTTCCCACTCCCCCCAGCCACCCAGCCACCCCTCCGCCCGTCCTAAGATGTTCTGCTGGCTGATAAACAGTGGCAGCCTTCAGACCAGCAGCTATGATGGTCTGTCAGGCCAAGAGCTGGTCACTGAACCAGACCTGACCCCTGCCTTTGTCTGAGCCTGGCCTTTGTCATGGCTGCTTAATGAGAGGTGGAGAGACGAACCCCTAAAAAACCCCTCTTAACCTGCTTTTGCCTTTTCCTGCACTCCCATTTGTCGGCTCCAAGGACCACGGTGACCTCCTCCTTTGTCTCCGTCAGCACGTCTCACTCGCAGTGACATGCTCACATTTGAATTTGTTTGAGTTGTTTCTAATGAGGAAGTGAAACGGGCACACTCAACACGTGTGGGATGATAATGGCTGGAGGCAAAGCTCTGACGCAGACATGGTGCGACTGCAAATGCAGTCAAATGTGCGTAACATTAAGATTCTGGTCACCTGTGAGAGTTGTATAGTTTGTAAAATCAGTCACTGTCTTTGTGAGTCGGTGATTTTAAAGCCAATGGATCTACACAACCTACAAAGATCTTCTCTGTGGCTCGAACACAGTCTTCCTGAGTCAGTTTGACAGCAGCTCGTGGTCTACAGTGCCAGAACACCAATTCACATTGTGGATCAATATTTTTTTAAATTTCATTTTATTATTCCTGACCACTCTCCTCTTCTATTGGATACTTGAAAGCTTAAAGAGAACCCCAAACACAGAAGCAAAACTCCATATTTACAATGAAATGTTGACTCTTATTTCCGTGCGTTCTACCACAGTTCTGCAGAACTTCTGCACCTCTCTAATATAAAAAAAATATGTATATTTTTTTTCCCAGGTAGTATTTTTGTGGATGAAAATTTTTCGTGCACAGACCAAACAGGTTCTTGAGTCAGGTGTTCAGGTTTGATCCTGGCACACATCTCACCTCCGGAGCAGTTGTTTATGAAAGCACTGTGTCTGGATGACTGTATCTTTAAAAATAATAATAATAATTACTTGTTGCCTTGTCTCATCCAGCTAAAAAAAAAAAAAGTTAAACTTGTCTCAAAAACATGTAAACGTTCATTTCGTTGTTTCATGAGTTTCTCCTCTGTCTGAAAGGTGACCCGACAGGAGAGTGACAGTCTGTGCCTCAGTCATAGCCAGTTTTAATGGAATAAACTAGGAGTGTTTTTTTTATACAGTGTAGCGTCCTTGTACCTGGGCTGTATGTGATTGTTATGTGATCCAGAGGAAACAGGAAAGGGGGGCAGCCTTGTTTTTCCAACATCTTTACGAGGACAGTTTACATTTGGAGACGATCACCTGGGAACAACTTTTCTAAATCCGATTAGGAATGTTTTTGGGCTCCGCTGAAGTTCAGGGGATTGCTTGCTTCACTGACCTACAGTAGCCCATTGTTAAATGTGTCAAACTGATGTCTGCTCTACTGGAAAGAGAGCCACGCATTCTTCATTACGCTCCGAGACTCCCTGCCCTTAGTTTTCCTGCAGATTTTTGCCAACAAATACTTTTGACACTCTGACATTAACAAGGTCACACGTCTCCCGTCATCCCGTTTCAGATTCCGGCCTGTTCGCAAACAAGTGTGACGAGGAGCTGAGCGAACTGAGGAAGAGCACAGAGAGTGACGAAGGCAAGTCCCCGGAACCGTGCAAGGACGATCAGCCTAAGAAGAAGCACAGACGCAACCGCACAACCTTCACCACCTACCAGCTGCATGAGCTGGAACGTGCCTTCGAGAAATCCCATTACCCAGACGTGTACAGCCGTGAGGAGCTGGCCATGAAGGTGAACCTGCCAGAAGTCCGAGTTCAGGTAGGAGGACGCTGCACCTCATGTACCACATCTAGAGCAGCAGAAGCAGCATCGCAGGCTTTAGATACATCTCTCAATTATGACCATTGAATCTTAACCTGCTGTTTGCCTGGGTTGCGATAATGAGTCTTCATGCTGATGTATTTCTTCTTTTTGCCGTGGGTTGTGCCCTAACCTGGTATTAGATTGATTAGATATCCACCCTAGATACTGAGCTGACCTCAAGACTTTGGCTCTGTTCCAAACGCTGTTGCTCCTGGAGCTCACAGCAGAGCGCTAAGCCCTTTGGCTTGTCAGCGAACAGGTGACGAGATTGTGGAGCTGTTATGCAAGTGAGGATGTGTGCGTTTTCAGCTGTTTAAACTCACCCACGCACGGCACATTCACGGAGGGGGGTTAAGGACAGGAAGTTTCAAGAGGAGGTAATTAAAGACTCTGGAAGTTAATGGGTGTCGCTCTCAGAGCAAACTGAATGTCAGCGATAAAATGCGTAGATTAATGTCTCAACAAAAGGTTTAGTTTGCCACAAAATAAAGGTGAAAAAAGGCCATAGTGTCCACAGATTTTTTTCAAATGCAATTTACATTCTGATGCTGCTTTAGATGAACTTTCCCCATTTTGACCACATTGGGAAATCCATGTTGAATCATCCAACAATATCAAACTGACAAAACAAATACGATGAGACTGACTGCGTCCACGTGAGACCGGGACACACCTCACGATGATTCTTGTCCCCCAGGTCTGGTTCCAGAACCGCAGAGCGAAGTGGCGTCGGCAGGAAAAGATGGACGCCAGCACCATGAAGCTCCACGACTCACCGATGCTGTCCTTCAACCGGCCAGGACCGGTTCACAGCAGCATGGGTCCCATGACCAACTCCCTCCCCCTGGACCCCTGGCTGTCCTCTCCTCTGTCCAGCAGCGCCCCGGTGCACAGCATCCCCGGCTTCATGGGTCCGGCTCAGGGCCTGCAGCCCAGCTACCCCAGCCACGGCTTCCTCAACTCCGCCCCTCATCCTCACTCTCACCCTCACCCTCACCCTCACTCTCACTCCCATCCATCCATGGGACAGGGGATGCAAAGCATGGCCCCGCCGCCCTACCACTGTCCCGCGCCGTATCCCGAGAAATACCCCCTGGAGGATGTGGACCAGCGCAGCTCCAGCATTGCCGCGCTGCGAATGAAGGCCAAGGAACACATCCAGTCTATGGATAAGACCTGGCACCCCATGTGACACTGGAACACCAACACTTCATCCCCCGGCCGAAGGGTGACAGACACAAAGTGACGTTCCAGCAACACATCGGTTTCCCACAAAGTGGAGGGAAATTGATTTTTAACTGAGACAATGAGGATTTATATATATAAAAAAGAAATCTTTGAACCTTTGTGAAGTATTTCTTCATCTCAAGGACACGAAGCTGACGAGTGAACTGTGCAGTGTTGTGGAATTTTTAAACCACTTGGTACCGGATGTCTTGTTTGCTGCTGTTTTCGTGGGAACTTGCTATGCAAGGAGCAAGGAGCTATTTTTGAACACCCGTCTTTTCTTTCAGACAGACCCTTTCTGAAAGTCCGAGTCGCATTTATGTGTGCAGATAATTGCTGAGAATGTCGCAGAAGAGTTATTCATGAAAGCAGGCAGCAAACTGAGGCAAATCTCAAACATGGGGATCGTTTTCATCTTTCCCTTGCTTTTTCTGTCAAATTATCCAGCCAGACAACTGCCAGCTGTTTGTTCTTAACCATTCCCTATTACTAATTGCTTTTACTAATTAATCCAATTTCAAGATTTCTATGGGTCAGCAGTCTCTGAGGACTTTGTAGTTAAAGTGTAGTCTTAAAATATTCTGTGAAGTCCTTGTGATATTAATAGGCAGTGACTATTAATGCATATCTGACTGTGCTTGATTTAAAGATGCGTAAATGGTGTTTGCCACCTACTGGCCCATTAGAATCTTGAGCCTATAGGCCAGGTGCTCTGATACGATGAGTACCACCGAAGCTAACTGTCATATCATAAACATGCAAGGGGTCAGAGGGAGATTTTCAGTAAATAGATCAACAGCTGTAAACGAGATAATCCTGTGGTGGGAAAATCAATCCGTTGTCGGAGACGTAAAGGCACTTTCACAGCAGGCCAGGGCTGAGAACATACCAAAAATAATCCTGCACATTTTCGAGCCTTTGATTTGTGCTGAAACGCTTTAAAAATGGAGCAAGGGACAACAGAAGGAATGATGTATGAATGAAAAGGTGCAGGGTTGCCTAAATTAGAAACCACTTTTTATTCAATTCACTTTGACCAACCAGATTCTTTTCTTCAAAATATTTTTGCTGCTGTATTATTTGTGATTCATTGTGCGGAAGTGACAGTTTGGATCTTTTTCAGTCTCATATTTTCAACATATTAACAGCAGTGTTTAATTTAGGCCCGTGGTCCACTGGAAAAGAAGAAAAAAAAATCCGTTTTGGCCCCTCATTTACCAAACGTTTGGGCAACCCTGGGCGAGTGAGCAGAGTAACCCTGTTTTTGCTTGAGTGGCTGTTTGGAGGAACAAACCTATTGGCAGCTCAGTGTTGGGTGGCTGTGTGTACGTGCAGGGCAGCAAAAAGAGCCCTGTGTGATGCATCACCCCACATAGTTTAGTCTTTGTTCAGCACAATTGATCCAAGTGTATCCCCTTTGTTTAAGACTAAAGAGGAGAAGGGGGAGTTTCATGCTGCACTAAATAGACCCTTGTAACCATTTTGCCATGGAAGTGTTTTTTTCTCCCTCCCTTTCTTTCTTAGTCAAAGGAGGAGAAGCATGGATTGTAGCTGCTTGGGTCATTAATGGCAAAGTTTCGGTCTTACACCATCTGCTGCAGTGTCAAGCTCTAGTTGTCTTCTAGATGGAGATCAAAGCCAGCCACGGTGTTTCATCTGAGCAGTGCGGATGAACAGATGTATTTGTAATTGGTGAAGGAATATATTTGGGAGCCACGTGTGCAGGAGGCTTCTCATTCATGGATATGCACCAGCGTAAAAGTTGTTTGCTGAGCCCACGAGCTAACCTTTTTGTCTTTATTATGAAAGAAGGAGAAGAGAATTCTCCTCATCTTTAAGTGCAATTTGAAATACATCTTCTTCTTTTTTTCTTTTTTTTTTTTTTACCTTTTTTTTGTTTTGTTTTTTTAAGAAAAGCAATTTGTATGGCCCATTGTATGATTGTGATATTTCTTTTTGAATTCAGTGTGGCTCCATACGGTCAGTCGTAATTACTGACTTATGACAACTATGACAGCAACATGAACAAATGTCTGGTATTTGAAATCCATGATTACACTGCTCAGAGAGGGAACACACCCCTTTTTCTTCCTTTTTGTTACTTTTTTGTTTTACATCTACTTTGAATCATCTGTGTGTGTGTTTTTGAACAATGTTTTTAGTGATGTTTAGATTTGTTTTCTATCAAGAACAAGCCAAAGGTTAGAAGACCATGAACAACAAAAAAAAAGAAATGCACTAGACGTTTGGCAGTTTTAGTATCTCCAATGTGAAAATGTACTGGACATTCAGTTTTGCGTCTTACTTGTTTTAGTAACATCTGTTCTGATGATTTCCTTGTTTTTCGGTTCCGCCGGTTTGTCCGAAAGTTGATATTCTGGAGAAAATGAAAAGAGAATCTACTGGAAATAAATATAGTTTGATAGAATGTTTTCTCTGCTCCCTTCTCACTGCACTGCTTTCATTTTGACCTGTGCACCCATTCCCACACATTCACTGTATTTTTTCTTACCCTGTGGGTCTAAAGACCAATCCAAGATTACTACAGTAATCTGTATCATCTGACATACATGGGCAGAGACATTTTTCTCCCTTTTTCTCTTACACTTGTGCCTTGTCTCTCTCTGTCATATAAAAGCTCTCCCTCCTTCCTTTCCTTACCCCTCCCAATCCGCTGTGCCGTTCCACAGTTTGGTGGCAGAGTGCCAGCCTATTAGGAAGATGAGACTCCAATCAATCAGGGCTTTCCAGGGGGGCCTCTGACCGTAGGAGCGACTCTCTAATTGCCCCCAGGCAGGCAGGCTGGTGAGCTCGGCCGCTGCAACACATGTTCACAGAGGGACCAGTGCCGCTGGGCTAGCTGGCCTCCTCAGCATGTGCCTCACTTTCTTGGACAGATGGAGGCCAATGTGGTCCTCATTACAAAGGCCAGTGGCTGTAACAGAGAATTGCGTTCTTTTTTGTTTGTTTTTTAGATGTATTTTTCACACCCTGACGTGACGTTCTGTATCACAGCGCTACATAACATCTGACACAGGATGTGTTTTTTAAAAACATAACATTATTTTTTTTATTGATATTCAGCAAAAACAGAAACCAAAAACAACAGTTGTAATCTTTGACCCTTTTAACTAGCTTAAAGTTAAAGAGGTGCAAAGTTACACAATAGTTACTACATTAAAAGACGTCTTAACACACAAAAAGGATTCTGAAACAATCTTACAACTAATTCTTTTTTTAACTAAAATAAACTCATCTGATAAATTAAGGAGCATCGCTGACAACAAACAACTCCCACACACAACTCTTGACAGTGGCTACATTCAATGTTAAAAACATTTTTTACAAAAACCAGCTGGCTTGTGCCATCCTATTATTATTCAAATTCATGGTTTTCCAAAGAAGCTGAAAAGTCAGTGGATAAGAAAACGAACCCTCCAGGACAGAAAGGATGAAAACAAATCCAGAGAATGTAAGGAAGTGGGAGAAAGAAAAAAAGATTAGGCAGGAGAAAAGTGTGGGAGTGAGAATAGAGTGAGTGAAAGTGAAGAGGAAGAGGGGAGGGAGAGTGGGATGGCTGCTCACCAGAGTTAATGATGTAGAAAATCCCCCAATTAGAGCGTTTTCCTGTGTTGCAGGATGAGTTCAGAGCGGGGTCCTCTGACAGCCAAAGGATTAGCACCCGGACTGGGCCGGGCCGGGCCGAGCCTGAGCAGACATTAGAAAACTTGTTGACGGCTTGGCACTGCTTAACAGGGGCCGGGCCGGAGCCGGAGCTGGAGCCACCGCCAGGGGCCGGGGTATGCATGCGTTTAGCCGGAGAAAGTGCAACAGAATAAAGCATGGGAAAGCAAGCAATGTGGAAAAAAACAGCTGTCATGGTTTTTCTCCACATTTTTTTTTTCAGTGCTGTGAACCAGTTTTATGTTTTGTTGCAGGATTACATATCTGCTCACACACCACAGCCCAATCTAATCCAGGGGTACTCCAAAAAAACAAACAAAAAAACTCTAAAAATAAAAACATAGCGGTAATGAAACAAAAACAATTTTTATTTTATGCATATATGTAACTTTTGTTTTTCCTAATATAATATTGCCGCAATTATAGACCAAAGTCCCGATGAGTTTATGCATAAATTGATTTTTGTAGATCAAATCTAACTCACTCGCCAGTACATGACATGTATATATATATATATATATATATATATATATATATGTATATATATATATATATATATATATATATATATATATATATATGTTAATATCAATATCAAAAATATTATATAGTAGTAAAGTTTTGTACCTGTTCCGCAGAGCTGCCACACTCGATGATGTCAGCCTTGTTGACTTAAGTGCAATCAGGAACTAACTCGGCTGTGCTCCACAGTTGTTCATTATGTACAGCTGAGTCCCTGACGACTAATTGAGTAATTGTGCAGTCCATTATTTCGTTCCTGCACCCCAGTAGATCTGAAAGGGCCACGGCTGGAATTAACAGCCTTATTGGAGAGACGCGTTCCTAGCAAAGGACAATAAGGGAAAATAGCGGAATTAATTGGGTTTGATTAAGAGAGCCTTTCAATGGGACACAGCTTTTTTTTTTTTTTTTTCTTTTCTTTTTTGCATGACATAATTAGAGTTCAGTTGTGGTGGGGGACTGGGCACTTGTTGGCGCCAGTGTTATGTGGGTGTGTCTATTAGACAGACAGAGATGGTGCTTCCTTTATTCAGACATGAGCTGTGCATCTGATGAACTAAAAAAAACTTACTCAGCATAGAGCACACAGCAAGGATCACATGGACCCTCTGTTTTCACAGTATAATGTAACTTTTATTGCTATAACAACCAATATTTATGCGTTTTGTTTGTTTTTGATTTTTTTTAAACTTCAGAGATGACATTGAATATGGAATATAGCATTGTCAGGTCGCAGTCATAGTCATACAACACATTTATGTTTTTCTATTGCAGTTTCGCTTGCAAACATAGCACGCTTCAGGCCTTACTAGATTAACAAATATTTTATTACTGTTTTGTAGTTTTAATTTTAATTAAGTAATGTCCTGTACTCTTGCAAAGACCCTTCAAGACTTGTTTTCAGTTAGCGTGAACAGGATCCCCCCCCAAAAAAAAAGGAACAATGCATACATATACGTATTTACCACCAAGTGTTAAAATTTAGAAATTTAAATTTGGAAATAGCACGCCCTCTATTGAATCCTTAAGGTAATGACAATTCCCCCCTCCCCGCAGACACACATACACACACACACGCACGCACGCACATGACAATCCCCCCACTCCCACTCACTCACACACACACACACACACACACGCACGCACGCACGCGTGATCACGCACGTGATCACGCTGGTGAACGTGGCTTAAAAAAAAAAAAAAAAAAAAAATTGATTCTGCATGATGAGATTAACACCACACTTCAGAAAAATTAATTAACAAAATGAATGCCACTTGGTTATAAACAGGAGGAGAATTGAAAGCTATTGAATATATTATAAAACTTTATTGGCCTTTTTGTTTTTGTTTTTTAAGATCAAAGAACTTCAAAGATTAGTTAAAACGTGTCGACCGCGCAGGGACAGGATGGTAAATGAGCAAGTGGCAACACAACTCTTGACGGATGCCGCTCACACAAGAGGAGGTTCTCGCTTGTAAGTACTATTTGTTTGTTTAAACAAATTTTGCTTCTTTTTTAAAAATAAAATAAAATAAAATAATACGTTTGTCGTGGGCGCAAACATATTTATTACACTCTGAACAGATATGTTGTGCAACAGCTGTCAACGTCTTTCAACGGTACACAAATATTCAATATTTGCACGGTGATTAAGAAAAAAATATTGTGCTACCACTGTGGCTATTGAGGATGCTACTGAGCGAAATCCAAGTTGTAAACCCGACTAACTTGTCACAAGGCAATACGAATAATATCAAGGCCACGGAAATAAATATTTTTTCCTGTAATAACACTTATTTTTGTGTCTCGTCATATCATGAATGGATTCTCGTAATATTGCTTTATCCTCGTGTTTCCCCCCTCTTAGTATGGCCCTAACAATAATATTAGCACTCCGTCGTAAGGTAACAGCGCTCAGCAGTCAGCAGCATTTCCGTGTTTTGATTTGACAGGCTTGCGTCACAAGGATGACAGATATCCCACAATGCACCGTTCCATTTTCACAACGGCTAAACTGAGAGACGCTAGATCTTGGACATAAATCTTCTTGTTCGTGGTGTATTTCGGCAACAGCAACATCTGCAAGTGGTGTTCCTGTTTGGTGCTCATCTGGTAGAATTCGCAGATCTGCTCGCATCTGTACGTATGTTGTCATGTTATTAGATTAGCTCCAAGCTAACTAAGCTACAGTCCGACTAGCATGATCCTCTTGTGCAAACAAGAGTGTCAGTGGGCGATTTGTTGACATTCAGTCAACCAAAATGACAGTCGTTGCTATACCGTGGCTCGAAGTTAGCCCACGCTTTTTGTCATGATGAATTATTCTACGAGTTGCTCATGATATGATTTTGTTTATGAACATTTACATTTTCCTGTTACATGACCTCAACTGCCTGACAAAGTAACTGAGAAAGTCTGAACTAATGGTCCTCCAAGCTATACTATCTTAAGATGTAATGAGGACGTTTGAGAAAATGAATAGATCAATAAGAGTAATTATAAAATAAGAATGGATAGGATGAAAATTTTTCGTACAGTGGTTTTTAGATTGGAAAACTGACACTACTTAAACAGATATCATTTTACTTTTCATCAGGTCTCTGACCCCCGGCTCTTGGCTGTGGATTAGGATTTCAGCCAAGGATGGATCCAGAATATGGACACCGCCTCTTCCGTCAAATCAATATTCAGAATGACAGTTTGAGTCCAATTGTGAGTGTTTTTTGTTTGTTTGCTTTCTTGTAAGTTCTCTACACTTGATCGTTTTTTGAGCACTAAGATAGAATTTGACCCTAAAGCCAAGATCAATACTTACTTGCATTTGTTGCTTTTTCAGAAAATGTCAAGGAGTCTGCATAGTCCGACATCGCTGTTGTCCTCACCAAGTAAACTTGGAGACCGATTTATTCCAACCAGAGCAGGTGCTAACTGGAATATCAACTTCCACAGGATCAATGTAAGGAAGCAGATCTTAGTTTAGTTTCGGTTGCTGCTTTTCACAGCACTTGCAAAGATGTCAGTCTAATGTCAAAAATATTGAAAGCATTTTTATGATTGTCAGGAAAACGAGAAGTCCCCCAGTCAAAACAGGAAAGCAAAGGATGCCTCTTCTGATAATATCAAAGGTATAAATTGTGTTTTATACCTTTTGTAAAACAAAAAGATTTTAAAGGGACACATGTTGTGGTCTTTCTTTTGATCTATGTTTTGCACCATGTTTTTTGTGCTCTTAAATTAACTATGCTTTATAAATCTAGCAGATGGACAGGCCTACTCTGCTTTGTTAAAGAATGAACTTCTGGGAGCTGGAATAGAAAAGATTCAAGACCCTCAGACAGAAGACAGACGCTTGCAGCCATCAATCCCAGAAAAGAGAAGTCTCTTTACTGTATGAACATTGTTTTATTTCCTATTTTTTCCTTTATATATTGAATTGCATTTCCAAATATTTTAAACAGACTGAAAAGGGCATCGTTTTTTTGTCATATGTTTATTCTTCACAACTGTGATATCGGATGTGGTTGAATAAATTTGGGTCTGTCTGTTTTTTGCAGTATTCAGTAAGTACCAAAAGTTTTTCTCCAGATAACTGCACCAACGTTTCACCCTACTCTTTATCTCCTGTCAGTAACAAAAGGTAAAATAAATAAATATACAAGTCTTAAACATTTATCTTGAGAATTAAAGAACCTTTCATTATATGTGAAGATCTCATGATGTGCAACTTTTCTTGTTACAGTCAGAATTTGCTGCGTTCACCAAGAAAGCCAACTCGGAAGATTTCAAAGATCCCTTTCAAAGTGCTTGATGCTCCAGAGTTGCAGGATGACTTTTACCTTAATTTGGTGGACTGGTCTTCTCTTAATGTGCTCAGTGTCGGGCTGGGAACATGCGTTTACTTGTGGAGTGCCTGCACCAGCCAGGTATATTAGAGTTTGAGCTACAGATTTTGAAACAAACTCTAACAGCTTGCTCAGTGTATATACATTTTTCATGTTCCTCAGGTAACAAGGTTGTGTGATCTAACAGTGGAGGGAGACTCGGTTACATCAGTGGGATGGTCAGAAAGGGTAGGTACAAATTAATAATTGCTTTCAAGAGCACCTTGTGAGGATTTTGTTTCATTTAGGATTTTTATTTTGAAAGAAATTTTCTTTTTCTTGTTAATTTTAGGGCAACCTGGTAGCAGTAGGAACACACAAAGGCTATGTCCAGATCTGGGATGCTGGTGCTGGAAAAAGACTCTCCACATTGGAAGGACACACAGCAAGAGTTGGTGAGAACATGTGCTCAAAAACTCATGCATAGAAAGTATATTAAGCTCAGCTGAACATTACATTGTAAAGTCAGTACATTAAGGCTGTGTGTCCTGCAAACTGATCCGCTAACATTTCAGCTTTACTGTGTTGCAGGAGCGTTAGCATGGAATGCTGACCAGTTATCGTCAGGAAGCCGTGACCGTATGATTCTTCAAAGAGATGTGCGAACCCCTCCACTCCAGTCGGAAAGACGGTTGCAGGGCCACAGGCAGGAAGTGTGTGGTTTGAAGTGGAGCACTGACCATCAGCTGCTCGCTTCCGGCGGCAATGACAACACGGTACAGTTGTTATCGCCGTTAGATCTCACTCTGTCTTTGTGCAAGGACACTGCTTATTTGTAATTATTGACCCAGTCGCTTGCCATTTCAGCTACTGGTGTGGAATCACTCTTCACTCAGCCCAGTGCAAACGTACATGGACCACCTCGCCGCAGTCAAAGCCATCGCCTGGTCCCCCCACCAACACGGCCTGCTGGCCTCAGGGGGTGGAACAGCGGATCGCTGTATCCGATTTTGGAACACCTTAACCTCACAGCCACTGCAGTGCATGGATACTGGGTCTCAGGTCTGCAACCTGGCCTGGTCCAAACATGCCAATGAGCTAGTAAGTGTGTCCACATGAAGACGTTGCAAAATTAATTTGCCAGCAAAACGCATTGCATCTGTATGTCAGTATTAAAGCATCATCGCAATGTGTGTGTTTAAGGGGGATATGGGTGTTTCATGAAATTAATTATTTCACAGGTGAGCACTCATGGATACTCACAGAACCAGATCTTGGTGTGGAAATACCCATCTCTCACCCAGGTTGCCAAACTCACAGGACACTCCTACAGAGTGTTGTACCTGGTCAGTTTCACTTTTCTTGCACTGTAATGAGTAAAAGGTTTTCATTTTAAACTTTTAACAGAAATGCTTGAATCATTTGTCAACATATTGACACATTTTTAATCACTCTTAGGCAATGTCCCCAGATGGTGAGGCGATAGTAACTGGAGCTGGAGATGAGACTCTTCGGTTCTGGAATGTATTCAGTAAAACAAGGTCAACAAAGGTGAAAAAGCACTTCTCAGCACACCCTCAATTCACAGAGCCCCAAGACCAGCTACATAATAATCATGTGTTTCTTTATCTTTTTTTTTTTTTAGGAGTCTGTATCAGTTTTAAACCTCTTCACCAGGATACGATAACTTCAAGTAATTAGTCAAGTCAATATTATGACTCTAAAACTCAAGCTTTAAGAGACCTTCACATTGCTCCCAGATCGTTCGTCAACATGGTGCTAAGGAGACAGATGTGACTTGTTACCACAGAAAATTGCTATGAGAATAACTGAGCACTTCTTGGATGGGAGATTGTTATTGACTTTTTATGCTCTCATCATGAATGTATTTTTTTTTTTTTTTTTTTTTACTCATTGAACAATGTATATGTCAAACGAAAAAACAAACATAGGCCTTACTTGAACTGTTGTAATACCATGTTTTTTGTTTAAAAGGTGAGGACAGCATTTTTGTTTTTTGCTTAACTCAGGTCTTGTTTATTTAACGCTGCAGTGACTTCAGCGAAGAAAATGCCATTACATATTATTGTGAAAACACAAATACTACACCTGTGAAGGCCTTTTACAGTATGTGAGCTATGCTTACTGTGCTCTTTGGTGTACAAAGGTCGAGTGTGGTTTTCTGCATTACATTTTGCTCCTGAAGGTGAAGAAGGTCTAATGCTGTGCATCTGGACATTTACTACATGGTTGATTCTTTGTAGTAACGGGAAAAAAAATAAATATATTGGATCTAAATCTTTTGATGGCTGGCAGCTGATTTAATTTGTAATTAAGTAATTCTAACTAACTAATCTAATTCTTAAAATTACCATTGTAAAAAGTTTAAGGATTTATAAAGTATTATTAGTTCATCTGAATGACTATGTGGCATAGTTAAGTTTGCGTCTTTAAAATATAGGATAATTTAGCCGTAAAAGATTTTAATGTCGCATTTAGTGCGTATCCGCTCCTACACTCAGTTTATACGGTCCTCCAACCAGTGGAGGCGCTGTTTCGGCGATTATACTGCGAAAACCGGAAAGTGCGTTGGCAGGCGGGAACTTAAAAAAAAAATGTATACCGTTATTACTGGGTTTTGAAAGCCCACTTTGTAATTCCTTGTGGCCGTGAAGGAGTGGCCCAATATAAAATCGGATTGATAACATCGGACTAAGGGTATAGCTCTCAGTAAGAAAAGATTGACGTTGGCTCTGTAAGCTAACGACAACATTGTCTCATTGTCGTTAGCTCTAAGTAGCTTCTCTGCCATCGAGTTGTTTACTGTCTTTCTGTCAGGATGGCCGATAGAAATCTTGGACAGCAGTTGAAACGATGGGCAACAGAGGAGTTCAATTTACCGAAAGACAGCCTTCCAAGTGACAGTTATTTTAAAACGTGAGTATATCGCCCCCCACGGCCTTGATGCAGAGATACCGTTTATCAATTGTTTCTCTTGATCTCTATCTATTCGGCAACGCCGAAAGATATCGATGCAAATGTTCGTTACTCTTTTCCCAGGCTTTGTGTCGGGACAGGAAAGTCGATATGGAAATATGTCATCAACCATATTTATCAACAAAGGTAAGTCTTGACGTTGTCTTTACGGGCCGCGAGGTAAGTTTCCAGTGTTCTTCTCCGTGATACCGCTCATGAATAAATCCTCCTGATTAATGTAAGTATTTGTTTGTCTTTTAGAAACGTGAGGATAATGCGAGGAAATCTACAGTGGTATCCTTAATGGCCTGAGACAATATTTTAGTTTCAGTAAGACCCTTAGTTGCACGTCTGTAATGGAAATATTTTGCATATGTTTTTAAATTTCCTTAGCCTGGTCATTCAGGTACAAACTTCTTCAAGACAAAGAGGTAAGATACACACGATGTGTTGATTCTATTTGACCAACTGTTACAGGCAAAAATAGCACTTTTTTTTCTTTTAAGAAAGTAAGTATACTTTTTTTGTTCTTTCTGGTCAGCTGAAGCAGACTGAAGGCCAAAGTGAAGCAGTTAAACAGAAAGAACTTCAGAGGAAGATAGATGAACTGAAAGCTGAGATCACTCAGCTGGACTCTCAGATCAGTGGGGCAGAGGAAAACTTGGAAACACAGGGTATTGCCACTAAATTCTGTGATCCATTATTTGTATCTCCTAGCCTAACCCAAACAAAGAAATATGCTATTTCTTGCCTAAGTCATATATTTTCATACAGAGCAGTCAATCAGCTGCACCTGGGCCCAGGTGGAGGACAGTCATCGCAGAGAGCTACTCCTGCAGGGCTTCAGGCAGAGGTGTGAGACGAGTCATAAAATTCTCTCTGATGATGCCCAAAAGATGACTGAACATCGACAGGAGCTGGAAGAAATGGCCAAGTGAGTCGAAACAATGATGGTTTCATTGTAGAGAATCTTTTACACACATCAATGGTAAATTAGTAGACATTGTTGTTGCACTCCAGGAAAGCGGAAATTGAACTCCTGTTTGACAATAAGCCTTCAAGCAGCAGTGAAATTGACAACTTCAAATCCCAAGCTGCAGCAGAGGCACAGGTCCTGGTAGGAGCTCCAGATGTTTAATTTAAATGACTGTGTTGTTTTGTGTGAATATGCTGTGTGACTTCATTGCTCATTCTTCAGATCTTAAAAACAAACTTTCTAAACTTAGTTGACAAATTCACCATTAGTTAAAAAAAAAAGCCCTGTTTATCCTAGATTTTGAGTTGGTTTCTTTTAAAATGCTAATTCTTTTCTCCCTGTTAGCGTGAGCTACGAAAGCTGTGTGACGACAGGGTCCGTTTCTATCAGTCCGTGCAAGAGAGCGAACTGAAGACAGCGCATTCTTCAGCCAAACAGTAAGGGCCACATTGAATAAATTATTCAGCATTTAACGCTCTTTCACAGTGTTGTGCTCTCTTTCCATTTAAAACTTCTCTTTTCTTCCAGCATGACTCGTGAACAGAGAACAAATGTGTTTCGCTACTGGCTTAGTGCAGTGGAGGTTTGTGATTTTTATTTTTCAAATCACATTTCATCAGATACTTGCTGCTTGTTTTTATTTTCCTGATAGTATACTTGACGTGGTGTTTATCATGTCATCAGAACCTGCTGAGTGTTTATCCTCCAAGCCACGTCCTACTGGTATTGGAGCATTTAGCTCGTCGAGAGCAGACGGAACTGGAGGAGAAAGCAGCACAGCTGGACGTGACACAAGAAATGTCATCTCTACGGTATTTTCATCAGTTTCACCTCCTCTATTTTAGTACAGTACCCCAAACCTCTTAATATTATTGTGTTAAATCGGAAGTATAATTGCAGATTCTGCTTTGAAAGCAATCAACTACTGGACAAGTCAGCACAGGAGGGAAATGCATGGCCATCATTGAAGGCCCTCTTGCGGGTAAACCCACACAAGGAAGACATTTGTTACCTTTTAAATGAATATCGTATTAATTTTAGGTTTGTACATTTGTCCTGACAGGAGGCCTGGGAAGATGTGGAGCAGAGTTTGGTGGAACTGGCTCAGACTCGTTCCAATGTTGAGAAGCTTCAACATCAGCTGGAGACCCGCAAGAAGGAGGCTGAGCTGGAAGTGTCTGGAACTGCTGAGGGGCTACACAATGACACGCTGGCACTGTAAGCCACTCTGCTGCTTAGTGATAAACTTTCTGTGCGTGTCTAATTTTATTAATCTTTAGATAAAGATTTTTATCTAAAGATTATTCAAATGTTTTCTTCTTTTTCCCAAAGTAAGTGTCATTCTGTAACCTTTCATGCATTTCTTTTGCCTTTTGTCCTCAAACTATTTTTTTTTAAACTGTAGTTCTTTGTTGTTGACAGGTCAACTCTAAATGTAGAGATCCAGGGTGTGATGCAGGCAGCAGCCAGGGATTATATCACAGAATGGTGTACCCTACGTGAGCAGGATGCAAGAAGCCGGCAAACGGTGCTGAGGAACCTGCAGAGACAACAGCAAAGCATCCTTGACTTCAGACAGTCAATGGTAAGTACAACTTAAACCTATTCATTTGGTTATTACTATTACATATATATATATATATATATATATATATATATATATATATATATATATATATATATATATATATATATATATTTTTTTTTGTAGTTAAAGTGTTGTTGTGTCTCTGTAGGTTCTCAGACAAGAGGATATCAGAGCCTTAATTAAAGGGAACTCCTCAGCCAAGACAGAGCTAGTGCGTCTGCAAGCACAGGTTTGGATCTTCTCATTTAGAACACTGAAGAACAGAGAACATGTTTAATTCTTCTTATGATGAGAGGAAAATGCATGTTTTAAACAATATTAATGCTAAACCATTTTTTTTTTAAATACCCTTCTTCTTGTCTTGTTGCAGTTACAGGAATTTATCCAATGTCAACTGGTGCCACAGTTTGATGAAGTCGCCACAGCAGCCAACAACATTAGGAACTCTATTTCCAAGGAGGCAAAACAGATGGGAATGGTTTCTCTTCTTTCTCTGGACTGCAGAACACTAGATGGGTAGGAATAAGTTGCCAAATAACTTAAGTAATAGACCAAGATTTGACAAGTTTATATAAAAAGCGTAGAAAACATGGATCATTAAATTCAATTCAATTCAATTCAATTCTATAGTATTTTAGTCATGAAATGTGGTTTTGTTACCCGTCCAGACTATAAAAGCCTGTATTATGCTGTGAATTTTCTTTCTTTTCAAATTTATCAGAGGTGAAATAAGACATTCAAAGTAGTAAAGTCAAGGCAATGATCCTACTTTATCGAGCAGAAGGTGTGCATCGCAAGAAAAGTCATATTTGAGCGAATCTTCAATCCATCTCTAACATTTATGGGACCAAGGTAGAAAAAGTAAATGACATTTTGTTCTGTTACAGAATGCAAAGAGTCCCTGCATCATGGTTGTCCATTCATCGGTCACAGTCCCCATCCTTCAGTAGCCTGCGTCAAAGTCTGGAATTTCCATTGTACAAGGTAAGTCTGGCTTAGTACTATGAAATAAGTATTTTTTTTATTAAGGTTAGTAAGGCTGGAAGCAAACATGTGTAGGGACAGTGCATTATTTTAACATGACAATAATGAACAATAACATGAATATTTATTTCCATTCCTAAGTTTCCTGTACGTTCTTCCCTTAAATCCCCCTCAGGCTCCAGAGCACCTGTGTTCTCAGGCTCGCTCCCAGCAGCTCGAATTGCGTTTCCTCCACCAGATACTGACCCTTCACTTGGCTACTCAGCAGAAAATGGAGAAAGAAGCGGAGCTGCTGCATGCATCGGATCAGAAAGGTATTTGGTGGAGCATAAAGGAAAATGTAGCTTTTCAAACCCTTTAGAGACCCGTTGTGTTGTTTTATTTCCTAAAGATAACTCAGCCAGCTAAAAAGCAGGGGACTTTCACACTGGGAATGATGGATGTGTGGAGTGGATGCCACATTTGTCTCCAACAATAACATTAACAACAATGGCTGTCAGGCTTATTATCTGTGACTCTCAGCACTAAGTGATGAAAATCAAGCCACAAATTAAACTGTACAAGGTCCACCGACATCCTACAACATGTCCTGAACTGTTGTGCAAGAGCCTCAGCTCTTTTGTGAAGATATGAGGCCCCCACCCTTGATTCTTACATTGCAAGAGAGTGAAACCTTCTCTTCTTTTGGGGGAAAATGACAAGTACATGATGAACAGTGTCCTGTGAAATACTTTTTAATTTTCTTTTTAGGTTTCTATTGCTAGAATATTGGTAAATCGCACTGTGGCTCGTCTCATAAGGGTGTCATTTATTTGTAGACATGTGGTATTTAAAGTGTATTGTGCAAAGCTATATATAGCTAACTATATATATGCTGTAGTGTTGATGCAGTGTGAAGGTATTTTTTTAAGAAGACTGTTCTGTGTGTGAATTTCCCCTGGCGATGCATAAAGTATCTAGCGAATCTATTCTTTCTCTACCTACCCCAGCCCTGCTTTCTCGAGTCACAGAAGAGGATCAGAAACTTCTGAAGACCTTACTGCCGAGAGTCCGAAGCCTCACTCAACGCTGTGGCCAGGGCCTTTCTTATGTAGTCAGCGTCAAGACTGCCATTTCTTACTGGTGAGGCACACGTCTGTTTGTTGTCTTGTAGTGATTCCATGATTCATGTTGGGTTTTTTGCACAAGTGAATATGAATCTATTTTCATCCCTTCATCAGTGGTTAGATTGGTGTACGATGCCAAATACTGTGAGAGCAGCGGCACATGGTAGAATAGTGCTGGTTTTCTGTGAATACAACCATAACCATGTTGCCTTGACAAAACTACCACTTACAATCCTTGTTACTGAATATGTTCACTTTACTTGTGATTTATATTGAATATGATAATTTGATTTACATTAAGTGTTCTTCACTTTTCAACGTTTGCATAAGTTACAGTACAGCAATGTGGATTTAAATGCATTGTTCTGATTTTTTTTTTTTTTAAATATACAAATGTATTTGGATGCATTCACATACATTTGGCTAAAATAAGATGGGGTTAAGAACAGAGGGATTTCCCTTGTTTTGTTATCTATTCTTTAAAAATAAATAACAGATTTAAAGCATTTTAAAATTCATAAATGTAGTCATAACTGCAGCTCTTTCATGTTGGAAAACCTTTTGTCTACTTTTCTGTTAGGTGGGAGAAACCTGCTCAGCATGTTCTTCCTGAGGTCAGTAAAGGTGGACTGACTTACCAACAGTGGCTAGAAAGGTGGAGACTCGCTGCTAAAGCCTCCTGAGGAACACATTTCCTGAAGAAACAACAGAAGTGCCCTCTAGCGCCTTACATTTGCACAGCTATCATCATAGAAAACACCGGTAACGACACGTATTTTTCATTCACATGTCCATGTATCTTTGCCTGTCTTTAAACAAACAATAAAGTTTTTACAACCTGCCTCGAGGATTTGAATCATCCGAGTGTTTGGTGCATTTATGCGCACACGAAAACTGCATGCTGCACAATGTTCTCGACATTGCCTCGCCTAGTTCCCCCGATGATGTTGCACTTGCGAGCAACGTTGAACAACAGCGGATCTACGGGGTTTTTTTCCTCCTTGCATGAACATTGTTCCTTTGTAGCAGTGAAGGGGGAGTGGAGCAATCTGATTCTTGTGAACTCAGCTCCTCCCATTGTTGCGCATGCGCGGTTCAATTTGTAGCTGCTTTTTTTCCCCTTCAATTTTTCACTCCTACTCTGGCTTCCGGACGCCGAGACGGATCGCTGCCGCCGAATTTAAAGAGACAGTCGATAGTTATTTTAAATACGATAAACGGCAACCATTGTCCCCTGGATTATTTTCCGACGCTTGTTGCCTGAGCTGGTTGGATTCGACGGTCATGTTTGGTCCAAGTCGCGGCGAGTAGCAGCTTGTCTGTTCACAGCCTGCACTCTGCTGCTTTCTCCGTCCCCCTTTTTTGCGCTGTGCCGAGACTGTCCAGCTAGGCAAAGTAGGTTTGCTCGCTGGCAGGCTGGCTCCCCGACCGAGAAGAAGGTTTGTCGGCTAGCCAACAACTGGAGGTAACAACCGAAGCTTCCCTCTCAAGTTGGGGTTGCGGCTCCCGAGCCTCCTGTCGCCGGGATAATGGCGAAGATTCAGACGCACAGCACCGCCAAGCAAATAAACCAAATCCAAGACAAGCCTTTCGTTATAACACAAAAGCAAGTGCAGCAGCAGCACTTCCAGAAGCTGAAGGTAAGAAGACAACGGCTACGACGAAGGGGGAGGAAAAGTCCCTGAGTCAGAACCATTTTGTTCTTCAGACCATTGCAGTGCATTTGACGCTTTTTTTTTTCTCTCTTGCTGCCTTCACGGCGAGAGTAGTGAAAGGACCGAGTGGCTAACGTCTGTTAGCTCCCTGGCCTTGTTAAAAGTAATTCATTGCAAAACGGCAGAAGGCTGACATTTTAAGGTTATGCGCGAAAGCTGCATTTCATTAATGAATGTCGGGATGACCGTGAAGTGACACAGTTGGTGGTAGTTTGTTATTTACGATGCCAATAAGAGCCATCGTGAGCAAACGTTAACTCAGCTCGGTTGTGGGAAGTTCCTCCTTGTTCGTTTTTTTTCATGCAGCCTGAACAAAGTGGGGGACGTCAGCCAGGCTAGCCAAGAACGGCTATTTCAGTTGATTAGCAGCTTCATTTCTTTGTTATCGCTGCGTTCGTGTGTTCTCAAGCTGTTTCGTACACAAGCGGCAGAAATGGCAACGGAGAGGTCGTCACTAAAATAATTGTGTTATGCTTTACATGAGTCTCTGCTGGTGTGTGTGTGTGTGTGTGTGTGTGTGTGTGTGTGTGTGTGTGTGTGTGTGTGTGTGTGTGTGTGTGTGTGTGTGTGTGTGTGTGTGTGTGTGTGTGTGTGTGTGTGTGTTGGAAGAGTTTATATATCGCCAGGAGTGGCTAACGTTAGCTAGGACAAGCGCAGAGAAACAGCCCTTTTTAGATGTGGACTGTTTGGCAAAGCGCCGTGGAACATATTTGTTCTGTCAAGACAACGGAGGGCTGCGAGTCGTGGATCCACGAAATAGAGCACAAGCTAACAAAAGATACGATACGCGTCTTCGTGCAGGCGTTTATTTAATTCGCAGTCACTTGTACGCCATGTACCCCTGCTCGGTGCATTTGTTGATACAGCACTTCACTTGTCACTCGGAAAAAGCAAGCAGACCGAGACACTCTATTTATAAATAAATGACCGGTAATGCGGCAATATATATATTTTTTAACCGATACACGCAAATGTGTAGCTGAATTTCCAAATCTACACGTTGTTATGGACGCTGGACAAAAATACGCAATAAATTGTTTATTTACGGGCAAGCCTCTATCTCCTGTTTGTTGGTTCGGAAGTTGTTTTGGTTTGCAAATTATCATTTGAGTCGGAGTATAATCTATCTATATAATCTATCGATCGATCTATCGCTCTCTGCTGCATTGACTGTTTTTCCGCTTTCTGTGCTCAGGTTGAAGATGCCTTGTCATATCTGGACCAAGTCAAAATCCGATTTGCAAACAATCCTGGCATATACAACAAGTTTCTCGACATCATGAAGGAGTTTAAGTCACAAAGGTATTCCCAAAAATAAGTCACATTTCACACAAAGTTTTCACAATGTTACTTGCCATGCATGTCATCATGTTGCACGACAGGGCTTTTGTATTTGATTACAACCCTGATATGAATATGACAGAAACTGTACAGGAGATTACAGGCTATTGTCTTATCGCCTCCTGATTGTTGATTTGTCTTTGGCTGCCGCTTGGATGCAAATCCTTGCTGGATCCATAGTTAATTTTCTTGTTCAGCACATATAACTAAAGTCTCTTTCTGTATGTTTTCCTGATTAGCATTGACACACCGGGAGTGATAAATCGTGTATCACAACTGTTTCATGGACACCCAGACCTAGTCCTGGGTTTCAATGCTTTCCTGCCGCCGGGCTATCGGATAGAAGTTCCTAAGAATGGAGTGGCTTTCCTCCAGTCGCCGTTCTCTGCACAGGTAAGATGTTAGCTCAAGATAACGGATTCTCAAACCAGTGCCCCAACTAAAAATGTACAAATATCTGTGCTTTGGGACCCTCCCAGACTTTTTATATCTATTGAGCAGCTTCTTTCTCCCCTTCATAACAACTTGTAGATGCTATGCTTCCTGAAGTGAGCAATAAATGCATATTTGTTTTTTTTATATATATATACATAACAATGAAAAAATGTCTTGCTAGTTTCACTTACATTTTTTACGGTATGTATAGCAATATTCTACATTAAAATTTAAATGTTGCTAATGAAATTACGTTTGTGCTTACTAACAATGTTACAGTGCATATTTTTGCACATGAATACACCATTCTAACATCTAAACAGTCTAAAAGCACGTTTGTATTACTTGCACTTCTTCCGGTTGTCTAATATGAATTTCAAATAGTATTCCTCTGCAGATATGCCATTCAACCAATTTGTGTCTGTTTGTTCAGGTTTCCCCGAGCCAACAGGGAAAGAGCGTCACCGCCCCTGCAGTGACCGTGACTTCAGGTAGTGCCTCTGCCACCCAGACTGAGGCTGGATCTGCCCCAACCGCAGAAGTCAAGGCTGCTTCATCTGAGGCTTCGTCCTCCTCAACCCCAGCAGGACCTCCAGAGCCTCCCAGCAGGCTGTCTCTTCCCCTGAGCAGCAGAGAGACCCACCAGGCAACCACGTCCTCCGTGTCCCCACCAGCCTCAGAGACGAGTCCCGTAGAGTTTGACAGTGCCATCAGCTATGTAAACAAAATCAAAAACCGTTTCTTGGACCACCCAGAGATCTACAGAGCCTTCTTAGAGATTCTTCACACGTACCAGGTACTGCAGTGGGAAAATGTGCTGATTTTAGTCGCATTTTAATGATATATTGAGTTAGCTGTTTAGTGAGGTTTTTTTAATTGGTTTCTACTGTGCCTTTATGTGATCGCTTCATAATCAACATTTAGTTGTAGAAACTGTAGAAACATAAAACTTGCTTCTGCCTGGCTAAATATGAAAGTGTCTGTTTAGTCTGGTGGAGTCATGATTCATTTCTCACCTCTCGTCCCCGCCTCTTTCTCACCACACCTCAGAAGGAGCAATTGGAGGTGAAAGAAAGTCGAGGCAGCCGCGGCAGCAGTGGGATGACTGAAGACGAGGTGTTTTCAAAAGTTGCCAGTCTTTTCAAAGGACAAGAGGACCTGCTGGCCGAGTTTGGACAGTTCTTACCTGATGCCAAGAGGTCACTGGTAAGCGTCAGGATTTTAGAAATAATGGTGCATTTTTAAAATACTGGGACCGGGGGGAGTTGATACTTGTACAGTCATTTCTTTGCACTGCGTCTGCATCATTAACTCTCTGTTTCCGTTTGAATATATTCTCTTCACTACACAACCGATCAACTTTTCTCAGAAGTTTTCATTGTAACTGGCAGAAATGTCACCCTAGACCTTTAAATTCTAAGAAAATACTGGGTTAAATTACTTAATCAATCCTGTGATTATGTGACATAAAATGGTACAGAAATCAGTTAATTAAATTTTTTGCAATAGCATTTTTTATTTTATTTATTTTCAATACAGACGTATGATTAGTGTGTTAGTTTAAGGCGACAAATAAAGTTTGGTTTGCAGTTAACAGTGTTTTTTGTGTGTCAGTTATGGGAAACATTTTACAATAAACATTTTTTTGTTTCCTATGTGTCTCTCATAGTTCACAGGGAGCTCACTGACAGCGGGGAAAGAGACGCTGAAAAGGCCAGAAGAGGAGGACACAATAACCAAACAGAACAAAAAGAGGCCCAGGCCCATCCTGCTGCAGCACATGTCCCCACTACTCAAAGTAAGTTCTCAATTTGATAAATTCACTAATGGACCTGAAATGACTCTTTTCCAGCAGTGAGCTCAATCAATGATTAAGTAGTGTGGATCGTTGAACATATTTCTTTTTCTTTTTTTGCAGAAAAAAATGAAGTATTCCTGTACCAAAGATCAATCTTTTGCTTCTGTTGGCAAACACGGAGTTTTGAGAGAATTCTCCTTCTTTGATAAGGTATCTTTGACACTCCTACTGCTCCTCTTGTGTTTTCCGTTCTTGCTCTTCTGCTGTCTTAACGCTCCACTATAATTGTTAAATTGACATTATTTCCTCGTCCGCTCTCACACCATTAGGTTCGTCGCCTGTTTAAAAGCCAGGAAGTATATGAGAACTTCCTGCGCTGCATTGCCTTGTTCAACCAGGAAGTAGTATCAGGAGCAGAGCTGCTTCAGCTTGTCACTCCATTCCTGGGGTGAGTGAATGAAATCTTGTTCAAAATGAATCACTGTCTTAACTGACTGCATGACAGATGGGGATGTGTCCGTTTGGTTTCTGTTTTGATCTCGAAGCTACAACTGCAGGATTGTTATCATGTTAACTACAATGTTGACATTTACTGAGAACTTTCAGAAAGCTTGTAATAGTCATGCAAATCTTAATATTTCTTTACCAATAACAAAAGATAGATTAAATTTGTATTAAATTTCCTGCATGCAATTTTTTTCTTCAAGTCAGCTGATTAATGTCATTGCATCCATCCGCTTCCAGGAAGTTTCCTGAACTGTACAGCCAGTTCAAGTCTTTTCTGGGGGACAAAGAGCTCTCTCATGCGGTGTCCGGACTGTCAGATCGCTACATGGAGGGAGGCGGTGGCCGAGAGGTGGATTATGCCTCCTGCAAGCGTCTGGGGTCCAGCTACCGAGCGCTGCCCAAGACCTACCAGCAGCCTAAATGCAGCGGGCGCACCGCCCTGTGCAAGGAGGTACAAGCACACCTTAATCTATCTAAAGAACGTGTTTAGATTAAATTTTTTTTTTTTTTTGTGAAAATGTTCTGTCAAAGTTCTACAAAGCAGAACTCTGTTACTCATCTCCATGTTTGTGTTGCTGGGTTCTGTTAAAGAGTTTGACTGTCCCATGAAACATTTACAGAGCGGAGTTTAGTTCTTCTGTGTTTACATGCTGATGCTTTTCTTCATTTTTGTGTTATGGACACTAATGTTGGAAAAAAAAAGAACATAGAACTGCATGTCATTTTAATGCTTTAGTAGGCCACAAGACATTCCTTTTGATGGTAGTTATTTTCTCCCTATGTGTAGGTGTTGAATGACACCTGGGTGTCATTCCCCTCCTGGTCAGAGGACTCCACTTTTGTCAGCTCCAAGAAAACTCCTTACGAGGAGCAGCTTCATCGCTGTGAGGATGAAAGATTTGAGGTACAACTCTTACACATACATGCATGCATTACTTTGATTATACATATATTATACAGCTTTGTTTTTAAATGCTCTTGCTGTGCTCCTCCCCTTTTGCAGTTGGACGTTGTTCTGGAGACCAACCTGGCTACCATCAGGGTGCTAGAGAGCGTCCAGAAGAAGCTCTCCCGTCTGTCGCCTGAAGACCAGGACCGGTTCAGATTAGATGACTGTCTGGGGGGAACCTCTGAGGTCATCCAGCGCCGTGCTGTGTATCGCATCTATGGAGACAAAGCTCCTGAAATCATTGAGGGACTGAAGAGGAGTCCTGCCACCGCTGTGCCTGTGGTGCTCAAGAGGTCAACACCAACTTTGATTTTAGGCTCTTTAGCCAGCGCAATACTCGCATCATCAAGCTGAAACACTGGTTTTATATAACCAAACCATTCTCATAATATTAGATGATTCCATGGTGATGTGTATTTGTATTGATGGGGTTGGGGAAGAGGTAAAACTGCAGCTCCACCATTTGGTCATATCCACTCCAAAATTGCCAGAGGGTGGCACTGATGTGCTCATGCTGATTTTAATTTTTGTTCTTGGAAAAGCAAGGCCTTATTTTCCATAGTAAAGTTTGTGGCTCGAGCCCATGTCATCATTTGCTATTTAGCAGTGTTTGTGCAATTACCCTTGGTGCCAGAAGGGGGAGACAGAAGCTTAACGCTTCTCCTTACTTTACTGCAACGTCAGTTACACGTTCAGATACACAACCATAACAGTCAACAATTAAATACATTTCAGATTATGCATTAAAGATTAAGTGACAGCAAAACATTTTGTTTACAGTAGAATTCCATGATCTTCGTATCATTCTGCTCACCAATATGAACCAAACCACCAGTCCAGGTTTTAAGTGTTAGCAGGCAGATATTCATTGATTGTTTATTAGATGACCTCTGATTACATGTGTTTGTCTCTGCAGGTTGAAAGCTAAAGAAGACGAGTGGAGAGAGGCCCAGCAAGGTTTCAATAAAATCTGGAGGGAGCAGTATGAAAAGGCCTACTTAAAGTCCCTGGACCACCAAGGAGTCAACTTCAAACAGAACGACATGAAGGCGCTGCGGTCAAAGAGTCTCCTCAATGAGATTGAGAGTGTCTACGATGAGGTAAAAACGGCTGTCAACCTCACAACAGAGTTCTCATGCTGCGAAAAGACTGCAAGTTTTAAGGCGTTTAAATAATTTGAAGAATTGTCTGGCCCCCTTTGATAAACTGCATTGGTGCTTTGACTTGCTCGTCTTCAAGTGCTAATGAGCTGTTTGAGCAAGGACAAGGATTAGGGCCTTAAATTGAAATATGACTCGTTGTTTTAATGACGCATTTTATATTTCTAACGAATTGATTACTACTTTTATTGCATAGTAATTAAATTCAACACTGAAATTGACCTTCAATCACCAAGCATGGGCCTTTTTTGGAGTTTGCATGTTCTTGTGTCTGTGTGGGCTCTTGCTGGGTCCTCTGGGTTCCTCCCACAGTCCAGACACATTACTCATCAGGCTAATTGGCAATCAACATTTATCTGTGGGTATCAGTGTGTATGTAGATGTTTTATCTCTCTGTGTTGGCCCTGCAATGAACTGTTGACTTTCTGTTGATGTTCCTCTCTTGCCTGCCGTAACTGTTGTCTTTGTGTGTCGTGTTTCAGCGTCAGGAACAGAGCACAGAGGAGGGCGGAGTTGGCCAGCAGAGCCGCAACGGCTCCGGCGCAGCGTCGTTGAGTGAGCCTCACATGGTGTTCACGTACGAGGACAAGCAGATCCTGGAGGACGCCGCCGCGCTCATCATCTACCACGTCAAACGCCAGCCCACCATCCACAAAGACGACAAGGACCACATCAAGCGCATCATTCAGCACTTTGTCCCCGACTTGTTCTTCTCGCGCCGCGGCGAGCTCAGCGACACCGAAGATTGGACGGATGAGGAGGCCGAGCCCGAGGAGGGAGGAGAGAGGGGTGGGGGAGGAGGACCAGGAGGAGGAGGAGGAGGTGCATTGGCAGCAGCAGGAGGAAACGGTAACTCCAGCAATGCAGCAGGAGTGGCGGCAGCAGCGGCAGCAACCACAGGGAGTCAGTCCCAAGCCCAGCCTGCACAATCAGCACAGTCCCAAGCCCAGTGCCAACCCCAGCAGCAGCAGCAGCAGCAGCAGCTCAACGGGGAGTCCAGACGCAGGCGCTGCAGCCCGTCCCAGCCCGCAGACGCAGAGGCATCCGCCACTTCCAGCAGCACAAGCCAGCCGGCGGGGGGCTCCTCCTCCACCTCCGGCTCGATGGCCATGGAGATGGTTTCCGGGGCGACGGGGGAGAAGGTGGACCTGCGCGACCCTGAAGCGGAGCACCAGAAGGACCTGGACGGCGTCTACAACCTCTTCTTCGTCAACAACAACTGGTACTTTTTCCTGCGACTGCACCAGACGCTGTGCTCGCGGCTGCTGCGGGTTTACCGGCAGGCGGAGCGGCAGCTGCTGGAGCGCCGCGCCGAGCAGAGCAGAGAGAGGCTGCTGATGGCCGAGGGACGGAGGGAAAAGGCGTGTGACCTCGCCATGGAGCTGCGACTCAAGCAGCCCAGTAAGTTCAGCCGCCGGTCACCTCTGACCAGAGCAAGTTGTTGTCATTCTTCAAAGTTTATGAATGCATGAGGTTGCGTTTGGCAGACTTGAAGCGTGATCAGAAGCTGCATTAATGATCCTTCGCCAGGGAGGTTTGTTCATTGTTTTCACTCGGCACTGAGTCAGACAATTTTTGTTCTAGTTCCCCCCCCCCCCCCCCCCCTTAAGCCAAACTAATTTCAGTTCAGTATAATAGTGCCAGTGTCAACTGTGCTGTCAGCCAAGCGTCATCGCAAACAAAAGATTTCATTGAATTTAAATAAAGATTTGTGTTATTTCTGGGGACTGCATGCTTCCAGATTGAACATGATTCAGAATGAAGAATTTAGGATTATTTAATGCAGAATGGCAAGAAAATGTTCACACTCACCATTCAACCATTTGTTTTGAAATGCTACGTTGCCAAACACAATTTGACTTTTCGGCAGCTTCCTTTCGAATTGGCCCCACGGTGTGAAGCGTTCTACCCCGTGCTGTGGTCATTTGTCCCCCACTGTCTATTGTCTGGTACTTCCGTAGCTTAACAAGTCTCCCCCTGTTCCTGCCTCACTCACTGCCGGGGTTGGTTATGAATTATGAAAAACATTTCCAGCCATCGACGCGCTCACGAGACCCCTCATCTCACCTTGTCATCCTCAGGTGAGGTGGAGCTGGAGGAGTACTACCCAGCCTTCCTGGATATGATACGCAGCCTGCTGGATGGAAACCTGGACTCGGCGCAGTATGAAGACACCCTGCGCGAGATGTTCACCATCCACGCCTACATCGGCTTCACCATCGACAAGGTCATCCACAACATCATCCGGCAGGTGAGCGGCGCTTTTGGACTGACGCTCGGCATCGTGGGCAGCTTGGGTCACTTCCAGTTCTCGTCCCCTCTAATGCCGTTTTGTTCCTTCGACCACAGCTGCAGCACCTGGTGAGCGACGAAGTTTGCCTGCAGGTCGTGGATCTTTACCTGTCGGAGAGGAAGAGGGGGGCTGCGGGGGGAAACCTGTCCTCGCAGTGTGTGAGAGCCGCCTGGGAGACCAGCTACCAGTGGAAAGCTGAGAGAGTCATGGCTGAAGAGAACTGTTTCAAGGTGAGCGCCGGCAGAGTCCTTGTGAGGTGCACGCAGCCTCTTAAAACCCTTGAGATTTAACTCAATGAACTTTAGCCATCGCCATCCTTGTCATGACAATGCACCTTGCTTTCTTACTTAAAGGTCCAGTGTGTAAAATGTGGCCTGATTTATGATTTTTATGTTGGGAAGAGCTTAATATACTGACCTTAAATACATTAATAAAAGTGGATGTTCACTGTACAGTAAAAGTAATTTGGTTTTCCTAACCATAAAGTGGTTCTTATTTATATATAAGAATATACATAGAGCAAGGGTCTTGCTCCCAGTTAGCTGCCATCTTGCACTGCCATATTTGTAAGGCAGCTGGTGTGGACAATGCAGCTGCTTAACAGCACGTTTCGTATTCAATGTGAGGTCCTCAAAAAACCAACAAAGAAAACGTGGATGCGATGTCTAGGTTTGTGTGCGCAGGTCACTGTAGTTCACTGGCAAACTCGCAAGAGGGGTTGCGGGAGTTGAAAGAGCAGCTGCAATCTAAAATATAACCACTTGATGTCGCTGTTTCTTCTCAAAATCTCCTAATATTAATCACTTAACCTTTAAATTTTCCTGTTTCTTTAGGTTATGTTTCTTCAAAACAAGGGTGATGTGACGATGACCATCGAGCTGCTGGATACTGAAGAGGCTCAGGCTGACGACCCTCTGGATGTGCAGGTAAAGTCGCTTTTAAAAAAGTGCTCATTTGATCATTAATGTAAATAGAGCCACAGTTAATAAAGTCCTGCCATCACTTTCAGTGCCTGTCGAGTTACATGGAGCAGTTTGTGGGCACTGAATCCAGTCTGTGTTCTCAAGCAGAGGGTTACTTCTTCAAGCCTGTATTTCTGCCCAGGTAAGAGATTTTACGACTTGAAGTTGAGACTTCATTTTTAAATTCACCAAAGTTTCAATGACTAATTGTACCTTTCCTCTTATTTGGTTTGTCTTTTGAGTTTACAAAGTTCACAATGCTACAAGGCTACCTTTATGTTCTATGAATCCTATTGCAGTTGTGACCGAGAGCATTTATTTGCATATTTTTTCTTATCTATCAATTTTCTGCACCCCACCCCCACTTTGAAAACCACTAAATTAGCACAGCAACATGTTAATGTCTCAGTTTTTAGCTAGGAAAAAAAACTCCTCAATTCAGGAATCAAACTTGAATAAGTTAAGAGTCATTGAAAAAGTATGTCAACACTTTAACCTGCCTGGCATGTGTTAATGTGTTTCACGCATGTTTCTATAGGAACCTGCGCCGCTTCCGCCGCTGGCAAGTGCGGCAGGTGGAGGCCATGCGCTGCAGGAGAGAGTGGCACCGCCAGCTGGGCGTGGAGAACGCCGGCAGCCTGGACTGCCGGTTCAAGCTCAACACTCACAAGATGGTTTTTGTCATGAACTCTGAGGATTACATGTACCGCAGAGGGGCTCTGGTCAAGTCCAGGAAGGTGCGTTGCAGCTGCCGTGCAGTGGTTGCTGTCGTTGCGTGTGCGAGGCTCTGATGGTTTCGTCTCTCTCTCTCTCCTTTCCCCCCCGGCAGTCGCAGCACAGAGTGGCGGCCAGCCAGCACGAGCGCTTCGACAAGTGGCACCAGGGCTGGTTGGCCAGTCACGTCACGTCGGCGGCCGAGCGCTCGGTGCAGAACTGGTTGATGGGCGAGGAGGAGGAGGACATGATCCCCTGCAAGACCACCTGCCTGTCGACCGAGGTCAAGGGGCAAGCGGTGAACAGATACCAGGTCCATTACAGCAGTAGCAAAGCCCCGGCGTCGCCGTAGCGGCCCCGCCACAAGCCAGGCAAGACACACCCACAGCAAACACGCACCAACCGGTTAATGCATGGACAAACAAGACACTTGTACACTAAAGAGACGGAAACAGCTGCAGTCCCACTTCTCCACCCTCCTCCGTCACACCTCCACTCACTCATTCATTCACTCACTCACTCACGCACGCACGTACTCACGTCCACTCTTGGGGTGAAGGAAGCGGGCGGAACCACAGCGCAGACTCCGGGGAGTCGGTGAGTGAGTGCACAGGGAGTGGCCGCGTGGAGGATCACGGACCAACATGCAACGGAGAAGTAATCAGAGAGAGCGAACTGGGCCCTGATTGGTGGGACAGACTGACGGATGGACGGACGGACGGACGGACACGGGCGGCGGGAGGCACAGACAGAGAATCATTATCGTCATAATTTTTAGCTTCTCTGGTGGCACTAAAAGAGTAAACTATGGACAGATGGTTCTTATTGATCAGGTGACAAGATATAAGATCATGGAGTTTGGTTCAGAAATGTGAATGTCTCTTTTTTTTCTTTATATTTTTTTTTATTAGTCAAGTGTAGTTTTTAGCTTCCAAAGCCAGAGAGCCTTCTGTTTGTTGGTTGGTTTATGCGTGTTTATATGGGGAGACATTGGTAAAATGTGTGTATGTATGTGTATTCTGCTCTTCATTTTGTCTGTTTGTATGCCCAAAACAACTCAAGTAATTGCTAATTACTGTATGTGCATATATAAAACAGGACCTCTGTGTTTTTTTTATATCTGCATCTACACGAGTTGCATCTAAAGATCATGTGGTTCTTTACAGTGTTTGCTGTCAGCCAACTCTTGATGTTTTGCATTTTGTTTTTTTGTATTTTCCCCCTCTTTTTGTGTTGTAGCTAAACAAGTTATCACTGGGGCAACAAGAAGTCCTTAAATTTAATTGGTTTAATATGGATGAAGCAGTCAAATTATGTATCATATTCATGATACTAAATGTTTACTTTGTATTGTCTTTTTTTGCATACTGACATTGAAAATAAAAGCAAAATATCAGTGTTAAGATAGAATGTATAACATTTATCCTGTATCAGTTATCACAAAATAAACAACCTAGTTGTGACCTTCTTAGATTGACTGGCAGGATGTTTGTTTAACTTATTGTCAAGAGTAACTTGCACTGCCAACCTTTTAAAACCTATGTTGTGTATTTAGTAGTTTAAATATGAATTCTCTGCTTTTGCTCTTCTTCAAAATTTGAAGACTCTTTACCCAACAAAATAGAGACGGTGGTTCAATCTGAAGGTAAGATATAATGAAAGGATTTGCTTCTAAAACTGGAACTTCATATGTTTTAATGTTATTTGTTCTGTAGCCCAAAAAATCCTTCACAATCAAATTCGTATAATCTATTTTTCTACGAAAACTGATAATAATTAAGTTCTCCCTCTTATATCCTTAGTGGCAAGAGGGAAACATATTAGGATGATTCATAAATCCTGGCCAGTACAAGAATCCTCAAACCTACTTTCCTCCAGAGCTTACTGTCCCCCTTTTTGCCAGCATACTTCATTTCAACTGAATCAGTGGGAATGGAAAAGATAAACTTCAGAGTGCTCTGCAAGCAAACTACTAAACAAAGAAAAACAAATTGCAGAGCGAGAACAAACAACCTGTCAACCACGGCAGCAAAGCTTGTACATTTGCATTTGAATCACAGTTGTCAAGTCATGAGGCAGCAACAGCAAAAGTGTGAGGGCTTTAAAAAAAAAGAGCCATGAGTCAGAGAGAATTTTAAAAATAACCGTGGTTTATAAAACCCAGATTTGACAAGATCACCAAAGTGTTTACAGAAATACAAATACCATCATGAAAAGAGTCAGAGAACAGTGTTCTACACTCGACATGTACAGGCTACTGTCAAAAAGGACTTGGGGATGGACGGATGATGATTGGGACATTTTCCTTCTATGTCTCTGAAGATCAATCACATTTAGCCACAATGTATTTGTCTTACGTTTTAATATCTTATCAAAGTAGAACATCCATCTACCAAACTACAGCGACGATCACGTTCAGCTAGACTAGAGAGCAAGGTACAGACAACATCGAGAGAGGGAGGGATGCACACGTATAAAGCACTTTGACGTCGGGGAGGAGAGAGAGAGGGGGGGGGGTTGTTTTAGATTTTCCACCGATCAGGATTAAAAAGCGGGAGAGAGAGGGAGGGGGGGGCAAAGGGGTTGAGGGTATCAGGGCTTATCGCCATCATCTCATCAAGCACAAACTGTACAAAAGAACCCTGTTTTTGTTGTTTTGTTTTTGGCAGCGGGTTCGACATTCTGAACATCTATAGAACCGACATCAGGCTCAAAAAAACATTTGTGTTGCTCACAAAGACGCATCTCCAATGTGTTTCAAGCAAACGAGCGGAAGAAAAACCCAACAAAACAAGAGAAGAGCCTGGATCTGTTGGCGAGATGTTCAGGAGAACCAGCACCTGTGAGCAGAATTTAACCCAACTGGTGTTTGTGTGTCCCGTCTGGACTTCGGGGTTCTGCTCCTTCATCCCAACAGTGCTTCAAAGTGCTTTCGTCAGCAGAGCCGCTTTACAACCACGGATGTATCGTCCACAGTGTTTTTTCATGCACATTCACAAATGTACACACAGTATTACAGCTTGAGGACAGAGAGAGAGAAAAAAAATTCTATCCGCAAAACCCTCGACGCGAAGCTCTCCGTTGGACGTGACGGGGGGGCCTCGGAAGTAAGCAGGAATCAGCCACAGGATACAACCAATCACATTCTCCAGTTTCATGGATTTTCTTTTTTTTGTACCTTTATACAAACACTGTCAGCATTTTTTTTTTTTTTTTTTTTACACGAGAAGAAGTGCACGACTATGGCAACAAACAAACAACCAAAATGAACAAAAAGAAAAAGCTTCTTGTCGGCTGAAAAATACTGCCTGTCTCGGAGCAAAAATGGCAACGTAGGCGATCGATCAGTGTGGCAGCGGCAACAATGATCTCTTATAAACATGTCAAATAAATTAAGATCTATGTACAATGTAAAACTAAAGCAGCATGCAGACAAGACAATAGAGCCTTTTTACAAAACTATCTGCTGGACTTTTGTGCTCTCCGACACGTGAGAGAGAGCGAGAGAGCGAGAGAGAGAGAGAGAGAGAGAGAGAGGCCATATGGGCTGCGTTGTGTTGCGTGTGTGTGTTAGTGTGTACCTGTGAGTCTTGTTTTATGACTATGTTCTCATGACATGCGTGATGTGTATTTGGGTAGATGGGAAGTCACCAGCCTCCTAACATTTCAACAGGGACGACAACATTTCCAGGTGGTCGCTCTCCCCCGCCAGACACACCGACTTTGTCGCACTGGGGAAACTGCCCTCATTTTGCTGCTACGGGAAAAAGGAGAAGTTGGAGAAAGCGGATTTTCTCTTGACTTTGCTGGCCGGCGGCTCTCTTGAGTTTTTTTTTTCATGTGGTCGGTATTGACGCAGTGAGAGGAGTCAAAAAGAGGAAGAGGAAGCGAAAGCGCGGACACAGATATGAAAAGTTCCTCTGGGGAGCTCTGGGGGGGTCTTAATAGCAGAACACATTCCTATAATAATCATAAACAAAAAATGACTTGTCTGAGCTGCAGGTTTGGGAGGAAAAGAAGGCAAGTAAGGAGTTCATCGTGTCTCCTGGTGGTTTCAAACGTTCCCTCTGAATTAATTTAAAGCTATACGCTATCGATTTATGAGCTTAAAATGACAATTTGAAAAAAAGATATGTTGTTTTCCAATTAATTGACTAGAAACAGGGAGAATGGCACCCCTGCCCTTCACACAGTGTGCTGGGCTGAACCAGTTCTGGAGGTCTGGTCGCCTGCCCGGCACCCTCGTGCTCAGCTGCTCTCTCTTTGCTCAGTCTTCTCCTTCGTACCTCTTCCAATGACATTGTCTTTGGTCTCTTTGGCACCTCTGCATTAGAAAAAACACTGTAGGCAGACAAAATTGCGAGTCTGAAAACCAGGCAAGAGGCGCTTATCTTGGCGTGTGAAGTGATGACATGACGCAAGGCATGGTCCCTCTTGTGAGAGGGTGCTGGGCAGGCGACCAAAGCTGCAGTGGAGCAGACTGTGCGCAACGGCACGGCTGCCATTCTCCACGTTTTCAGTCAATAAAGCTGTGAAAATCATTTTGAAATGATCAATTTTTTTGGAAGAAAAACTATAAGATGTTGCTTTTGCGACACAACATAAAACTGAAAATGTGCCTCTGGCTTAATGTCAACAAACTCAATTTATATTGAACCGCAAACTGCCGCAAATCTGACCTTGGCCAGAAGGATTTGGATTTTATATCTGATGTCTGTGCACATGTGCTGTAAATTAGCAGGTGGGTGAAACTGAGAACATGATCAAGATTTGTTTTGTTTGTGAGTTTCAATGTGATATCAAATACAAGAGCAAGAATGGCTTGACGGGTCCTGACCAAACTATCTTGACTTGGATCTTACAAACCTCACTGGCATCATAATAATTGTTTACACTTGACCTTTTTCGCCGTTTTGCTGATAAAAATGTACTCATACGTCTGCTAGAAAAACCCCATCAAGTATTTGTGCAGGCCGTGCAGTGAGAGCCACATTAGCCACAGACACATTCATAAGCTTTTGGTAATTAAAGCACTTAAATACTTCAGCAAGTCAAGAACATTCAGATGACGAAACACGGTGACACAAGTCAGCCTTTGCACAATTTTAGGGTTGGGCTTAAATACAAGTCTAATAACTAGGAGCTCGTTAGAAGGTGTCACAACCGAGAAAACATTCCAAACATTATAAAATACATTGACAATCAGAGTGTGGATGCTCAAAACTAGTCTCACTTGTATAAACAACACATGTAAAAGTACTTAACAACAGTAATAGAATAGTAATGCACATCAAAATATATGAAATATATTACAAAGCAACCTCACAGACTAGAAATGTCAGAATTAAAATATCCCTTTTTTTGTGCACCAGAAGGATTTTCTTAAGTTTAGTGTCATAAATGCACTTTTCCTGCAAGTGCCTCTGGGGCTGCGGTTGATATATTAAAACTCAACTTCAAAATAAAAAAAATGGCTGGTAGAGGGGTAGGGGGGTTATAAAAGAAATCAACGAGCTTAAACCAGTTGATTTGTTCTGATATGCTGTGAGGTGTGTTGAGTCCTTCCTTGGGTTTCTACTGATTAGTTTTTGTTGTTTTGTTTTTTTCTCCCTGCTGATCCTAGTGTTGTTTAAAAAGGAGTGTAAACAGTCATCTGTAGCCGGGCTGTGCAGCACCTCTTAAAAACATAATCGACAGAAACCAAAATATCTCAAAGTAAGGTACGGTACTGAAAAAGTCCTTTTTAAATATATATAAAAGACGATAATCCCAGGGCAGTGCGGACTGTGTTTCCAGTGCAGAAGATTTCCCATGATGTCTGTCTGTCTGTGTGTCTGTCTGACTGTGTCTGTGTGTCACTAGCTCTCTCAACTACTGCAGCAGTACAACGTTAAGCTTGTGCTTCAGCAGGTTTTTGTCTCTACTTGTGTCTTGTCGTTACGGCGTGTGTCTTCCGTGTGCCTCTCTCTCTACGTATTAAGACTACAAACACACTCGCATGGATGCAAAGATGAGGTAAGTCGTGAGCCTGAGATTCTCACTGCTTTAAAGGTATCGGCTGAGGGTCGAAAGGTCACTAACAACTACGGGAGGAGCGCAGAGGTTGGATGAATGAGGTCCTTTTAAGTACAGCATGTTAGAGAGAAGTGTGTGTGTGTGTGTGTGTGTGTGTGTGTGTGTGTGTGTGTGTGTGTGTGTGTGACTGTGGGTGTTGACATCTTAAACTCAGCTGAATGCCTCATCGTCCGTGTCTTCGATCAGCACCTTTGTGTCCTTTTTCGATCTAGAAAAACAGAAAATACATTTTTTTATCCACTTCTGTATCATTTGATGTGTTAAATTGCCAATATTTGTAATTTCAAGGCAGAAAACCCAGTCGCTTCAGTTAGTTATTAAACTATGTGATGAGTGGGAAGCCTGACGTCTCCTTGCCATATGTGCACTTACTGCGAGGTGGACAGCAGGGGGCGTCGGAGCGACAAGCTGTAAGACCTCTTCCAGGTCTTCTTCCCCGAACGGTTCCGGACTCCGTCCTCCTGGTCCATCATCTGCTCCAGCAGGGTCTGGTCGTCAGCGTTGAGCGGCGCCACTGAGATGTCCCTCACAGCTCGGAACTCGCCACAGTTGTTCAGGTGCTCGTTCTCCAGACGGAAGAAGTTCCACACAAAGCGCCTGCGCCAGACACAGTGTGATGGATGAACTTGGTGATGGGGGACCCACTAACCCTCCTCAGCCAACACCCAAAACCCCCCACTCTGAAAACCTGACTTGGCATGAAATAGGATCTATGTCTTACTATCATTATCTTGCTTTATGATCTAAAAACAACTTAAAACAACATTTAAATAAACACCACAAAGAGAGAAAAAAAAGTGTTGCCCTGCAGCAGAGATTCACCTGAAGACCTCGAGGGGGGCCAGCACGGTGGCTACGATGTCACCAATCGAGTGGATCTTGGTCATTGTGATCAGCGAGATCTGGATGGTCCAGGCAAAGCGCAGGATCACGTCCTCTAAGATGGCACAGTAGTAATAGGCCTGCACACACAGGGGGCAGCAGAGAGTCAGCCATGGCAACGGTCACCATGCGCCTATAGTGTGAATGAAATGAAAACATTTTTGTAGTGTTTGACCTTGTGCGGATAGACTATTTCCTCTCTCAGGAAGGTATTCTCTCCGGCTCCGCGGTCGAACAGGCCCCAGTCCATGCGCAGGTCCCAGATCAGCGTGTACAGGGAGCTGATGGTGGAGAAGACGATCAGCAGGTAGAAGAACATGTCGGCGTCCGTGTGTCCTTGTTCTGAAATAGAGCACAGGCAGAGAGACTTTTAATTACCCTATTGAAAAGCTCGACAGGCCCAATCATTTTCGACCACTAGAGGGAGCTCTTCCGGCTCTCTCGACTCACGAATGGCTCTTCCCTCGACAACCTTTTATAATTCAGCCACGTTTAACGCTGTTTTGACATGTGATTTTTACGTGCACCACTCAACCTATTCAATATATTCTTTGAACTTCAGCATTCAAAAGCAAAAAAAAAAGAAGACATTTTCAAATATCCATAAAGACAATTCTTTTCATTGCATTCACAGACAACTGTAGCTCTGTGAACCCACCAAGTAGTTCAAGTCAAGTAAAGAGAGAATGAATGTGTGAATCCACCAGGAAGCTGGTGGTCAGGGAGCTGGTGGATGGACTGGAAATACTACCATTTGATGTCATACTGCTTGTGTTGTTGTTGGGTAAATGTTGTGTCCACATATCTTGGACAATTATAGACAGTTATTATGACTGAAGTGAACAAAAGACAGCCTATAACTCAAATAATTGATTGTCCTATGATAGTTTAGCATGAGATGGAACAGCAGAATGCAAAATCTTAACATGGCAGAAAATTGAAAAAACAAAACAAAAAAATACAAACAACAGGCATATGTTGTTTTTGGAGAGACAAAAAACACTATAATCAGCCTGAAAGTTACCCAATGACCGTCCTATGATAGTTTAGCATGAGACAGAGTAGTAGAATGCAAAATCTCAACATGTCTGAACATGTTTCAGAGACAAAAAAAATACAGAAAAACTTTAATTAGCCCAAAACTCGCTGAATTCGCTGTCCTGTGATAGTTTAGCATGAGACGGAGTGGTGGATCACAAAATCTCGACATGTTTGTGCTCGACTTTGTGCACGTGCGCTCGCATGACACTTGATCCATCGTGTCATCTGTCACTTTGCGGCACACAGATGACGACTTTATACGTTCGTTTGCCAGCGTCTGGTGTGCAGTGTGATTTGAACGTGATTTTGCTTCTTCCTCGGTGGGTGCAACAAGTAAATCAGCACCCTGCGGCCCGGCGCACTGACTCACACAGACAGAGGCAGCGGCTTCCAGACGCTCTCGTTTGTCATAGTCACTCCTCCCTGTGAGCAGCCAACGCGACGCCTCGGGAGCAGAGCGCGGGGACAGTTCGACCGGAAGAATTACTGCTGGGCTGCCACCGTTAAACCGCCGCGACCCATTGTGTTTGCTGCTCCTTAAGCTGAGGGATGGAATGAAAGCAGTCCCCGCGGCCACACTGAAATTTTCCCAGTCGTGGATTAAATGCTGTCGACACACAGGACAACAGACTAATTTTTTTTCCCATGGAGAGAGAATCAGTTTCAGGTTAGAGTTTCTGTTCAGCCAGGCTGGTGAGTGTTCAGGGTGGACGAGGTGGTGACTGACTGGCTGCTCAGGAGGGACTGATGGTGGCTACTGGCTCAGGTCACTATCAAAAGTGAACGGCAGAGTGTGCAAGAGTTTGCAGCATATGCTGTTGAAAACGTAGACTGCATTGACTTCAAGTAGCCCTTTCAAAACAAACAGCAAAGGGTTGAGAAGTTTGTGTGCAAATATATTACATATATCTGTAAAACCACGGCGCCCATTAGAGAGCAATGCATAATGCAAAAAACATGCAAAACATCTCAGGTCATCCAACTAAATGGAGAAATAAATAAATCTTGCACCTTGAGCAGACGCCATAAGACTGAATGTACAACACATTTCCTTGTGGGAGCCTCTCTGGTCATCAGAGATCAATCAGCTGTTTGACTCAGTCCAGTCCAGGCTCCATGCATAAATACATTAGCGTGAGTACGAGGAGAAGGAGCAGGGGTGAGCTGGAGTTCAGGGAGGCGGAAGAAGAAGAAGAGAATCAACTCAAACACGTCTTTTGTCTTTGTTGTTAAATGTGCCTGTTGGATTTGTGCATCGTACAGTATGTGCGTATGTGTGTGCACCCACAGCTGCTCCTCTCCTTTCTAATGAACGAGCGGTCAGAACATGAAATAGAGTCATAAAAGCTGTCAGCTTCCGGGCTCATCGTTATTCCAGCAGAGTCCGGCAGACATGTGTTCTGCTGCAGCAGGCCAATAATTGCTCCTCGTCTCGATTCCTCCTCCTCCTCCTCCTCCTCCTCCTCCTCTTATCTCCTCCCTTCTGCTCTCCTCTCTTCTCCACGTGACCAGTCATCTCGAAATATAAAGATCCTTTGCTGCTTCCAGACTCAATTTATTTCAGCGTTGGCAGTCCCGCCTCCCCACGGAGCCCAGCAGGACAAATGTTTGTCTTTAGTCATGGATATTTTTTTTTTTGTGAGTTTCCAGCAAACGGACGAGTGTCTTTTCCCTCACAATGAAAGGAGATTTCAAAAGACGTCTTTATTTCTTCTCATTTCACGCTCAAACGTGCGTTACACTGCTTTCCCCCGTCCTCGGGCTTTTGTTATTTTCATCAAAAGCAGATTGTGTTCATCGTGCGACATCCTTTTCTCCTGCCAGAGATAAATCCCAAGGTTTAAGCGTGCGACTCAAGCTCAAGGTCACAAGCCACTGCACCTAAAGCTCTGGCTGTTCCTGAAAAAAACAAAACCAACAGCAAAGTGGTTTGATTTCAGTATGTCGGGGTTTGAGCCTTCTGCCTAAAACCAGGAAGTCCTCCATCACCTCTCTGGCTGCAGTGCCAGATTACAGATTGCAGCTTTATTACACCGTCTGCTCGGTGCCACCATAGATATTTTGCAGGACTTGCTGCACTGCAACAGAGCTGATTCAATCCTGCTGGTACAAGACAACGAACAAACCCCCTCACTGGCTGCATCACCGTCTGAGACAACACCGTGCGCCTCAATATTTCACATTCCAATCTGCAAAAACAGGAGACTTGGCTCGGTCGGTGACAGGGGACCCTGTGATGGATCTGCTGCATTAACCGCTGTGTGTTCTGCCTTCCTGGAGCTGAATGAGTCGGGTTCCCGGAAGGAGTGAGAAGGTCACGCCGGACCGTCATCAATGAGGGTGACACATCCGCGGGCCGACGGTGGGAAGAAGCTGTCAGATTGCTGACTGACACTCCAGCTGGACCTCTTACAGCTGTCAGAGCTGTCACACAATACTACTGCATCATTTTTCTGTCCTGTATGACACAACTTAAATTATACTCCCTTTTGAACTGAGGCTTTTTTTCAATATTAACTAACCAAAATTTTTTAGCAGAACCAGAAATCATGCGGAGAAGAAACCATATATATGCTCAACCAACTATTTCCTTTCCTTTGCTCTTCCCACATTCCTTCCTCCCTTAACCAATGATTGGTCTCAACCTCCATTATTAAGCCGGATGAAAGACAGTTTCATACAGAATAACACATGAGAAGGGCCATTAGTGTACAGGCATCAGACCAGCGGAGGAAGGAGGATGTGGTTTAATGGATGTCTTTCCTGCTGGAGAGAGAAAAGAAAAAAAAGAAAGAAAAGGGTCCGTCTGCGTCTCCCCATGCCGCATTTAATATCTGATCGCCGGCGGTCAGCTTAGGAAGCTGAAGTATTGATCAGATTTTATATCAAACAGGAATTAAGTCATGCTGGGAAATAGCATTTTGCGGTGTGAGAGGTTTGGCGACTGGAGCTGCGCGGCTGGCATTTTGCCAGCAGATAAGTTTGTAATCTCGCCGTTAGTGCCATTTCGCATTTGTGGCGCAGGAAAAAATAAAACTGCTTTATAACATTCTGAATGGGCAAATAAGTTCCTTTTTTTGATATGTCTGAAAAAATGCAGGCTAATTGTGAAGCTGTCGGATGGACTGACTTGAGTTTTATTGCTAGTCATGGTCTCATTTTTCTCTGTTTTCCCTTCAAACACTGACTCTTGCAGATGCCAAACTGGAGTAGTTTCTCTTCCTTTCTTCTATTGTGTTACTGCTCCCTTTCTCTGCTCCTCCTCCTCAGTCCTGCTGGCAGATTGAAGGCCAGGCTGTGTGCTTATACACATATTTCCATTATAAAGCTCCAGGATTCAGCGCGGGGACCAAGGCCGATTTGTCGCATTTAAACCCAAGGCTCCCCTCTGGTTGCTGAGCACACACAAGTCAATACAATTGCCAGGCCAATGAAACGTCATTTCAACACACAATCATTGCTTCCCGGTGCAGACTTTCCAACAGAATGACTCGTCTTTTTAAGCTGCTGTGAAATACTGGGCTGTATTTCTGATTTCAGACTACAGACTACAAACTACAGCTTGGGGCCCAAGTGTCAAAATGTGGCTCTTACCTCTGTGCGTGGCGTAGAGAGCGGCGAAGGTGACCACAAAGAAGGTGGTGGAGTATTTGCCAGCATTGACCAGGTGGGGGAAGGCCCTCTTGGTGTCTCGGTAACGCCTCAGGCACTGGATGAAGCGGAACCAGGCGGGCAGACACTGGATGATGGCGCGCAGGCCGTACGAGTAGCTGTGACACAGCGCGACATGTTCTGCAAAAGACGCAAAGACACTTTGGAACCTCTTTCTCTCCTTTACTTGATTTCCTCTGACGGTTTTCATCCAAACTGCCCCCGTCGTCGCACCCCAACTTTGCGTGGAGAGGCTCATTATAGGAGTCGCCTGGTGACAGCTTCCATTTCATTAGCTGCATGATAATTGGCTGCTTGAAGACTGAGGTGTTTCTGTTAGTTGTGTGGACAGACAGCAATTAAATCCTTGTTTTGTTTTTTGAAGATGTCTCCTGATAGCAACCTTTGGCAAACTTCCAAAGCATTAACAATAAAAAGATCTGGTGCTTGATTTAAAGACAGCAGGTGGAGAATAAACATGTTGAAGAAAGATGTTAAAATGTGTCTACATTTGGGTCTATTTAGTCATCATCAAACGTGTGTAATGCTCAATTCGTTTACAGATTTTTTATTATGCAGCCTTTTGAAAACATATATAGTGCAGATGGCAAAAATCTTTGTTCCAGTGAAAAAAAAAAGTGATCATTGTCTCAGGATGGTTATGTTACATGCATAAATAGTCCTGTTCCCAGTCCATTTGTATATTCAGGGTACCTACTTGCAATTTATTACATTTTTGCATGTTAATTTGTCTTCAGAATGCAGAGAAGGTTTGTACATGTGATGATAATCTAACGTGTCACCTTTGGGCAACAGGCCCTTGCTGTTGCTCCACTGGAGCTCAAAGACGTAGAAGCAGATCAGATACTCCAGGTCCATCAGAACGACCACCAGGGAGTTGAGCTGGTCGGCCAGCCAAAAGTCTGCAAACTCTACCCGGTGAAACGGCGCAGTGAACACGCGAAACTACAAACAGGGGAGAGTCAGAGGACAAGAGAGGGCATGAGGGGGAAAAAAGAGAGACGCATTTATCAAAGAAATGCGCTGTGCATTTGGAAAAGCTTCTTGTAAATTGACCGCCGATGGCTCAGGGAAGTCGGAATGCGTCTGCTGTCCTCGCCAGGGCTGAAACCAGGCCACATTAATTAGCGTTGCAATTGTGAGAGCACTTCAGAGGAGAAGTGCAAAGCCTATTTAAAGGCTATTAGAGATTCATAGGACACGCACACACGTACACACGAACGCGCAGGGGATTGTCCCTGCGTGCCACCTTATCGCCGCGCAACAGGACACCGTGTCGAGTCACACTCTGTGTATGCGCGCAATGTGTTTGTTTATTTGCGTGACTCCGATCACCGACAAACCCTCCCCCCAGCCCAGCACCCCCGCACCGTGAAACAACCTTCTTGGAGTGTTTTGCGGCGCGCCTCGGCTTCTAGGGGCAGTTATTCAGCATCTGACTTTTGGCAGGAGCCGTTATTGACTGCGCTCTGTAAAATGATACAAGTCTGCGCCACTCTTTTCTATTTAACCCTCCTAAATCTCCCCCCCCCTCCTAAAGCCACCCCCAGGCAACATCTGACATTCAGGAGCCACTTCATGCCTCCATTTATACTTGCTTTCAACATACAGCGGAATCACTCCATACGTGGAGAATGTCAGAGTATTGATTTTTTTTTTTTTTTTGCATGTATGGGCTCATTACACATTTCCCTTCACCTGTCAATCAGGCTGTGTATTGATCGGCAGGCCATTTGACTCATATCCCGCCTGCCGGTGAGCACGTCCTGGGGACGAGCGTGCCGCAGACACCAGGCCGGCTTTTTCATTTCTTGGGCAAACAAGCGGTAATCCAGGTGCCGCCCCCGCACTTTGCCCCACAACTCCATCTCTGACCTCACGCCGTCTTTTATCGCAAAACAGGAAATTAGCGCCGCAATCATTTTTTCAAGTGTGACATCATTAAAACTGACTGACTTGACTGGTCCTGTGAGGAGCTCGTGTTGTGGCGGTCGCTCAAAACCAATCAACGCATGCTGTTATTGGAGGAGGGACAGAGGACTGCGGGGAGCCGGGCCAAAGAAAAGAAAAACGAGGAGGTAGGGAGGGAGAGAAGTGGAGGTCGGGGGGGCGTTGCAGAAAGGAGGAGGCGGAGGAAGGACGGAGGAGCTGAGGGCATCAGCATACTGATAGATCTATGTCTGTAATGATTGCACAGTCACAACCTCCCCCTCCCCTGGGACCAGGCTGCATTCTATTATCCCTGAACCCTCTGCAGTGTCTCCATGCATGCACACATACACACACACACGTGGTGTGGCCTGTTAGGGGGTTTGGACAAAGAACACAGAAACATAGCATCATTGTGAACATGAGACTTGAGATAGATAGGCAAATTATCACAAGACATGGGGAACCAGTCACCGTGCACACACAGATGGCTACATTGCAACATTGTTAATATAAATGCTTGCATTATAAATTAAAAGTGTGCAACTGCAGCCTTGTAAAGACGAAGGTGTGAGCAGCAACAACAGGCGAACGGACTGACCAACAGCTTGAGGAGCCAGAAACGGGATTTGTAGTAGCAGGTCTTGAAGGGGTTGATGAGGAAGAGCACCATGAAGCCGTAGAGGATGAGCGGGTTGATCTGCATGGGGAGGTGGGTGTACTCCGAGTACAGGCAGGAGAGGATGCTGAGGCACCACAGCACGCCCAGGAAACCGGCAATCTGCAGCATACACACACACACGCAGGGAGAAATGATATTAAGGAACAATTACGAGAGCAATATTGTTTTTACACCTCAGGATCAACACAGTAGTGTGAAGAACTAAGCTGTGTTGCAACCTGATTCTACAGATTCCTGAATCCATCTGTTAAACAGCCTTCAAAAAGTGGTTGGGAAGTCGAGGTAAAGCTCGAAAGGTGATTGGACGAACCATTGTTCAGAAATGTTGCTGCCAGTTCCACTACAGATTCAGGCTTTTTTATTTAAGATTTATTGTTTTTAAATTCTATCATTATTTTTGCAAAAATTAGCATTGATTCCGCTATATATAAATATAAAAAAAAAGGTTTTCTTATTTTCTTATGTGAATGTGTTGAACTGAATTATCCTGGTTACAACTCACAACATCAAGAACATATTTTTTTCGTACAACCCCCCCAGAAATTGCACATTTTTCTATGGCTCACGACTCTCATTCGCTGACCTCAAACAGATGCTGGTGAGAGAGGTTGTTCCGCGGATTGATCTCAAAGATAAGCACGTGGTTGACTCCGGCCTGCCTCCATCCGTAGGTGTTGATGCCCAGCAGGAAGATGAACTGGATCAACAGGAAACCGCCGCGGTAGATCCGCACCAGCGGCCAAATGTTCTCCAGGCGGAAAAACACAGCGCCTGATGAACAGGAGTGGATATTCTGATAAGAACTAGACAGTGGAAGCCGAGGGATAAACATCTGCCCGAGCCTAACAGCTATTTCGTCGTGACACATAACAAATCGTGCAGGCGCTCAAACAGGATATGAAATATGTATGAGGGCCGGCTATTTACGCGACTCACCAGCGAGTATGAAGGAGATGGCGAGGATGATAAAGAAGCCACAGTAGAGACCGACACGGAAAGTTGTCCAGGCAAGAGCGGGCTGAATCAGGCAGAGCGGAATACACAAACAAAACATGAATAATCCTCAACAGATCCATTAATAACTCCCGCCATTAAACGCATTCATTCAAACCTTCACCGACGCTGCCTAATAATTTAATATCACCTCTTAATGCTTCTATCTGCCTAAACATATTTACTAGAGAAATGCCTGCAGGGAGGGTGGGGGGGGGGGAGAGATCAATAGCCCCATATCATAAGTCAAATGTGACGTGACAGTAATTAATGCACTAATAATGGCAGATATAGTGGCGGGCGGAGGGCTAAAGTGGCACTAGCCTGTATTGTTTCTTAAGGATATTGTGTGTCCTCAGCAGTGGGAAAGGCACTTAGGAGATCGATACAGGAGGCTCTTATGCTGCCTCCCTCCCATCTTCCTTCCTCTCCCTCACTTTCCTCTGCACTTCCAACACACCGCTCACCTTTTGCTTTCAATCTCAGTCGACCAGAAAAAAAAACAGGCGCGCAGCACCATGACATTTTAAAGAGGTGGATTAGAAAAAAGGAGGCAATTAATGGAGGTAAATACACAGAATGCCCCTTTTAAGCATTTTTAAGCTTTTTTTTTTAAATAAATAAAATGAAAATAAAAAAATACATGAAAATAAAAAAATACATAATAATAAAAAATTATAAAAGAAAAGAAAAGAAAAGAAATGAAAAATGTGGAATAACCAGCAGGAGGTCTGACCTGAGCTGCACCCAGTGGAGGAACTCTCAACCTCTTCATGGCCCTCTGGCGATCTCCTCCCTCCAGCTCATTGGTGACCAGGGTCTACATGCACACAAACAACATTATTCATTGCAGGCGCGTCTGCTTCTGCTAATCGCTCCAACTCGTTAGGTGTGCGTGTTTGTGAATGTCCGAGTGGGCACCTCTGTCTCCGAGATGATCTGCGTGATCTTCTTGCAGGTGTAGAAGGGAGCCACCTCCACGTGACCGACGCGCCAGTCGGCGCCGCGGGAAGTGTCCAGGATCTTATCATGCTTCTTCAGGATTTTACGGAAACCGGTGAAGTTCAGGTTCTGCCGGCAGTGACAAAGGGGAGGAGAACAGTGAGAAACCTCCCAGGGAGGAGCGTGTTGCCGCGGGGTTGTGGTGCCCGTGTGGTGCAGAGACCTGGTAGTTCTGCAGCAGGATGAGGCTGAGGTAGAACTCGCTAAAGGCTAGCTTCAGGTCCTTGATGTTGTGGTGCTTGCAGCGCTCTTCCTGCGACAGGTGGAACATGGTCTTGCGCTTGCGCAGGCCGGGCGGGGCGTTGCTCTCCCGCTGGGCGTCCAGTGACGACTGGAGCTCATTCTGCAGCGTGGCAGAGCGCCTCTGAGCCTCAGCGAGCTTTTCTGTGGACGGAAAGATGGGAAGCATATATAAAATCAAGTTTTGGGTCTTGCTGCCAGTGTGGTTGAGATTACTCCATAAAAGTAATAACGACTGATTACTCCTCAAAAAAGCAATCTAATTACTTCTTTAACTACTTTGTTTCATAAGTAATCAATTACTAATTGCTGCCGCCAAGTTTTGGCATTATCATGCAGCTGACGGTTGTTGTCGCATATCACTGACGTTGCATGCACGGCTGCATCATCAATCTGTGACGTTGTTTTTGGTTGTTTTTGGGACATTTTGTGGACATTTTAATCTTGCAAAATATTTCGGAAAAGTAATGCAATAGTTACTTGATAAAGTAATTATGACATAATTACCAGTTTTGCCATAGTAATATGTTGCATTACTCTGTTACTCAAAAAGTAGTTTAATTACAGTAGTGCATTACTTAGTAATGGATTACTCGCCAACACTGGTTGCTGCCGAGACTGATATTTCGTGTCAAAACAAATCCCAAAAGCTGTTGTATTTTATTTATTTATTTATTTGTTTTTGTTTCAACTGAGCACAATTTTCAAATTTGTCTGCCAGTTTTTTTGACATGAGTGATCTTGGTGGGTGAATGATGCTGCTGCTCTCCGGCTCCCTGATCCGGGACAAGCGTGGAGACTATTAGTCTGTGCTCACATGTGAATGCTGCAGTGAAAGGAGCCATTATCTGGGTCAGAGATAGGTTAATACAGAGCGAGAGCAGGGAAAAGGCACACGCCTACATTTCATTAACCTCTGCTGCACCGCTACCTATTTTCTGGAATAACAATAAAAAAAATACAAAATGACCAGTGGAAACCTTCACTTATATAAACCTTCCTATTGGTTCAAGCGTTCAGGAATAACTTAATTCCAATCAGTCTAACCATATTGCAGACTTGGCCGCTTGCCCAGCTCGTTTCATTGGCCCATCAATCTCCGAACACCAATAAAGCATGCAGTGTCACAAACTGAGACCAGTATTATTTTCAACTAAAATCAAATCTGTCATTTTAACACAGGCGACATGAGCAGGTGGCGACTCAGGGCCAAAGGAGTCTCGTCAGGCTGTCACTGTCGCTGCTGAGCTGCTTCTGCCCGACCAACATTGACATGTTTCTCAGAACTGCTGTGAAATATCACAGTGCCTCATTCTGTCAGCAATGCCTTAAACGTTCTTACAAGTGACATTAACGCAAGATGAGTGCTTTTAAAGACAGCGAGTAATAGGATGGGTTTGATTCGATTAGGATTCTGCCAATTCTCCAACCTGAGGATGGAAATAAAAAGACGGCCTTCTGGAAAAATGTCTTTAACCCCTGAAGATGAAAGTGTTTTCCATCCATCTGAGCACATCCGTGTGTGTGTGTCCGGGTGTGGGGGGGGTCAAGACCCCTTTCAGAGGAAGATACAGAGTGAAAGAGCATCGAGGAAAGTGTCCTCTATAAAGCCAGGACTGGACTTATCTCCTCTCTGCCTCTGCTTGTCAGATGGTTTCTAAAATTTGAGCAACAAGCTTGGAAGTAAAAACAGGTCATATGATGTTTCCTTTCAGTTGTGTTTCTCACAAATAAAAGCAGTCATTATAAACAATAGGTAATGAGCCAGAATCATAGCAAATCAGTTAACAGGACATCACTGGGTCGCACATTGCAAAGTTTCTGGATGGCATCAATCAAGGCGCACGGTCATGTTTGAGGGGAGCAAACAGAAAGCGGCTGAAGTTTCTTCAGCTGACCTCCATCTAACGACGAGCGCTGCCATGATTTATATCCTGTGTGTAATCAGCTCGAAGCATCCATTCGCCAGTTACGACCCATCATCATGGAATGGAACAATCCTGCCATTCAACCTTGGCCCTCAAATGACCTGTAGTTTCGTGCACGGCCTGTAGAGGGAGCAACTCCAACCTCTGGGTGTCTTTCAGCCCCTCTCAGAGCTCAAGTATGAAACTAGAAAACAACAGTGTGCCATAGCCATAGCTTCTGCCTGTACTGTGTTGCACAGCACACAGTCACAACTATTTCCTGAAATATACACAAAGCTAAAGTGCTGGCGAAAGGAATGGTGGCTATTCTAAAAAAAAGTGATAGGGCACAAGACTCAATAGATAAACTGGTGTTAAAAACGAACACCCCAAACTGTCTTTACATCTTAATTTAATGGTGTTAAATTATTGACTGTGAATTAATTAAAGATTAGCGATCAATCAGGCAGAGAGAATCATTACAAATTACTGCTGGAATTCAATTTACGTGATATTGCTTCAGATCATTTGGCAACAAGTCGTTAGTTCATGATGTCTGCTGGTGGTAATTATTGCACGCAGTCTGAAACGGCCTTATATTTTACTCTGTCTTCATATTCTCGAGGTCCGGCCACGTAAAGAGAGAAACGGCTGCGTACCTGAATAGAATGTGTTGATTTTCAGGAGCTCCTTCTCACAGGTCTGGAAGAACCTCTCTTCAAACTTGGCATAGTACCTCTTCACCGTGTCCTCGTCTGTGACTGGAGGGAGGAAAAGAGCAGTGGTGGAGTGAATATTAGAAGTTCCTCAGTGGAGACCGATGCCCATAACATATGACCTCAGGTAATCTTTCTAATACACTTTGACAATAAGCTATGGCAATGCATTTATTGGTACTGAAAAATGAAACCATAAAATAATTAAGGAGGAAAGTAAGAAAAATATAAAAAAAATTATAAAACGGTGACAAAAACCTGGGTAGGATACAATGAAAACCATCAGCAAACCTCAGTGTAACCAAGTCGGTGAGTTTGTGTGAGCCTGCTCATCTTGGTATGTTCCTGTACGTTGCTCTGTCCAGACCCGAGCTGGCATCCATTCAGTCTTAGAATTAGATCAACAACTTCCTCTCTGTCTCCGGTCAGTCTGACGAAACTCTAAACATCTTTCATTTTATCGTCGCAGCGGTGACGCGTCAGCCAGTTACGGAGAACCACACGCCATGGTGAGATATTCAACAAGCTCACAACAAGTTGAACAACTTATTGCACATCAGTGGTTTCATGGATTTTCAGCTTTGCGCCAACATGAGGACAACAGGGCGGCTGCATCTAACAGACTGGACTCATGAGAATGACACTCCTCATAAAGGACTGCGGTGTAGCAAGCAAACACAGTGAGGTACATGTCAGATGCACAAGTCATAACACTGTGTAAATATGTGCCGTTACATGCAGTGAGCCCTGGATTGGCGTTCTGCGCAGTAATAAGAGAGCCATGCCCCAGGCTGCAGTCCGTCAATATCGCCGCACAATCACACAAAACCTACACATGACGCACGGTTGGATGAGATCGTGATGAAAACATGAGGGAGAAAACATGTTGCGCGGCAGTGCAACAACTTTACACAGGGAAAAATAAATGAGAAACTGCCTCCGCGAGACGCAATTTACAGTAATTAATTCAGAGTTCACTGAGCCGCCCGCTGCTAATTAAAACACTGGAACGCCGACAGTTCTGCAAGTCAGGGAAAGGAGAAGTTGTTACTGCATGTGAGACAAATTAACTAAAAGTTTGGTGGATTTGAAGTGTTGCTCAGCGTAGTCAGCGAAAAAAAGCACTACCATGATTACTAGTAGAGAACAGTAAGGGACGAGAGAGGCAAAGAGGAGAGCAGATGGTCGGCAATCTGCCTCACACCTTGGAATAATTAAACAGTCCAGCTGCAGTCACAACCCCTTTTTAGAGATGGATGGATGGATGGAGGGAGGGATGGATGGATGGATGGATGATGAGTGAATGGTGGGATGGATGGATGGATGGATGAGTGAAATGAGGGATGGATGGATGTCAGATGGATGGATGTCAGATGGATGAGTAAACTGAAGAATGGATGATAGATTGATGAGGAATGGATGGATGATGGAGGGATGGATGGACAGGTGGATGGGCGAGAGAATGGAGGCTTGGATGGGTGGATGGATGGATGGATGGTCAACCAGCTGACCGACGCTCAGCTGTTGAGCAGGTCGCGCCGCAACAGAATCATTAGTATTCCGACAAGCTCCTTCAGTCGGAGCAGGAAATGGGGCTGCGCTGTAATTCAAAATAAGAGGTTAGACGGCTAATGAGCACTTAGTGGGGAGGAGAAGTGAGGGACAGAGATGCTGAGCGGTTGGGAAACAAGAAGGCAGCAGTAAACTGCCAATAAAGGCCAATAATGTAGGCAACACATTTTAAACCTCCAACTATCTAAGTTGACAACATTTTACGCTTAATGTGACCAACTTAAATGGATCAACTAGATGGAAAAAGATAAAAATATTATAATAATCAAAATAATATTTTTTAAAAGACAAAAAGTCCCTAAAATTAAACAATGCCGTGATGACCATGCAGTGAACATATTTGCAAGAATAAATATGCATTCAGCCTGTTAATGTATTGCTTTATTCTCTCCTGCTTGCTGACTAAACCTGAGTGTGTTGGCGGCTCAACGTGCACACCAGAGGATGAGAGAACTCTGCAGGTGTAGCCGGGGTTGTAAATTCACTCCCCCGCCTGACCTTGTGCCTGAACACTGGGGGTGCGAGCGTGTTTTTCTGCGCAGGCGCACTTTTTTGATGTGCACACATTTGCCGCATTTGACATGTCACGTCGGCGAAGAACAAAAGCCGATGGTCTCGACCGCCTCGTCCCGACGGCTACGCTCCACCGTTCGCTCACACCTTCCGTCAACTTTCATCGCGAATCACCTTCACCGACAAGATCCTACATGCCATAATCGCATTGTCTCAGCTCTGTCTCTTGCTCCTCCCATGGAACGAGCTGGCGCGCGATCCAATGAACGTCAATTACAACCACCACCCTGCGTTGATGCACAAACTCGGCTTCTCGCTGCGCGGTTGATATAATCTGTGGTGTCGTCATTATGCTAATCTGACAGCTTCTGTTTCAGCCACGCAGTGTGATTTCTCATTATCACTGGTGTAGGTGGATGGAGATCATGGAGATTGTGGAGGTGGCACTTTATAGAGGCTGACTGTGTTCACCAAAAAAGGCCTTCTGAAGCTAGCACTCAATGCTCGGAGAGCGTAAAACAGAGCAGAACATGAGAACGAGAACTTCTTTCTCTCTTTGTGTGTCACACTAGAAACAAGAAGAAACATTGTTACCTTCTTAAGAGCTCATCATTGTAGGTGTGTGTCTTTTTAAAAGACTGAGGGACAGTACTTATTTATTTATTTTGCATGGAGAGGTCTAAATGGCCCAGTGTGTAGTAACTTAGATACATAAAAAAACTGTTTGAAATTTCAAAATTTGTTTCACCTACGCTAGGTGACAAACTAACTGTAGTGTATACAGAACTTTTATGTAGTTGGGTTTGTTAAATATGGATCTGAAAAAGAGAAATTTCAACACACATGACTAACAGCTGGTATATTAATGAATAATGATCAAGCATAATCCAACACTAAATACAGGAAGTTCTTCAGGCCTTGGGGATAATTCATGCCTAGATGACGACAAGTCCTCATTTAAGCACTAAAAACAGACACACAACAAAACTAAAGAGCACAACATTTCCTCAGGAGCATTAAATATAAATAATACACAGCTGGCTGGTATTCGTACATCATTAATGAAGCAACGATTGATTAATTCCATCAACCGTCGTCTCCTCTCTCTCAGCTCCGAATCCTCCGAACAAGACATGCTCGAACCACAACAGCCGCCCAACAAAGGGCACGGAGAGCTTCTGTGTTCCTGATAATGAGACATATCTGGGGTTGCAACATACCATGTGGACAGCAGATCCAGTGTGGTGGAGCTTGTTTGTTTGTTGGATTTTCCCCCCCCCAGACAAAGGATTGTGCTGGTAGCAAGAAAAACAGCTCTTGACCTCCAGTATTCCCAGGACGGCAGCCTCCCTCTCTCAGCTAACCCCGTCTTCAGTAGATTGTATAAATAAATGATGAGGCAGCTTCCCCCTGAACCCTACTTCTCTAACCCCCACCAAACCCTTCGCATACACACACATACATACCCCACCCCCAACTTCTTATACTCCTATACAGCCATACTATGACAAGACCCCATAAAAACAGCCCATAAATCCTTCATCGAGGACCTGAAGAGACTCCCCACACTGTTGCTGAGGGGTTTCTTTTTTATTATTTTTGCTCTCTTCTTTAAGTGTTAAGTTCACCTGTGTGAGGCTAAAAATCCCCTGCCGTCGAGTCGTCAGAGGCACACAAGGGTAAATAAAAAGGAAACAAAGAAGTCGCGGAGAGGGAGTTTAGCTATTATCTGCCATGACGGCGAAGGGCAGAGTGGCCATCTATTAACGCTTCCTCCTCGGACAGCGGAGAGGCACAAACAAATTGTGTATCCGGATTTTCAAGGTCCGTTTATCTGGTTTAATGACATCGCACTATAAACTACGTCTCCGTCGCATTACTGTCGGGGGAGCCGGAGAGGACATTACATTATGATTGTTGCTGTATTAGCTCCAGTTATCATCCCCCACCCGCCAACCCCCAGACGTGCACTCAGGTGTAAATCACACGCGGTGAAAGGACAAGCGGGGCTATAAAAGAAAATAGGATTGAATTAAGTGTGAGCTAATATTATAACAGAGACCAAAAAGTGGGAGCACTAAAACAAATGAAACATCCTCCAGCGTCAGTGTCTTTTTCTCTTTTTTCTTTTTTAGTGTCAGCCTTTAAGGAGGAAAACACAACACTAAAACCAGCCAAACACACCCCCATCGTCTTGTTTTTTTTCCCCTTCCACCTATTCCCATTCGACCCTGGAGCCACAATTAATTCCACCAATCATCTCTCTCATTGAGGCCAGGGGAGCATTAAGAATGCACACTCACTGGGCTAGACTGCCAGCCGGGGGAGGACCGGAGGCAGGGAGAGGAACTACCCCAGCTCTGCATCCATTGTGCACTATTTATGATGCCAGACTGCAAGCTAAGCAGCTCCCTAAAAATACACCCCACTCACTGGTAGAAAGCAATCGAGACGGGATTCAATCCTGCGAGGTGCCAATGCGTCTGTCTGCGTGCGTGCGTGCGTGCAACAGGGATGTGACATATAACACATCAGCAGCAGCCAAGTCGGGAGGGGACCAAAGTAAAAAGGGCCAGATGGGGTGTGAGATGGCGCGGGGGGACCGAAAATGGCACGAGTGGGACAAAAGGACAGACATAAAGGGGGAAAAGGAAGAGGAGAGGCGGTAAAGACACCAGCAGGAGAAAAATCAGATATATTTATGAAATAAAACCCCTCAAGACACGACTGTGGGACAAACCAAATGGAAATTTAGAATGAACAGGTCACAACGTCAAATAGCGAAACAATCAGGCAATACAATGTCAGATGTGTCTGTGTTTAGTTTAAATAGAATAAACAGTAAAAGAAAATCAGTTTACTTAATTTAAGTGGAAAACAGTAATGGCGGACATGTGACTAATCACATCTAATGGTAAAGTCTGGAACTGGAATTCAACACAATGACTTTGCTTAGGTTGTTTTGCATGTTTCACTGCTAATTTATCTGAAAACTACTAACACTGAAGTAAAACAGTTTAAAGGTAAACAGTTTGTGTCTATATCCATTTTGTGAATGGCTGGTTGGTGTATCTGTTTTTCACTCTGTCCTGTCTGCCACCCTGGCTCACTATGCTCCTTTCTCTCTTTCTCTGTCTCTCCTCTATTTTTGTATTTCACTCCAACTACTCATAGGCAGATGATGGCCCTCTGGAGTCTGGTTCTGCCCTAGGTTTCTTCCAACAGGGGAGTTTTTCCCAGCCATTGTCGCATCTTGCTTGCTCCGGGGGCCCGGTTGGTTCTCTCTGATTGTATAAAGCGCTTTGAGACGCCTTTGGTTGTGATTTAGCGCTGTACAAATAAAAGTTTGTTATTATTATTATTATTAGAAGAATTCTTTCAGCGTTTATCATAGTTTGTTGTGTGCAAACAACGAACCGTCACTATCCTAGTGGACCCGTTGGATCAGTACACAGCAGAATATGGATTTTATATGGAAGCCAGTTAACTTTGTTACTTCTTTTATTTATAGTTTTGTTTGAGAGCTTCAGGATTATTATGGAAGAGACAAATGACTGAGGATGATGATAAGAACAAATGGGCTCCAAGCCATTACCAGAGTCCCTGAACAGGACGCTGATGGAAGCAGGCTAACAGGCGAAGTTACTCAGGTCCTTAAAGCAACATGAAATAGGTCACATTTTTTAAACAGCCTAAATGTTTCCATCCATAAACTTTTTATGTTTCTCTTGGCTTTGTTCATCTTTTTCTTTTACATCATGTCCTGACTATCCCATGTGTTCACACAATCTGACTGTATCACACACACACACACACACACACACACACACACACACACACACACACACACACACACACACACACACACACACACACACACACACACACACACACACACACACACACACACACACGAGGAGAGCAACTAAATGAGCTTGATCAAAAGCACAGTGGAGCTTGAATGGGAATTACGGAGATATAGGAAGGAGTTACAAGCAGTGGAAATGAGGAGAACTGGCCTGCAAATTCTTCCAATCGGACAAACAGGAAGTCCACAGAAACTATTGACTACAGGGGCTGATGGGAAAGTTAATTAGGACTGCTCTTTATTCTTCAGAGGGCACTTTCCTCCCCCCCTACACTCCCCCACAACCCCTTCTTCCCAGACGTTTCTTCTTCTCCTGTTAAGCTGCTGCTGTGAAGTGTTATCGCCGGCAGTCAGAGCAGGGGTTGGAATACTGGGCCCCGATATCTCTTTCCTGGAGCCGCACCGGGCCTTGAAGATCAGAAAAGTTTGTTCCAGAGTCCCACCGACTTCCTGCGTCTGTCTACAGGTAGACGGCGACGGGAGGAAAAGGCACAGCGATAACGGCGTGAATTAAAAGTCGCCTGATTCATCTCATCGGGCGAGGCATCCGGCTGCACTTCGCAGCTTCAGCCGAGTCACTCAAACACAGCGGACATCTCGAGCCCTTTGAGAGCGTTTAGGAACCGAGTAATAAGGCCGACTGCCGCGTCTGCTGTTTCACCGGCATCTGTTCCATCTATCGCCACTATCGTGTTTCTGTACGCGGCGTGCCAAGACAAACCAGTGAAGGACGCAGGATTAATATGATATGTGTCGGTATGAAAACACACACGCACGCACGCGCGTGCGCGCAACATTAATTGGCGGCAAATCAAATCTGAGGGGATCAGATCCAATTTCACCAAGCGCCTCTCAAACAAAGATGCTGCCGCTCCGAAGCCTAATGTGCAATATCCTCTCATTTAAAGGCAGAAAGCCTTTGTGGGAACTATCACACCCGTGAAGCTTAAAGAGATTATGTGACATTTAAGTGAGTCTCTGTTGCTTTCTGATCAACTTTAAAAGCAGCCAATTGACGCTGAAGTCAGATTTGTAATAATCTCCATTGCTACAAGCATTGACATGAATTTCTGTCTTCATTTAAAAAAAATGTTTTTAATCACAAGGATATCCAATAAAGATATTGGATTTGTTTCCTAATATATTTCTAATGGCGTCTTCTGCACATTTGCATGTGTGACTGCAAAGGGGCAATAAGCCAGCAGCTCAGGGTGGCAACAGCAGCTCGCTGTTGGAAACTATTTACTGAGTCGCTGGGCTGGAAAAACAAAGATTATTTACAGTGAAAGCGCAGCAGGGAAATGTAGGAGGTTTTAGAGGAAGAAGGAGTGGAAGGAGGAGGGATGGAGGGGGAGGTGGGTGAGGTGAGTAGGGGGAGAGATCCCGGGTCTCACCTTGTTCAGTGCCTGAGGGCCTTTTTCCCTACATGTCACTGCACATGTACGTCAGTAGACACTTTCCCTTCGCTACCGTGAGGCCTCAGTGAAATTGAAACCAGCTAACGGATGGTGGCATTTTATTTTTAAATTTCATTTTATTTTATTTTTTTTAACGACGGTTATTTCAGCCAAAATTTTTGGCCTTATCACCAAAAAGAATCAGTGTCGAGTCTCCTTCCACTGCTGACGATTCACCAAATCGCAGTTCTGCGCCATTCGTCAGGCCTGCTAAACACAGTGGCAGTTCATTAGGAGGACAATAAGCTTAGCGCTCTGCGCGCCTCTAACACGACTGATATGAATCACCATCATGTCTGTGGAGGAAAAGGGGCGGTCTTCACTGCTTGACTGTTCTGCTGATGTCTCATTTTACTGCTCTGCTCTGTGAGGGAGGCGGGGAGGAAAGTCCAGACATTCCCAGTGTTGATTTTTCTTTATTTTCAGTGCTTCGCCCTCCTCGTCTTACGCTTACCTCCTCTCCCTCCACCTGCTCTCTCCGTCTCTACACCCCCACCCCCTTCTCGCTTGTCTGTTGGATTCACAGGCAACCAAGCGGAAGGAAGACGGGCGTCGTCCTGAACGCCCAGAAAGCCTCAGAGTGCTTTGACGCCTGAGCTGCGAGGCTGCAGAAGAGGCCGCCAGGGGCCTTTCTGCAGCTCCGTGCACTATAACGCGCTGCCATAATAAGGACCGACCTAAGACTTGTTTTATTTTGGTGTATAGTCTTTTTTCTTGAGAAATCAATCTTCTAAAGATGACAAAAATTAAAGGACATCACAGTCGGGTGTCCAACATTCATCAAGAGATCATCATCCTTAATGTTTGCTGACTCGGAGAAAATTTCCTTGCGCTATTAAGAGTCCGTAGGACAAGGCGCTAACATCAGAGCAGAGCAAGTGTCCTGCATTTTTTCTTTTTTTTTTTACACTCTCTTACATCATCTGCATTGACTCTGTTGTAACAGCGACATCCCCCGCTGGAAGCTCTTACACTGGGTTACACGCTGGGTTTCGTAAGACTGAGGGAGGGGTCCTCTGGTCGATCTGAATGACTGACTGTGATAAAATATGAATTCATGTAGGGTAATGATAAACCCGGAAGAGGAATGCTAAGGCGTAAGGGTCAGTTGTGGAGGGGGATGCTGCTGTTAATGGAGGTGAATAAGGAAATGTACCTTCTTGAAAGGAGAATCAACAGTGAAGCCGTGCAGGTGTTAAACGCTGAAGCAGCCTGATGGTGACCGGCAAAAAAAAAAGGAGGCGAACCGGCCGGTTTGAGGAAAAGAAAAGTAACTATTTCCTTTGATAGAAAATTTGCAGAAATATAAAATACAGTGTGAAAGAGAAAAGAAAAACCTTTACTCAACCATAATAACAGAGGCCAGAGTGGCCTTCTTGCCTTTTTCTGACAGCTGTAATAACACAGAGCCAGTCGGCTGGAAGAAAATTGCTCTCCTATTTTAGCACCTCAGTGTGTCCGTGTGTGTGTGTGTGTGTGAACTACGCGAGCCACCGCCAGACTTGCATCTGTTTGAGCGAGTGCGTGCGCGTCTTGTCCCATTTTTTGCGAGCTGGTTGGCCGGGAGTGACATTGTCATTATCGACATCGCTGCCGGCTCCCCTGGATCCTGTAGCCATTAGCAACCGACTCCGGGAGGCGGCCTCTCCTCGGCGGCGGCCAATTGCTTTCGCGCGGCCGTGTGGATGTGTGCATGCATGCGAATGAGCAGGTGTTCTGTCTCATTTGTGCGTGCGCGTATGCGGCCGCCGATGTCTCGATACGGCTCAATGATGGCAAAATGATTGGGGACATCTGTGTTGATTATTTGATAAATTGCGTCCGCGGCATCACCAGTTTAGTCCCAATTTATTAGCGCGCTCAGACAAATGTACCAGGACACTATTGAAAAGCCCAGAGCAGCAGAGGGAAACTAATTTTCATACCAGACATGCATAACAGAAAACAACACAGCAGAAGGAAGCGGTCAGCAAAAAAAAAAAAAAAAAAATCAATAGGTGTTGATTTGGCCTACTCAGTACCTTTATATTGCATGGCAGGCAGCAAGCCCCTTTTTTTCAGTGGGCCTGGAAATCAATACTCTGATCTCTGATTAGGCTGGGCTTCACATCACACTGAGCAGAGGAAAAGAGCAGGACACGGCAACTGACTGTGAAATGAGACTGAAAAAAGCCCAGCGCCTGATAGATGGCTGAATAACACAATAGCGCAGGCACAAGTTCCCGGAACACCAATCCAGGTTCATGCATATTCCAGAAAGACGCTGCGTGAGTGTTTTAGCTGCAGAGTTTCCTGAATCAATTTTTTCCCTGTGAGCTTACTTAAATGCAGTGCACTTACCGTGTGCCGTACAAATTCTATGTGCTATTTTCACTTGGCGTGAGGAACAAGTTTGTTTTTAGAAAACAAACAAAACAATAAGCTGCTTGGAGCTATTTACTAGGATACTAGTTGGTAGTAACGGTAACTAGCATGCTAACGCCAGTGCGCCACTTGAAGCTGTTTCTTAAGTGAAGCGTCCATCTGTTCTGCAATTTAAGTTTGTGTGAAATACCTGCATACGCTGAAAATATTTAGTACACACAGGTGTACAGTTTGTGCGACACAACTGCTGTGCAGAAACAACGACAAACAGTGAGCCGATGCAGGGCTAATGTTTGTTTGTTCCGAGTACAAATGTTGACGTGCCTTCAAATGTCGATGGACATGTTACAGAAAATCGTAAAAGCATCAGACAGTGTCCTTTGTCACAGCTGGCATTCAGAGGGCAAATAAGACGCCTTGCTCAGAAGCACTGTTTCAAAAAAACAGAGAACACAGAAGGAATGAGCTCTCGCTCCTTCTGTCTAGACTCCCACAGGCGGAGAATGGATTTGGCAACGCTCTGCTCTCACCTTTTGGGTTGAAACTGACTGTTCACACAGCGCGGTCAACACTGCTGGCACGAAAAACACGGAAAACCTCCTATTCTGAAGAGCCCTGTGGGAGTCTGCGTATTAGAAAGACTCCTCCTCGGCTCTCTCTGCTCTTAAAATAGGAGGCTAAATAAAATCCTCAGCACAAGGCAGGAAAACCTGGCTGCTTTGTGGCAAATTTCACAAGACAGGAGATTTAAACGTTGCCAAGCTGATCGATACTGCGAGTCGCACATTCTGACAAACACACAGCCCCCAATCAAGTACGCTAATGTTGTCTTTTGTCGCCGTTACCATGGGGCTAGTCATGTGACAAACCACAGGGGTGGGACCAAGTGCCACATGGAATACCTGTGAGAGCTTGCACTTGCCTCTTTTGGGTGTGTGCGTGTGTGTGTGTGTGTGTGACAGAGATCGTATATTATAGCTACATTACTGGCTGCTGGGTGATTTTAATCAGACCGGCACTAAAGCAGTTTGGGCTGATGGGAGTGCGGGGGAGGGGCCGTCCCTCTGGGACCCGCAGCTCTTTGTGTCTCTCAAACCCCCTTCGGTCGAGGGCAACCTCCATCACACCCCCCCTCCACCCCATCATCTTCCCGCCTCCCTCGTGGCCGTCTTATTTCCATATCTTCCTCGCATCCACTCTTTTTTTATCCCTCCTTGGTTGTTTTGGCCTCGTTCCTTTCATTAGAATCACGCTGATCTGAAAAAACATTAAAAGCCAATGAACACACCTGTGAGCCTCTCCTGTAGCTGCACAGCCCCCCCCCACCCTACCCCGCCCCGCTGGGCGGCCCACCCCGGCAGATGATGGATGTGACAGGGAAGGTCCAGGCAGCAGCTGGGAGCCCCGGCCCGGCTGATGGCTTATTCATTACAGTCGGGCTTCAACTGTCCTTTAAGGGCCCTAAAATGCCGCAGAGCAGAGCTGTGCGCGACTTAAACACCTTTATTGTGATGGATGCGGCCGCCAAGGCCCCGCAGGAGCTACAGGTCTCCACCCTGCTGCTGCTGCCCCGCTAAACACCAGGTCAAGGCTGAAAGAACACTTATTCCTGAGTATAGCGGTCCAGTATATTCAATGTTTGGTACATATCAAAGTGAATACACTAGAGTCATCAGAACGTGGTCGGTTTCATGGCTACATGTTTGCATATTTCACCACAGCTTTTACAACCCGCTGCTGCCGTAGACATAAAACACAGGCCGGCCTTATTAATGGAGCACTTTCATGACGCATTAAAAATTCAAAAGAAGCTGCCAAATTAAGTATGACATAAAATGATGAGATGAATAAAATGTTTTGAGTGGCCTGCTGGGGTGAGTGGCACGCCTCTCATTTTTTCATCAATAATAAAAGGAGCATCATTGTTAAAGAAAAAATTAATTGAAAATAAGGAATCACTTGAGTGGTGTCATAAAGGATCAGGTGTACTATCTCTGGTCATATCTGGCCCCATCCCAACTCAAATTAGTAGATTTTAAGTAATACTTTTCATTCGCCCCATAGATACATATACACCACAGCAAGACACAAAATTCACACAAATACAGCAAAACTTGCTCTGTCACACTGAACTAGGACTACAGCTGTGAAGCTATATCAGCAGGATTAATTTTTCCAGTACACTCCAGCATCTGAATTAATCTTGGTAGCAGGTGTGTGATAAAGAAGCCCAAACAGCTGCAGTGTTTTCCGTGTCAACAGTAGCAGTGACTGTGCAAAGGTCCAGTGTGGGCTGGCAGGCTAAACGGGGGCGATTACAGCTGAGCGGACTTTGGCCTCAGGCGGGCAGGCGCTGGATATGGGTCATCTGTTTTCAAAGAGGGCTTTCTCAGCCGCGAAAAATCCACCAAGTCACGTCTTGCGTAGTTACTTTAGTGCAACCGCAGCAAAATGCTTTGTTTTGTTTTCCGACGCCTGGTGTGCGTCTCCGCCCACCTCTCGTCCTCCATTTCCTCTGCACAGGTCCACTTTACATGTCCTAATGAGGCTCCACGCAGGTGAACGCGCTCATCTGCATCATCATTAAAACAGTCAGATGTCAGAGCGGACAATCCTCTCGGAAAAACGGAAATCTTTAGGCTGCCTTCACATCCAATTACACGCACGGCAACGAGATGAAAGGGGACAGAGCCTCTGAGTCCGTCTCAGAATTATAATGAAACTGATCCGCCTTTGTTTTTTTTCTTCAGACCCGTCATCGAATCGGCCTCGAATAACAAACGTAACGCGCTATCAGCAAAGAATTACACGTAGAGACTTCCACAGGTTAATCACTATGTACAACAATGCAAACATTAAAACTGCTTTAGTGTATTTAATGCTGATGGTTGTATGAAGTCATACACTTTTTATAACTAAATGTTCCTGTTCAAGGTTCCTAAGTCTTTTGCTGATGTTTAGAATTTATTTATTTATGTCCAATTGATGGCATCTCTTTTTGGATTTTCAGCCTAAAAAACACCTTCTCAAATTCACTAATTTTGATAAGTTGCTTCCTCCTAAAATTTCCTTGTCAACTCCTGCTCTTTTGACCACAAAGTTGCCGGACGTCGAGTTGACTGCGATGCTCGTCGGGACCCTGCGACACCCTGTCCGTCGTGACCTTTATCATGTGGCACCTCTGGGCCTGCCGCCGTGGTTATTAGTATTCTAATGTCATTCTGATGCCAGCGGCGCCGGGACACACGCGCCGGGCACAATTGATCTTGTCCTGCTACAAAGCAGCAGAGTCGCGGCGTGCACGGGCGCGCGTGTGTGTTTGCGCATCTCTTTATTCCCAAGCAACAGCGACGGCCGTCCCCTGTGTTTGGACTGCTAATGCGACCGCGACGGGGCGGTCACATAATGAATGGCAGCGACACGCGGGGTGAAAGGTCAGATTGCTACTCATGGAATTTTAGCGTATATTATAGCGTAACGCTACGACTGGCATTGTGGGGGAGCTCACACAAACATGTGTGTGTGCGTGTGTGTGTAGAAACACACACGCACACACACAGCGATTCTCAACTGGTCCTCCAACAGAGAGGAGATGAAAGAGCCTGCAGCTCCATTTGGAGAGGAGGAGGAGGGAGGAGGGAGGACTGGGGAGGATGGGTGCATGTCGGGTGGGAGGAAGGGGGTGTGAGGAGTGCGAGCGCACTGACTGACTGACTGACACACAACAAAAGGCCGGCGCTGCCCCAAAGTTCAAACCCGCCCTTTCAACTCAGCATCTATGTGCTTTCACTGAGCAGCAGCAGCAGCAGCAGCAGACGTCCTCTCACTGGGTCACTGTTTACACACAGGCAGAGCTGGAGGTTTTTTTTTGCATGTTGTTTACAGATGTGGTTGTGTATTACACTGGGGGATGGGTGGAAAAGGGAGGGGGTTGACTTTTTTTTTTTTGCTCCGTTTTCAATTATTCCAGCTTATTTTCCTCGAAAGTAATAAATTTGAAATTTGAAGGGAATAAATATATAATGGCAGTTTCCGGGGTCCTTATTATTGGATGTTGAATAGATTTTTCTCAACCAAACCCAGTGGTCTGCACCAGTCGTCAGGCAGAACTACAATTACAACAGCAACAACGGCTGGCAAACTATCTGCGTGTTTTAACACAGGACCAAGTGCTGTTGAATGAACTAGCAACAAACTTTTAAAAAAAGAAGAACATATGGAAAGTACTACTTATCATTTGGACTTGTTGCTGCTCTGTCTTCTCGGTTATTGGAGTAGACTGTGTGTCAACTTAACAAAGTTATACTAAAAAATTAAATATAAAATAATGAACGTGAATGCACACATGACAACATTAAACAGATGCCAACTTTATCAAAAATGTTAAAAAAAAAAAAAAAAAAAAAAAAAAAAAGTGAGCTGACCAAAGTGAGACATGAGAAAATAAGGATTAGGATAAACATTAAAGATGTTTGTTATATTATTTTTTTTGTAAATCTTACAAACTGGGCCTGTAAATGTAGAGAATCGCACCTAAATCACCAATAAAGACCACTCAGAGTAGAAGTGCAATTATCATGATCATTGTGAACTTAAAATGAAAAGAAAATCTCTCTGTGGCCTTGTGACAGTCAAACTTATAATACACAGCATTAATATTCAGAGCGAGGGAGACGGAATGAGCAGAGTGAGAGGTGTGCAGAAATGCAGCGACGCAGGGCCGACTGTCACCATTCAACAGCCGAAGTCGTCGCTCTGAGAGCTGTTCGCCATGTTTATTCTAAAAAAAACAAAAAAAACAAAACACTTTGCTCGAACAGAATTTACATAATTGTAGCACTTATCGTCCCGTTGCCTGGGAAAAGTGAGAAATCCGCCGCCCAGCCGCAGAACAGTTGTCAAGGCAACAAAGGCGAGGGTTCAACGGGAGCGTGTCAGCGGCCTTGAAAAATAACCATGGAGGGAGGGGCGGCAGCGGTGGTGGTGAACGCCGCGGCTGATGGGGAGCCGTTTAGTCATGTCAGTAAAGAGTACTGGTGAGGTCGGGTTGAAAAATAAAGTCCCAGTCTGGCTGCCTGACGGTCTGTCGGGCCGCCAGACACTCGTCTGACTCGCAGTAGGTGATGAAGCCGACGGCGGGATGTCGTTAATGGCCGCGGTTAACTACGGCCCGGTCGCGGTGGAAGTCTCTCGGTCTGTTTATGCTCCGGCCAACTGACCACTGACCACATAAAATTTTTAACGACTTAATTCACTTGGGGCGTCTGCGGATGATGGACAGAGAGCCGAGGTCTGGGGAAACTCTTCCTGACGGCTTCCTGCTCTTCCTGCTCTTGCTTGTTTACCTCTCTCTAACTACGCTCAGTTGACGTCCACTGGCCTCCTCAGTGCTGTTCTTGTTGACGGATGTGGCTGCGGACGTTATAAGGCTACCTACATATGCTTCCACAAGTGAACATTTGCAGTATATCTTTGTGCTGGTGTGTTATTACGATTAAATATGCCTCTCTCTCTCTGTGTGGCACCAATATTTGGCCAAGCAGATGAAACCAAGCCACCAGTGACTAACCCCTCTGAGCCTTTCGGTGTCCAGGAAAATGTGCAGTGCTGGTGCCTTCTGCATGTCCACTAATAGGAATGAGTTATCGGGCAGGCAGCGTGCTGAGCTCAGAGTCTGGGACGATGCCAGAGTGTCGAGACACTGCAGAGGAAATGTAACCTGCAACTAAGTCACTCTTGAAAAAAATAAAATAAAACACCTTTAAATATTTCTTTAAAAAAAAATCTGTCCGTCTCTAAACCTGTAACCTGATGGTGGCGCTACACTCACCATCATGGGGCCAAAAACCACTTCAGTCTTCAGTCAGGACGTTCTGATTTCACTGGCTGACACTGAGGGTTGAACTACTGGGAAACTGCAGTTAAAATGTGCTCAAGGGCCACTTTACGGGGCATATCTGGTTGTAAATGCATATATCTAATCGGCCAATCACGTGGCGGCAGCTCGATGCATCCTGGCAGGGGAGTCGCGGCCGAGGCTACGTGCTGAAGTTCAAAGCAGGGATCAGAACGGCGCTGCTACCGTGTGACGCAGCTGGAATCATCTCGCCGTCTCGATCGTGACACTACTGACTTCCACAGTCGGCGGCACTCAGTCCAATAGAGCACTGTTGGTACGGGAGATCTTTATCCCGGATGTAAAGCAAACAAACTCTGCAACCACTGCAGGAATCTGTCGCATCAACGTGGGTTAAAAATCTCTGAGGAATGTTTCAAGCATCCGAACCTGTTGAGTCTCTTCGATCAGGCTGCTTTGAAGGGCAACAGACCTGTTATCTGTTATAGGTGAGAGTAACTCATCCGCTCGTACATTTACCTATAATTCCCTCTTTAGATTTACGGGTCAATACACGGCAAAAAGCGCTAAGGAGAAGAGGGAACGGTGGCGATGGAGGGATCCAGCGAGCGATGGCGATCGATGGCAGAGTCTCGGAGGAATCGGCAGACGCGGGCAGGATTCCTCTGCAGCGCACCGGGGCTGTCCGTCACTTTGCCAAGGCCACTGACGCAGTGAGGGATGGCTGTATCCAGGCAACTGGGTGGCTAGCATCAGCAGCCCGCATCTCGCCGGCAGCCAATCCAGAGCGTCGGCTCTCACCTGAGCCAATTGCGGCGCGTGTCGAGCGGCTGCAGCTCGACGGGGAGCTATTACTGCCTCCCCGGCTGGGAGAGAGGCCCCTATTGTCTGGCTGTCGTGTTTGGATCAGAGGGGCTAAAGCTCAGCCTGGTGGTCCGCAAAGCAATATAGTGACCTCAGGTGAAGACAGAAGTGAGCAAGCATCGTGCATCACTTCGTTTCTGTTTTAGTTTTGACATAAAGGCAAAAAATCTCTGCAACTCAGAGAGCCAGATGGTAATTCACAAAGCATTCACTGGCCCTGAGTTCTATCAATGAGTCGCATTTAACGTTTATCCATTCAGCTTCATTTAAAACTTGAAGCTTTTGTGGTGTTCTGGGGACTCTTTTGTTTTGTCTGTCCAGAGTTGAGAGCATTTCAAGACCACTCGCACTGACAAATCCTTGTGAGAGAAGAAGCATGCTCTTCGGACTGTAAAGCACAAAAAGCATGAATCAAAAATATTGCATTAAAAAAAAGAGGGAAAACGCACACACAATGAGATATTGGATTATTTCCATTCCGGCCTGCTGGGACTCAGCACTGTGCATCCTAACCTATTTGGATTTGAGATGAAAATAGAGCACTAGTAGATCTTTAATACTCCCAAAGTGTGGGAGTGTACACACACACACACACACACACACACACACACACACACACACACACACACACACACACACACACACACACACACACACACACACACACACACACACACACACACACACACGTTATGGGTCTACCTGACCAGTCTACTGGGAACATGTGTGTTTAGGCAAACATGTAGTTACAGCACAGAATTATCAATAAGCTTTGTTTCGAGTCTGTTTATTTTCTACAAACAGAGACCAAAGAATACAAGTGTTTCAGGGTCTATACAGGTTGTATAATGGTGTGTGCAGCATCAATTCTTTGCTTTTCCCGCTCCGGCTCACTCCTACAGCCCTCACTTTGACAGACACAAGTTTTGAGCGGGCTAATCTGTTACCCTAACCGAGGCTGACGGCTCCTGTGATGTTCTCTTCGCTCCTTGTATTTGATCCTGCAGGTACGGAGGAAGCGAAGCCCCACAGAGACACCTCACCCGCTCGTTCTCATTCTGCCTCCCTCTGATCTGCCGCGAAGCCCAACAACCGAGAAAACGGGAGCGACGCACAGAGGGAGCTGCACCTTCTGTGTGACTGCGTGTAGCAGGCTGTTACCCTTTGTCTCACAATGTTCACGACGCCGACACCTGAAGGCCCGGTAAAGACAGAGATGAGTGTCTTAGACGCTACCAGCTGGGAAGGATTCTATTGGAAGAAATAAAGTGCAAGCTGGTCCTTCGGTGTAGCCAGAAATCAAGATAGAGGAAACTTTGGAAGAACAGCAGAGTTTGAAAGAGAAAATGCTGAAATGCTTCCAATGCTGAACGGTGGTCAGACCACCCAGAAAAAGACAGATAGAAAGTGATGACCGAGAATATTTCAATCACTTTTTAAAACATAATTTTAGTGAGCAACCCATCCATCCATCCCTCTTACATCCCCGGTTACTCCTGCACTCTTGGTTTAATGGGGCCGTTTAAGTTTAGGATTAATTGACTGCTATTTTTCAGTGGCTGAACATCTATAATTCAAGTTCTACAGTTGAGCTCTTAAGCTACACTCGCATTTACTGCAGCAGGATAGGGAACTCGGAGCCTATTGGGTTACAGACGGTCAACTGCATAAGTAAACATAAGTGAACTGTACGTGTAGAAGCCAGCTCAGGGTGAGAGCAGCTGGGTAACACACACACACACACACACACACACACACACACACACACACACACACACACACACACACACACACACACACACACACACACACACACACACACACACACACACACACACACACACACACACACAAAAGAGAGAGCCTCCAAGGTTTATAGATAGTAGCTGCTCAAGTCATAAAAAGCAGATAAGTGTTGTGCCAATAGTCCAGCCTGCTGCCATTAATCTGGGGACACTGCAACCACCGCCGTCAGCCTCAGCGCCCATTAACCTGCAGCCCGGGGTGAACCAGTCACTTAGTGGGAGGGGTCTGGGAGGTCAGCGCACCAGCAGCGTGACTGTTAATGCAGCCGGAGCTGCAAGATTCAGTTTGTTACCGGTGAAACTTCCACTGCTAAAGGTTAGCGTCGCTGTTTTTGCGCGCTATTCACACACACAGCAGTCGGACCTGCAGCTCCGCTGAAACCCAGAGGCGTGTAAACGGAAACGCTTGAACGCTGTTAACTTTCATAATGGCCGAAATGATAATTAGCAAAGCCGCCCGACAAGTTGCACGAGGTAAAAAGTGCGCTTTTGGGCCAGTGCAAATTAGCTTGCGTACCGTTAATGAGATGCTCTTTAGTTCTAAAGGAAATCCCACAGCGTTACTGCAGGTAAATATAACAACAAGCAATTATTAACACTCGCTCCAGGCTGTGCGGATTTTTCGGCCTGGTGTGCGGAAACGCTGTGAAAAGGTGTGTGTGTGTGTGTGTGTGTGTGTGTGTGTGTTTGTGCATGTGTGTGTGCATGCCCTTGTGTGAAGGTGTTTCTGGAGGCTGCCGTGGAATTCTCACAAGAGCAGCTGCAGCCTCTCGATAAGACTCGGCGAACAGCTTCACTTTGAGGACAAAATGAGCTGAAATGTGAGCAGGGAAAAGCGCGCAGACACACTGGCACGCACGCGCAAATTTAGTAATTTGGCTGATATTCATGAGTTTGAAGATTAGCGAGCATGAAACAAGACTTCTTTTCGGAATGGGGAAGGAAAAACGAAGTTATCATGGAAACGCTAGAGCGAGGGAGCTCTGACATTTACGGCCAGAAACACAGTGCTTCCCAAAACTATGTTAAAAACCTCAAAGCAATAATATGGATCTTTTCATCATCCCTGATTGCAACAACCTTTAAAAATAAATGGAGATGAAATGAACGATTCAGGGAATAAAAGATAATTGGAGAGGCTGCGGACGTCAAATGTCAACATTAGATGATTAAAAATAGCATTTTTGAACTTAAAGGTGCATCGAAAAAAGTGGCGCACACCCACAACTGCAATTTATTTTTAGTAATAAACATTAACGACATTTTACCCTGGCAGCTTGTCAAGATGTTTTACGGTTTCTAATTTTTAGGGCAAAGACAACAGTGAATCGTCCAAGCGGAAACTGAACTGCACGCTGGTTCTGGTAAAGCTCATTCATGTCAGATACAGTTTCACTGCTCAGCTTCGCCACTGAGCTGCAGGTTCCGATTTCTCTTCATAGTGTTACCGTAACTTGAATTTATGAATGAGTCATCACGGTGCCCATCCCACCTTTGCCATCCAGGCAGGAAGCAAACCAAGATGTGATGTTATTAAATTAGCAGTAATTTCCTGACACAATCACGTTAGTTGGCCCTGTGGTACTTGAAAGTCTTATGATTAAAAAAAAAAAAAAATGACATGAGCAGGAAGTTCCAATGCAGCATTTGTGTGCTGCATTTCTTTTCCTCTGAAATTTAGAAATTTAAAAACAAGCTATTTTAATTAGGAAACTATATTATATTATAACAATTTCACATTATTATAATATAATAACAATAAGTAGTAATAATTACGACTTAGATTCAGTTTCAATATTTGTACATTGATAATTTCTGCTCTAAGTGAAAGATGCACTGAAAGCACTAAAAAATATTTTAGATTATATTTTTTTTTTCTACACTCACTGCAGAAGGTCAAGGTCACAAAACGTGCAGCTCTTCTGTAAAAACACTGCAGAGATTAAGCACTTGTGGCCTGTATTCTAAGTGGCTGTTGTTTGTGCACGCGTGGGTTTGCATAAGTACCTGCACTTGTCACTCAGCAGCATGAGGCCAATACCTGGCGAGAGGAGAAACAGACTCTGCCCGTCAACCGCCAGCTACTCCCAATTCCCATTCATCCCCCCTGATCTGGCCTCGGCACACACAGACCACCGAATCACAGCCGGAGATTTCTGTGCTGTCAGACAGATGTGTGCAAGTGAGTGAGTGTGTGGATGAAACACGTCTGACTGAGCCTTTCAAAGCCCTGCAGCTCACACTTTCTGGCTGCACTTTCATTATTTATTTATTTATTTTTTAGCGAGCAGACAAATAGTTCCTGACCCACCACTTGTTAACCTGGGTTTACACACACACACACACAAACACTGGAACACACACAGACACTGCGATCCTTTTGTGTGATTAAGGACACTGATTCCACAACCTCAATAACAAAAAGGTGCACAACAGGAGCATTCTCTTTAGTATGTGGTCAGACTGTTTACAAATCAGTTGCAACCCTGTTCATAAGTCATTGAAGGACATGAATTACAATAAATGTGCTCAAAAATGAGTCTGTGCGACAGCACACACGATTACTGTGTACAGTGTAATGTGAAAACAAACAAAAAAATTATTATGTATTTGAATTACACAATAAAAAGGTTGCATTATTATTTTTATTGCTGTGTAGGACAAGCAAAACTGAGCAAACTGGGAAAAATATTGATCGTTTCAAGCAGTGAGCAAATGAACCAGTTCACCGAAGGAATGTTTGCAACTGGTGCACTTAGGGAATTTACCAGGTCAGTTGTCTTTTCCCTATCCAGTCAAAACGTTGCTTATGAAATAGGGAACTGAAAATACAAATGTAGTTAATAAGATAAGATAAAGTATTTATTTTCATTCTGAAATTTAGATATCTTACATTGCAGTGGGAAATACTTCCTCTTCCACATCATGAATTATTCTGCAGATAATCATAGTATTACAGTGGTAAAAGAATTGTCACCATTTCTTTTTTTCCCCCCATGTTTGCTGAGTGACATTATTAAAATTCAGCCTCACACTCGGGCCCTTGGTTCTACATGTGCCACAGTTATTGTGTCTGGATCCTGAATGTCACAGGGACAAAACGAGGCTGGAGTGATTCTGGTCTCGTTCTTCAGTGCCATGGTAACGGTGATGGAGAGAGTTCAGCTTGGCCCAGCGAGAGGTGCGGAAAAATAAGGTTCGAATCCAAAAGCACGCAACCTACTGAGGGCCACTGGGTGCCACTCCCAGCCGCTCAGACACCGCCATAATAAAATGCGCGATAATAAAGGGCTCATTGTCATTGTAATGAATTGTCGTCTTGTCTGGCTACATGGAGAACAAATGCTTGGCAGATTAACAGTGGTGGCCATTTAATACACGCGATTCACTCACATAAAAACCTAACAAGAAATTTACAATAATCCTCTTACAATTGGCTGCTGCTGATGCCACGGGAGCCAGAAGCGCTTCTCCGCTCAATTGAGCTGCATACTAATAGGGTGATTATGAGTCCTAATTATCAGATGGCACTTGTCAAAAAGAAGCCTCGCAGTTTGCCCCAAGGACGAAATGCAAAACAGGGGCAAACTGTTATTTTTTAGTGAGGGGCCGATGAGCAGGGCCACTACTTTAAGAAAAAACATCAGGTCGGAAGTCAGGAGGAGCCGCAGATTGGAGATTGAAGAATGTCACCAATGTCATAAATACACAGTTGGTGCACTGTCATGATAGCATGTGAGGAAAACAACACAAATAGTTGAATATAAGCTAATAAAATACATATTTGAGATCATTTTAAGCTCTGTCTTTCCATCTATATACACACATGCACATGTATCTAAGTACATATGCAAATTTTGTGCATGCAACTACAACTGTGACATTATATTATAAAAGTGCGCTTGCAGGGAAGCGTTACGCACGCACACACGCACATTGTTACTGTAAGAGCGACTCAGCCTTGCAAATACTTTATGAATCTACTCTCCGCCGTGTGACTAATGTATGATTTAGTCACATGTTGGGAAGGACATAAAATATGCACGCTCCCCGAGGTCAGCGTATTGGATGGCGGAGGGTTAGAGGGGAATTGTTAAGAATGACGAACACCAGCCGTCCCGGTGGACACGGTGGAGCTCCAGAATGAGTTGAAAGGTGTCGGCAGGTCAGTCAGTCTTTCGGTGTCCAGTTGTTTCACCTATATAAAGGATTCAGGATGATTTTTTCAGATCATTTTTGATTCTATGATTTTTTTTTACCAAAAGTTCTTAAAAGTCAGCCACCACAATTTCCTGGAGTCTAAAGTTATGTTTGGAGATGACTGACACTGACCTTTCTCAAGTAGCTATTTTAAAGCCTACACACTCTTCACTTACTCTCATGAATTACCCACGAAAGCAACAAACATAAAAACAGGAAACACATCTTTGCAAGCAATCAAGCCACAGCTTCCTCGTTTGCTTCCAGGCTCCTTTAATCGCTGATGAACTGCAGGAGCTTTCTGCCATTGCTGGCTGCCAGTGACGGGACACTTTCTGAAGACTGCTTAGCACCAGGAGGGATTCTTGCCACACTTCCAATCTCAAAGCCGGTTAATAATTCAACGTTCAATATGAAAGCAGTCGTGATGTCCAGGAGGGAACAATAGCAGTGAATTATTGATATTATCCATCTCTCGTCTTGTCTCTGCATCTCCAGCAGGTGATGAGTATAAATAAGAGAAGAAATTCTGCCACGGTCAATATTTTTCTGCCCCACGAAAGTGAAATAAAGTGACCTCAGTTCCATCGAAGCTTTATTGCAGTCGGTGTGTTAAGCTGCTAATATGCACTTTGAATTCAAACTTATTAAGAGGTGAAAACAAAGACCTCGGCCGGCATCTTCTGCTCCCAGAGGCTTTTTTCCACATTTCTCCAATTACCACCAAAGTCACCTTTCGATTCTTCTTTCACGATTCCTCTGTAATTTCACATAACCTTCTACGCCTCCACCACTACTTTCTTTATTTCCTTATCTCTAGAAAAAAAAAAGCCACAGTACACGGCAACAATATGTCACCTAATACGCTCACTTTACACCACGCACTCGCACAACAGAGGCACTGACCCTCAGGGGCCAGACTCAATTTAAAGTCAAACCACTGCTGCTGCTGCTGCTGGAGAAACGTTTTCATCAAATATCAGCTCTGAAAGAGATCTCTCGCCTGCCAGGTGTAGCTCTGGCGCCTGCGCCACACACACACACACACACACACGCACACACACACACAAGCTACATGACATTTTAATATTTCCACTCTGTTTTCATGCCTGAGAGCGAGCGTGAGCCAGGTCTGGTCTTTTCTCCAGAGGGGACGGAGCGTCAAACTGGCACAGCGAAGGACGTCCTGGCCACCTATTCACACACACACACACACACACACACACACACACACACACACACACACACACACACACACACACACACACACACACACACACACACACACACACACACACACACACAGCAGAGAGAATCCACCCACGTGTTGCCAGCGCGCCTCATGCAAAAGGCAACAGTCAAATCAAATGCAATTTTTTTCCCCATAAAGCAACAGTTTTATCGTATGAGGACAAACAGCAGAAATAAGTCAGCATATGGCCCTGCTGTCATCACCTATAGCTCACCATCACACCCACATTCCACACAGTTCCTTATGTGCCAGTTTGGCATAGGCATGTGTGCGTGTGTGTGTGTGTGTGTGTGTGTGTGGTGAAGGGGGAGTGTCCACCACAGGCTGCTCTGTCAGTGGTGAGCAGACCGCCAGCGAGCTGCAGCTACGCGGGAAAATAAAAACATCAAGAGCCGACAGAGACAAGGTCGCACTCCTCCGCCGCTCCCTCCGTCCATCCGCCACCTCCCTGCTCGGCGTTTCTATTTTCTATCACTCCGACCGCTGGTTGTCAAGCCTTCAAAAAGCGGCGCCGCTGACACAAATATCTACAAGTGGCAAATAAATAACAGCGTTTTGTTTTTTTATTCAGTTTGGGCCGAGTGACAAACTCTGAGGGAACAACTGGAAATTAATCCATCAAAAGCAGCCTGTTGTGATTCTCCACGATGCGAGCGCCGTGCGGTCGGCTCTGACGGGGCTGCTGCGCCCAGCGGAGTCTGGCTGCCAGCCAGAGCTGCTGATTAGGCGTCTCATTGCCTATTAAAGACAATAACGTCCCTCATAACGGAGGTTAGATTATGGCTTGGAAGCGCGGCTGAGCTTCAAGGAATGGCCCCGATGATTTCCAATCAGCAGCGACAGATCTCGTTACACTCGCACGCCTCCTCCGCGGTCACTGCAGGGAGATTCATCCCGAGATCAAAGTCGCGTCGTAAAGACGTTACTCTAATGTCTTTGTCTAACCTTCTAAAGGTAACCGTTGAACGGCCGTAATAAAGGTGATGGCAAATCACCTTTTAAATGGCTTGAGAGATGTTATAACATTGATGTTGAAACGATGTTATTGAAGGATTAAAATTGAAATCCTCATCGTTGGCTCACGCTTTTAGATATTTAGTGGTTTGAATTTTGCTTTTCAGCAACTTTGATTTCTAAAGCGATTAAAAAAAAAATTCAATTGAATTTGTCAGGTTGACTGAAACGAATATCATCTTAAGCTCAGTGGTGATTTATTTAACTTTTCAATGTCGATCAACATTTTAAGGTGCACAGTCCCAGCTGTCCTCTGGATGTTTGCTGAGATGTACAGCATTCTGTGTCATATGCCTGGTAAGCAGCTGGATCAAATGCCTTGCGCCGCTTGTTTACATAACTTAAACAGGATTTCATTGTCTTGGAGTCGGTGCTTGATGTCAGACAAAACCATTTAGTGTTTATCTACGGAATTAGAGCTAAGCTTCGCTCCACCTTTGAAGGCCGGGAGATCACAGGGCTTCCGCGCTCAGATGGGTGCGTGCCAATAAGACGCGGAGATCAGGGGGTGTTTGACGAGCCCGGAGCAGATGTGCATAGATATGTGAATAACGTATGCACGACAGTAGCGAACAGAAGGTTTCGTTGCAGCCATTTGAGCTGAAGCAGTGCCTCTGTCAGCTAAAATCCAAAAAAATCTAAAAATACCACCTCCACCTCCAGAGCTCCATACTTATCTGAACTCCTCACCCTTTCCCACCACCACCACCGCCGCCGCCACAACACTTGCCATCCGGTCCACCCTTTCTCCTCAAGCCGCTCTCCACCCCCCCCCACTTCCTGCACCTTCTCCCTCATCTTGCACTTTATTCAAGCGAGATCTAATACACGGATGAATAATGGATGGAAGGATGGATGGAAGACTTTCATCTATCAAGGTTCTCTTTCTCTCGGCCTTCCTCCTGCAGGATGGCGGCGGTGCTAATGCAGGGCAGCATGCATTGGAGATGAGCCCGGGGACCTCCTACTCTGTCTGTCTGCTGCCTGAAGGATCAGATGCTCTCTTTCTGTCTCCTGCTCCTCAACCAGCGATCACCGACAACTCCCGCTCAAGCCCACTGTTGGCGTTTTCCAAACCATTAGCCTCTTTTTCAGTATCTCCATGTTAAAACGCCACACCGACGAACACCAACACATCTCAATCCAATTACCAGCCGCCTTCCTTATCCTTCATCAGCTCCGTTCGATAAGTCTCTGACCTTGGGATGGAGATCCCAGGTTTTTATTGACCTGGTGCTGCCTTCCTTCACTCTAATACACTTAGAAGCTCCATCAAAGGCGGTCGTCTCACAAGCCACAGCCACCTGCCTCGATTGCTGCTCTGTTGGAGAAGCACTGGTTTGCGTCCAACCCTGAACTTGATGGAGGAAAACTCTTCTTCTGAATACAATTATGGGTGTTGAGGCTCAAAGAGGCCCAGTTTCATGTACACAGAAAGCAATTGTGGGCTGTTCTCCACTGGTTTGAGAGTCTGTCTACACTTCTCCCATAAATATAAATGATACCGTGCAGAAAAACATGAGGTTTTCCTCTGGTGGATGCTGTCCAGGTCAGATTCCTTTTTGGCCTTTTGTATTGTTATTTACAACCATCTCCCTGTTTTATTCACTTGAACTCTGAATTTTATCTGATTATCTAAGCAGATACACACAACAAAAAAAAAATCGACCCCCTCCCCAAAAACCCACCAATTAGCGCTCGGAAACACGCTAAAGCAGCAGCTTGTCAAAGAGGACATCAATAATGCAGGCTGGCGAGAGACCCTGGCTGCTCCACCACTGTCCTGCTGAACCCAGCCGCCTTTCTACCTGTCTGTCCGTCTGTCTGTCTGCCTGCCTGCCTGCCTGCCTGCCTGCCTGCCCGTCCATCTGTCTGCCCGCCCGCCCCGCCTCCTTGTGTCCTGCCAACATTTTTCTTTCTAAACACACAGAGCCGTGTATGTTTCTCAGCACGACTGCCTGCACTCGTCATGCACGTATCCTTGAGCCGCTCAGGCTATACACGCATTTGTTTTCAGGTATTTCTTGCAGATATGCATTCAAGGTAATTGAACAGACCATTCAGGTGTGAAATCAACACTTTTGTCAAATCTCTCGATTGAAACATAGTCAACAAGAATAAAGAAAAAAGAAATGTGTACAAAGGCAACAACACAATTTTCTGCCTGCTATAACAAAGCCCACAATAAACCATGTAATTTATAAAAGCAATGAAACACGCACCTTTATTTTTACTCCCCTCCACAAATTTGATACCAAACACACAAACGCACAAAAGATTACAGGAATGGAAAGGCCAGTCCACGCAGGGGGTGCGACGACAATCTCCAAGAGGAACCAACACCAGTAATAGTAGCTGCTGTTCCATCATACACGCCAGCAGAATAATAATCAGCTCTGTATAACACAGGCTAGCCGTCTTCGACAAACCTCTCATCATGTTCGTCAACAGCGGCAGACAAAATGGCGGGCTGGCGGGCAGGCGAACGGCGAGGGCGACAATAGAATAAGGCAGAATAAACACTGGTTTCAAGGTGTCGTTAGGGCTCTGATTCATGCTGTTGCCTTCATTATTCCAATGAGGGATGCTGGCCGTTGAACAGACACATACAAATATTCATTAGGATCTGTTGAGAAGCAGCTGGCAGCTCCAGAAAGGTGCAACGCTGCTGAACAGGTTTACTCTTCTGTCAAGGCTTCTTTTTTTTTTCTCATTCTTTTAATCACAGTCACAGGGAGTGTGGGGTGGGGGGGAAATTAAGCCTCAAAGGCCACACGGCGCAGGCACCAGGCAGCTTTGCTTTGTGTTGACTCAGTGAGCAACAAAGTGAAGCAGAAATTTCATCCGCTGTCTTTGTGGTCTTTGGGTGAAATTCTTCCATTTGGTATCTGACAGTCGCTTCTACCAGTTGCAAAACGCAGAAATAACAAATTGCGTGATGCAACACGCGTTTTTTTACTGGTCAGTTTATATCGTGAAATCCCACCTTTCGATATGACCGCAATAATAATATATTTGGCATAAATAAAAAGCTATTGCAATGTCATCACTTTGGCAACCCGGAACGACAGGAGCAGTTAAACTTTATTAAATATTGCAGGCTGCAAAAATCCTCCGGCGCAAATGAAGAAATTAATCAGCACACCCGATGCGACCCGTGAGCATCCTATTTTTACACCACTGCTTTTATTTCATTATTGATTTAACTGCATAAAATATGTAAAGGTCTGCAGGGGGAGGAGGGGCCATCAGCCGTGCCGCAGGACGGGGAAACAGGGTGGGAGCAGGACAATGTCGAAATAAATAAGTAAAGGAGGAGTTTCGCATGAAGAGGTGAAAATATAACGCAACATGAGAAATCACCCATTCATCGCAGTTTTCTTCCCTTGGCCTCAGCCATTCATTTCTGACATTGCGGCCTTGTGATTCAGAGGGAAAATCCATTCGCGGGTCCTCGGAGCTGTAAGTCAATAGTGTAACTACCCCCCTCCTAGGACACACAGAGAAGCCCCACCCTTTTTCCTTGACATCGCCATCACTACCATCTTCCCACAGTCCCCCCCTTCTGCCCACCCAATCCCTCCCCCACCCACTCCGCCCTGCTGACTGGAGCCCGGCAGCGATACCATCGGCGTAGTAAACTCTCCATTTACAGAGGAAGGGAGCGAAGTGCGCAGCAGCTGAATGAATGACGAAGCCAGCCAGCCAATGAATGACTTGCATAGTGAAGCTGTCCGTCCCGCAGCAGGAGAGGAATAAAGGTTTGATAGTATCAGTGCAGACATGTGTGGCATGTGCAGCATGTCATCAGTGCCGGAGATAGCGTTACACTGACACACGCACGGGCCTGGAGTCCTCCGGTCGGACGCTGTGTGTTTATTATCTGAGGCCCATTGTCCTCTGAGCTCTGCAATAATCAGCTGACTAATTGAATTAGATGGTGGCATAACTCATTCTAATGGTTGGAGCCAGGGCTAAGTTAGCTTGCTAGCCGGCCGGCCAGCTGCTACTCTCTGTCGACTTCCACCGGCCGCCCACAGCAGAATGGACGGTCCGTGTTTTAATTACAATTACACAAGGACCAATGGGAGCGGGGGGAGCTGAGAGGAATGAATAGCAGGTGAGGGGTCACATGCAGCAACAGAGGCACAATAACGTGCGTGTCTCAATGAATGTATGGCTGCAAAGGAAACTGTCATCATTATTGCTAATGCATATTGTTTAAAGGGAGCAATTAATTTGAGTAGACTGGAGCAGTGATTTATGGTGTGGCTGCTGTGAGGAAGCATCGAATGATGGCAGAATGTTGCCATGCTGTGTTTTAAATAAGATTCTTCAAATAAGTAAAACAAATAGCTTTGAATATCAGAAACGTTGATCTATTCTGGCATGGCAAGGATGCTCTTATTGTACGTTTCTTACACTGCTCCATCAGGTAGGGCCAGCTGGGTGAGTGAGCTGTTACAACCCAGTTAACGGCCTCCCTCAGACGACGGAAACATCCTCCGAATACCAAAATCCTGCTTTTCCTAGTGCGTGGGACCTACTTTAGGGTGAAAGATGGAGAAGTGCAGTAGCGCCGTGTCCTGGGGTGGAGCTGGGGTTTGTCATTCACTATAATACGATAAGTCACTTTTCCCAGCGCTTTCCTGGCCCATTTCAAATTCAATCAGGTGTGAAAGATTGGTTCTGGTGAATGAGGAGAGAAACGGCCGCAGTAAGCTTTGATTTTATAATACCAGCTAATCTCGTTTTGCTCATGAAAAGTCAACAGAATCTCTGCTACCGGAGAGATTAAGCGCCGCGACTCAATATCGCTGCGTGTCTGCTGCTGCTGCTGCTACAGTTCAAACGTCAGATAAATTGAAAGATTTGTTTCTCAAATACCGCTGCGGATGTTCCTCTGCACTTGGCTGCTTCGCTACTTGGGCAACATTCTGCCCATTGATGGTCAATCACTGTCGTGCCACAGAGCGATTTCTCGCTGACTGATTGATTCAGTCTCACCTGTTTTGACAGGCTGACAGGGACAGCGCACTGACCCATGAGTACGGCTCAGCTCTGAGACAGGAAATGATTTATCATCCACACTGACTTGGCTTGGGACTGCAAATGCACCCTCAGGACGGCACTTGATGGAGAGACACGGCTCATTCGTTATCGCAGAACAAGACAAGGTTGCACAATCCACATGTATCCAGAAAAGCAGTGATGCAACCAGAATAGAACGACACCGCGTACACAAAGCCTCACGCACAGCACAAGCAGACTTACAATTTACATACAGATTGAAAAATTGGATTAACGCCTCAAAGGGTCAACTTTCAAAAATCGTGTAATCATGATAAAACTTGCATGACAGGTCGAGAAGTTGGGAATTTAAGGATGAATTCTCAGGGATCGTTCTTTAAAAGGTTCCATCTGGGCAGAATAAGCCCTCACCGACCAATAATCAGAGGCTACAGGTTAGTTATACCGCATATACATAAGCGGGAAGTTGCTGCAAAGCTGTACACAGTAGTGACTGCACTGTAGGAGCTAAAATAGCAGCACTTTCACCACCATGCTGTGCTAGCAGATACATTTCCCCCAATCATCCCAGTCTTCAGAAAACACAACTTTGCTTTCAAAGATTTTCCGTGGTTCTCTGTCCAGGTCGACTGAATCTTGTGGGTTTGAGAACTTTCCATCTGACATGAAATGTCATGTCAATGTTGAATCATCCGATTAAAACAAAAAAGTGCTTCAAACTCTTCAGGATGAGGTCTTTGACAGAAGAGAGTTTGTGAGGTTTTATATGTTTAGTTCTCCCAAAGTTAAAAAGTAATGAACAGGAAACTGGTTTTGCATCTTGCTAAAAAAAAATATCTCAAATGAAAAACACGAACCCCCAAGTTTCCCAACTTTATCTTGCAGACTGCCAACACATCAAACAGGACCCCTGACACTATTTAATAAACACGGTCTCAGATTGAGGGTCATGATTCAACCCCTAAATAATGTCGCATGACCCTTAACACTCACACAAACACGCAAACTCACAACAAGGGCTGACACTCATACTTATTCATGCAAACAGTAACACACAACAGATCAATCCATCCACATCACGGTCGCTCAGCTGGAACGAAGCTCCCAGAGTCGTAGCTCAGCATGTGGCACGACTCCGAAAATCCATCAGAGCTCTGGCAACACACACAGATTTGTACAGACACCTCGCGGGGGCAGACAGGCAAGAATTTTATCCCCTGTGCAGCGACGGCGTCTGCACACAGGCCTTCCATGGTAACACAAACTGCGCTGCACGTCACCGCGTCATAAAAAAACAAGTTCACGTCGCTAAAGAAAGTTGTTTACGTCCACGTGCGGGTTGCTAAAAAAAAAAAAAAAAAAATGGTTTGCATTCTTTCCCCCATCATGCACCGCTCAAAGTTTAACGGCGGGGATTAATTATAGCTTGGCTCTTCCTTATCTCCACCCGGGCGAACCTCGGCTGAAGTCAACAACCGGAGCTGCACCAAGGTTTGTTTAATCACAGCAGCTTCAACGCTGCTATTTTGATTCGTGACCGGCTTCCGTCACACAGAAGTTTTGGACTTTTTTTTTCCGTCTTATGTTTTGTTGCCTGACCGATAAGCCGGTAAGATAGAAGCTAATGATTTTCCTGGTTGAGTCACTGCACTGCAGGCTGAGCAACAGCATGTAAGCAATGATTTCCACCTATTTTTAGCCGATACAGCGTTGTTATTCTGGGGATGCCCAAACAGGTTTTGAGCTGGGGGCACTGAGTACAGAGGTATGTGTGTGTGTGTGTGTGTGTGTGTGTGTGTGTGTGTGTGTGTGTGTGTGTGTGTGTGTGTGTGTGTGTGTGCATGTGTGGTTGTCCCATATGCCAAACACGGAGTCTCCTTACCCTCAATGGACGGGGCTTGGTCCTGGGCAGCATACAGCATATCCTTGAACGCCTGATGACAGAATAAGAAACATAATCACCCTCTGCAAAGACTGACACACCAAAACATCGTACGTGAGGAACTTTGGCCAGAACATTACTGTCTGTATCCAAAGGGTCCAGCAAAACATTACGTACGTCACTGCTATGTAAGAGCTGTCTTGATCTTAAAACCCCACCAAGTCAATGGGATGGCATAAAGATGCTGTTTTTAATTTATGAGCCAGCAAGTAAAGTAAGAAGCAACTTCTATAGTACAGACTAATGGAACTGCTTTATGAGATTCCATCTGTGATTCAATTAAAGACTCTTGGAGCATTTTATCACTACTTTGATTTGCACGGTGAAGGTGGTGTGTTGCAAAAGACATCTATTTCCCCTGTGGGTTAGACTAAATAAAACAGAGTTGCTGCATCACTCAGCTGGCAGAAGAATAAATATAAGAAGGAACAGTGATAAATAAACTTGGTCAAGATTAAGATGTCAAATAAAGTTGTTTGTTTTTTTCAAAAGATTATAATTAACAATTAATTAAATCAAAAAATAAAAATAAAAGAGCTGAGTCGCTTATCTTTTTTCAATCAAAACAAACGTGTAATTAAAAGGGCTGATTGGAAACAGAGGGAAAGAGAGGAAGATGAATGATAAGATGGAGATCACTGCGGCAGTTAAACGAGACTGCAGCACTGAAATTAGATTGATGCTGGAGATAATGGACGGGGAAACATAATTGCCTGGGAGCTCATCTGAACGTATCAGTCAGAAAAAGAAATGGAAGTGAAGCGAGTAACGCGAGTCCAAACTTGCCAAAGAGACTGATGGCAGATGATATCCGGAATTGCAGATAGAGGTGTTTAATATATTTTATATTTGATAATTTATTTTTTAAATGTATTTCTGAACGCTATATTTTTTATCAAAAACTTGCATGTGTATTTGAATTATTTTCTATTTTTTTCTTTCTGTATGTAAGCCGAATTTCATTGTGCTTGCATGATGTCAATCAAAATCTTGAATTTGGTGCTCATCGCAAGTCTCCAAACAGCTTCTTTCTAGTGTGATACGAAGTCTGTGATCCCCAGTCTTCCCGAGAAGACCCCCAAAAATTAAAGTAGCCCAATGGTTAATTATTGGGACAATCTTTAAGGCTCAGCATCAAAATCTGCATGATGGAATTACTCTGACAAAAACTGTGGTTAAGACCTTTCGTGTTTTCCCTCTGATCCTTCCAAACCGCGCCGTGCAGATTCCTATACAACCCACTGCTTTGCTAACACGGCAGTGTGAGTAATCCACTGTGTGGGGGCGTAAACCACTCAGGAACAGCGATGCATTAGCAGCAGTCGGATTGTTGCCACTTTTGCTCCTCTGTGAGTTTCTGTGCGTGCACAACGAGACTCCCACCGCTGGGCCTAATCCAAAAGTTACACATTTCATCTCGATATACAACGGAGAGAGAGAGAGACAGAGAGAAAGAAAGAGAGAGAACGCACAGGAGACAAACCAGCAGCCGCTGCAGCAGGGGGCCCCAACAAAGGCCCACCACCGATCTGCCAGTAGCCCCTCCCCTTGAACAAAAGGTGAGAAATGGACGTTCAGACGTGAGGTATTGCCATGGTGATGGAAGTGAGGATACCAGGGTGTATTTATTTCTTTAAGAGAACGGACGAAGAACCTGCAGATTAACCTGTGGACAGTAACTCAGCCGCGCCCACAGAAGCCGTCCAAGTGAGCCTCTGTGCATTGACGCGACGTGAAAGCGAGCGCCAATAAACTAACATACGTGACACAAGCACTACAATAAGGTCAAAGTGAGGCTTAGGCTGTCTGTATCGGCTCAATCCAGCACCATCAAAGGATCCTTTAATACCATAAGTGGACCCTAAACATAATATTTGAGTACTAGATGGGGCAACGCTGGTTTCTGACACTTGAGATTGTTATCCCTGTGCTTGAACACGTCGCACAGTGTCCGTCATTAGTCTTGAGAGAGAGAGAGAGAGAGAGAGAGGGAGAGAGAGAGAGAGAGAGAGAGCTCCGGCTCAAAGAGGGAGCCAGTGGCGGATCACTTGAATCCTTGCGCCGTGTGTCTGAGTGGATCCCTCCCCCTGAAAGAAGAGTGGAGAGGATGGAGGGAGGGGAGGAGTGCTGCAGAGGGCAGGCCTGGTTGGGGACCAGATGTCCTCCCAGTGGGGGAGGAATGTCGAGGTGAGGATGGGAGGAAGGGAAGAGGCATGGAAAGGGAGGTTTCTCAGCGGTTGCCATGTCTGTTGTCGCCACAGTGTTGGTACTGTTCAACACGCCGATGAATTATTGCACAGAATTTACGAGATGTAAATCACATCGCGGCCATTTGCGGTTTGCTTGACACAAGTGCAACGCGTGTTTGTCTGGTGAGGAAATTTGAAATGCGCCACTCAGTTTAATAAGAGAAAGACAAGGCCTCACCTCCGACCAAACATCACTCACTGAAATCACACAGGCACCTGTTCCCCATCCGCATAATATCACTTTGAGGGCTTGAATTTGGAATGCGAGCCTCCACCGGCGCTCTCATCATCCTCCCCCTCCATCAGGTTCGCACAAGTGATTAGACTGCAGAGGTAAATGCATAAGTGGCCTTGTTCTCCCGCCCACACAACCTGCATGCCTCTTATCTGTACACATCTACATCTCAACTATTCCACGTAAACCTGCATTCAACAGTTGCTGTGCCGCATTTCATTTAATGGTCCTCGAGAAGGAAAAAAAAATCAGTGTAATCAGTTTTTCTTCACCTATTAATTTATGATTTCAATACACATTTTTACATTTAAGTACTCTTCCAATTGAAACCTATTTATATGCAACCACCTTCCTTCCAGTCTAGAGCCCCTGTCAATACCCACCTCCACATCAAAGATCCATTTAGCATATAGGGGCATAACTACAACCCCACAGGATAAAGCTCACACCTAATTAGCCCATCACTCAATCCCCTTGTCAATGCCTCCGTGTCCAAATGAAGTGCCTTACTGGCCAGAGCTCCACTTCCACGCAACAACCACCTTTGCCGCATTCACCTCATCTGCATAGAAACTACATGATGGACGAAAGCAGAGAAGCACAAAGACCAAGACACAATGGCGGGCGCTAAGGAAGGGCAGAAGCACCAGGAAGGAGGTTAATTGAGCCGAGATGCTTACAAGTCGAGGTGGCCAGCTGCACAGACCGCAGATAAAGATAGAGTTGTGACATGTTTTTTCGATGCACGTACCAGAGGAAGAAAAGCCCTGCTGGATCAGTGTGGAAGTGTGTCATTTAATAGAGAGATAATTGTGTTATGATATGCCGCAGTGGCCGCACCGCACGGCAGACAGCAGAATCAGCACATAGCTGTCGCAGGGAGTTACTGCTGAGCGCACTGACATGTGGGCATAAGACATGATTATTTTTTAAAGACAAAAAAAATACTTTATATTGTGAGTCACTTCATGAAAGAGGTCTTAAAATAGTAATGCAGGCATGTACTCTACATGTGGTCAAGCGGGTCGGTGATGTTAAACATGATTTGAAATAATTCAATAACATCAAGAAAAACTGGTTTGGTGGTACATATTTGAATTTTAGGTGCATATTTTAAGGCTACATGTGCAAAGATATGACAACTACGCTAACAGTAGATAAAAATCTATCGCCATCCATGTCAGGTCAGCGAGTGCTGAGTGGAAGACTGAAAGTGTAAAATGGCTGGTATGACCATACATCTGTCCCCAAGCACACAAACCTGCAGTCTGTGCATACAAATAACCCGTAAAGCCGGCGGCAAGCGTTAGGATACAAAAATCACTAAGACAATCAATGAAATCATCCATTTTCCAAATGTCCAGCAGATATATTTCATATCTCGCCATTATCATATTTTAATTTTAATGTCTGAGAATGTTGTCATTGCACCATTTATGAGAGGCTGGACCAATCCAAATGTCTACCGCAGCTCTTATTCAACTCCATGCAAACATCTAGGGCATGTTTCCAAAATAAAACCAGTGCACTGAGTTTCTGTTGAGTCTGAGATGCAGTCGAGGTTGAAAAGAACAGGCTCTTTGTCTATAATTCATGGGGCTAAATGGAATGGAGCAGTGTCTCCTGTCATTGCACGCTGGTGCTGAGCCTCTTAAAGTCTGCAAAGCAAAAGGCTGAGGTGTGAAGGTAAAATAATCCTCAATCACAGAACATCTCACAACGAGGACTGTCAGCAAACAATGGTCTCTAGACCTAACACATGGCACGTCGCGCAAGATTAGGGGTCAAGTCCTTCATAAAGTCATTTTTTTAGGGTAAAAAATTAACAAAATTATATATTTTTTTAAACTAAAAATAATAAGTTATTTATTATTTACAGTTAAACAAACAAACAAACAAACAAAAAACAGAGACCAAATATTTAAGATGAAATCTCTGGTAAGATAATGACAGGTTGAAGATGATTTTTCAATTTTCATTTTTCAGCACATTTTTCGGCACTTAAGTTGCATTGTTTCGGTAGAAAAAAAATATTTCATGAATAAGGTATAAACGTATCAGATGTAACTATCAAACCCATTGGCAATGAGTACAATCACAGAAATAAAATGAGTGTTGAGAAAAAACTAACAAAAAAACAAACAATGGTAGAGGTCAAAGAATAATATCTTTGATGTGGGGCAGTGCATCTTGCATCACAGCATTATATACACTGAAGAAAACCCTGAATATTTATTTTTCTAAATTCAAATACCATATTTATGCATTTGATAAAACCTTGCATGTGACTTCAATCAGTAGAAACAAAATAATCGAATTGTTCATTAAACTATTAATTTTGTTTATATTCATTCAGTGGTTTAAACGCTAACAGACACAATAAAGATTAAACGCTCCCTATGGCTCTTCACAGCCGCAGTCCATTCCCCATCCATAAACAAAAGGACAACCCTTATCTCCCGGTCCTTTACAGCTCTCAGAGGTAAAAACAAACCAAAACTGAAAAATATAATAGAAGCCTTCAGGAAATATTAATTTATATTTACTTTCTACTGATGTAACCATGTTTTTCCATAAGTTTCGTAATTTTCCTTCTCCTAGTGCTCATACTAATAAGGTGTTATGTTTATCAATTATTCTAAACGCACGGAGGGAGGAAAAAAAAAATCACTTTACCTCATACTGAAGGTACTGTTTCCTCCACTCGGGAGTAATGTGGGACGAAAGATGCTCCGCGAATTTCATATTGCCGGAACACGCGTCCCCCTAGAAGCTCCGAAAGGTGTGCGAGCGGCTGTCCCCTCCGCCGTCGACGCTACTTTTGTTATTTCAGTCAACTTGGCTGCGCCGCTCAACATGCGGCGCGTCAAGCCCGGCGCACTCCGCTCCCTCCTGCTCCTCCTTACTCCACTTCTAGTTCGTCCCGGTCCGGTCCGTGCGCTCCGAGCCGGTGCCGTCCCGCATACTATTTCACCGAAGCACGGCAACGTCTTGAGAGGGGGGTTTGCAGGTTTGACGCCACTTTTTTTTAGAGGAGCCGCTGAGTGGCTCGGTGACTTTGCTGCGTCCCTCCCCGGGCAAGTCTGCGGGCATTGCGGTCCGCCATCGCTTTAGAGCTACAGCGACGTGGTTGCGTCAGCAGAGCGCGCAGGCGGAGGGCAGCTGCGGGCGGTGTTCGTGGTAGTGGGACCTCCTGCGAAACACCAGTTGGCAGTGCGGACACGGGGAGGGGGCTTTCAACCGCTCGTTGAGATTTCTAACATTTGTTTGTCGAGGTTGTTTCGCCAGTAGCACCTTGTTGCGCCCCTGTAAGCAAGACACGAAGCACTGATGAACTCATTGCAAGATCCACCCTAAACTTTGAAGTTGGTAACGTTCTATGTTTCGACTGTCAAGGGTTCAAAGTCCATCAAACGCAACTTCACGTGCTCAAATGCGCTTCTTCAAAGTAGGAAACACTTTGGCGCCTGAGACCTTATTTGCTTCCGCTTTTGACGATTCGCGCGATTCGTCCAGCTGACTTGTCCGACTTGTGCTAAAAACACATAAAAATACAAAATATAATAATTATACTAATAATGCAAAACGGGACAACGCAATAGTATGCTAATTATTATGCGGAAACATATTTTAAACAAATCCGCATGTACATGTGGGACAGAAAAGCAGACCGTGAAAAATAAAATATGAAACCACAAATATTGATAAGAGAGCACAACTATTGGTGGTGGTCAAAAACTGGATAGTAAGTAAATGCAATGAAAGTGAAATATAAGTTTTCTAAATCCAAACGAAACCTTCAATTTTAGAACAAGTGCTTGCAGTGCTGAAACTCTGGCGTTGGTCATGTCAATAGCACCATCTGCTGGACTAATTGCAAAAATACATCCTACCGTCTGTGATTTGCTCGAGTTTTATTCATCAGACGTCAATAAAGACAGCATGTCACTGGCAGAGGATGGTGTATAGCACTATTGAGAAAGTCAAATTGTATTATTTTATTGTGGTTGTTGGTTGACTCCCATAGCCGGGCCATTTGAATCAGGTGACTTAACGTGATGAAAGTAGTACAGACAAGTTAATATATTCACTTGGCCAAGCCAAGGTCTGCTGAAATCTACTTTACCTGAAAAAAACAAACAAAAAAAAAACAAAACCGTTACACTTAATTTTGACAACAACTCGCATGTTTACGGTTTGCGTTATGTGTTTGTTTGTTTTTAGAGCTACCCGGCAGAATGTAAGCGGAACCTTTCTCGCTAGCCGAAGATTGACCGGAGTTTCTAATTGGTAGGACTGGAAACGGACCAGTGGTAGAAACAAATCCGACTACAACGGATTGTTAAAGATCACATATTAAAATTTGAATCAGCGAGTGTATATTATATTCATGGTGCAGGAGATCCAGTGACTCGATTTGCCTTTATCGCATTTCTCACATTTTATCGCCGCACGTCGTGGCTGACGGCGGACCAGCGTTGTAAACAGTCGAAACAATGGCTTCTGGCTCACCGTCGTCCTCACCGGACACTGCGACGGGCTCAGGTACGGATCCAGCTCGGCCCGACACGGGGGAGCCCCTTGGTGGGGCCGGTTCTGACTCGGACTCGGATCTGGGTTTGGGTAAATTTGACTGCAGTGGCATGGAAATGGGAGACCGGCTGGAGGGGGACGAGCTGGAGCGAGAGTTCGAGTCTGCAGCCGACCGCATTCGGGATTTAATTCAGACGGCCAGCAGGGATCAGCTGCTTTACCTGTATGCTCGCTACAAACAGGTGAGTGTGGGATTGGCGTTGGCCACAACCAAAGTCGTCAAATGACCGTGTTGCAGCATGCAGTCGACACAGGGAGCCCTGTGTGACAGCTGTCATCGGTTGTGTCTGGACTGGATCGTCCAATAATCTGATTTCTTTCCTACTTTTTTAATCTAGGCTAAAGTGGGAAAGTGCAATATACCTAAACCGGGCTTCTTTGACTTTGAAGGGCAGAGAAAATGGCAAGTACAATAAAATTGAGTTTAAGCTTTGAGTGAACCGTTTGTCCCTAATGTTACGCTTTTGCATGTATTTATCTGATTTTGCATATAACGTTAACGTGAGTGTGTTTGTTTGTAAAGGAGCTCTATGTGCACACACTGCATGTGTTACTGTGATCACACAAGTTTCAAAAAAACAGAATGAAATCTTCTGTATTAAATTGAGGACGTTATTCAAAAACATAATTTCATTTATAATCATTACAGCAGTCAGGAACTGTGTACATTTGTAGTTAGGTTATGTATTTGCCTATTATTTGCTAATTTAAAATCTTAATCCCTCAGTAGATGAAGAGAAAAGACACCAACAGTGAGCCTGTGCATGGGAATTGGTTCTAACATTTTCTGTGATTTCAGGCAAGCCTGGAAACAGCTGGGAGACATGGAGGCAGAGCAGGCGATGCAGGAGTACATTTCCTGTGTCAACATTTTAGACCCTGAAGGCAGCACCAAGGTAAATGGAGCCATTTGTCAACCACTAAGCCATATTGCACATAACAGTGCTTTATTCTCACATAAGGTATGGGATTCTGCCCCTGTGTTCCCATGATAACGTGACAAATTGCCCCTGATTAGGCAGTGCAGTTCTAAGCCAGCAGAGGTCAGTGTCACTCTGTTCATGGCTTTAGGTCTGACAGGAGCTCTTTCTTCACTTCATGCGACAAATAAAATAAACAAAACATAATTTTGTTCGCAGTTATTTATTGTGCACTGCAACAATTTCTTGCTGTGTGCCTTTGGTTTATCTTCATGTGTAGTCACATAAGGGCGACTGTTTTTGTTTCTGTTGCCGATGGTGTCAGGAGAGGTGCGTTGCCATGGACAGGATGTCCTTTGGGACGGAGGCTCAAGTTTCAACAACAACCATTTTTTTTACCGTCTGCTTAGATGTGAAACATCATTGTTATGCATTATTGGGAATACATCTGGAGGATATTGCTAATGTCATTGCGTCATTATTTTCTCATCAACATGTGAGCCTAATGATGTAGTAGAAGTATGACAATTCATTATTTAATAACGCTACATACTGGAAGAAATGTCAGTTTTTAAAAGCAGCCTTTTTTAAAAGAGTGACCTTCCAAACAGTAAAAGTGACCAGAACAAACATTACTAGATTTTCTTTCTATACATTATCTGTATCAGCATTCCCAGACATTCTCTTCCGTCTCTCTGTTACCCTCTTTTCTTCTGACCCCCGCCTTTCATCTCTCCCAACTCATGCCCTCATTCTTCTCCTCCCTCCACATTCAAGCCTCTTTAATAGCGTCACTGTCATCCTCACATCCGACCCTGACGCCTCCTTTTCTCTTTGGGACACGCGTTGGGGCGGTGCTCGCTGAGTCCATCACACAGCAGCAGCACAATGCCGGGGGGGGGGAGCTCAGCAGACAGGCCGGCGAACACCGCACCAATACCTCTCTGAAAAGCAGATGATTGTGTTAGTGTTAACAAAGCACCCGAGCATGGCAGCGGCCATTCTTTTGGAGGTGCAGTCAAATGTTGTAAGCAGGAGTGCATAGACAGGGGAGGCAGTGGCGGGGTGGGGGAGGATAATAGCCAGGCTTTGACCTCCGCTCCCGTCTCAATTGTTGAGCAGACACCGGGCTCCAGATTACATTATGCTGCAGGCTAGTGGGGCCGGTGCATCAGCGAATATTCCGACTTTCTCAAGTGAATTATGTCGTCCCCAAAAGTGCACACCCAGTTATTTTGCCGCGCTTGTCGTGTTCTCTCCCACTCTCACTTTTCTCCGAAATCAGATTTGCGTGGGTCCCTTTTGTGAGTGGAGGTGGGCCCCCGAACAATAGGCGCCGTAATAAAGTCCTGCCTGAACTCAATGTAATGTTGTATTCCGTGTTTTTATTATTTCATTTTTCTTTTGAAAGGAGAGAAGATGAACAAAGGCCACAGAAAGGCGGCCTCAGACTGTTACATGTTCACCAGCAATGAGGTCATTTTCTGAAAGCCACAAGACACTTGCTGCCAAACTGCACATTGAGAAGTTTGCGTGCGCGTGGCCCTCCTATACGAGCAGCCATTCAGCCCTTTGTGTTGCGCAGAGGGTGCAAAACAATCACAGCAGTTTCAGCCTCCGTCCGTGTGGGGAAAGCAGCCGTAGCTGTTGAACTAGGCTACACAGTTGTTTGACCCTGACTCTCACCGGACTATAAAGTACATCCACGAGTCATATGAAGTTTGTTTAAGATGTCTTACACCGCTTTTGATAGTGTTGTTCTTTCATTTTTTGGGATTGTGTTTCATTTGGCAGGAAGGAAGAGGAGCAGACAGAAGAACAGGAGGCTTTGGAGGAGCAGCAGTCAGCTCACTGTACAAAGAGGAGATGATCAGGTACCTGCAGCACAGTGACATACTTGCGTCAGTTTCGCAGGTTGCATTCAGACTTCACACACACACACTTTGATAAGCAATATGATCTTGGGATTTTCACATTATCATCTGAATCTTATTCGGTGAGATGCATGCCCCTCCTGGCCTTCCACTGTAACTGACTCTTATCACAACTGTTTTTAAAAATCCTCTTAGAACTTCAGAATGACAGCGTATTTAGCCCTCTGTTTACAGTCCCTGCTGTAACTGGTGATCTGTTTTTGTTTATGTTTCTGCATAGTTGCAGGCAGTAAGACAACGTCTGGCCTGGTGTTATTACTGAAGCCCTCCAGACATGAAGGTGCAGGGCAGGCAAACAAAGTTATTTGGTCCTCCACAGGCCAGTTGGGGGCCACTTTGTCAATGGCAGGCTGCCATTCTCACTGTTACAAGTCAGTAGATGACAAAAATGATGAGGAAACTGTGATTTGATTTTCAAGGCAGGGAAAAACTACACAGTGTCGCTCTTCACGTCGAGGTTAACTCCGTCTGACTCTGGCATTGTCACCCACTGGTGTTGATGCTCTGCTTGATTATATTCAACAGAGCGTAACGACAGTCGGCACCCTGAGGCGTCATACAGTCCTGATTTATGTTAATGAAATATATTCTCCATTTACTCCTGCCCGGCGGACTTACTCAAGCTTAAAAAGCTCATCTTCATTTCAATGAGAAAAGGTGCTCTTTTGGAGATGAAAATGAGATGTGCGGATCCTGCAGGTTTCCCTTCTAAATGGCGGCACGTGATTAGTATGCACAGTGACGGGAGGAGGCGGCCACAGGCTCCCCTTTTTAATTACGCCACGATCCGGAGGGGTGCCTGCGATGGGAGCGGAGAGGCGGGGGGTTGTGGTGACGGGAAAATTGGTGGGATGTGTGGAGAAGGGAGGCAGGTACAGCAGGCTTCCCAGGGCGGCGCTCCCCTGGCGGCATCCAGCGGCGGCGACTCCCCGGCAAGGAGGAGGAGGAAGTCATTAGCATGGCGACGGCACACCCGCGTGCACACACAAACATGCGCTCGGCGCCATACGTCGACGCGATTGCAGCTGAATCCATGCAGAACCTGCCCAGAACTGTCACGTTCACTGCTCTGCTGCTTTTTCAATTTCCTCTTCTTCTTTTTTTTTTACACTCTTTACACACAAACCCAGCCTCCATATTAAACAGCTAAGCACCTGTTAACCAGTCCGACTTAATTGCTTTGCCTGCCTCTGACTGTGCTCGCTTGCCTGTGAGCCTGCGCGGCGTGCGTATCGACAAAAGTCTTGATTGATTAGCAATATTCCTGGACGACTGAGCTGATCAGCGTGTGATTGAGGAGGATTTGAGCGCCGCGTTTGTAATTTCTCACACATCCGCCAACCCACTCACCTCGAAAACGTGTCCCGCGGCCTCGTCGTCCTGCCACCGCTGCCGCCGCCGAGTTATTTTCTGAATTCTTATTGTTTCTCCACATACCGTCCACGTTAACCAAAGTTCTGTAGGGGGGTGTAATGTGTGTCTGTGTGTCTGTGTTTGTTGTGTGTGTCGGAGAGAGAGATAGATGGCGCGGTTGTCGTTTTGATCAGCGTGAAGCTAAGGCCAGGTAGATGAGTGTTCTCCGCCACTGTGGCCAGTTCAGTCTGATGGATGAAGGACATATCTGCCAGTACACCAGGACTGGACTCACACATGAGGGGACACACACACACGCACACACGTACGTTAAAAAAAAGTCTTTGGTACTCCAGCTGTTGTGATGACAAAGTAGCTTGTGACCTTCCCAGCATGCATTGCGGTGTTGTTGTTGTCACATTGTAAGGACCGTCATTAATCACCTGTTTGTTTATAGCCTGTGTGTGTGTGTGTGTGTGTGTGTGTGTGTGTGTGTGTGTGTGTGTGTGTGTGTGTGTGTGTGTGTGTGTGTGTGTGGATTCAGCTCTCTCACCATTGTTTGTTTGTTTGTGTTCATCCACCATAGTTTTTTGTTTTTTTTACTCCTTTTGAGAAACACACACAGCCCCACACGGACCCATTTTGAGGTTTTGACTGGTGAGTCATTCTCACGTCAGCCCACTTCTGTCCGGACCGCCGACAAAAGACTGATGGGCCAGCCTATTGATTATTTGCCGCAGAGACGGATGGCGGCCACATATCAGGGACGCTCTGGGGTCACCGTGGCCATCAGACGAGATAATGGGTGTGGCCCGGCACGGTGACTCATGAATAAACATGGCGCTGGTAATCAGGAATATGCAAATGAACGTGCTCATACATAAGCCATCAGTTCCGGGCAGCGTAATGAGTTATTCATAATTTATGGCAGGCTGGAGAGGTGCAGAGAAGAGGGAGGGGAGGAGTGAGAGTTGTAGATGAGAAGCATAAGAAAGGCAGGCAGGCAGGCAGGAAGGGTCACTGCAGCGCTGAAGTTCAGCTGCGGCTGCTTCTCACTGCCCGTCCTGGAAGTTAAGTCTCCCAGGAGAGAGGGACAGTGGGTTGTCCTCCTAACCCTAACCCTAACCCTGGTCCTCTGTCTTTGTGTGGCGCTGTTGAGTTTTTCAGCAAGTTTTTAATACGGAGGGAGAAAGGTCACTATTTTGAAATTTCTGCATCTGAACTGGCTGCAGTTCACTTCCTCAGAATGACGTGAGTTCTGTGGCGCTGCGTCCCTTGAATTTCATGGGATTTCAAAATGTTTTCAATCATCTTCTATTTCAGTTTTCCTTTTAGGCTGCGTTCAGACTGCCAGTCAGAATCTGATTTTTAGCCCATCCAGATTGAAAGGATGGCTCTTTTGTAGTCTGAACAGTCAAAAATCACATGTATCCGATTTTTGCAAAGCGGATTGAAACCACCTTTGGGGATGTATGGAGAGGCAGATCCCACTTGGACACTTGCTGAAAACGGTGTTGCCCTTTGAGAAGGAATCTGATTGGAATCGGATTCATCTGCGGTCTGAACACAGCCTTAAAGTCCCTTCAGAAAAATGTGCGACAGCACAGGCACCACAGCCGTTTCATGCCTGTTGCCTTATTGGAGTGATGCCTGAAAACGATAAACCCAGTTTTGCTCCACAGTCTCAGATTGACCTTGCGCAGGCCCATGTTCACCTCCTCAACGACGGGACACATCTGACACGACGGGACTGAATGGGAAGTGAACACAATGTTTGCACACAGGCTCGGTGAGGCCTGCCAGGGACTGTGTCACGTACAGGAACTGGGAGGGAATTTGGTCCTTGTCGGTGAACTGACTTGCCGGGTGGGTGGGTGAGCAATGTGGGCTTCCACTCAGACAGCGAAGCACTAAATTCAATTAATCTGAATGGCCGGCCCGGGAAAGAGGGAGGGGAAGGCGTAAAGCTCTAAATGAGATTTCGCCCCTTCTCTCCCTCCACCACCACCCTCCACCCCACCCCACCCCTCTCCCTACCATCACCAGCACCACCTCCAGCCGTGCACCCTGCACCACCACCACTACCCCCCCCCGACACTCACTCCTGTCCCCAGTGCCAGCAGGTGATTAGCGACAGAGATGTTATCAGCACCGCGATGATGCCGCAGCCACTGTTTGTGTGTGTGTGTGGCGCGTGCCAGCGTTCCCCCGGGGATGTGGCGCGTGTCACTGCTGCTGTTGGACAGATGACGGGGTTTTCATTGTACTTTACGCCTTTGTGTGTGACGACCGTCGTGACAGGTGTTTGTGGCTCAGCGTCTCTGCAAGTGTGCGATGGTGTGTAATCGGCCTCATCCCAAATACTAAAAGCAGGTTTTTTTAATCCTCCACTTTGGTGCAGCCCAGCCAGTACTGAGGATAAACCGACTGCATGGGGATATTTTTGAGAAACAAAGCAAACTGTCAACAATGAAGATTTGTTGAATTATTTTTGGCTGAGTGACAACAAATATGTATAATAATAAGAGCAAATTGAATGCATCTTGTCTTTACTGCCAAGTATTTTTATTCTTGTGATTTGCTCTGGAGCTCAAATTAATTCTAATAAAAAACTTCACAGGATTATTTATTGCATTCAAGAAACAAAATGAATAAAGGCCATTGTTTTAAATGTCATTGTATGAAAAATAATTGAAATCTGGGCGAAGGTCTTCTTGCTTTACCATTAAACCTTTGACCTATTGTAAAAAAAAAAAAATACACGTATGATGTCAAACATTAGTATCCCGAACAAAAAATTTCAATTGACATTTTTCTCTCTCTCTTTTTTCTCTGCTCCGCCACTTTCAGGGAAGAGGATAAGAACATCTTCGATTACTGCCGGGAGAATAACATCGACCGTGTCAGCGAGGCCATCAGCTCCCAGAAAGTTGACGTCAATACTAAAGACGAAGAGGTACCAATGAAGCCCGAGTCCAGAAATATGTCGTGTATACCGCAGAGAACCGGCTGCAGAAGAGAAATGATCCACCATAAAGGTGTCAATGAAAACACTCGGAGGGAGGGCGTCAACCGAGTGCAGGAAAATAGGAGGAGCATTATTTTGCTAACACAAAAGTAGACGTTGCGTACAAAAGGATCTTGGTTAACGTGCCCTGAAGGTCAAATTTAACTCCTGTTTATACTGTAGATCTTTGTTTTTTCACCCAGGTCTCTGGTGGAACAGTGTTTTACGGTTTTGAAATGCAAGTTTTGGATAGATCCAAAAACTTTCAGGGTCTCCAGAAAACAAGCCTCCTGCAGGAACACTCGTTTTAGCATCACACAAACCTGCGTATTTTTAGCACACACCTCCTGAAAGTTGAGCTGGCAAAATAGTTCATGAATGGACTTTTTCATTTCTGCAGACTTTATGAAACAGGTGTTTATCTAAAAATAACCAGCCTTACTGGCAGCCACTGTTTAAAACAGCTCATTTCGCTTTTCCAGCATGATGCTTTCGATGATTTTCAAGCCACACACACACACACACACACACACACACACACACACAAGCGGGAACTCCACCAACCTCCAGCGAGGTTTTATTTTCCTGGATTGACCTCGATATCTATTCATCTGCGCTGGGTTCATGGCGGCTTGGGCCAAATGGCTCAGTCCCCGCTTGAGTCCCATCACAGCCACTCTCCTGATGAGCAGGCAGCACGCTGCTTGCTGGATTCCCACCTTGAAGGCCAGATGGTTGAGGGAGGCGTACAAAGAGCTTTGTCTGCCCGCCGCTTTTGTTCTGCTTTGATCGCGTGCAATAATCCCCGCTGAGCAGTAGAGGGCAGTGGCACAGTTTAATACCATCAGAGCGCACGGACAGGCTCGTGCGCTTCATCTTTGGAAGGTGGTGGGATTGAATTTTGTTTTCACTGTCACATGGATCCAGAGTTTGCTAACAAAGAAGACGTCACTTCAAACTGCAACTTGGAGGAGGATTTTCACAACAGAACTGAATTTTCACAACAGCTCCTCATTAGTTTGGCTCCTTGGTTGCGTTTGTGAAATTATCCAACTATTTCTACTATTACCACTATGGTAATAATTATTATTTTAATAATAATGGAAGAATATGTTTTTCTACTAATTCATTGAAATATTTTGAGCATTGTTCAAGAAAGAAAGTGTTATTTTATCTTTATGACACCTTTTGTTTTGTGCGTTTTAACGCTGTCTTTCTAGAATTGACTAGAAACAGACAACAAAACCCTGCATGTCTGTGTGGTATTCCCTCAGTTCGGAGCTTTTTGTATTGATTGCTTTAATCTTTGAATTTACTCCACTTACTTTAAAATACTCCAAATGCAAGCAGCCTCTACAATCTAATTACCAGTGCACTTTTAATAAGTATGTGGTTCATTTTTATTTATTTTTTTCAGAGAATGAAAAAAAAAAAAAAAGCAACCAAACATTAGGTTATTTGAATCTAAATAACTTCATAAAAGTAAAAGTAAAGCCAGGCTTCTCAGTCTTGTCATTTATTAGGCCACTGTTGTAATTGTATTTTGCGACTAAAAGAACTCATTGTTGTTAGCCTTAAGTGGGGGACTTTAATAGAGCAGATTGTCCTGATTTGGTCTTATATCCTGTGTGGTAGACAGTGACATAAATTCCACTGTCAAGTCAAACTAGTATTCTCAGCAAGTCACTATTGGAATTCTTAACATATGAGAAGTGGCGGGAAACCAGGCCAACTTGAAAGAAAATCTTTTCAAGAGTTTTGAAAGTTGCCTTGTGGTTTTCTTCACTAATTCACAATAACGGGTCTGCCTCTAGCGCATGCATGCATTCATCTCATGGTGCTTCTGTCCTCCACAGTTAAACAACTGTAGCCACCACTTAAAGAGAGTTCAAGCTTTAACTTGCTCACCCACTCCAGCAGGAAGTCATTTATAAAGACCCATACTCTACCTGTTTGCTTATTTTGGCTCTGGCCAGACAAAAAAAAAAAACACTATTTTATTGGCATCGCATCCCCATGCAGCCACTGGCACAAACCGGCTCCAATTTTAAACGCTGTGCTCATTCTGTTTGACACACACAGCGTTTTTATTAATTGCCGCGACTCCTCCAAAAGCCCATTTGCTACTTGTGTGTGTGTGTGTGTGCAGCTTCTCATCGGAAGCAGTGAGGTCTGGGCCCTTAGAGCTGCCGGCCAGTCAGCGGTGGCACACCTGAAACAGAGGCATGAACCTATTGGTATTCAGGTCCGGCTCATAGGTATTCATTTTAACAAGCGGCCTCGGTGATCAATATGATTTAAGCAACAGAGTTGGACTCGGAGAGTTTGCTTTACCTAATTAGCCCCACTGAAAAATGAGCTTGCATGGTTTTAATAGAAGAAAGATTAAAGGTGTGTGTGTGTGTGTGTGTGTGTGTGTGTGTGTGTGTGTGTGTGTGTGTGTGTGTGTGTGTGTGTGTGTGTGTGTGTGTGTGTGAAGGGGTTTTACTTGTTTGGTGCGCAATGTTCCAGCCATAAAGCGTGGCAGGCTCCGTCCATAGAGCTGCTCCTCTCTGCTCGCACACACACAGACACCCAGCGAGCATCATACATCTGGTCAGTCTGTCTGCAGGTCACGCTCCAGGTTCTAAAAGTTCGTGCATAATTTATTTTGTCTGAGAGCAAACAGAAGATTGATGCCCCGGGTCCAGTTGAGGAGGTGGAAAGAGCCCCAGAGTTTTCGTTACCAGTCAGTGCCGCTGCTGCTGCCGTAACGTGCCGGTGCTCCAACGGATCAGCGGCGGTTCCCATCCAAAACTTTTGCAGGGGCTCATTTACAACATTGCCACTCCTCATCATAGTGCTTTGTGTTTGCAGGGTCGGGCTCTTCTGCACTGGGCCTGCGACAGAGGACACAAGGAGCTGGTGTCATTGTTACTGCAGCACAAGGCCGACATCAACAGTCAGGTGGGCAGAGTGGTTTTCTTTTTTCTCCTCGGCTTCCCTGAAGTTGTGAAACGCAACTGTCAGAATTCAGGTTTGGGATATCTGGAGAAAATCCAGCCATGGCAGCTTTGTTTTGTTTTTTTTGGCCCAAAGCTTCTTTTTTTTCTTGGTCTTTGCTGAGGTAATTAATTTGTAAATTTATGAAAAGGATGTGAATGAGTCTGTCTCCGACAGCAAGCTGTTTTACTTTCCAATTTTCCTTTTCTAAAAAGTGAAGCGACACCATTTGAATTGTGCGTGCTCAACCGGTCTATAAATATCAGTTATTTCCATCATTAATATTTATTGCGAGAAAAACTGGTGATTTGAATTGATATCTTGGAACGTATTGGGCCCAGTTGGAACTATATCAGGGCGTGTGATCCCTTCTTCATTATAAAGTAGAAACAGTTCAATTACTTAAGACTCAGGATCATGTCCAGGCCCTGGTCCAGTGGAACAGAATTAATGATACAAAAACAGCATTTTTTTTTTTTTAGCCCTCTGTTTACAGTCTTCTGTGAAAGAAGCTGGGCTTCCTACTTGAACTGATACTTTTCTTCTTCTTTTTTTTAAGTTATATTTTTATAAATTTTTCATTCACAAACATACAAAGCACCAGGCGGCACAGCTCTAACAAAGTTACAGTAAATAAAAAAAAAACCAGTAACAATAATGTACATGGGTTACATCAAGACAAATCTGGATCATATACTTATTTGTAAAGACAAAGGGTGAGTTCCCTTCCTGCAATAAATGAGCCAATTCCCTGGGTAGATAATCAAGAAAGGGCTGCCACATGCTGTGGAAGACACTGATGTTGCCTTTTGAAATGGCACTTCCACAGGAAAGACCTTGAATGTTTGAACTGATACTTTTTGTTGAACCTTCCGAATGTTTGGAAGGAGACAAAAACTAGCCTGCACCATCATGTGCCTGGCGTTACCACTGAGCTGTGAGAGGCGTCACTGTGGTACCAGTGTGCTTTCTAACATCATCTAGTGGAGAAAGCAAAAAGAGAAAAGACACTCCATTTTACACATTTTATTTCTCCCATTTATTCCATTACACATCCGCTTTACCTTCAAAGAAATACGGCAACATTTTTCCAAACACCTCCCTGGACGACAACAATAGCGGCCGTGTTGGTTTTAGAAGTCGGCACACATGCGATCCGGGGCAAACAGTGACATGTGCAGAATCCCTATCTGGGCTCCCTCCATCCGCTCCATCCCCTCCAGAAGGTCACCTTTAATTCACTTTGTGCTACAGACAAATCCCCCAGAGCTTTAGCAGACACAGTTAGCTGGTAGCTAGCCCAGTGTTTAGCCTCCCGGAGGTTTAGCAGCATCCAGGAGGCTTTAGCTCTGGTCGTAAGCTGGCTCAGCTTCACATCGGAGAAATTACTCCCTCTTCTCTGGGCCGGCGGCGGCGGGACGCGGCAGCGACTCACCGCTGCCGCCGGGCCGCACGCTGAGGCTTTAACTGTAAGGCCGAATCAATTGGAAGTAATCAGGCAAATTGTTTTACGTTGCACAACCCACGTAATCAGGACATTTCACAAATGACTTTCTCTTTTGTGGTCATGCGTGGCTCCCCCCCTTTTTCTTTTTTGTGTGCTTTGCATGTCTCCACGCAAAAAGGGTGGATTTGTGCCAAACGCTTCATAAAAGACTTAACAGCAGGGATAACTAGGGAACACTTCACTAATGATTTAGAGGATGACAGAGGGGGATTGAGGTAGAGAATGAGGCTTTTGTCCTTTTGTAGAAAAAAAAAATGTATCCTATTTACAGGCATGTTAAAATATAAACCGATATGACTGCAAAGATTTATCAGTTGGCCAAGAATCCGATTCGTAAATCTTTTTGCCAGGTTCTTATAACAGACGGGCAAACTGGAGTTTACAGGGTTTTTTTGGTTGTTTCTGCACATTTGCCTGATTTTACAACTTTGGTATATATTTTTTGCAGCTGCAAAGAGCATTCTGTATATATTAGTTTGTCCAAAGAGAATATGTAATCTAATCTAATATCTAACCAAGATGCATTTACACTTTTCGTTTGGTCACTCTGAATTTGTATGCAAATGTCTCCTCAGACGTGCAGCTTTTATCCGTTGAACTGTTTGCTTCTTTTTCCGCAAGCAAGAGTGCAAAAAGGGAGTCACTTTGTTTCCCCGTGTTGATTGATTGACCGAGGCAGTGTGATGATGTCACCGGGCTCTGAGAATTTGTAATAAAACTCCTTTTCTTTGACGTTTATTAGATTAAAGAAATTATCAAGGAAAACACTTGGCAGATTAATTGTTTACAGTGAGACAGATGACGGGGTCGGCGCTCAACTCAAACACATAGAGAGGTGACAGTAATCTACTGGCTTTGTGCTTCTGCGGCTGCTTTTCCTCTTCTTTTTTTTTTGTGCATATCTGGAAATATGCACAAGCGTAAATTCTATGAACTCCGTCAGATAGATTTTTGCAATGACCTTTGATACACCGGGGGCCCTTTTCACCTGCCTGCCTCCTGCTCTGGTGGTGGCAGAGGAATCCGGCCGTGGCTGAACATTAAAGACACTGGACCTCTGCAGCAGAGTTCCTGGGAGCAGATTTATGAGGTGGCGAAGAGGTGGCCGAGAGAAAAATATCGTCAGCTAAATCATACCTCTCTCCCGTAACGCCAAATTATCTCACTATGTAAAGCTTACAAAACGATAGACTGCTCATTAGAGCCGCATCACATATCTGCTTGGAAAAAACAACATAAAAGTCGTCTTCCAGCCAGTTATAGTAGAGGAATAGGAAGGATAGAATGTTCATTATTGGCTGATCTTCTCTTTTTTTACGCAATGTCGAGGTCTCTATGTTCATGAGAGCAACCGAGGATTTTCTGTTTTTACAGTGACCACTAATCTCCCTTGACCTCCAGCCGCACAGCACAGCGAGCAGTAAATAAAGATCAAAAGTGATTTATGCTTAATTTGCTGATTGAAACAGGGAGAGGGATTTCAGAGTTCAAAACAAAAAGTATTATTGTCGTCATTATTATTATTATTATTATTATTATTATTATTATTCGCCGGGCACAGGAGGAAAATCGTTTGCCATTAATCAACTGATTGTTTGAGCGAATTGTTCCCAAACCCTGCTAACCTGCATTAAGAGCTCGTTTGATAGTTAATCCAGGATCAAGGCAGCGACGGGACTACAATAGGTAGCTGTGTGTGTGTGTGTGTGTGTGTGTGTGTGTGTGTGTGTGTGTGTGTGTGTGTGTGTGTGTGTGTGTGTGTGTGTGTGTGTGTGTGTGTGTGTGTGTGTGTGGACAGCTCTGCCACCTGCCAGTTGTTGGTCAGGCTCTGGCTCTGGTTAGCTTTCTGATGACACGCATGCACGCACGCACGCACGTCCACGGGGAAAGTGGGGCAGTTTGGACGAGCTGTGGGAAAGATGACAGTTAAAGCTCACTTAGTGTAATAATGGAAATTAAGGCTTAAAAACACAGGGCTTATATTTTTTTGTGTGCTAGAATGTATTTAAGAGCATTAATGGGGCTTTAGCTTATGCTAAAGACATTCCATCATATCAGGGCTGTGAAAATCGTGACACAGTTCAAATGCAGCTCTAATTAGGGTTATGATCAGTTTTGTTTTGACTACTAGTAGAGGTACATCACTCCAAAAATAATTTTACTGAACTAAATGTATTTTTGGCTTTTGATTTTAGACATTTTTGCACATTGCGTCACACTACTGGCTTTGCTTATATGTTAGGCAAAGAAATAATTGTACAGTGTCTGGTGCTTTGTGTCATATGCATGTAGAAATACACTACCAGTCAACAGTTTGGACACACCTTCTCATCATGCTTTTTTTTTTTTTTTTATTAATCCTTACCACTTTCTACACTGCAGATGATAGATATCAAAGACATCAAATATATGAACAAGATAAAAAAAAAAAAAAGATGTTAAATAACTGTTTTGAAGAATTTAAATATGAAACACGTTTGAGTTATTTTACACTTTTATTGTTTAGTACACAATTCTATGTGTGTTCATACGTAGTTTTGATGCCTTCAGTGAGAAACTGCTATGTCAATAGTCATGACAATGAAAGAAACGACATTCAATTTATAGGGTGTGTCCAAACTTTTTTTAATTGTCCAGCCGTTGTTGTTTTTTCGTTCCTGCAAAACATGCATTTATGCCATCCTGGTAGATATATTCTACAATATAATCCACATTAACACATTTCAGAATGCATATATTAGGCAATACGATGCAAATAAAATAAGCCTTTAGTGTTTTGCACACAGTAAAAAGCACCTCATGCAATTCTGCAAATACTTAATAAACGGCTGAAATGCTTCTTTTGACAAGTATTGAAGACTCGGACATGAAATCTTAGCACTGCTTGAGTTTCCCCTTGTACCTGCGCCCTCACACCGGACCAATTGTTGCGAGACAGACACACAAGCGACTACATGTTTGTGTGCTGCGTCTGCTCCCTCTGTGGTCATTCTCTGCCCAGACGGTGTAATCCCACACCCACAGCTTAACCTCATCCTGCCCACACACACACACACACACACGCCCAGACCACCACCACCACAAACTTTGGTTCCAGACCTCCCTCTGACCCTAACCACAAGCCGCAGGGTTGCCATGGAGGTCAGTATTTTAGAGGGCCGGGCTTTAAGGTGGAAGAGTAGCATTAGGCGAACAAAGAGCAGGAGCCAGGTGAGGCGCAGGTTAACACAACACACACACAATGGCAGGAAGGGAACATGATTTGAGGGTTTAAAGTCAAAGTGGGCCGCTTTAAGGAGAAGGCGACACCGGGCGGTGGGCCTCCTCCTGCAATGCTTTTCCTCCCCGACTCACGCCTGCTTTTATTTATTCCACTTCTTTTGCCTTTTCCATCTGCCTCTCTTTTTTTTTTCTCCCCAGTCTCCTCATCACTCTCCCCACCCCCACCCCGACCTCCCCCGCAAAGCTCCCGTCCCCTTCACCCCATCCCTCCCTCGCCTCTGCCTCCACTTTGTATTAAAACAACATGATCCATGAGGCGGGGAGGGTGACTCGCGGCACCGCTAATTCTAATTAATCCAGCATGGTAGCATGGCCACGGCAGGCCCCAAGCGCTCCCAGTCTATCAGATAGAAATTCATAACTTAATTGAGGTCAGAGCCTCGAGCCGGCAGAACAAAAGTCTCCAGCTAGGACCAGCGAGATCAATAGTAATAAATATCTGACTGGACGGCCTACAATTGGTGGCTGGAGAGCACACAACAAGTCTCCTATACGTAATCTGCATTTGGAGCCTTCTGGGATGTCTGGATTGGTATTTGTTATTAAATTTGTACGGTCATCCAGTTCTTTGATTTTATATTTGCATTTACTTCTGGAAACACGTCTCGCTGGATCACCGCGCGGACGTGAAATCTTTGTCTTTGTTTGGTCTCTGTTCTTGTTGCTCATGTCTGCAAAGTCACAAAGTCTCTTTTCGATGGCCCTGATTGCCGCAGCTACCAACCAGCGCTTTTGACGAGGATCCCGGTATAGCAGTAACTCAGGATCTCATGTTATTTTTTCAATCGACACTGCATAACCTGATAACCTCGCGGCATGACAGGAAGTTTCCCATGCGCAGACGGCACAAGAAACAAAATACAAACTGTGAAGTGCGTGCGAGTGAGTGAAGATCAGCGCAGGTCCAGCCGCCGTCACACTGAGAGAAGGTCATCCCAAATTTCTGACGTTGCCACGATTTCATCATGGTCTATTTTTAGTGAACAGACCAAATGGCTATTCTTGAATCTGTGTCCCAGCACAGTGTAAGAGCATTACAGCCAGGAACTAGAAGATATCACCGTGCTTCACTCTCGGCTGAAAACCTCAGTTAGAAACACCTAACTTAGGTGTCGAGAGCTCCGTCCACCTCTTCTTCCTTTCCTCGATTTCCTCGACCACTCAGGGTGCTTGTTACAAACAAGAGCATCGGGGGGGGGGCTGTCCTCTTTCATCATCGCCCGCAAAAATGTGTTGCCGTCACACGGGCCGATAATTCCCAGTGGAAGCGCTCAAGATCTCAGGTGGAACTCTGTCTGGTGCTTAATTTAGTTATTCCGTGTGGGCTTTCGTCAGTGCTTCTGTGTGCGTAAGTAGTACCCCGAGTGATTCACAGTCACACGACTCTCTCTGACTCTACTTTATATCCTGGGGGACTCAGTCCGACTCTATCGTATCCACACACCCACAGAGAAACCAGAGAAGTGGAGCTCAGCCAGCGAGCAGTGACGCTGCTACGCGGTTGCCATTTGATATTCCATTGTAGCTTTGGGCTCAAAAAGCCAAACGTTTGCATATTTCTGCTCAATATCAACACAGCCACTATCCTTCCATCCTTGTGCTCGACATTTCAAAATATTTCTTCTTTCTTTAGCACCGTCTATGAAATCGCTGCCTACACCAATGTGCACAACCTGCAGCTGGTAGTCGGTTTGAAAATCATTTGTCACCACAAAGTGTCACAGTGAAGATGTTTTTAGGGATGGATGGAAAAATGAAAATGGTTGACTTCTATTTAAGAAAAAAAAAATGGAGCACAGCAATTACCAAATTGCTCAAGGCTGCCTGTTTTTGTTTTGTCTTTTTGTTTTTTTTCCCCCTGTAAGGACAGACAGCTCCCTAAATCAGGGAGTCCAGGTTTGTGCCAGATCCAAGGCTCGCAAATCAGGTGATGTCAGGAGAATATTTCATTTTAATCAACCTGGAACAAATCTGAAGCATTTGCATGTTCATACACGTCCTTCCACTGAAAAGTGTTCTATACCTTACCTATCAAGTCCTGACTGTTTTATGTGCAAGCTGCAGCGATAGATGGATGTTTGTAGATACTCTGCACTGAAATGTTTAATCTCTTTTTATTTAAGAACTCACAGCAAACAAGCAAGAAAACACCAACAATTGAACTCTGCTTTGTGTTCCCTGCCTTAGTGTCAACTACTCATGTGATTCAAATGGAACACACACACACACACACACACACACACACACACACACACACACACACACACACACACACACACACACACACACACACACAGGCGCACACAAAGCACTTGATTGAAATTCTATGGCAGAGGCATTATTACACGTTGGTATCCCTCCCCTTTCCGTGCACTGCCTCCTATAACTAATGGCTCAGTCAGGCCAGTCATAACGAATAGCAGGCCAGATTCGTCATAATTGCGTGCGTGCGCATGTGTGTCTGCCCGGGTTTACATCTGTGTGTTTGCGTGCCGCTCTGTAATTGTGCTGCCCGTCCCTGGAGAATAAAGGAGGTTTTAAGGAAGAGAAGGCAGCCAGGTGGGAACGGAGGCTCCAGAGGAACAAAGCTAGAAAATAAGAAGCAATGGATTGATAAACACAGAAGCGCTAGTGAGCTTTGGATCACATGACAAGACCTGTTATGGTAAAGTATTACCAACCGGTGTTGTTTTCTCCAAAGCGTGTTCTATTTCAGGCCACATTTAACCGAATCGAAGGCAAACTAAAGCAAAAATATTTAAGTGTTAGTTCTGATTCTACATTGTATAAAGTTCACATTAGGGCAGTCAGCGTTAACGCATTAATCGCGATTAGTTAAATGCAATCCATTACGTGTTAATGTTTTTTAATCGCATTTCAAACGTGTTGCCGGGTTCACACCGGAATCGGAAACTGAGCCCGCTTCTTTTCGGCGCCCTTGTTAACCGATGGTGTTAACAAGGGCTAGATGTCAGTAATGGCTAGATGGTATCAAAGATTCATAAGGAAGTGACATAGATTCTAACAAAGTCTCGTAGATTCTTTCCAACTCTCATCGGAAGAGATGGAGGGTCCAAGTAGCCCAGGCTCCACTACAAGCATGAATTAAATAACATCAATCAATCAATCATCGGTTAGGTTTAGGAACAGGACTTGGGTGACTATTAGGGTTAGGATTTGGGTCTGAGTCTACAGTTAGGTTTAGGATCAGAACTCAGGTCACAGTTAGGTTTAGGATCAGGGCTCGGGTGACGGTTAGGTTTAGGATTGGGGTCCGAGTCACGGTTAGGATCAGAATTCATGCACGCACACACAAGAGAGCAATAGAGTGGGCTGGCTACGGCGCTTCCCCGTCCGGTGTGAACCCAGCGTAAACCCCTTTTTTTTGTCTCTTTTACCAACCCGTAGTTACTCCCTCTGGCGATTTCTGGTAAGAAATACTTTACTTAATGGGGTTAAAACTGCCTTGAAATGCAAAGTAACAGAATTTTAGACATGCAATTCAAACCGCGATTAATTGCAGTTAACTATAAAGATTTTGTGATTAATCGCGATTAAAAAAATAATCGTTTGACAGCCCTAGTTCACATAGATACTTTTACCAATTATTCCCTTATTTTATAATTTCATATAAATATTATGACAAAGAAAAGGCATGTTCTGAATAGACAAACCTTTATCAGTGCACTCACTACCAAGTCAGATTTAACACACAGGCATTAAGGGCAGGAACGCTCTTGAAATTTTACAAGTCGCGCTCAGACATGCTTTTACGTTGCTCATAATCACTGCTTGCTGCACGTTCGACATCCTTGGGGAGGAACGGGAGCCATTGCGTGGCGGCGGCGGCGATGAAAGGGCCTATCGCGCACAGATACAATTATGAATGTATAATGCGAGCACTCAGAGGACGAGTCGGCGGCTTGACAGTGTTAGTGCTGCCTGAAGAGCCATTGCAGCAGGTAACGCTCCTCTTTGCCATCATCAGCTGTTGTTTCTTTCTTATTGGCCACTCACTGGGCCTTGCCTACACTCAACTATTTGATTTCCATCGTTCTTAACCATCCACATAAATTGCAGAGGGGCATTAAAGCTGTCCTCGGCCGCTTCAGACAGGGAGGGGAGGGAAAGGGGTGCGGAGTCGGGGGGCAGGCAGTGGGGAGGAGAGAGAATAAACAAAGTAAGTGTTTTGCCTTCCATCAGTCTCCCGCAGTACTCAGCTTTATGAGTCCCCGACTCCAAATGCCTCAGCCGCAGGCCTCCGCCGCCCGTCCATTGATTTTCATATTACACTCTTTTATGTATTTATTTATTTCATATATTTCTTTTTAAACATCGTCGACGAGCGGCGGGAGGACGGACGGACGGGGGCCGTTGGCGATGTTAATTCTCGGCCCCGGGCTCATCCTCCTCTCTGATGGCTTTAATGGAGGCTAAGGTGTCCCACGGGAACCCCGCCAGCTCGGCCGGCGACGCGCTGGGTGGAGGGGCAGATGGAAGAACGGCAGCGGGTTAAATAGGGTTAGGGAGAAAGACGATTTAGGAGAAAAAGAAAGGTGTCTTTTGTTCGCTTGGACGCTGAAAGGCGAGAGACGCATTATTGGTGCACGTGTGCTCAGCCTTTCACCACGCAGGCTAGCGGGGGACCTTGAGGTTCAGGTGCGTTGTAGTTCTGTTTTTTTTTTTTTTTTTTTTAGACTTTTGACACATTTTAAATGTCCTTTTTTTGTCAGTTTCCACACAATATTCTTGTTCCTCTTGCTTCTGCTTCATCAGAAATCCTCACATCTCTCCACAAAAACACCAACACAAGTTAGACCTTCCACATGTTTGGAAGGAGACAAAGACAAAGCCACCATGAGCCCTGACTTAACCGGGGCAGGGGGAGCTTCTAGACCCCTCTGTGACATCACAAAGAGCTAGACTCCAGATATATGTTAGACCACATTTTCTGACCAGGAGGGGAAAAAAATCCTACAATTCTCAGAAGGGTTTCCCCCCCTTTTGTAGCGTGAGGTGGCTCACTGCAGCCGTGGCTGTCGGGGGTGGGGGGAGGGTGGAGCAGCGGGGGCACCTGAAGGACACTCCCAGGCGGCGGCAGGTTAATTTGACCGTGGGTGCCGGTGATCACACGCTGAGCGACAAGGTTACCTCTCCCTGCGCACAGAGAGAAGCCAGATTCAATTAGGGACGGCCCTGGTCCGCAGATCCTTTTAACACAAGGGGCCTTCCCTAGGTGCACGCACACACACACACACACACACACACACACACACACACACACACACACACACACACACACACACACACACACACACACACAACAAGGAGCCTCCCAAAGCAAGCAGATGACCAAAGCGTATAAATTAAGACTGTAAACCTCAATGAAGGTGATGCCTCCATCACTTTTGTGGAATCTGCATCTGCATCTGCTTCAAATCTAAATCTATTTTTCCTTACAGACGAGAAATGCACGTGGGTTTATTATAATCATTAATATAATGTGTGTGAAGCATATGGCCATTTCCTGTGGCTGGCTCCACAGTGACGAAGCTCTCCTTCTCCTCCGTCTCACTCGGATTTGCATTCTGCTTCTGATTAATTGCACCTGCTCATCATAATGCTCTCTGCTTGAATCTGCATACCAATGATCCCAGTCGTCTTATCGATTCACCTCCTCATCCTCATACACACCCTGCAGTCCAACACGCACGCACACACGCACACACGCACGCACGCACGCACACACACACACACACACACACACACACACACACACACACACACACACACACACGTATCGCCGCGCTCTCCCTCCCTCGACCACTGTCATTATAAAAGTCAGCAGCTGCTGCATGCAGTGCCCATAAATCATAATTGCTTGTCCATTTTTCCCCACTTGTTTAATGTTGCTGTCAGGCACGGTAGGGGGAGGAGAGAGAGAGAAGGAGAGCGAGATGAGGGGCTGTTGCAGGGAGCCTGAGGGGAGGAGAAGCCCAGAGAAAGTTTGCTGAAATGCAGGGAAATGGGAAAGAATAAAGAGGCTGCAGTGGGAGATGCAGAGAGATGATACACCGTAGATAAACAGGTGCTCCGTTCTACAGCACTGTTGTTTTGCAAAAAACGATGGAAGTTAAAAGTGATTGAGTGCTGAAATGTTCACCGAGAGAGGAAAAGAAGCTGAAGCCTCAACACAAACTCTGCTGCATGAAGTTGCGTCAGGTTGATTATTTTGTGTTTTGTTCTGTTTGGACCAGTTGTGCACTGGTTACTTCATCATTCTACACCTTCAAAAAAACCCAAAGAATGGATGGGTAGGACCATGTTCATCCATGCTCTGCTGTCTTTTTTCATCAATCTTTTCACCCCACTGATCTTTACAATGCGCAACCCAAAAGATAAATTGGTGCAACCGAAATTCAGCAAATCTGCAATTGGACTACTGGAACAATCCATATCTATACCAGCCCAAAGCATACTGCTTCCACTCTATTAGGGTGATGCACCACACAGCATTGGGTCTCTCCACTGCTGCTGCTTCTGGGATTGTGCAGGCGGCTGCTTTATTGAGCACTCTGCTGACATCCGGCCCAGCGATTCTGCATCGCAAGGAGAAACTTTGGATGACATGTAAAAGCTTGGGGGTTCAGTACGACATGCCTCCATAATGGGATGGGAACATGGGTTCACCAGCGGAGAGGGTGGTGGTGGGGTGGATGGAGGGTAGCAGAAAAGTGCAGGTACTGGGGGAGAGTGCCGGGGAGTGTCTCTCTCAGGCCGCTTCCAAAGCAAATGGAAGACAATCCAATTTCCTGTGATTCCATCAAGACTCCATCCTGGATGCAGGGGCATTAGGGAGGGCTGGGAGGACAGGCCACTGACCCCTCACATGAACATGCAGCAAGCATGTACCCCGCACACACACACACACACAATGGTGCGTGTCCATTTTGGAGGGAAGCGCAGAAGAGCGATAAAAACGGAAACATTCAGGCCGAGAAGGTCTTCAATCCGATTACAAACTTTATTCTGCTCACTTGAATTGGTTTTGATGCAGATTGGGAGAAAGGAAGCGCATGTACCACACAGTAGCTGCGGCATCATGGCTGATGGCAACAAAAGCACAAGTGGTGTGGACCAATGAGGCATTCCTCTGGCTTATCGATTTAAAGAAATCCTTTGCCAAGTTTTTTGGTTGCCAAGGCGACTTCTTGTTTTCTATCGTTCTTACATCCAGTGCAGCACCAACGGGAAGCCTCAAGCTTTAGAAACCTGGTTTAGAATCCTGGTTCCAACCTGGTACTAGTTCCCAGGGATTCACCTGACTGGGCAAACTGAACGTCGGTCCAATCGGATATGATTTCCCTTCACAAGCTTTTCCTATTGGCTCTTGACCAAAAAACGCATCTGGTCAATGTTCTAAACCAAATGCACTGATGAAGGTCTGGATCGGGTGCCTTGTGGAAGAGGATGGGTCAAAATGCAGAGGTTTCACTGCATGCCATGCACATGTGACCAGTAAAGTATCCACACATCCACTTTCTGCAGCAGGGAGAAACTGCAAAGTCTGCACCGGATCAAACCCTTGACCTTCATGTTGTTGGGCCACATCCCCAATAAAGTTCTTATCGGTTTTGTCATGTCTGAGTTTCCGTGCGCGCGTCTGTGTGCACGGAAACTAACAAAACTAAGAAGAAGAAAAAAAACTAGTTGGCAGAGCAGCCTCCTCTTTTTATGTTTACAGAAACGCCTTGTAAAGCTTGACCTTCCACACACTTGGCTCTCCCCTCCGCCTCCCTCCATCCCTCCCTGCGTCTCTCCCTCCCTACCTCGGATCAAAATCATTGAGGGGGACAGACACAACGTCCACAATACATCACAGCTCGCGATGTGACTCACAGACAGCATTGTTGTCTTGGCTGAACTGCGGCCACGCGTCCTACGCCGGCGGTGATTTGCATCTGTGCTCTGTGATCCACCCAGAGGGAATAGAGAGCTCTAATCCAATCAGCAGGTCCCCGAAGTGCTGCCCCGGAGAGACAGACAGAGGGGGTGGGGGAGGGGGTGGAGGGAGGAGTAGCGCAACAATAGGATCAGGACTACAACCGGGGGCCAGCCACAGACGGACGAGGGGGACGGTTCTGAAGGTTTGGGGGGCGGGAGGGGCGCGAGGAAAGAAGAGCGATTAAGACTGAGAGGAAGCTGAATTGTCGGAGGAGAAGGAAAGGTGGACGTTGTTAAGAGGACAGAGAGGCTCGATGGCGGCGGGGAAGTGGTAATTAAAGACGGGAGATGAGAGAGGTGGGAAGAGGAAGAGGTGGGAGGATCAGGAGGACAAGGAATCGGCCCAAGAACAGGGAGGTTGCACAAGAAGAGTCGGGGCGGGGGTGGGGCACGGTGGGGTGTCCGTGGGCCGAGGAGCAGGTGCTAATGAATAATTTCAAGCCCAAAGTCTTTGGACTCGCTTTGGAACTATTTTCCACCGCAGAGACATTTTTCAACGCGGGAGGGAAAATGTCACCACCACACCTTGCCGCCTTTTAATCTGTTACCACCGGGGAGCCCGAACCTTTGTTCTTGGCCTTAATGGCGGCGGTGGCGGCGGCCTCAGCGGCGAGAATGAAGGCAACAGTTTGACCATTTATCATCATTATGAGGTGCAAAGGCAGCCGGGAGCAGTGATTAAGAGCTGCAGCTCCTGTTGATGATGCCTGTCATATATTGTGTTCTATTACTCTCTCTCTCTCTCTCTCTCTCCCCCACCCACCCACTCTCTCCCCCTCTCCTACCTCCCAACTCCCCCTCCCCCCTGTTCTCACAAGAGTTATATCACGACTATTGGCCCCTGGACCCTCGGTATCATTTTTACTGTTCAAAGGACACACACTCTGCCTGGCAGCTGCTCACAGGCACACACACACACTCACACACACTGACTGTCAGACTCGTGCACACTTCACTGATACCCCCCGTCCCCCCTGTCCATGAACTGCAGTGTGTCAGGGTCAAGTAGCCTAAAGGTGATTAATAAGCGTCAACAGTAAAGCTGTACATTTTTTCCAAGTCTTTTTTTTTATTGTGCACGAGCGTCAGCTGATGATCGGCCGTCCAGCAGCAGTCATCAAAAGGTGCTCCATTAACATTTAGGCTTAATCATTTATTTCAAGTCACCTGCTGCTCCGTGGTGGATTGTGCAGACAATTCTCTGCTGGGCTTCCTTCAGCGTGCAGAGTCCAGAAATGTGTTTCTTAACCTGCGTGGCACTGTGCATATTTACACAACACATGATATTAAAGCGCGTTAAAACAGAACATTTAAAAAACAAAAATATCATTAAGAGAGCACCATGTATTAGTTTGTCCACGTCAAATAATATTCGGTAACAAAAAATGTTTAAAATAATAAGTTCAATTGTTTTAAAAAATAAACATTTAAGTAAGGATTATTAAAAGATTGATTTTTTTTTTTGCAAGGGGAAAAAAAGACCCTGTTGTTGTTACCGACGACAAAATAACTCCATAAAAAATCACTCAGTCTTGAGGCTGGTTTAGGTTGATCAGGGTCAGGGTGGAAGATTTGTTTGCAGGTCATTTTTTCCCCCCTCCTCGAATCAATATTTCATCTGGCAATAAACCCACTTTTCACAACAAAAACATAAAACCCTGAGAGTGGCTAACTCACTCAACACAAAGAAGGTCATTACAAAAAGTTCAACCCATCAAACTCCTGGTAAACTTCATGATTAAAAGTGTTGTGTTATTTGTCTCTCACAAATATGAAGACTGGTATGATTTTATGTTCAATTCTTCCTGATTGCGCTTTGATAATTATATGTTTTGTTGTTTGTCTTGCAGGACAATGAAGGACAGACAGCACTACATTATGGTAAGCAGCAGGTTTAATTTACCTCAACAGCCCTGAGACTCTGAGCTCCAAAATATTTAAAAATGTTTTGTTGTTTGAAATTTGCTTTTCTACCACCAGTTGCTGATAAATATTACACATTGGGCTATTTTAGGTGGTCGCTTGCACTTTTTTGTAAAACCTCACCGCTCACTGTTATTTCTCTGTGCCCAGACTTTCCTCAGCATCTCGTTTTCCGTTTGCACTTTGTCCTTTTTATCACCCTTTCCCTCCCTCATTCCTCATCTTTACTTTCCATGCTTTTTTCCGCACAGTTTCTCTCATTCTTTTTGATTCTGTGTGTGTGTGTGTGTGTGTGTGTGTGTGTTGGCGTGTGGAAGAGAAGACTGTTTTTTTTTGTGTGTGTAATAATCGCAAGGCCTCCCAGAGGAAATCAGCGGCGGCCCTCGGACTCCCCTGACCCTCTGGTGCACCAACACACACGCGCGCGCACACACACACACACACACACACACACACACACACACACATACACACGTCCCTGAGGGGCGGTTCCCCTGTCCTCGGAGCCCGTGGGTGGGCGTGCCTCTGTGTGTGTGTGCGTGACCGGCTGGACCATCTGCTGGCTGGTGGTGTCAGAATCTGCACGTTGCGTTTCGAGATCTGCGCGCACGCACGCACAGCGTGAAGAGCAAAGCCTCGAGGACGGCGGGGGTGGTGTGGGGGGGGGGGCATAAAAATATGACTAATAAACATTAGCGATGAACTCAAAGAGACAAATAGCAGAGAATGAAAATTCATTCGCACCTCTCTTTGCACAGGGCCACAGTGGCTGGCAAGTGATTAATTGAGGGTTTACTGCTCACCATAAATTGTTCTCCTCCTCTACGGCTCCCCAGAGGGCCGGCCACTTTTTACAGCTCAAGGCCCAGGCCAGACTCCCTCCACGTGCCCACACACACACACACACACAGACTTGCATTCTGCTGGCTTAATAAAATACTTTCGGGGAGCAACAGGAGGGGGACTGAGAGCGCGGCAGTTAAAATAAGCCAAGCTTTGTTAGTGTGATGCGGCTGCAGGATAAGTGGTTTCTCATAGCGTTCGACACTCACACACCTCTTAGCATTCATGGGCACGACACACACACACACACACACACACACACACACACACACACACACACACACACACACTGCCTGCACGCATGCATGCATTCTAATGTATCATCATTTCTCTTTACCCGTGCAATGACACACACACACACACACACACACAAACACGCAGCCAGACCAGCAGCCAGCCCTCGGCTGGAGGTTAAGAGGCCCGGCTGTCAATCAGCGCGGCTGCTGACATCAGCGATAGCGGCACAGCAGCCAGTCCGGCCCTTTAAGAGGAGCGAGCGATTGACACCGACAGAGACGAGCACTCAGGACGGGAGGTGGTGGGGGTTAGGGGGGTCGAGGTGGGAGTGGAGGGGACGGGAGGGGAGGGTGGGGCGAGGTGCCAAAGGCGAGAGAGGTGCGCAGGAGGGGCTGAGGGGGGGAAAGCAGGGAGCCGCTAACTGGGTTAAGAAAGTGCAAGCCCCTCCGCGGCAGCAGGGAGCAGGAGAGGAGCGCAGCCTCTTAGCGGGGCCACAAATTGCCAGTGGGGCAGAAATGAAGTGTTGGAGAGAATCACAGGTCCGGGCCGGTGTCAGCGACGGGCCCCGCAGATGGGCTTTTCATTAACTGCCGCGCTGGATACGCTTTATCCAACTATAGTGCGTAGGAGGTGGTGGAGGAGGAGAAGAAGAAGGAGGCAAATTTACTGGCGAGAAGCAGGAGCTCGGCGGTAGGCGTCAGTCAACCCAAAAAAAAACAAAAAAAAACATATTGGTCCATTTACGAAACGACTGATGCATACAGCAGTTGTTTTCCTCTGGATCAGATCTCACGGCCGGCATTTCACTCTTCCACCTCCTCCAGCATAGAGCAATTTTTTTAAGCTGCCAGACAGAGAAGAAAACAGAGGAAGCGACTGTGAGACTGTAGCTGTGTTTTCATTACCCCTAGAATTGCGCAAAAACTAGAGCGCAGCTAAAGAAATGAACCATCGTTGCCGTCAAGGTCACACTTGAAGTGGATGCATTTTCACATTCAAAGGCAACACAAGAGACAACACATATTTGTTTTACTCCCAAGTATTTAGTTTAGCTCCCTGAAGACTTTCCTCAGAAGTCTACAGTGTTTAGGAATCCTTCAGCATTAGCAACCTGCCTGAACTTGCAGCAATCTGATTGGTCCGCTTGAGTGTCACAGACAGACGGTGCCTCTCAGGTTTGGCCTCCTTGTTACGAGATGGATGCAGTAAATTCAGTGGATTTGTAAAATGTTCACGTCAGGTTCGCTCCTCAGTGTTCTGAGCTAAACACTTTTTCTTACTGCTCGTTTCTCTCCCTCCTCCCAACACCTCTCGTTGTCTTTTATTTCCTCTCTCCAAAGCATCGGCCTGCGAGTTTGCCGACATCGTGGAGCTCCTGCTCAACTCCGGCGCCGACCCGTCCATCAAAGACATGGAGGGCTCTCTCCCCGAGGAGGTCACCGAGTCCAACGCCATCTCCTCGCTCCTGCGCCAGTACACGGCCCCGAAAGGCTAAAACAGCCGCTAGCCCCGTCTCCCTACCTGTCCTGCCCTGCAACAGTTTGTTTTTCTTGATTTTAAATTTGACTTTGTTTTTACATACTTGGGGTGAGTTTGATTTAGTTGACTTAGCACTATGGAAGTGGTGTGAGGTTCTTCCACTCGATAAGACACATAAAACGAAGCACATTGCCTGTATTTTGTATTCATATTAATACCGTGTTAGCTTTATATGCCTGCTGTAGGGTTGAGTGAGAGATAGCGGGACCAGGTGATGAGGTACTGCAGCAACTAGATGAGATTCTGACAATGTGTTTGTACTCTGACTGCATCATTCCTGCACTGAAAGGAAAGGACTTGTGAGAGAAGATATTACATGTGAAATACGTCTGGTATTTAAAATACATGGGGAAGTAAACACGAGACATTCTACACACCTTGCATCCATACATCATATTAAACCTCTGAAAAGTCATATCACAGTATTTAAGTCATTATTGTGATATAAAATAACATACTGCAATAGAAGATTTTCTACATACTGTATCTTTTGATTTTTCCGGCCGAGGCCAGTGTGGATGGAGCCTGCTCCGACCATTTGTTCATGATTCAGTTGTGGCCCATACATACACTTGACAAAACAGAATGCTTTAAACAGTTATTTCATTAAAGTTCAAAAACTCTCTTGTCTCTGGCTTGTTTTCTCTTCATTTGTTGACATATAATAACACAAATGTGAGAAACCCAAAGCTAATCTCTTCATACAGCGCACAATTCTCTGTCTGTGGTGTGTGCGTGTGTGAGAGTGCGTATGTGGGCACTGCACTACTTAATTACGATAATAATAATAATAATAATAATAATAACAATAATAATAATAATAATAATAATAATAATAATAATAATAATTAATTGTTAACCTTGTGAAGTAGAACACACATTCATTTCCAATCAGGTAAATTCAGTTCAGCTCAACAAGTAGCACTGCCTCTGACTCTCCAAGCAGCCTCAGTCATATTATGTCATAGAGATGCTGTCTGGATGTTTTCCAAAAATAACCAACACATGGTCTGAGTCCAAATCTGCCTCATCCTCATCCTCAAACCCCTCTGTTCAGCGCATTCTGTCTGTCTGTCACACACTCACATACAAATACACACTCCTCCTCCAGATCATAATACACTAAATCTGGCTCCTGGATCTTAATGACAGCCTTGTGAAGATGTAAAAGCACATTTTGTACAGTCAGGACAAAGCTTAATCCGTCTCTGGCGCACACGCCCGTCCTCATCCGCCTCTCGCTGCTTCATTTGCCTTCCCACGAGGTGTTAGATAACCGTCTGAACGTGTCCGCTTGCCGCCCGTGTGTCACTCACACATCTGCGATGGCAATAAATGCCCTCCTTGGTGGTCACTCTGGTCAAAACTCTGCCCGGGCAGCTGTTGTGCTCTCTCCTCAGCAGTACTTGAGTACTTACAAAACAAAGTAGTTAAGGTATTCAGTAATCAGTTAATGGTAGTTGGATTACTTTTATGGAGTAATCCCAACAACACTGCTCCTCAGCCAATTGAGATTCGAATCTCAGCCAATCACAGCATCCAGATCTACACCCGTTTCCCAGCAGGGCCCAGGCCCAAAGTGCCGCTTTTCACCTGTGTAGACTTCAACCACAGCGACGGCAGAAAATTGTAAGGACAAGCCTCTTGCATGGCTGGAGAAGAAAACCCTCCTTGAGCATTCAACCCAAGTGCGAGACGCGTCGCGCAACAATCCCACAATGCGACGATCGGCCGTCATGTTATCCTTCTGGATTCCAGCGGCGTGCGGCCGTCAGGGCGGCGGTGCACCTCCTCCAAAGCCTGTTTAGGGCTCCTCCTCCTCCTCCTCGTCCCCTCCCCCACCCCTCCTCCTGCTTCCTAAACCCCGTTAACGGCGCTGTGAGGTAAGGAAGGGTGACGGCAGACCTGCGCACCCCCTCTGGCTCGTCTGCGAGACTCTGACACTAAGCCCATTATGCTTCCATTATGGAGCTTCAATTTTCCTCTGAGCTTTTCACTTTTGACACCACGGCCCCGTCCCCGTCCAAACCGCAGACTCACACACACACACACACAGCGCCAGGCCCAGTCCTGCTGAGGCATTATGAATATTTATGCAGGCAGGTAAGAAATAACAAACTACATTAACTGGAGTAGTGAGCTTGTGTTCATGGTAAATGTACTACTACTTTGTACTTTGTATTTTTTTTAAACTTTAATATTGCGGTGAAGTTTGAGTAGAACTTTATTGGAGCCCTCGCTTTAAAAAAAAAAAAAAAAACATCAATTTGTATATATTATAATAAGATGTTCTAAAGAAGAGCTAGTCTTCGTATAATGATGCGTATAATAATATTTCAGGTAAAGTCCAGAAATTATGCTAAGATGCTTTTACAATCAAAGCTGTGTTTCCATCATGAAGGACTACGAAAAAAACAGGCAATATATTCTAGATGTCAATAAAAACAGTACAAACATTTCATTCCAGGAAGCATGATGGTCAATGATTGAAATTCTGGCAGGTTCATTTCATCTGCAACAGCTGAACTTGCTGCTTCTTCTCCAACACAAAGTTTGCATCTTTCCCACTGGAGAACAGAAAGCGACGAGGTGAGTGGATTTTCCAAAAATTTGTTCTATTCTACAATTAATGTAATTCCACCCAATTAAATTAAACGTGTAACACATATATGCAAATGCATTCATTCATGTACTTGTTTTAATTTTGACCGAGTGCTTCACATTGTTCATCATTGTGAATATAGCTATTTATTTTGTGTGAATAGTCCACCTTCCTCTGGGTCCGCCACACGGTTCTTCTCTCCCACTCTGCTTCTCCCCTATAAAAGGCTCTGGCCGGCACCTATTGCAATCCTTTATGCTGCACCCCGGCCCACCTCCCCCACTCGCAACCTCAGCAGCATGCCTGGGAAACCAGCAGTAAGCAGAAATCTCACTGCTGCCGGAAGACTAATATCCCGGCTAATTTACCGGATCCCGGATCCCAGTGAGCACTGCCAAGGCCGAGCTCTGGGGCTGTGTACGCAGGTTATGTAAAGCTTTTGTCCTGTCCAGTCACACCAGAGACCTGAGCTTATGCTCTTGTTAGACCAAAGCCAACACATACTGGAGTATGACCCCACTAAGGTCATACTGTATTGTCTTTTCCCATCAATTCAGTTTGTCCCGCTTTCCTTGACGATAGTGATGATGATTCTTCCTCTGTACCCTTATGTGCCATCTTGCCAACCTCCAACAGAAAACATTTTCAATTGGTCTCTCAACTCAATTGGATCCTGTAACCAATCAGCCTCCTTTTGGCAGAAACCGGGAAGCGGCTACTGCAAGCTGCGGCTTAAAATCCACTGAAGAAGACAATGAAGGAACACTGCTTCAGCTAGCGGCTGCTGCTACAGAGGTGAGTGTGCATGTAGCAGTGGTTTGCATTAAAAACTAATTCACAACAATCACTAATTAGTTAACCCCTTGCACCACTAGCAACTCCAATCTGGGGCTCCTTCGCCAAATTGGCAATAAAATGATTGGTCCACTCAAATGGGTTACAACACTCAGCCAATCACCTATTGGCAATAGGCTCTAGAAGGGTGTATGAGACCAATCTAAAGAATTATGGCAACACTGAGGCAACTTTTCCCATCTGGCATACAGTGTTATTATAACCCCTGGCATACAGTGTTATTATCACCCCTGGACAAGTGGGTATAATCTTAATTCATGTCGTTTTTTTCCAAGCACCACTATTCAGCAAAGCATAAACACCGTGAGGCAATGCTGACTGAAAAACAGTGGGTATACTCTGTGTGGTCTGCACTCCACCGCTGGTTATCACCTCCTTTACACCCAGTCCGTCCAGGCAGATCATTGACGACTGGAAAAGACCCAGTTTCATATTAAAACAGCGCCGCGCTCGCAACCTTGAGGGTGTCATTGAGAGGCCTCCGTTTGACTCCAGCCCCTCTTTAAGGCTCACTCAGTCATCCTGTGGCTCATTGTTCACTGCAGGCTGGTGGGAGTCACTTGAGGAGAAAAATGCCCTGTCTCCGTGCTGTAAGATTGACTTTGGAGCCAAAAGAAATCCTCTCCGTTTTGCATGTTAATTTATACCCCTTTTTGCCTCAGGAAAAGCGGGGGGGGGGGGAGAAAAAAAAAACAGTTTCCTGCAGGAAGTTTGTAATAAAAGCCTCGCGATCAATGATAATGGCATTTGCGCTTGTGTTTGTCATCTTTGCGAAAGCAACAGTGGTGGAGTTCCCACAGATTTATTTGTATACTAGTGCTGTAAGTGGCGTGTAAATTATCCTAACTGTCTGTGCAGCTTTTTATCTTTGTAAGGCAGTACTATTAGAGCCTATCCATTATTTCCCATGGCTGGGCCAATCAATGCCTAAATAAAAATCTGTTCAATTTGTGGCGTTTTATGCAAACGTGCAAACTCCCACCGCCGGCTGACTCTTTGCTTTTTGTTTTTATAATGTAACAGGAACAGCTAAAACACAGCGGAATCGATAACACTTAAGTTTGGGTTAGGTTGGCCCGCTCTCAGACAAGTGCTGCATGTTGCTGCATACAAATGAGTTTCACACGGATGTACAATGTGGTGTAATGTCATTATAATTCTATGCATAGTTATCCATCAACATAGTTGAAGGGAATAAATCGGCTCTAACCTGAGAGGGTTTAGCAGCGCGGCAGCAACGGCGTGAAGGCGGCGCAGCCACGTTCCTCTTCTGACACGGCGTCTGACATTCTGATGAGATGTGCAGGATTTCTACTATGTAATTCATTTTTTTTCCTGTAAGAATTGTCATTCATCAATCATTGTTTGTTTTAGATTTTTAATGCCAACATTTGACAAAACTGATAGAATTATTAGCATTAGAAGCACAGATTTTTGTTTGCCAGTTTTGTGGAAGCTGACTTAATGAGAACCTTGCTTGTTGTTGAGCTTTACAAATGGCTTTGTTAGCTTTGGAGTTGGTTGAGTACATCACTGTCCTTGAGGCTGAAAAATCTTCTTTTTTGGCAGAGACATAACTGATATACATTATACAGGATATGCTAAAATCTTTTGTTTCCTTTTTTCAAATTGTTGTTGTTTGATAAAAAAAAAAATGCAAATTCCTAATAGCAGTGCTAAACCCTCTAGCGTTATACGCTGCTGTACGTAGCTGCTAAAAAAAAGACTTTTACAGTCAGTATGATAAAGAATTTGCGTGTTTTAAACTAGTCAAGTAAGAGTCCTGATTCGCAGTAGATTTACATCCAGTGCAACAGCTGCACTCACTGCCGTGGCTGATCAAAGGCTGAGAAGGGTCATGTTGAAAGGATATGTGGGAAGCGATAGGCAGAGATTAGAAGAGCTGTTGATTTAGAACTGAAGAGCGACCTCTTGTCGTGTGCATGCGACATCATGGACCATCCTGTGGCCTATGAATGCAAAAAAGGGGGCTGTTGGAGTCTTGCAACATTTAACATTTAGATATTTTGGAGGGTTCTGGACATTTTCTTTTCAATATTCCAAGTTTAATGGATACACACCTACTGAACAAAAGGTTCTCTCACCACTAATTGAAAACATGCACCCTAACGCCCTGCTTGTCAACAAATTCCCCCTTCTTCTTGTGCCCCTGGCGGGTGGTCAAAAACCTGGCTGCCATATACCCGCCAGCCCATATTGTCTACTTACCAGCTTGACATTTTGACATAGCAGCTAACTGCCTGCATATGGGCCATATTCCCCTTTTTGCCTGACGACAAAAGCATGTTTGGCCATATTTCACACAGCGCTGCACAATTAGTTAACAGCGCAGGGATTAAGGGTAGATTTAACAGTGCAGCGCTGCAATCTGCTGTTGTGTCTCTTTAGCACTGAGAGGATAAGCGAGTGCACAGCCGGGCATCTGTTTCTCCGCTAGTTTTATTTTTTTTTTCTCCACCCCCCCCTCCCATCGTTCTTTCTTTCTCTCCTCCTCGCCTCGTGTCTTCATGCATCTTTCTTGTCACCCCCACTGGCCCGAGAGCGAGAGAGGAAAGCAGCATCAATCACTGTTAACTGACTGACCACCGTCTGTTGGTGGTACTAAATGGATCTCCGCAATTGAATAGAGGCCTAAGTGTGTGGTAAATGCTCTCAATGGGTAAATGAATTTGCGGGTTAACTCGCCCTAAGAGCGTTTAGATAAGGCAAAAATAATAAAAACACCTACAGCGGATATTTTTCATTGGATGCATCGAAAACAAATTTCAGCTGAAAAGGTTCCTTCGTCGCGGCCGGTTAGAAAGAGACGCACTCGGCTTTAACCCAAAGACAATTCAGCTTTATTTTCCTCATATAGATTTGACTGTACACGGTTCATACCATTACACAGAAGGCATAAATGAATAAATTCAGTGCTCTCTTTTACATCTTTTTCAAAGACACATGGCAATAATAAATAGCGCTCATGAAACAAGACGACCAACACGTGTTTTTTTTTCAAACTGTACAAAATTTACAATAATTAAAATGCAAACTTCTGAGGCAACACAGACAGAACAAAACCGTGGTGGCCAACGTGTTTCCGGAGTGCTTGTTTTGTTTCACCTGTTGTTCGAGTTCAGCCTGCAAACTACAGTAGATATATTTGTACACTTGTCTGGTGCGGACAAACCAAAGGGACTTCCAGGACTCTTTCAGTTTTTTCGCACATGTTAAGTCATCATTTTTAATACTGGATTTTTAAACCCTGTTCCACTGTTTATTTGCAAAAAAAAAAAAATATTTCATGATTTTTTAAAGTGTAATTTAAGTAAGCCTGCAAATTTTGGCCCCTTCTTTCTCCAACCCTTTATTTTCCTCTCCTGCCCGTAAACAGTCAGTATTTTTGTTCAAAGCTGGCTGATTTACTCATAATTACTCTATAATCTGCAGACTGCATGTAGCCATTGTGTCAACAGCTTATTTTCTTGACGGTGTCACCTTCTGTTGAATGATTTTGCCCTCTTATTCTTGGATGGTATGCCGCTGTAGAATAGCAGTGCAACACTGTACTTTGATTTTCTCCCATTGAAAACAATTGGAAAAGCTCAACAAGTCAAAACATTCTTTCTTTTTTTTCCTATCAAATTTCCAACAAAAACGTAAGCAACTGCCTGCGGATACACTGAACCGGCCTGCTGATAAACACGAGACCTGGGGCCGCCGCGCTGAGCTAACGCCGAAGCTACTGGTAGTATCAGCCCCTGTTAGTGGGGGGCTCTGTGGTAATCCCTGTGACATGAAGGCCGAGCAGGGGGTGGGAGAGAACAGACTGGCGACACATCTGGGGGGTCAGTAAGTAGGTTGAAAGCAGCCGAAGCCAGAGCTCTACTGAGCTGAGTAGATTAGCAGGAGGAGCCTGAATCAAACGGAGGAAGCAGACGAACCAGAAAAAAACAAGCAGTTTTTTTTTTTACCAGTGCTCCGCCTTGTAGCTGTCGGTTGGTGTTTTGTGTGCACGCAGCCGGTTGATTTGCTTATCTGCAGAGTAATCTGTCACATAAAGTGAAATCTCCTTGTTTTGTACGTTATTAAATAATAACAACAAAAAAAATAATAAATTAAATTTGTAATATATTACTAAATGGTTCTTAGACTTTCTGTTCTCCGCAGAGGAGTTGCCTAGAAATGGATCACTGAAATACTGAAGGATGTCAGCTCTCAGGCAGCTCTGACACGGACGAGGACAAAGTCAAGCACCCATAAATATAGAAGAGAGGCCTGCTGTGTCGCAAACAGTGTTCATCCTCACTACTCAAGCAGCAGATACTGTTGTTTTCTTAACGGACGGACAGACAGATGGTCATCTCCAACTTGAAAGCTTCCAGAGCAGAGTTTTTCTTTTTTTAAAAAAAAGGAAGGGGTGAAATCAAAGCAAAAACATCAGCTTGGTTCAAAATTCACACTTGTGCCACTGATCTTGTAAATTTCTCTCCCAATGAAACACTGCTACAGCTTTGTGCATATGTCCCTCCTCTTTTTCTCTCCGCCGCCCCTCCTCCCGTCCCTCTGCTTTCCCGTCCACGTGAAAAAGAAGAGGAGAGTAAAGTGCATCGCCAATGCCGCGGCTTCAGTTCAGCCAGACTTGAGTCGTGCTCATCGTAAACGGACGAGCACCCGCGTGCTTCTTTCATCTCATGGGGATTTTCCATCCGGATTGCAGTGAAGAAACGGACGTCGCCTCCTCTGTGAGCGAAATCCACCGACTCATTGGACATCCAGTGTTATTTTCAAAGTACCGATAACGTTAACTCGACCTTCAACCAGCAATTCTGCTACGTAGCGTCAAGAATTGAGCGTAAAGCAACGTGGAGGTGTCCACCCACTGCTTCTATCCCGACTGCACATCTGGACTCAGTAGTTGTCCCTTCCTTCCTTCTCCTCTTCACCCAAAATCACAAAAAAAAAGAACCAACGCACCAGTCTTGGAGAGTGATAGAAAGAAATGTAAAAAGCCTCGTGAGTCTGTGGCGTCGGATCCTTCCGAAGATGAGAAACAGACAAAGAAAAAGAACAAGCCTCGAAGTCGTCAAAGTCAAAACTGGGAGTGGTCCATCTCGTCCAGCCACGAGGCCGGGCTGGTGGGGAAGTCAGGGTATCCTGTACTGCTGCCTGTGGAGAGGTCAGAGGTCGGGCCCCCTGCCATGGCCCTGAGGGCCTGTCCCACCCCGACGTGTCCGCCCTGCACCACCAGACTGTCCATGCTGAAGCCCAGGTTGTTGAGGAGAGGGGTGTGGCCGGGCACCGAGGTGATGGAGGAGGGCGACTGCGGGAGGCCGTAGGGGCTCCCGGCCCGGATGTCGTGGTAGGGCTGCCCCGCCGCGTCCACCGAGAAGCTGCCGTTGAGCACCGCGCTGGCCGTCACGTCGCCGACGCTGCCGTAGAGCCCGTTGCCGTGGCCCAGGTCCGACAGCACCTGGTCGTCTGCGGAGGAGAGGAGACGGCATCGCTTAGCAACAGTGTTGGCGAGTAATCTATTACTAAGTAATCCACTACTGTAATTAAACTGCTTTTTGAGTGACAAAGTACTGTGAATTACTGCGGCAAAACTGGTAATTAATTACTTTATCAAGTAACAATTCCATTACTTTTCCGAAATATTTTACAAGCTAAAAATGTCTCATTATCCACCAAATGTCTGAAATTTAGAAAAACAACCAAAAACAACAATGTCGCAGATTTATGTTGCAGCCATGCATGTGATGTCATTGGTATGCGACGATGCACCGAAACAAGCATGGCGGCAGCAAAAGAAAAAACAGTGTTTGATAGCTGGAAATATAAATATTATTTTGAGTTCATCTCGTCTAAATGGAAGAATATTGTGGTTAGTTGTACGTTATGTGCAGGAAACAAGACGTTTTCAACTTTGAAAATATCCACGTCGAATCTCATAAATTGTTGAAAGCCATGTTTGCAAGTAAGTCTGCAGTACTCTACTGTAACTAACTACTGTGCTTATAATTATTTTTAACAATATGAGCTGTGCAAAAGGCACCAGTGCTGTACATGAAATGTTCTGTGAAATGTGCCGTTTGTGTTCAGAGAGCAAACGTTCATTCATGTTAAGAGGACAGAGGCAATATTTGGAATTGCAAAATTTGCACTTCAATAAAGTTCATTCCAAAGCACTGAGCTGAACTGTTACATTATCTTTTTTAACTAAAGTAATTAGAAATCGATTACTCACGAAACAAAGTAGTGAAAGAAGTAATTAGATTACTTTTAAAATGAGTAATCAGTAGTTGGATTACTTTTATGGAGTAATCCCAACAACACCGCTCAGCAATATAGCAATAGCGTGAAGGCTCGGCAGGCGCCGTGCACTCTGAAGGCATTACAAAGTAGTTAGATTTCAATAGAGTTAAGTGCTTTTATGGGCGGGATTTATTGTGGCCACGCAATGTGTGTTTCACAACAGGTAGACTTAGTGGCCCGCCGAGCCCAGGAGGCACTTCATAAGCATTTTTTTTCTGTTTTGTTTTTTTTTTTTTTTGGCGAGAAATGATGCACTGTTCCCTTACAAAGTAGCTCTGTATATGTGCAATTATGGCGGCGCAAAATGTTTGTTTTCCATCTCAGTCGCCCCCCCCGCCCCCTCGATAACAGCTGCCGCCGTCTAATTGACTAAAAGCCTTGCATGCTTTATAGAGTTTGTGTCACCGTGTTTTCATTTCTCATAAAAATGGCCTTCCTTTAAAAAGTCACTCCGAAGGCTTTTATGACTGCCCAAAATGGGCTTTGCGAACATTAAATAACATGAGGATGTCGTTCGCATCCTGCTAGGGAGCCCTTTTCTTCTCCAAAAAGCTCCGTCTCGGCGATGGGTGGTGAGACTGGGGGAGGGGTGGATGCGTCAGCACGCATGGGTGGAGAATTTGAAATGAGACGGCGGCCCCGCCATCGCCTGGGCCACGGTGCACAAGACTACAGGTGGTAAGGAGGGAAATGCTGGAGTGATGCGTCAAATCGCTGCTGCACGTGGAAACGTGTCCTTTAGCACCTTGTAACCTCGTTAGCGAGACGCTTTGACTGACAGCTGTCTTTCAGGAATCACTCTGTCAGGCTGTAATATATCAGCTCAAGTTCTCCACACACACACACACCTCTGAAGCTGAGTTCACTGTCGCTGAGCCCGGCGTCGTCTGCCGAGCTTTCCTTCTCCACTTTCGTTCCGCCTCGGCTGCGTTTGACACTTTTGTAAAACTGAGTCCAGCGATGTCGACCGGCGTCCTTCTTCAGGCGCTTCTCCTTGGCTCGTCTGTTCTGAAACCACACCTGACCAGGGCAGAAAACAGTTTGAATACCAGGATAGCATTAGTTAGCATCATCAGGGATAAGATTTACATTGTTTGATGTATCAGTTATATTTAGAAATGAGCCAAAGGACAGACAAAAGTCTGAAACGTTAATTAATTTCGATTAATTTTTCATTTAAAGCCGAGCAGAATTAAAAGAGGAATCTATGAATGTATAATTCAAGTTCTTTCATGCAGATAAATACTTGCTCACTGTACTTAAATAACTTTGGAACTTCTTCAAGTTGGCCATCTGGCCATCCAAGTTTTGCATTATTCCCAAAAGTACCTCACAGATTGTTTTATTTAAAAAAAAAAATGTCAATAAAATAATACAAAATAAAATTGGAATCTTGGCTTTACATTCTGGTGCAGAAAACCGATGGATAAACTGTTTGTTGTGATCGTCAGACTGTCCACGTGAAAGGCCTTGCGTCAAAGCAAGGCCTTTCACGTGGACACCGACACCTGAGTGGGAGAAATTAAACACCCAGTACCTGGACGACCCTCATGTCCAGGCCCGTCTCCGAAGACAGCTGCTCTCTGACGTGGCGCGCCGGCTTCGGCGAGTTCTTGTAGGCACTTTTGAGGGTCTCCAGCTGTTTTGCCGTGATGGTGGTCCTCGGTCGTTTGGTCCCAGCCTCCGAATCGTCTAGAGGAAAAAAAAAAGGGCAAGCGCCATTGCAAGTGAGTTTGACTTACAGCGCTCACGCTGTGTTAACAGGCAGTGGCCCCTCGGCCTTTGCGTGGAGAACATGTGCGTTAAATGAAGTGAATGGGAGTGTATTATTGTCCTTGTGCATCTATCCCGCTGTCCAGCAGAGGACATAAATCTAGCCAGCAGCAGTGCCAGAGGAATGGAGTTATTGGAACCGCACCATATAAGAGCATTGCTTGACTTTACATAATCAATCAGAGACGCATGGAGAGCTCTGAGGAAGAGGGACAGCGTCCCCACCCAGGCAACAAACACTGCACTGCACACAGGCTCTTTGTTGGCATTCTGATTTAGGTGAGTCAAGTCACACCACCAAATCATAAAGGCCGTCTGACAGTGTATGCAAATCTATAAAGTCTGTAAGATTTGACTTTATCTAACAGGGGGGAAGGGTGTGTGGGGGGGGGGGGGTATTTCAAACAATGTCATTGTTAATTTGTTTTCTGATGTCCAATGTGAGCTCATCAGGGTAAAATCACAAAGTCCAGAGGTTTGGAGGTTAGAGATCCATATTCAGGAAAAATGGTGTCACAACAAAGCCACCTTCTTACAAGTGAGGCCACTTATAAATGCATTTAGATTAGAGAATTAAGCCAAAAATTGTTTGTTTTATCCAACTAAAAACAAACAGACATAGTTTCTATTCCATTTCATGTCAATGCAACCTGCTAGATTTCCCATATGAGGCCTTCAAGGCCAAGTTTTGTCCCATATTTAGCACTTTTTCCGCTGACAATAAAATAATTGCACGCGTGCCAGTGGTCCTACCGTTTTGTTTGGCCGTCTCATAATCCACCTTGCACACCAGCCTCCCGTCCTCCATGAGGTAAAACTCGTCCCCGGTGGCCAGTTGTCGGCTGCACATGATGCAGGCAAAGCAGTGCAGGTGGTACACAAAGTCCTGCGCCTTCCGCACCACCTGCGTCGGTGGGATCCCCTGTTGGCACGCTGCACATTTTGTCCCAAAACGCCTGCAGGCACACGGGGAGGAGACGGCTCAGATGAGAACGTTGGATGAAAATTAATAGCAGCAGTGCACAGCGATGCCTGTCTGCAAACTTTACATGGCGATGCAGGGTGTGTGGGACGCAGCCAAGATTAAAAATTCACATGTAAGTGTTCAGCCACAGCCATGAATGATGGCACGGTGTCTGTATTAATAGAGCCTCCAGCTGTTGCAGAGAGAAAAATCAGCATTGGAATGCATTTCTGTTAACGATAGACCTGTCTGCAGCCTGATTGATGACGAGGATCAATGCACTGTGTTGTGTGCGCACGCCTGCGAGTGCGTGCGTGTTTGCATGTTTATGTGTTTGCAGATGAAGTACTAAGAGCTGAGGAGGACAAAGAGGAGGAGGAGGGGCACCCATAGTAAACACACCCCGAGGAGGACCAATAAAACACTGACTCAGGAGAGGCTCTAAATCAGACAGCCGGCCCACGGAAATAAAAAAAAGGAAGGAAAAAAAGAGAGCAGCAAGGTGAAGCCTGAAAATCACAGCTAGAAAGTGCACACCACTGTATATGTGAGTGTGACTTATGTGTGTGTGTGTGTGTGTGTGTGTGTGTGTGTGTGTGTGTGTGTGTGTGTGTGTGTGTGTGTATGTGCACTCTCCAGTCAAAGATCGCATCCTATAGTAAACCACTGTTGCAGCATGCAAACGCCGTCCAGCCATGGCCGTCCCCTGGGCAGGCTAACGCAGTTAGCTCTCAGTTACAGTCCAGAGCTCTTTAGGGTCACGTTTAAGCTCCGAGCATTAAAACCTTTCAAACCTAATTTAGTAAAAAGGCCTGATCTGCTGATCCTGTTTTAGGTTAAGAAAAAAAAAAAGAAGAAGAAGAAGAAGAAGAAGAAGAAGAAGATGAAGAAAAGAAATAAAGCTAAAAAAACCAAAAAAAAATCAAACTCATTTTTTTCCTGTGATGTAAGAGAAAAAAAAACATGAATTTATTCACTTAATATTTATTGACTATTTGTTTATTTATTTATCTATTTATTGATCCATTTTGTAAAGCTCTAATTAGATCTTAATCTAACATTAGTTGAAATCAAAGCCAATAAGTGAGTGCTGCAAGGAATAGATTTAGAAAAAAAGGACTAATTTAATTTTAATGCCTTAATATGAGCAAACATAAATAATATGAATTAATAATTGATATTATTAATATTTCATTTTGCCAAAAATCATTCCCTATCTCAAAATGGGAGATATGGAAGGTAAAAATACAACCAACAACTGATTTTTAAAAAAGTTGCTTCATGCAGTAAATAAGAAATCGAGGTTATGATCAATTTCAGGCCAAGTTGGCAATTATTCCTTCAATTTTGTTTTATTTTCTTTTAAAAAGCAGTAGATCAGCTGGGATTCAGGATGACCTAATATGTGAGAGAATGGTCACCGTCAATAAACTATTACCACAGATTTTTTTTTTTTTTTTTTTTTGGGGGGGGGGGGGGGTGGAATAAGAAAAGTGAAAATAGCACTAACTTGAAGAAGTCCTCCTTGCAGTAAACGCTTCCTGCCCGGGAGAAACATTTATCCGCCAGCGGAGTCTGACAGTCGGCGCACTTGAGGCACTTGGAGTGCCAGTGTCTGTCCAGCACCTTCAGGATGAACTTGTCCAGGATGTGCTGACTACAGCCGGCACACTGAGGGATCTCTGCGGGGCGAAACAAGAGGCCACAAGTGGGTCAAATGAATTGTTTCGGGAAATCGATAGCGAAACAACAACAACAAAAAGCAGCTAATACAAAAATGCGTGAATGGGAAACTCGGCTACGTACAAAAATGCTCCGATTTAAAGAGAATTCAAGTACGGTATTTTTTCTGTCGTTCGAACGCGCTTTGAGCAGTTTAAACAAATTATCTTTGCGCAAAATGTACCGCTTGATTTTGGCTAATTTAACAATTTCGCCCTACAACCCTGCAGTCTCACTTCGTCGCTATTTGCTGATTTGTACTTTAAAACCCCTCGCAAAACTGATGTTTTTTCTTCTTTTTTTAAAAGGTTTATTTCGAAACGATCAGAAATGACAGACAGGCCACACGATTCTCGAACGCGTCATTACGTCACAGTCGTTTCGGCCAGACTCCGTCCGTCTCTGTCCGAGGTGCTGAATTGGGAGCCGCGGCTGCAGCAGCAGCAGCTCAATAACATCAGCCTGAGATTTGACTGATTGTGACAAACAGCTTTGTTCCACCGGTGTGGCTGGCTGTTTTCTAAAACCCCCGCTGGAATCGGTGTTGCGAGAGGCCACGTGCTCCCGAGAGGGAGGAGAAAGAAAAAAAAAATCAAATCTAAGATAAATGTTCATAATATAAGCAAACGTCATCCCTTAAAAATTACATAATTTCCACAATGTTGCATAATTGTCTTCACATCTGCCTGCTTAAATTGCCTTTTGACCAATAATAAAATAATAAACACAAGCCAGACAATCCTGTTTAAATGATGAAATGATCTAAAGCTTTTTGAGGACTTCAAAATAAACGTCGTCTAATTTCGTTGCAATTTTAATCTTTTTAAGGACTAACTAAAAACGAAAGAAAGTGACGGAATCTACGGCAGAAACATACACCCGCGAAATGCAGCTGCAGCTGAGAAAACAACTCGACCGTGGAATTATCAGAAAACCCCAAATGTTTCTGTCCGCGTTCTACCGTCACCATAACAGGAAACAGCAGAGGTGGTCATTCAGGTGTTTGGTATGGTTTTATAAAATAAATGCGCATATTTAAACAAATATTTCCGAGTTATTGTGATTTGATGCTCAGTTAAGACTAAAAAAGGTATACAATATACGGGAAATATGTATAATAACAACAGAACAAATTGTGTGGTACCAGTCTAGTTCAAACACAGGCAGTATTTAAACTGGATTTGTTTGCCATGGATATGCTACTAAATCTATTTTAAATTCACACTGATTTAAAATAAAACACACAAAAAACAAATATTTCGGAGGAATCTGCTCTTAATGTTAATAATGTTAAATGTGAATATCAAGAGGCAGGAGGCGGAAGTTTGAAGAGGAAAGTGGTGCTGAAAGGAAAGCAGCAAGATCTTGGCAACGACAGTGTTCACCTTCCAGCTTCTCTCTCTCTCTCTTTCACTTGGTGTGTGTGTGTGTGTGTGTGTGTGTGTGTGTGTGTGTGTGTGTGTGTGTGTGTGTGTGTGTGTGTGAGTGTGTGTGTGTGTGTGTGTGTGTGAGAGAGAGAGAGAGAGAGAGAGAGAGAGAGAGAGAGGGAGAGGGGGTGAAAACTTCACGTGTTCCGGAGGTTCTGTCCACTATTAGACTTCTCGCCAATACATTTTTTTTTTTTTTTAATTTACCGGAAATGAAGTTCATTTTCTTTTGTCGTTCTTTAAAAAAAGAAACCCCACGAAGACACAAATACAAGTGTGCTCTGGCAAAGTCGCCAACTCTCAAATGCCACATGATTTGTGGAAATTAATGGTGAAGTAAAGACTTTCTACGCCAGACTGATGGCCTGCAGGTTAAAGTTGGGGTGTAATTGGCCTTAGTCAGCAGAGAGAGAGAGAGAGAGAGAGAGAGAGCAGTGCCCACGGTGGAAGAAACATGTTTAGATACATTTTCTGGCGCTTTTCTCATAATTCAATAATCCAGGTTTAAATCCAGGGTGAATGTTTATGCTGTGAGGGGGGGCTGAGTGGCAGGATAATTTACCAATCTTTTAATCTGATAAAGTTTATAAAATTAAGGATCATAAACCGCTAAATTGTTTGTCTATTTTGACTGCTAGCTTGCATTTTTATGAGCCCTTTTTTAAGATGCAAGGGAAGATATTGATAGTTAGAGTTGAAAAAAAAATACATGTAAATAAAAAGTTGAATTAAAACCTTCAAACAGACCATTTTACGTATTTTGTTGTGGATTGTTGTATTTTTGCAGCAGCTCTTAGACTGGGTCCATCTGTACATTTTGCAAAAACGCGCCTGTAAAATAATTAGGTCAGAGCAGAGATGTATCCCATTGCACTTCTGTCTTGATTGCACGGTCAGATTAAACGCGGCCTGACACAGATTAACACGAGCAGATGTTAGGCAATTCTCGCCTTTGACGACGGCAACAACCACGGAACACGGACACGGAAACAACCAACGAGAATCGTTGGGTTTTGGTTTCGGAAAAAACGCGGAGCCAAAAACGAGTCAAAGTGCAGCCAGCATTCCCGCACCTGACCTGGGCCTCCTACACTAAAAACGAGAAAAACCGAGTGCATAATACGCGTTTTTGACATTAATAACGAGTGTCGAATAACAGAGTGTTTTTTTTTGTCCTGAGCGGTGATGACAAACACACCTGATCTCTTCGGTTTCAAATCATTTGCCGCTTCACAGCAGAGGACGGACTGCACAACTTCTGGGGCCCAATTGAAAGATAAATGTTGTTAGTCTAACTAAACCATCATGTTATCGCTATCTCATTTCCCCCCTCTCTTCTAAAAGGAAGTGTCATCCATCCGAGCAAGTCTAGCAGACCATTGCAGAGTCCACACCGCTGCGAGCCTGCAAAGATTAATTCGGGGATGCTGGAAATAAACCCAGGCGACGATTTGGCCAATTTTCCGTTTCTTCCTCCGTTTTTTTTTGCGCGTTTAAACACCAAGAAATAACACTGCATGGCCTTCAGGTGACAATTTAAGACTGAAGGGGTTTGTACGGGACGTGCACTGCACCGAGAGCCTTCCTCCCACCCCCCGAAGCCTGCGTCGCGGCTCACCGACCGTTTAGCACGCTGGGGGGAAAAAAAATCCACCGGGATCGAAGTGGGAAATGAAAAGGGTAGAAAAATGTCTTACGTTGCAGTGGCACCCCGAGAATCTCCGGTAAACTCTTCACAGGACTCTCTGTCGACAGCACCGCCGCGCTTTGCATCATCGTGATCCAAACCGGGGAGACACACGCACACACACACGCACACCCGCAAAGACGTGGGCGCTCTCCCGCCGTCCGTCCCGTCTAGTTGAGGGGAGATATTTGTATATTTAAAAAAATAAAAATAAAAAAATAAAAAAATACCAAGTGTGAGCACGGCGATGCGCGAGGGAGGGGGGGGGGGCTCCGTCCGCAATCAGTCCCTGCTTCTATTCCACGGGGTGATGTCCGTGCCGTGCCGCGCCGCGCCGTGCCGAGCTGTTTTGGAGGGACTCCGACCGGCTGCTCCGTCCATTCAGCTCTGCAGGGGCGGCGGGGGCTGACGTCACCGCAGCAGAGGCTCACCAGGGGGCCAATAGGAGCGCAGGATAGGTGCAACCCCCCTCCCTATTCTACCTCTCTTCCCTCCCTCACACCATCCGGAGGGCAGAAAGCATCTTGGACGTATAGGTGCGCGGCAGAGGAGGATGGAGGAGGATGAGCGCCGTCTGACACGCTGTATGAAAATGTCTCCGGAGAGGCGGGACCTCCTTCCGGGGGAGACCATAAATAGCTCACTGCAGTGGCTCTGCGAGGGGGCCGCGGGCCAGCAGGGGTCCCTGTGGATGGGGAGGAAGGAAACCCAAGCCGAGAACCGTTTCACTTCTTTTCTTTTTTTTGCCAACTGGAGCTCTTGCGTTTCCTGATGTGCACCAAAAATGTCCTTAATTTTTTCCACACAGAATTATGTCGATGTTCTCATAGGCCTAATAAAAGATCATTTGCAAGACTAAATATTGTTTTCTAAAATTAGTGTTCCTGTATATTGTGATTTTCCCCTGTAGCAGAGGGAGCAGGTTGGGACATGCACCTCTGACTCCTCTCCTCCGGTACAGTGTGTGTGTGTGTGTGTGTGTGTGTGTGTGTGTGTGTGTGTGTGTGTGTGTGTGTGTGTGTGTGTGTGTGGGCCGCTGGATCTGCCAGTGACAGGTGGGATTAGGAGTCAGCGCGCAGTCCCCCTGACACTGTTCATTTCAGAGCCCGTCGTCGCAGGCTGCTCCCGCGGATAAAGATATTCCCCCCGGAGGACTGCCGGTTCAGGCTAGATGAACTCAATCTTCACTTTCAATTTACTTCAAGGATGGAAAGGGAGGGAAAAAGCAACACCAAGAAGGCTTTTTTCTTCCCCCCATTCTCACGCTGCACACTCTCCAAACCTAATCAGGTTGTTTCCGTCAACATATGCAACTGCAGGTGATGGTGAAGGTGAAGGTGTGCATGCCACAGCTACACAACCTCCATTGGCCCTTGATGCATCTGAGAAACAGCATCAGTGCTGGTTTTAATTTTAAAGAATAGATTTTGTTTCTATTTTATTTCAGATATGTTGTTTTATTTGATATAATAATAATAATAATAATAATAATAATAATAATGATAATAATAATAATAATAATAATAATAATAATAATAATAATAATAATAATGCGCGTCACCAAATTGTGTTTGCCGCCATAAAAAAAAATCAGCAACATTGAGATATTGCAAAACAGCCAATAGTTTCTCTGCAATGCAATGCAGGTTTATCACCCCGTTTTATACGGCGCCCATCCATGCCACCGTTTAAATATCCAGGGACCTTCAATCTCATATAAGCCTCCTGCGAGGGGATTGTTTTAACTGTAATTAAGTACGAACAAGAGAGCGCATCAAGCTGATTAAAAATACTGGAAAATGGGCATAAAAGCAGTTTAATGCAGCAGACGCAAAACTCCATCCGTCCACCCGCCGCCTTGCCATGTGCGGCCAAAGGGGGAGTCATCTGCTCTCACTTTATTTTCATTACACACTTTTCCCCCCTTTAAGATCATTCGATTTATTCAACTATTCAATTACTCTGATTGTTGATATCCGGAGCCTTTAGCTGCCCCGAGAAATAATGCAGATAAAAATGCTCTTAACCTGTCAACAAAGGGCAACACAATTAGAATAATTGACGGATGCAAAAACGCAGAATGGGATAAAAACGACGTGAGCGCGCACATTTTGTGCTTGGACATTAAATTATGTGGTGCAATATTTTCTATCTTTAAATTCGGGGGGGGATGGACAATTTCCATTAAAAAAGAGACAAACGGAAACACAATGCAGGCTTGTTGCCGTTTGATTAAAAAAAAAAAAAAAAAAATGAAAATCTGTTGGAAAAAAAATACCTTGCAAAAAAATCTTTCAACATTGGCCAACTGAGAAAAATTAGACGTTTTGATAAAAGGCCGTGCTGCGTGTCGCTTGATATCAGAATTCTCAATTGCATGATAGTGCGGCGATCAGCAAGCGAGTTCATTTTAAAGATATTAGCAGCGTAAAATAGTCAAACCCCCTCGGAAAAAAAATATTTTAATAACTCATCTTCATGGGGCTACTGTAGGCGGCTGGGGGTCCTGCAGGGGAAGAAGAGAGGAAGAAAAGGAGGAGGAGGAGGCAATAATTCAAACAGGGGGCGACTCCTTTGCCACCGCCATTGACCCGGCCACCTCTAATTAGATCCAATATTTCAGAGGATGAGTTCATTGACATGTGCGATTCACAGATCCGTCCCGGAGCGGGCACCAACTCACAAACACATCCGGCAAAATGGTCACATGCCAGCAGAGGTGTTCTGTTTGTCACAGGGTCAAGCGCAGCAGGCCTTGCACCCACAGAAACAACAACATCATCAACAACAACAACAACAACAACGACGACGACAATATCTGGCCACTTTTTGTCAGTGTGTGTGTGTCTGTTTCAGATTTTACACAGTGCAAAAAAAAAAGCTGCACATCGCAGAAGCAACGTAAATGTCAAAACGAGCGCTTGCGGGAATGACGCAGACGTACCTGGAAGCGGTGAAGGCAGCGTCCTCCGATCAGCAGAGGCTCCAGTGTTCCACGCAGGCTGAGCCGCAAGCAGTCATCTCCTCTCCTCACCTGCACCTCCGCAGCATCCTCCGAGTCGCAGCGGTGCCAAACCGTTTGGTCGGTCGGCAGGCAGGCAGGAGGCTGGAGAGCAGCGGAGAGGGAGAGAGGCTGGAAGCGAGGAGGGGAAAAAACCCCTTCGGAGAGAACGCGCGCCGAGGAGGAGAAAATTAAATTGCACTTGGGGGGCAAATTCTATCAGGGAATAGTTATTGTCTCCTGACAGCTCCTGTCCATTTGGGTAATTAGTAGGAGAGATTGGTTGAACAGACGAAATCTATTCCCGTCAGAAATGATATTTTCCAATTCCCTGATTGAACCTGACCCCGTCGTGTTAAGACGAGGCAGTAAGAGGCTCATTAGACCGACCTGACCCGCCGATGATGACAGCCGTGATTGGAGGGCCCTTTAAAAGTAATCCGGGGGTGTCTTTTGTTATGTGATTTTTTTTTTTTTTTTAATGATGGTATCAGGATTGCAGCAATGTGGAAAGATGCGTTGATTCAGCTTAATGTAATTAAATTAAACCATTATGGGGAATGATGATGATGACGATGATGATGATCTCTGAAATGTCAAAAATCTTTAGTCTTTAATTTTGTTTAAATTAAAAAATTACCCTATATTAGTGTGAAAAAAAAACTACCTGACTGCAGCACAATTCCAAAATCTTTAAGCTCATGATGAAAACCTTTTTCCTCAATAGGAAGTGCACTACCGAAACAGAAGAAGTCTGTGTGAATAGCTCAGGGTGATGGAAGGCTGACTGCGGTGCATGAGGTTGGTGGCTCTTATAAAAACTTCTGGTTGTGAGGTCGAGAAAAAGGAGAAAATAGAAAGAAGAAGGGAGTTCCTCAGGACAAATAGCCCAGGAAGTTGGTGGCGGGACTGGGAATCAAAAGGTGGGTTGTGGGTTCAACTCTTATGAGAGCCGGTGCCTTTTAAAGTCCAAAAAGAAAACTAGAGTGGTGAAAGTGGTCAGGCATGGTTTCGTAGTGATGCTGTATCTGGTTTGAAACCTACCTGCAGCACATCAGCTTAGAGGCGGGGAAGAGTTGGGTTCTTACACTGGAGCTAAAAGTGCCAAATTAAATACATTTAAATGCACAATTATTTAATTAAAAGTGAAAATAAATTTGTACATTTCTAAACACACCATAGATAATATTGAAATTGTAATTAGGGACTGAGCCCCAGCGATAAACAAGCTCTGGAACAGAGCATGTCCTCGCTATCTCCAACCTAAACCCTAACTCCAATTCTAACCCCTAACCCAAACCCTAATTTTAACCCCAACCCAAACCCTAACTCCAACCTTAATCCAAACTCCAACCCTAATCATAACCCCAATCCTAACCCTAACCCAACCAAAACCCCAAACATTATCCCTCCCCGAAACCTAACCCTAACCGTGATCCCAACCCGAATCCCGATTTAACCCCAACCCCGACTCTAACGCCAGCCTGAAACCCAAGTCCAACCCTAAACCTTTTTCTAACTCCAACCTTAACCCTAACCCAACCCTTATCCCGAACCCTAAATCCCAACCCTAACCTTAACCCAAACCCTAATCCTAACCCTGGGGTTATGGTTAGATTTGGTGTTAGGTTTAGAGTAAGGGTTAGGGTTAGGCTTATTCTTATTTTTAGGATTAGGCTCACGGTTAGGGTTAGGGTTACACACTCTAAACTATGATAGTCAGACCGTCATTTCGGTGAATTTCAGATTGATTTAAGTATTTCTTTAATTTTTTTTTTTGAATTTAGCCCCGAAAATATAGTATGTAAATTTTTTTAAATTTTCGGACGTGTTGATATTACATTCCTAATAACGTTTCACACATTTTGCCACAGAGTAAAAGTCTGCGCGATCAGTATAAAAATTTACTATAGCCGTTGTAATAAACTCCAAATTTTTTATTGAAAGCCAGGAGTGAATCTTCCCGCCGGAGTGACGGCAGCTGTGTCAGCTGAGTGAATTAAAAAACCCAGAGGCAGTCAAGTGTTGGATCTTCTCCACTGGTGTGCCAGCCTCTTCCTGGAAGCTCTGAGTAAACTCTGGAGCAGGGGAGTGTGGCTGGAGGTAGGGGCAGAAACAAGGGACAGTTAGAGGTCCGAGGCTTTGAAGTGAAGAATTTAGTCAAGCCTAAACACAGATGATAGAAGGTTGAGGCTAATTCCTTCTACACCTTGTCCACAGGTCCCCTACACTCACTGCTTTCAACCGCATGAGCTCTCACATCCAGTGCTTGCTTGTGTGGAAATTAAAAATACATAAATGACAAAATACAAAAATACACACACACACACAAACACATTCCTCACAATGACGGCATGGGATGCCTGGTGGAAACAGCAGATGAGCATCATGGGAGGAGGGGGGTGGGGGTGGGGGTGGGCAGGGAGGGCAGTAAAATGAGATGGATGTGACCCTACTTGACTCCTTCCTTTAAAAGGCTGAATGTTTAAAAGTGAAAGGGGATCAGGCTTAGTTTGGATGTGATATATACCAATACCATATATTAAGTTGCTTTTCATAATTTATTCAGCCCGCTCGGTCCCTCCGTCCCGTCGCCTCCCTCCTTCTGTCCACAGCAGGAAGCTTTATGGTATTATTAAAGTCAGAAAGGGAGATGACAGAAAAAAAAATGCATCAGGGCTCTCGGCTGCATTTTTAATATCAATACCGCAGGGGTAATAAACATGGAGGCAGAAGGTGCAGGGAAGAGAAGAGGAGCCACTATAAAAGCTCACGTTGTCTAATTTATGAATGACAACGAAGGGGCAGCAAGGTGAGGTTTGTGCCCTCCGTCCATCAGCACAACCTGGATTAATTTGGGAATAAAGTTTAGCAAAGTGAAAAATAGGCACAATTCAAGAAGGAAGAATGAAACACATATATTTAGCATTCCAAGTGTTTCCTGAATATAAAAACTTTATGTTTTGTGTCCTTTATGTCTTAAAATGATGAGTGGTGACTATTATTATCTATCAATTTGAAGACTCGATTAATGAATTATTAATTACACCAAATATTTTACTAAACTGTATTGAGCAAGCGTGATGTCGCACTTTTCAGTTTTATTTGTAATTCTATTAATTGGACGTGCACTTTTCTGAATAGATTTTTATAATATTAATATGCTGTGCTTGTGTATTTTTCATTTGCCCAACCAATAAAAATCAATTAAACAAACCTAATTTCTTTTTTAAATAAAACAAAGAAACCCACCAGAAAACACAGACTTGCGTCTTGATTCTGACTTGAAGCCTCTGTCCCCAGTGTGAACCGCTCACCTCGGCCCTGGCAGCGCAGCAGACAGATATTACACGGCTGCCAACTTCCTCATTATCCATCTTTAGTCTGAGGCAGCACTACGCTGGCAGCTCACCGCGGCTCAGGGCACCTGATAAAGGGCTTCAGCGGAGTAAGCAGCGCCGAGCACCAGCGACTCCAATCCTATAACTAACACAGGTAAACATTTAAATAGATTAGCAGATCAGATGTGAGGGGGCGAAAGTGCTTAAATCAAAAGGCAAGTTGTGATTTAAAGGCCCGGCATGAGAGATTTAGGAGCATCTAACGGTAAGAAAGGACACTTACATTAATCTTTTTGTTTCTGATGTGTCATGTGATCTCACATCTTATAGAATGTATAAAAAAAGAAAGTGATATCAGGGTGGTATGACAAATCCATTAGTAGGCTTGTGCTATATATTTGTATATATTTATATATGTATGTATATATTCATATATATGTATGTCTACATACACACACATGTATAGTATGTTTTTATATGTATGTAGCATACATATATAATAATGCTAGACTACATATACTTCTTATGTAAATATAAATGTCCTGTATTTTCAAGTAAAAGCATATTTTATATCTATTTTTTCATGCCCTTTCAATACTGCTCCCTGGGCCTTTAATAAAATTGTAAAAATATCTGATATACACACCTTAACATTTTCATAGCTGAAAGATGTCTGCTGCTGTAACTCCTGAAACAGTTGCGATGGCTGAGGAAGAGTTCTGAGTAAAGAAAACAAACAGGCCACCTATCAAGTGGATATTGAAATCGGTTGTATATCTCTTCATGGGGGGAGGGGGCCTGGGGGGGCGGTGAATAACACACAGCACCACCGTGACAAGACGCACTCCTCTCAATCACTTACGCCGATTATAATGCGTCATGCGAGGATCTAATTCATAGTATGCAAGACTTTGATTAAGTCACGGCAGAAACAGCTGCTCGGCCTCGACGCTCCTCCGCTTTAATGCGGAGCAATTCATCTACATTAAAGCAGAGGAGCAGCCACGTTACTGAGAGGAATCGACTGCCTTAACTAATTCACCATCAAAACCTGTCATACCGCCGACGCTGGAAACACTCGCTGGCCGGGATGCAGAGGGATTTGCCTGTGTGTGTGTGTGTGTGTGTGTGTGTGTGCGTGAAACACGGACAGAGTGGGACAGGTTGGTCGTGCAGGTAAAATCATTGGGGTCAAGGCAATTTAAACCACTGTTTCAGGAACCATAAAGCTCAAGATCAAGCGTCGGCTGTCCGTCAGATGGACTTGTTGTAATCCGGACAACATCAAACCCTTGCCCTCCACCCCTCTGTCCGTCCGTCCGTCCGTCCATCCATCTGTTTATCCCTCACACACACACACACACACACACACCCTCTTTCATCCACCTCACCCGCCGGACATTTTCACCCATGCACGTTAGCATCCCCGAGGGTCCTGCTCTCCTCCCTCCCTCCCCGTCGAGCACACCTCCAAGTGTGTGAGGGAAGAAGGCCCACGAAAGCCGATTGCGTTTTAATAAAGTTTATTATCTGCATGGAGCTAATCCTCAAGGGTAATCTCTCCCCTCGAGTCCTAAAGGAAAGCTGGATTACTCACTTGCTATAATCCCAATGAAATTGTTAGGATTTATCTTGCGCCGCGCAGCAGATGGCAACAGGCTTTTTCCTTCGACCCCCCTCCCGCGCCCGCTCCCCATTTTCTCCGTGCGACACCCCGCGTGCTCCTTGTCTCGCGTCGCCGCGGTCTTGGTCAAAACAAAAAAACACAGCGAATCTTGTTTTTGCCAAAACCAGCGGTGGACAACACCAGCGGGGCTCCGTAAACATATTTTGACACTGCCGTCGGGAGGGAAGCGTCGCCCCTTTTCTCTCAAAGTTGTGTTTGTTGACAAAGCCAAAGCTTGAACTGAGAGACCTTATCAATTATTTTATTGATTCATAAAAACATGAAGTGTTTTTTAGTTTTCTGAGACGGCAGGACAAAGCTTCACATCGTGAATTCAAGCCAAAAAACAATCAATCCTGCTGCTTCCAGGAACCTTGGCCCAACATGAACAAACGTGCCACTCTGAAACATTCCATAAACAGGCAGAGAAGCTGTGGACTCAGCAGTGTGATGTAATAAATAAAGCAGCCGACAGAAGGCTCTGAGAAACGTTCAGTGTTCTAATCCTGCTAGTGGATTTTCACAGTATGGAATGATGTGATCACAGCTCTTCAACAATCACAGAAGTGAAAATTATTTGTAGTCGTTTTTAAACCATCTGACTAAATGTCACACTTCACAAAGTTTAAGAGGTTCACTGAAAGGGAATTTAAAATACAAAGCCAGGCTACCAGTAATGCAGCCACTCGAGTATTAAGGCCGATTGACTGAAAGACATTTCGTTGTAAATAAAAGAAAGGATATGTAAGAGTTGATTTTGTTTGGTCATAGCTTAGATGAGGTATTCACATTAGTAAGAAATCCGAAAAGAAATTTAGATAATTAAAAAAAAAAAAAAAACAAGAAAAATCACTGGGTATAAAAAGCAAAAACAAACAAAAAAAAAAATCACGGTCACATTCGTTTCAAGAAAGTTAAAACAAAACTTCTTATCATGTCTCCATTTCATCCTTCAAAAGTGGTCAAGAAAAATGAAAAACTCCAAAATAATCCTTAGCAATAGAACCCCTGGAATGGAAATATACACCTTTATGAACATGTTTTCCTACAGCTGAGATGCTAAAAAATATTTCTCTCTCCCTCTCTCTGGTGGCGCTTTGGTTCAGAGCAGGCCCACCTTAGCCCGCTTCAGTCGAAGGCGGTTGCTCATGAAGACGTACAGGGCGAGAATAGACACCGTGGACAGGAAGTAGAGAATGACGCACAGGCTGACGTCCACCCTGGAGAAGCCGATGCTCAGCACGGATATCAGACGGCCCCTCTGACTGGACCGGTCGTTGTCGAAGAAGCGGCCCGCCAGCTCTCGCTTGCGCATGGCTCTCCTCTCCTGTCCGTCATCAAAGTCCAGGTCCAGGGGCTGCAGCGCCACCATCGCCAGGCCGCCGTCCAGCTCCGCGGCCGGCTCCTGCTCCTCCTTCCTCTGCAGCGTGCGCCGCTTGACCCGGCTGGGGGCGGCCAGCCGCGGCTCCTTGGCCTTGTAGTGCTGGCTGACGAACGAGTCCAGGTCCACGATGTCCTCCTGCGTCTCCCGCATCCTCAGGCCCACGATGCTGGGCCTCGTGCGGGCCAGCCGGCCTCGGCCCACGTTCACCTCTCCTTTGGCCCAGGCCGTCGGCTGGGCGGTCGCCGCTGCCCCCTGCCCACCTTCCTCCCGCTCCTCCTCCTCCTGTGGCCCCTCTTCCTCCTCCTCCTCCTCCTCCTCCTCTTCTTCCTCCTCCAGTGCTGTGGCCTGCACGGGCTGCGGCTGCGTCGGCGAGTCCAAGGCCTCCCTTGCTATCCTCTCCGCACGGTTCGCCGCCTCTGTGACTCGCAGCGCGAGTTTCTCCCTCTGCTTCTCCAGCACCTGGATCTCATCTTCCAGGTAGTCTGACAGGCCAGGAAGAGAAGAACGCAGCAACAGTCTTAATACATTTCCAGTTCGGTGTGAGACAACGACAAGATCAAGTGTGGTCTTTTCATCAGAAAAGAGCCATTGATGAGCACCTGTGAGGATGCGTTCGGGTGAAAAGTAGGACATGAGGAACGGGAAAACCTCGTCGTGGTTCCACATGTGGTCCTTGTTGTCCATCAACATGTGGCACGTTGGGCACAGTTCCGGTGGCGGCCACTGGATCTTTGGGAAGTTGGGGTCTTCACTCAAAGCACCTGCAAAAACATAGATGTTTTTTTTTTTTTTTTTACATAAGAGCCCAGAAAAACAGAGAGACTTGAGTTAACTAGTTACCAGCAAAGTATCAATGAGCACTGAAAGAGCAAAAAAACACACGACACGATTAAAGATTCCCGTGGAAGGATTTTAAAAATGCCACACACACTGTTTTTTTTATCATTTCTCAACTATTTATATTTAAAGGACAATTGTTTGTTGTTTTTTTTATTGCTTATTACTTTAAAATTCCAAGCATATGATTCTGTATCGAATGCATCTCTTCAAGCAAATTCCACGCAATCCTACGTGAATTTAGTCATGACGTTGTTTTTTTGTCATTTAACTAAAATGGGTGACTGTTGCTCATAGTCCTATGTTTAAAGACAAGTGGGATTTTCTTTCTTTCTTTCACTAAAGTTTTATCAAAGTGGAAAAACTAATAAAAGCATCATCTTACTTGGAATTTACTGCGTGGCACCAGATTCATTACCGCAGAAAAGGAAGCGCACAATATAAACCAGCCAGTCAGCAGCTTCTTTCATTGTTTTTTTTCCTTTCCCTTTTATTCTCCTTGTCGGCGCGGCGGCACCGGCAGGAGGATGTAAAGTGCTCCGAGGCACTGGATGCAATCTGCGCTGAACCCATTCGATCTTGTCACAGTGCTCGTAAAAACTAAAGTGCCAATATGCATATGTGTATGCATGTGGCTGAGTGTGTATATGTAAATCATCTGTCTGTGTTTGTGTGCATGTAATCTAGGGATTGATGTTTGTGTGTGTGTGTGAGCGTGTGTGTATGGGGGGGTGGAGGTTCGGGGGGGTAGAAAGAGTATGACAGGATCTAACAATGATCAATGGGCTTCTGGGATGTCCCAGTGGAGGGGTGGTGAGATAATAGATGTGGCCAGAGTGGACACACACACACACACACACACACACACACACACACACACACACACACACACACACACACACACACACAGAGGAGACCAGTGGTTACCTGCCGTGTCTCTTCACACCCCTTGGAGAGCAGAGACCAATCTCCAAATTGAACATGAGAGCGGTGGAGCCCTCAGAGGGGAGCTTCTCCCCTCTAATCAATTAGAAACTTTCTTCTTTAACCTGTTTTCCCCCTACGTAGCCACCGCCACCCGATGACCCTCGCAAAAACAACAACAACAACGCACACACACACACACACACACACACCACACACCAACGCACACACACACACACACACCGCACACCACACACCACACACCACACACCACACACACACACACACACACACACACACACACCTAAACCGACCGTGGGAGAAACGGGCACGTGCGTGCCGACGTGCAGTACTAAATTGTGTGCGTTTTGGTGTGAAAAAGCACCTTAGTAGCTGCAGGTCTGTCATTTCACTGCGCTGTCAATTTACACCCTCCATCACACCCCCCCCTCCCCCTCCCCCCCTCCTCTTCCTCCTCATCTCTGTCGCTCAAGATTAATCGGACTCATATGCATGTGTGTATGCACTCTGCATACGGCACTTTACATAAAGGACACATTAATTTTACCCCAGTTCCGTATTGGCTGCAGCCTGTGGATGCGTGTGAGCCTTAGTTAAAAAAGGCGCACACACACGCACGCACGCACGCACGCACGGACGCACGCACGCACGCACGCACGCGCGGCCCTGGCTCCTTATTCTAATCAGCTTGCCAGGTTTGCAGCCAGGGTGACTTTAGTCATATCGGCCATATTGAGATTGCCACAATGGCCCGTCACGCAGAGACGCCATCACCACGGCACATACATATTCATCAAGTGCAAATATGTATTCTTCAGCATGTCAAACTAGCCTCCTCAGCACTAACGCAGTGAGTGAGGTTCACCTCGCCAGCCTGGGCAACCTGAGGGACGGCAGCTGTTGGCCAGCCAGAGTGATGTCACAATTCCTCATTGAAGTAATCAAGAAACGGGGAAATGGTGTTAATTCTGAGGGCAGGCGCACATCCGAAGCCAATCGAAACATGCTCAGAGGAATAAATTGCAAAAAACTAGCTGGTAAAAATCTTATGTATACAATGAGAAGAAAGCAGTTTATATATTTCCCTTTTCAAATATACATATTGTGGGGACTTATGACTTGAACGGGTGACTTAGATTCAGCAAGAAAAAAAAAAACACTTCAGAAAGTGCAGGTATTTAATACCGATGCACGTTTGTACTTGGAAGCGAAACATCCCAGTCAGCTCAACAGCTGTTAGGATCAAAAGAAGTCTGAAGCATTACAGTCTGTGTATATACAAAGTACATATAGTAAAAATAGAAATATAAAGCATAACTTTGAGTTATAACACAAAATATGTCACATAAGAGAATCAATTAATCTAATATGATTCTATATATAAAACAATTTATTTCACCTTTTCCCAACTTTAGCCTAAATGCTGATGAGACCTAATATGGTGCAGTTCATAAGCAACAATTAAAAACCTGCAAGATTTTCTATTTTACCCAAGACCGACTAATATAAAAACATCATCTCATGACCATAAAGTCCCACAATAGCATTTCTGAAAGAACCCGACTAAAAGCATGCAGGGAGCGGGCGAGAGGTTTGAGTAGCAGCAGCAGCAGCAGCAGCAGCAGCAGCTGCTCTGCTCTGAAGAAATGCGACGAGGCCTCAGCCTGTTGACAAGCGGCAACAAGACAGAGCTGCCACTGGTCTTAATTGCGCCGCTGCTGCGACGTGGCCGAGGGCCCTGGGGCCTCTTTGTTGCCAGCTAAATTAATTGTTCGGCCCCCTTTACAAATAGCTGCTCTTTCATGCATGGCTGCCTCTGAAAAGGAGGAGGGCGGGCGGGCGGAGGGGCTGCTAAAGAGCTCCACTTTAGGCGAAGGGGAGGGGAGGGGCTGAGTGGATGGAGGGAGGGACGGTGGCTGGTGTGTGTGTGTGTGTGTGTGTGTGTGTGTGTGTTCGTCGGGAAGTCGCTGCCTCTTATTGTTACCAACAGCCGAACCCTCGACTCCTCCCCCTTCTCCTCCTCCCCCCCTCCCTCCCTACTCACTCACTCTCATTCTGATTCAGCCAAGTTCTCCCTGCGGACCGCCCCCTCCACCCCTGCCACACGCCACAACTTGACCCACGCTGGAGTGTATGTATGTGTGTGTCACGTGGAGGGGGAGGAGAGGAAGTGGAGTGTGTGTGTGTGTGTGGCTTGTGTCATGGTGCTTGCCACCTGCTGTCCCACAAATACCTTGGGAATTGGGCTTTGTGTGTGTGTGTGTGTGTGTGTGTGTGTGTGTGTGTGTGTGCGCGCGTGGGCAAAGAGAGGCTGATCCTGGGGGAGCCATCCCGCGGCGATGCTTTGCTATTACTTGTCAGCCGGGCGATATGAGTCCCCGGAGACAGCGGGATGGGAGGAGGGAAGGAAGGGCCGCCAGCGGGGGCAGCGGGGGAGGCAGCGGGAAGACGGATGGGTGAAGGTGGTGGTCCCGAACGGCGTTAAAGAGTCGAGGGAGCAGACGCACACGCCAGGGCCAGCCAGTCCAGCCAGTCCAGCCCTTCTGGCCGCCCCTGCTGCTCGCGACCCAAGCTGTCGCCCGAGACAGAAGCGAGCGCAGTCAACAGCAAGAAAAGGCAGCGGGTTTAACAAAGTGGGCTGGTAATGACGGCTCGGTGCCTAATAAAATCGTATGAACGCGGTTGGGAGGTGGGAGGCCCCGGGAGTTGTTAAACGGTGTGCTGTGCTATGTGCCGACATGCTGCACGGTGGAGTCAAAATTGAAGGAAGAGTCAAAAATTTGAGGTTAGACAGGTGTTTTAAAATAAAATAAAAATAGAAGAAAAGAAAAAACACATGACTTAAAATATTAAGGTAACAGCTTGGCAAAAAGAGGCACATTAACAAATGTGCTTCCAAGTGGTTGTCAACAGTGGATGACAGCTTAAAAAAAAAAAAAAAAGAGAAGGGAGAAAATCAGCGACTGATACTTGGGGGGACTGAGACGGCGTGACAGCTGGTGTCTGATCTGAAGATCATTCCCTCCTATGTCCCTCACCCTCTTAGTCCTATTATAAAGACCAACTGACCACCACTGAAGGTTTGTCTAAAGTGACCAGAGTACTATTACGGAGTCAAAAACTGTCATGCATTCCAACAAGATAAGTAAAACAGCAACCGCTATGTTTTTTTTTTTAATTATTATAAATGTGATAAATTATTGTTACTATTATTATTATCATTATTATGAATAATAATATCTGATCAAAAACTCTCTAGCTGAATTATTGTCTACTTCGTGTCCTCTCTCTGGCTGAGTGGACATTAGTACGACATTTCTGAAACATTTCTATAGTCATAACAAGGTCATAACTTTGTTATAAAGTCATAAAGTCAGGGATGCTGTGAAATTTAGTCTCATCAAAAATAAACTCGCAAATCCTGAGTGCAATCCGTGAATGTTCCCCCTCAGCAGCCCGGAGGTCGACTCTTACCTGCCAGTCTGTTGTTGACGTGGTTGTGTCGCTTCCACAGCCAGAGAACAGCCCGCTCCAGCGAGTTCACCTCATCCATATCTTCAGCCGCCATGTTCTCAAAGTGATCGGCACAAGCCCTGCAGCCGAAGAAGCTCTCGATGTAGGCTCTCATGGCCTTCAGCACCTCCCGTGGGTCTGGGTGGAAGCAGCGAGAGGTCAGTGAGTCGCTGCCGCGGGCCAACGGCACTTTATTTTTCTGCGGTGAGGTCGCAGGCCGACAAAACGTGAATCTGTCTGTTTGAGTTCATTCAGTTCTGCGCCGCGGCCCGAGAGCTCCTTAATGGTGGCGGCGTGGGTCCACTTTTTGCGGGATTCCCACGGTTATGTGGGCCAGGAGTCACAGAGAGCTGGGTTAACCCCATATTGAGAACGAATAATCTATGGGAATGGGATAACCCAATCTGGAGATTAAAGGCCTTTAACGCCCTGTGTGAATGGTGACCAGGCTGTTCTCTCAGGACAGGCCGCAAACATATTTTCCTGGAGCCGCTTGGTTTTGTTCTCGGCTTATCTGGACCTCTCGCTGACCTCTTGTGACAGTGGGAGTGTGTCAAGAGTGTGTGTGTGTGTGTGTGTGTGTGTGTGTGTGTGTGTATGTGCGCGTGCGAGCGTGTGTGTGTGTGTGCGCGCGTGTCTGCGCATGAGTTCTGAATATAAATGCTGATTGGTTTTGTAAGTCGGGTGTTTAAACAGTTACTAATGTGTTGGCACCTCTAAAAATCCATACTGCATAGGTGTGTGTTTATGTGTGTGTGTGTGGCCGAGTGAGGTATTAGGCGACGGCCTTCAAAGCAAAGTTTGTGTCTCTCTCCAACAACAAGACAAGATGGTGGTCTTGCTCTGTGGGGGGCCAGATGGACACCCATTTTGGACAGTCCATCTGCAGGTCACATGATGGTCCGTAAAACCTCGGGATTAACCTCTGTGTGTGGGTGGGTGTGTGTGTGTGTGTGTGTGTGTGTGTGTGTGTGTGTGTGTGTGTTTGAGTGGGTGGATATGTGTGTGTGAGTGTGTGTGCGCGCGCGCAGACAAGAGATTAAAATCCCTTCCAGGAGCGGAGCCTCCGGTCATCTGCCCGTTTTATTAACCACTCACATTCTACTAATCTAACATAATCCCTTTTCACACAGTCACAATTAGGCTCAATCTTGGCCGTGACAAAAAACACAAAACACAGGAAAAAAAACCATCAACAAATGAATGAAAGTCAAGACTTGATCATGATGTCAACAGAGGGACGACCGCAGTCACCATTAACTTTATAGCAATAGAAAGTCTATGTGCGTGGGAGAGAGTGTGTGTGTGTGTGTGTGTGTTCACCTGTGCCTTCATATTTCTTGGCCTGGACGGTGAGAACATGGAAGAGCGTCCACACGCCACAGGGGTATCGTCTGAAGTGGGGCAGTGAGCCCTGACAGCCCACCCACTGCCCTCCCTCGGGCAAGGCAGCGTAGGGGATCTGACAGGAGAACAGAGCTCACAGTTACACACAATGGCACACATGGAAAAAAATGTATATTATTGATTAGGTGAATAATATTATGTTTTTTTTTAAAAACCATTTATTGCTATAACTTATTTAGTTTTTCCCACTTCTAACTATATCTGTTGCTTGAAGCCAGTCTTGTTATACTTGTTTACTCTTATCAAATACAAACATTTTACACTATTTCTCCTGATACTTAAAAAAAAAAAAAAAAGAAACAGGAAGAGTATGAATCAGATACAAAGTCAAAAATTTCCAAAAAGAAGCACTTTGCTTGCATCTCCCAACTTGCTCAACTTAATGAGAGCTCCTCATCGTAGTTTCCCTGATCAATAGGAAGTCAATCTTAGGTTAATGGCTCCGTCCTCCACTAATGAACAGAGGCTATCCAGATCTCTAACAATGAGCCACGGTTAAATCCAATAACATATTTTCTTTGACGTAAAGTCGTTTTTCTTGCCACACTGTGCTGCCGTCGCCGGCGTGATTGGCAGGGTTACTCACATGTCAATAGTAAAGATTTGACGTGTGCGCATATGTGAAGAGTCCATTTCCTCGGAGGCAAAGTCTATTCAAACCTTCCCATCGATTCATTGATCAATTGATTTGCGCGCTAAAAGCTAATGATGTAACTAAGTGACTCTTTCAATTTGCGAGGGGTGTTATAGTGGAGGTATGAGGGTTCCGCTCCGCAGGCCACAGTACTGGCCAGGAAGTGCTGATAAGGACAAAGAGCACGCTTACATATATGGATGTTAATAAAACATATATATATGCATATACATATGAATCATGTGTATTTCTTTTATATTAAATCTGGCAATATTGTTTACATTGTAAAGCAAATACTCCTAGATCAGAAAAAATAAACCTGACCGGATTTCAGACTCAGAATCACAGACTAGCGAGTCCAGACTGACAACAAGTGACCTTGGTATCGTTGTACCGGAGCCACTTCCAGACAGATGTCCTCACATCCGTCTGGCAGTGTTCTGTGATCCTCTGCCCCTCGTTGTCCCTGCAGCTGCTTATCTGTCTCCTCTCCTCTCCTCAGCACCTCTGCTTCTCAGACTTACAACAATCTTTGGGTTCTCTTAATTTGCTTTAAAGGAATTCTTCAGCGTATTACGTGATAATTAAAAACAGTTACACACGGGGGAAAAAATGGTGTTTTGCAGCGTTGAGTTTACTCACCTGTGCAGTATTATCCAGTATCTCTCTGAATGCCAAGTAGGAAACCTCACCACCAGTCTGGTTCTGTAGCCATGAGTTAGCTGAATTTAACAGGTTCTTCACTATTGGACGGCCTGGAAAATACTGGACACACCCAACCATAGAATGCAATGTAAAACAAGCAACCAAGTCAACCAATGAACCTTTGTCACTAATAAGACACTGCAATAAATCATTTGTGATAAAACAAAATGCAAACAGTCGATTATCATTGTTGCTATCTGAAATCTGATTCAACATTTGATAGATAGAAGTGAAAACATTAGTCTTGCTTATTTCTCTTTCACTTCTTAGATATGTTTTGGTAAATTAAGATTAATTTAGTTACTGTAGTTGAACAGCTGTGTAATTCAGTTATTGTATTAAATGTACATTTTTAAGCACATTACAATGTAGTTGAGCAATCTACCAAACCTATAACTTTAAATTATATACAGGTAATTGGGCTGATGTACTTTTCATAAAAGCTTCATGTCCATGTTTTTCATGCTCACTCATTCCTTTGCCTGAGACGAACCACTCAAACCAACCTACGCCTGAGATTAAGGAACGTAAAGACGAGATTATAAACTGCCATCTCTCCCTAAAAAAAAAACTGTGAATCATGCACGGCACCAAAAGACGTGATTTAAGTGTTTTCCTTTCCAGCTACCTTTAAAGAAGCCCACAAAATGTTACTGCAGGAGAGCTTAAGCGTCTTCCTTCATTAGGATCCATTTCCTAAGCCACTAACAACCACTTAGGCACCATCGACTCGCTGTTTAAACATGCTGTGTACTTACATCTGTTTAAATTACCATGGCTACAGCAAGGACTGAGAGGAAACTTGACACTGTTAGTAGCAGATAAAGAGTTTGGGGGGGAAAGAGGAAATCCAACTGATGGGTGTCTGAGACCACTGATGACAGAGTGAAGACAGACCCCAACAAATGTGTCTTCAAACGTGACACTGACAACAGAAACAGCTCATCTCAAGTGTTGACAGGGTGAAAAAAAATTGAAAGTAGGGCTTTTACAGTTTCTTGCCAAATTGGCTTTCCATTCTGACTGTAAATGCCACCACCTCAGGAGATGTTTTTGTTAATGGTCCTGTTTCTTGAATGTGGACAAAGTGTGGAATAAGGCTTTTAAAGGATTCGAAAGGCAGGCAAACACACTCATTTCATTGTGACATGTGACCAGTGTGTTTTGTTTGAGTAATTACATTTTTAAAAAAAATCCTTGTTGACTTGTTGGATTTCAAAAGGTTAGGAAAAAATCTCTCAATCTGAATGACAAAAATGATCATTTGTATCAAGTATAGTAAAGGCAAAAAAAAGAAGAAAATATTTAAAAAAAAATAGCTTTCTCTTACCATAGATCTGAAAACAAGAAATATAGTAAGAAGAATTGGTACAATTTGTTCAACTGAAATAAACTCCTTCCAATACCAACAATCTTGCATGGAAACTGCACCTCTTTTGTCACTAACAGGATCTGTTAGGATCAGCCTGAAATACTGAACCACACCCCTAGAGACATTTGCCTCCCTCCTTGTCCAAGTCTAACAGAGTCCCGCTATGTCCTGCGCCAAGCAGACGCCATGCAGACCCTTTGATCTGTCATTACTTGGGCCTACACAGAACTCTTTCATCGTGCTTACTGGCCAAAAACCCAGAGAGATCATCAAACACCTGGCGCAATCATCTCCAGCATCGACGCTGCAGCAGGAGTCGCAAACATTCACGAGCAAACACGCTCTCTCTGCTCAAGGTGGGTTGTGAAGAGCCAACAAAGGCCTCGGATGTGCTGCTGCTCACTGCTGGGAAAGTGATATAATAGGTTTAGGCTTGGATCAGTGCTCTATGTGCCGACCAGTCAGAAAAGCTCATTAAACAGCCATATGAATTTAACCAGAGGAGAAAAAGCAGGTGTTTTCAACTAATGGGCTTAAGTCAGCATCCCCAAAGTGACACTACTTATTCACAGGGTGTCTTGCTTTGAATTACTTTTTAAATTCCATGCTAGACCCATGACCATGAGCACTAACCAGGCCTATTGGTTCCCGTTTCCTATGCCGTATCAGAAATGGTGTAAGACTGGTTTTGTTTAGAGAGTTTGAATATATAATCAATAGAATTAAAATGACAGTTTAATCAAGAAAATCATTTTGTGAGTCATTACATGTAACACTCTAAAATGCATACTGTGCAAGTAATTGGGATGCATTTTAAATCAACACCATAACCACGCTTCACAAATAAAGTCACCAATGGGAATAATGCAGATGGGTGGCATATCCAAAACTCTATTAGGGATAATTCAATAACAATGAATGAAATTTTACTTTGGGAAACATCTGGTACTTACTGGATCTTCACTGGTACAGAGTCAATTCGGGTATAATTTTTTTTAAAACTACGTAACAAAGATGCACATCAATAGCACATACAAAGGTGCCTCCTCTCCATCCCCTGCATCCCTCCTGCTCCCATCCTAGTTGGACCATGACCATCCCCTTCACCCTGGCAATATGTCATCCCTGATCCGATTAGTATCAGCAGCACTTGAGAAACCACAAGCTCCTTGCGGCGGCGAGGGCCCCGAGAGAGAGAGGCATCTGTCGCAGAGGGGGCAGACCGAAGTGGTTGGCGTGCAGCTGCGTGGTAAAAACCTAACTGCAGTCCATAGGGAAAACATGGAGATGGTGCAAGAAGAGCGAGAGCCAACACACAACAGACTCATCCATTCAACTTTTCAACCTTTCGATGAAACATCAACACCTTAACAGCCACATTTTGATTATTTCCATTAGTTGCTTTTTTTCCCCAGCGAATAGCCGCTCAACCCAAGCTAGAGCTAAAGGCTACGTTTTTTTCAGGGATATATATATATATATATATTTTTTTATCAGGGATAGCTTTTATATCGTGAAATAAATATAATCTATTCGTGAATTTAACTACAGCTATAAAACATCCAACTGAAAAAAACACAATCCTGTTGAGAACCTCATCTGTAATTATGTCGGGCTTGTTTTTTTAAGACATGCAACCACTGCAGGGAAAACAGACCAAAGTGTTTTCTTTTATGAGCAGCGCCCTGGCGTGAGAAGGGTGAATCCCGGTTTCCACAGTGCAAAGCCCCTCTCTTAATTCTTTCTTTTATTCCCCTGCCCCTGTGCCCCCTCTGGCCTGCAGGGCTTCTTTCAAGAAAAGCAGGATAGAGGTGTAATCCTTAAAAACCTTGCCGTAATGCTCTCATGCCTCCAAAGATCCACTTTTTTTAATCCTCATATGCATGTAGAGGATTCATAAATCCGGCTTCAGCCTGACAAGACAGTAAATCTAGTAATATTATGACCGGTTGCATGGAAGTGAAATAAATAAAACAAGTGCAGCGTTTACGCGTTCGGATGAGGAGACGTTGCAAGCGGAGCTGGGACAGAAAAGAAACAACTGATGTAATTGCAATTCTTTGGCAGAACAAAGATTGCCTAAATGTATTGTATTGTAATGTATGTAATTGTCTAAAGGACAATGTAGGATGGCATTATGTACACAACAATAAACTGTTGAATAATAATAAAAAAAAATGGTTGGAGAAATATTTGCATTTTTAGGCAAATAAGAAGATTAAAAAATGGCCCAATATTTTAAAAAGAGGGTTTTCTGCCTTCCACTAGATTGGAATGTTGAAGACGTTTAACATCAATTAAGTCATATTAGCTTATCCCCTTTAACTCCAGTATGAAAGCAATGCTAAGGTTTCAAAGGCACTGAAAAGAAATGTATTGCGCCGATTGCAGTAATTAATGAATTAAAGATCTTACATTCGTTCACGATGACAAAACCATGTGTGAGCCCATGTTAATATGACCTCATTATGTGAAAGCACCATGAAATAATCATTTTTTTTTAATAAAAAAGAAGAACAAACTTGCTGGAGAAAGGTGTTAAAATGAAGGCCTCGTGTCACCTGTGTTAAAGAATGACACACTGAGGTCAACGCACCGTGAGTCACTTTCACTCCAATCTAATCACATGACTCACACAGGGAACGTGTGATGTGTTAGATATTTGCATATTCTAACAGTTAGAAAAAGATGGGCAGGTGAGGAGTATAAAAATGAACTCAAGTATATTTCATTTTTCAATCTTATTCCCTGAGCATTTCCTACAACTGCTGTGAAATTTCTGGTTCAACAGCATATTGAGTAGACCCCCGGACCCCCGGACCCCCCCCCCGACTCCCCAGGCTGCAGGGTCGCTCAGCCAGACCACAATAAGAACTGTCACACTGTAACAATGATCGCTTCCACAGCCGCACAAAGCCCAGCTGAGCGGCTGGTGGTCCATTTTGGTAGGGGGACAGACTAAAAATACCACTGGGACCTGCTTCTATTGACAAAACAAACTGGAGCTAATGGGAGTCCCTCCTTCCCTCCGGCCCACATGGACCCACACACACACACACACACACATGGACACACACCGGCTCGCAACAACGCCTCCCTAGAGAGTGTGATATAATCAGAGGGATTGGTAGCAGACTAGGGCAGTAAGACAGCCTGGTGCGCAGCCAATAGGGACAAGGCTAGCAGGTCAGGCCTCATCATAACATGTTTTCCTGGCTGGCACACTTCAGCGAGGAAAGGAGGTGGAAGAAAAGGCATGTGTACCAAGAGCAGGCTGAAGTTGCAACGTGACAGGTTACATAAAAGAGCAGAACAATTAAATTTTAAAGATGTAATGATAGCGAAAAAAAAAAGAAAAAATAGAGGAGTGATTGAGCAACAATAAAATACACACGAGAATCTACATACGATTGTTTAGCTGAACCTCAAAAAACTAGGAGTGATACAGTGTAAAATGAAAGGCATTATTAAGTGGAGGGAGAAGTAATGATTTTGGCATCGCCTATAGATTTGCAGTCTAGTCTGCGCACACTGAGTGAGGAGTCACATGGTTGTTTGCCATGCTTCAGTGCTCCTGGGGGTCAACTTCAAGAGGCCCAACAGCACCCAAGAGAGTGTTTTTGCTTTGGCGCTCGTCAATAGCGTTCACTTCTGCGTTCAATGGAACGCTTGAATGCAAGCGCGTGGGGTGAAAAAACAAAAGTGCTTTTGACAAAGTCATTAAATAAATTTAAAACATCAGCTAATTGAATCTGGAGACACAGGAAGACTGTGAGGAGGAACTAGGCCAAATGTGGGGAAAACTAGTTTGCCTCCCACTCTGAACACACATTCTGCTGTCTCAATCCCCATCTAGTGGTGATCTGACGTAACTACATGCTACTCTTACAATACACACTTTGTGCAAAAACAAAACGAGCATTTTAGGGGAGACAGTCACTCGGTTAAATAAAGAGAATTAATTCCTTTTCAGAGGTTTTGGGACATTGTACCCCAAACTTGTTGTTTTTACCACTGCTATGCTAAGAAACATTTTTATTAACATAAGTGCTTCTTTTTTCAGATTTTTCTTATCAGAATACTAATATATTATCATGCAACACTACCTTTGACAGAACAGAGATGTACTCCTTCAGATATATCAGGGCAGCTCCTCTGAATACAGGATGAGCAGCCAACTCAACGCGCAATGAGTAGTGCAGCGCTGACTCCAGGTCGACCATGTACACCCTGGAACTGGCCATGCAGACACACACACGTACATACAGACACAAGGTCAACACGAAACAAGAACAAAACTGAACAAAGACGACTGCTTCAAATGTGGCCTGTACCTATTAAAATGCCACCAGGGCTCCTGTGTGTGGTTGCTGATGACTTCAGGGATGACTGGCAGTGGCTTGCCTGCTCGCACCATCCCTGGAAGCTTCTGGAGGGCGTAGAAGTAGAAGGTGCGACCTTCGAAGTTGCTGTAAAAGGAGGACAGGTACTGTAAGAGTTGCCCTTGCATCACTCAGACTCCTTGATCTTCCTTTATTTCCTCAATGTTTTGGTGGAATATTTGCTACAAAAGATTTGCCACAAAATAAAAAAAATAAATACATAAATAAATAAAACCATAAAAAACTAAAAGTTTTCTTATTCCAACTTTTACAATAGTATATAATGGGAAATAAAGATTTGCAGTGTAACATAGCCTCAAAATCGTTCCTAAATATTTGGTTAATTTTCAGAACTATAACACTAATCTCGGTCAGACAATGTGAAAAGCAGCACGGACTCTCGCTTCGTGGCTGAAACCGCCAAGCAACCTCAAACAAACACTGTCTTATATTCATTTCCACCGTTTATTTCAGCCGCTCCCTGCCATAAAACGTGTTTTATGACCATTTTTTTAAGTTGCCATATATTTTACACACTTAGAGGAGTGCATTTAAACCGCTGAACAGATGGTGCCTCGGCAGCCTAGGGAGGGACTGAGCGACTGAGCGACATCGCCCATCGCAGGCTTTGTGATAATGCTGCCACCAGAACCCTGGTCTGGTTTAATGCATCTTCTCTCTTTCTGGGTCTGTCCCTCTCCCACCGACACTCGGGGGACGAGGCAGCGCCTGCGAGGGACGGAGGGAGGCAGGGAGAGAGAGAGAACGTCATAAAAACTGGGGCAGGATGGTAATAAGGAGGATGGATACTCCAAGGCCCACGTGCAGGGACTCAATTGCACCTGTGTGTCTGGTGGGAGTGTGCAGATGTGGCCGGAGAGCTATTCATCCAGCGGTCCCCGGGGCAAACAAGGCAGGGAGGCAGGCAGGCTGCAGGGTGGTGGTGGGGACGGAAGGGGAGCGCGTTCACCTGGGACCGCTGCACATTACATGCATGACGGATGCATGACGCCCTAGCACGCGTGCTCCCCTTTTCTCTCTCTCTCCCCCTCTCACACACACACACACACACACACACACACACACACACACACACACACACACACACACACACACACACACACACACACACACACACACACACACACACACACACACACACCAGCTATCCCAGGATCAATCAGACATTCAGCGATGATGGGAGGCCATCTGTCGCCGTGCGAGGCTGCTGCTTGTTTGGCAGGTGAAGCCAGAAAAGCAATGGCATTGTTTTCATGCAAGAAATTAAAAAAGGAAAAAAAAGAAAAATTCCCCGCCGTACAGTGATGGAGATGAGGGGGGTTGGAGAGGGGAGCCGGTGGAGGGTGAATAAATAAATCAGCAATAAATCATTTCCTTTTTGCATTTGTCAACTAAAAGGGGTCCTCCTTGCATGCCAAGTTATTGAAATGGCCAAACAAAGAGGCGGAAACAGCAGATGAATTTGCAGGGGTGAGGAATGATCAGCGGCGCTTTATCAAAGTGAATAATGGGAGTGATTTTGATGCTCTGATCCCATTAAGGGGCCAGATGTTCAAAGGTATCCTCATGAATAGGGTTCAGATAATGAGCACACGCTGATGGTTTTCAGCAGAGAGAAAATTTGTTGCGTGCCAAACAATAGCAACCAAGGTGAAGTAAACGTGATTGCCTGGAGCGGTTCGAGCTAAATGAAAACAGCTAGGAAGAGATGGAGTTTTGGTCAAGGTGAGTGCAAAAAGAGCTCAGTTTGATTTCCACCATCTAATATAAATTAAATGTCTATCATAGCTGTCTTTATTTGAATATCTACTCTAAAACGCAGCAGAGAAGTAACGTTTTCTAACCCTGCAACAGGCGTTTTGTGTGGCTACATTTTCAAAATATAGCAGCTACAGTTTGATTGTGTTCATTATGTCTTCAGTTTTCATAGGTTACCATATAAATCATGCAATAGAACATACATCGGGGAGACAAGGAGGAGCTTTAACACACGGAGAAAAGAACATCAACATCCCAGGACAATGAACTGGGACGAGTGAGCCAACATGCTTCTCACATCTGGAGCAGCAGCCTGGAGAGGCCAAAGGACAGCGGGAGGCGTCACTGACCTGTCAGATCTGACAGGTCAGTGACGCCTCCATAACATCAGCTGATACAGACGCCACCAAGTGACACTTGACAGAGCCGTTGTCTGAGCAAAAGAAATACACAAATGTAGCAGCTACAGTTTTGTTTTCACTTAGTAAACTCTGAAAGTTGTACACAAGACACTGGAAAAACACCACACTGGGATGAGATCTTTGTTACAGTAAATATTACAATTACAAAACCCCAAAACTCACAAAGTAAAAGGTGCTGTTTGCTGTGGTGAGCAATGGTTGCCTCAACAGCTTTGGTTGCATCAATAACTTGACTCTTCAGTTACCCAGTGTTATATCATTGTATGTTTGCATAGTAGGTTTGTTTATTCAGGGCTGTCAAAGTACTAGAGCAGCTAAAGGAGAAATGGAAGATGAAACAGAGTGTGTGTACTGTAAGAGCTGACTTTACTCTGCCATGTCTGCCAGTCTGTATTTCACTGGAAGAGATCAGTTGACATACTTAGTTAAACAGTCAACACTAAAAGCTCTGTCACCTTGTATTGACAATGTTTTCCCTACATTTCCTCACATAGCGGATTTTAGTCCGGGTAAAAATTGAAATTTTGCTTTTCTACTTTAAAAACTGTACAATCAATTTAAATGCAAAACAGCAGTAAAAAGTGGTGCCGTGTCCATATTGCACATTAGCAAAATTATATTACACTTGTAAAACAAAACAAAAAAAAACACTTGTGTTGTTTGTGGTTGCATGCTACATGGATACTTACACATTGAGTCTACTGAAGTTTCCCCCAGGATAGTAAAGGTAGCAGGAAGGAAACTCAGTCACGCCCAGTCTGGTGACCAGAGATTTCTCAGTGCTCAGGACCCTCCGCACTGCAATCTTCTCAAACTGTAACAGGTCCAGGGTTACCTAAACACACACACACACGCGCGCACATGGTGGGGGTTGTGAGGTCAAGAGAGTGAGAGAGTGAGAGAGCTGTTCTTCAGAAAGTGGCAGCTGGCAGGAGAGGAGAGATGGAATGACATGCAGCAAAGTTGAAAGGACCCAGTCTTACTCCACAGTGGGAACTTCCTCTCAAAAAAGCCACATCTCAATTTACGGATCAACATGTTACCTCTCGGCCGATGTAGGATTTGGAGTCCTCAAAGATCAGAGCCAGATATTCGACACTGTTGGTCTGAAAGAAACTGTCAAGCTCTGGCTGGCTGGAGAAGAGAAGAGCAGGGGGGAAATACATTGTTGGAATGAAGGAGTTAACTTTGTTGCCAGCAAGGAAAAACCGAGAAATATTTTTCAAGAACAATCAAACTAATTTCTTTTATCCATGTTTTTATGATGTAGACTGCATTTTCCCTATCTATCTAAATGTAACCTATTAGAAGATGTTGAAATAGCACTAAAAATGAGACTCGCCAATTTAAAAAAAAATATATAACCAAATGTTTAATTGTGACACAACAAATCATTAATCATTATTACGTTCTTGTTTTCTTTATGCATGGTTCTCACTTATTACAGACTTGCGGGTCTGTGTGTGTGTGTGTGTGTGTGTGGGGGGGGGGGGTTACCTAATGGGTTCTAGTGGAGGGCAGGCTGGTGGCCACGGCTCTCCATTAGCTTCCAGTTGATCTATGATCTTGTGTCGAAGTCCTTGGACGTTATGGGTGAAACCTAGTAGGTGAAACAGTTTTAGGGGAAGTTTTAACATTGCTGGTAAGTTCTGCATAATCAATGCACACTTTCCGCATGCAGTCATCAGCACCTGAGCAAAAGTCTTTGACCATTATGAGTCATACATCAGACGTTTATAAAAACAGTTGTCTGTAGGAATATCTGACGAGTCAGATTCATGTGTATGAGTGAGTGCGTGTGTCTGTGTGTGTGTGTGTGTGTGTGTACCACGAAACGCCTGTCCTTTAAAGTCGGTCTTGGAATAGGCTTGAAAGAACTGTTGAGTGAAAGAGAGAGAATGTGTAAAACTCAAAGCTGAGAAATGGACGAGATCTGACGATTCAGCCCCAATGCAAAGGAAGTAAAGAGAGATGTTGTGTAAGGTGTAGCTGTGGCGGGGGGTGCCTGTGACCCTGAAATCCTCCCTGGTTCAAATGAGAACCAGATGTTGAAGCTACATTGTGCGTTCAACAGAAGGAGCTCTTTGTTGGACGGGCTCGCTGAGGATGACGGACGAGGGAACGTGAGGACGGACTGATAGTGGAGTTATTGGATGGGTGAAAAAAAAAAAAGCGTGTGGTGTCCTTATCGCGTTTCCTTGACCTTTGACATATGATTAAAGCAGCAAAGTTGAAGCCAAATTAAAATCATTCGAGAAATCCTGCCAACAGAGAGCAGAGGTCTCACACTGTGAGGATAAACTCAACTCGATTAAAATACCTCACTTCAAAGTTTCCAGTGCTTGAGATGGACTCTAGATAGCTATGGGCTTGGAAAAAAAACAAAACTGCTCAATATTTCCCAATAGATCAAGGAACAGCTTTTCAGTATGTCATGACCCACCACCTGCTGCTGCTGCTGGCTTTTTTTCCCTTCCTGAATCCTGATTGGTCATGTCATTCTCACCAGCAGAATTACATTCTGATGGAGGCTGTTTAGCACAAATTTGTGAGAATACAAGTTTGACTTGTCTAACATTCAGGTGTGAATACTTCTTGATTTTCAATGCCTAATTTTACTACAGTATTTGGTTATTCAGAGTATGAACTATGCTGCAGCCAGGAGCTTCTAGTATGAGCACTACTTTCAAAGCGTCACACGAAAGGCACTTAAGGCAGGCATTATCTCATTTCCTTTCATACAAAATAAATGGACCAGTAAGCAATGTGTTGGAAGGAAATAAAAAAAGGAAAGTAGGAACATGACCCTCACCTTAATAGAGAATAACAGCACTACCTTTGGCTACTTCTTATTTATTTAAAGTCACGCCACTCAGCAAGAAACCCAGGCGGAGAGGGAAATTTAACCTCAGCCTCACAGAAACTTTGATGGACTAAATTGCGTATCTCCAAAGCTATCGTGGTTCAGAGGCTCTACTGGTGAAATAGACCATGTCCCCAATCTCCAAATAAATTGCATACATAACAAATGCAAAATACATTACAGTTTATTCAGAACTCTTAAAAGTACCCTTAAGGTGGGAAACCCTGTGATACCATGGTCCTTGCAGACGCCCTGGCCATCCTGAGTGGCGCAGTCTATAGCTGCCAGGGCCACAGCTGGCTTCCACTCTGAGGAATTGATATCAGACAGAAGGGAGACAAAGTAAATATTTAGTGTCCGGTCTCCTGCCAAGTGGACAGTCTGACATCGAGTGGATGTGGTCTGGAGTCATCTTTCCAAGTTGGTCGCCGTTGAGATGGTAGAGAAAATAGTTAGTTGAAACTGCTCGCTGTGCATGGCACATTAATATAAAATCAAAACCATCACTTGCGCCCTCACAGAGAGCTCTGTTCTGTTTTAGTTCACTAAAAAAAGATTTTTCCAGTTAAACTATATATTCTATTTACAGATACAAAGCAATGACCTCTATTAACTATTACGTTGTAATTTGTACAATATTTACATCACGGTCAATATTTTATAGTGTATGTATTTTGATCCATGTGATATATATATTTTTTTTTTAAATATTGGGACAACAGACAGAAAGAGTGATTTCTATTCATCGTGACTTAAATGGAGAGAATATAGAATGCAACTCATTACTTCTGGGTAGCATCTAAATAAAATCCCCCTTTCACGCCTTGATGTAATTTGCAGAAACGCTAAAAGTGAATGGCACTGGATAGCACCATTATAGACTGTGTGTGATAATGAGACGTCCAGCTGAAATACCTCATGACTGTGTCAGGCCTCCTGCCATGGTGACAAACTGTCCTTGACACCACCTCACCTGCCATGCATTCATTCTCATCACTGCATGGCATTTCAGAGGAGCAAAAACAGCTGGATGATGAAGTGTAGCCCGCATTGTTGAGCGGATTGAGAACAAATTCACCGCATCACATGCTCTAATTAGCAGACAAGGGGGGGGGGGGGGGGGGGTGAGATCTTGGCGCTCTCGTTGTTTCCAAACGACACGGATGCACCTAGCGATTATTCCCAAGACCACTCGTCTATCATGTGAATAAAACAAGCTCAATGTCCACAAAGTTAGTGTTAACCCACGACTAAAAGGTTAACTAGTGTTAACGAGTGTATATTCGTGACAGGTCCCCATACCCACCTTTAATATCCATCGCCAAACCTTTGTAAACCGGCGAAAATTTGACGCAGTGTCCGCACCAGGAAGCGTAAAACTCCGCGACTATAGCGGCCGTGGAGTTGACCAGCACCGACTTCACGTTGTTCTTCGCCAGCAAGATGATTTGGTCTGAGGTTGAGTACAGTCCGGCGTCGCACGGGAAGGGACAAAGGAGAAGAAAAAGGGAAAGCCAGCTAAGTGCAGACGCTGAAGTGCATCTTCGGTAAATCTGTGATAAATCCCCGGCGCTCCGGGACGTGGCACGGCCGCGGTGCACCGCCATGTTCCTCCGCCGTCCTAGTCGTGGCCGCTAACGGTCGGCAACTTTCCAGAGACAGGGAATTCTTTTCCCCCCTCCCCTTCCACCTCCAAACTAACTTCGCCGCTGTACCTTGTGCAACAAGCCGAGTGAGCACTACCCGCGTCCTGCTGCCGCCCGTCCCTCTTTAAAAACTCCCCTCGGAACAAAAGTGACGCACTTCTCATCGACGCAAACTTGGATGTGCTGCACGCGCCGTTGAGTCCATCGAATGACAGCGGGCGATTTAAATTAGTAGCTGCGTCAGAAGTTTACAGGGAAACTTTCTTTTGATAGTCCAAGTGCCAACTGAAACATTCTCTTACAAAGCACACAGTACGTAAACCGCATTCAATTTACCCTGGATGTAAACTCGGCCAACAAACCACATTCAAACACATAATTTCGAGTTTGTGGCTCACAACAAACCAGCACATACAAACTGTATATTCGCCTTGACGCCAGTGAGCGTTTATATAGCCACATGTGGCCGCGCAACAGAATTGTGCGAAACAAAAGGCAAACTCGCAGCCTCTAGTCAAGACATTTCAGGACAGTATTCAGTCAGAATCGATGAAAGCTTTATTTACACGGTCAAAGTTCGTTCTGTTAACAAATATATATTATGCACATATTTGCAAAGGAAACAAGTTTATTTTACAGCAATTAGGTAACAGAGTCAATGGGTCAGATTTGCAAGATAGTCTATTTACATCCATAAAAGAATTGTACAAGCCTTCAGGTGCACTTTACATGCACCCGCAGTATACTATAAATATCCAATAACATTTTTAAAGGATGACATAGGACTTTAGTCAAAGTTAGTCTGACAATTGTTTTGTGCCAATTCAGTTACTTGGATCAACAGGACCCACAGCATTTAACATACAACTAAGTAGGTTTGGTCCATACATATAAAACAATGCAAAAGACCATTTACTGCATAGTTAGAAGAGAACACATACAATCAATAATTAAAAAAGACAATTCTAAAGAGTCTGCATTTCAGTGTTTCTGATCATGTTACCATTACAGCCGCATGAGCCTTGAGACCAGACAAAGCATGTCACAACAGCATAGAAAGTTTGATGTCAAATGTAAAAATGTTTTTGGTCTTTCAACAGTAATTGTGAATTTTGAGTGTACATTGCGAGCCAAGTACTCTATTTAAGGGCACTTTAATGTTAAACAGCAAGTGATGATGAGCAAGCTCAGTCAATTATGCTGCAATGAGTTTGAACAGTTTGTTGGGGGCAAAGTAGTTGTTGATAGTGAGGGCCAGAGTCAGCCCTTTGATAAAATTCTGTGTGCCTCATCTGTGCTAGGACATGGATCACTGTGTAAGCTTCTCAATAGAATGATTCAACTGTATAGTAGATGCAATGATCAGAACAAGCAGATGGCATTTTTACATTGACCCGTTGATTAGGATAGCAATACAAACATTTCATTGGAATAAAAAGAAGAGGAAAATATAAAGGTCTGAACAAAATGTACCAAGTGAGTGAAATATTGATAAGGCAGAGAGTGAAGTGTCAGCAAATAGCTTAAAAGGAAGAGCTGTTGGATCGTCTACAAAATGGTAAAAAAATACAGCAGTGGGAAAAGACATTCAGAGATTATAGGTCCAAAGGATAAAACATCAACAAGGCTTGTTATTAATCCACAAGTAAATGAAAGAGGCACTTGAACTGAAAGCATATTAAAGACAGTTGCTGTCTGACTACATAACTGGGCTACATTCTGGGCTAGTTTGAATTTGCCACTTGGTTTCAAGCGAAGTCACAACTCTGCTACATGACTCGTTTTTTGTTTTTTGTTTTTTAGACAGATGTAGAGCTTCTGAAAGAAAAAAGATGTGACCTAGCCATATGTGTTATCTAAGGTCAAAGAAAGTAAACAGACTGGAGAATGACGACGGCTCAAATCCAGCATATCAGTGAGTCGTTCTATCAGGATCCAGCCACTTCTCCAAGCCTTTTAATGTCCCACTTACATAAATACATGCACATTTATGGTTATTGTGGACTGCTGTGCTGATGTGCACCATTTTGTACAAAGAGAAAAAAAAACCAGATGCAATTTAAAATGTTTACCAATATTAGTTTTGGAACATAGAACTGAGGGGCCTGTTTATCCTCCAAAGTTGATTGGAGCTCCATTAATAGTGTAAAGCAACCGCAAGACCGACTGTACAAAAGCATCAGCTGCAGCAAAATATATATATATATTTTTTTTTAAAAGTATGCTGTATTGTATGAAGGTGGGACACTGCCTGGACAGATGTGGCCATATTATAGTCAAACAGTACAGTTGTTTTTTTCCTTAACCACTAACACAATCAAGTTTAAATAAGCCCCACGAGAAGTCCTTTTTAATGTTTAAATAGTATACGTTAAACCTCCTACATTATATATTGCCATTTTCACATTCACATTTCTGTTTGTGCTTTGTACAATTTTCATTACATGTTATAATTTCTCTATATGTTCAAAAGATCATTTACAATTTTAAAATGTTCCTCACCCTTCTAATTAAACACTTTTACAGAATAAATAAAAGACATTGCGGAGGAAAAAAACGTTTTCAAGCGACATCAAAGCTGATGTGCAAACACAGCAGACTGACAATATTGATCAGTGACATGTCATATGTTGATGCTCTGCCTCAGCGAACTGAAACCTTTAACACTGGTTTTAAGGGCCAACAATAGCTGGGAAGCCATGGCTTGAAAGAATGTTCACATCAGATGCGGCTGAATAGTTTTTTTGTCCCCAGGGTTAGTATAATGCAGACGAGTAACAACATTCAGCAGCACATCACTCAAAGATGTTTTTAGAGGCTACTCGTGATTGGCCGCCCAGTCATCTATCAGTTTAAGTGAGCAATCAAAGTGAGAGTGCAGCCACTCAGCCATGAAGCAGACTGCAATGTTCACTTAGGTTGACCACATAATGTCAAAAAAATAAGGGGCAGATCTCTCATAACTGGAGTTAAATGTGAAAACCAACCCACACTACGTCATTTCAATGTGTTGGGTAGCAAAGCAAAAACAATGACTTGCCACTGTTGAATTCAGAGTCTTGCTGTTCATTAAAAAAAATTGATTATTCTAATTTTTCTAATTTTATTGTAAGTTTTAAACACCATTCACCAACAGTATATCAGTCCCATATGGAACAACCGACTTAGCAGCATGAATGGACTTACATTGCCGCCCCTTCTTCCCCAAAAAACAGATGTACAGTCCATTCTTTCAAACCATCTACTCTATTCTCCAACTGGCAATAACATGCCGGCATTGGAGCGGAGAACTCAGAGTCAAAGAGTAAATGGTGTGAAGGTTTAAGATAGCTCAAGAGGTGTTTTGTGTGTATAAAAAAATAAAGAACCACTATGGTTAGCAGATGCGAATAAAAGTTAAGGAAAGTAGGAGTTCTTTTGCTTGCTAAGAGGTAATGTTGGGACCAAAGGCATCTAAGGGTTGCTGTTGGCACGTCAGCTGGTGGAAGAACGAGCAGCGGTAGCAATCAAGTTCACTGGGTAGGTGAAGAAAGACAATCTTATCAGGGAAGCTCTGAGGAGATCTTGTCTCTTTTGGCCCTCTTGTCATGGATGAGCGTCAGCACATTTACAGTGTCCTTCAGCAGGGAATCAAAGATACTGTCAGCGAGCTGCATTTTGACAAACAGTTCGTCCTCGTCATAGTTCACCCACTGAGCCTCCTCTTCATGGAGTTCTTGAACCTGAGGGACAAATAGAGCAAACTACCGTGACCTAGATTTTCCTTGTATTTGTTTGGAACATGTTGCCCTAAATGGCCATCCTAATGGTCCACAATATGATGTAACTTTCTGGCAAAATAAACAAAATAATAAAGCAAACAAAATTTTCGTGGCCTACCAGTATGTGATCCACTCTGTCCCGCTTTTTTCTCCCAAATTTGAGCATCTTCTGCCAGTCAGTCTTCTGGCTCGTGTCTTTCGCCAGGCCATAGAACTTTAATACTTCAGCTGCAATGAATTCCTGTGAAACAGCATAAAAAGTTTGTATTTTGCACAATATCTCAGTTAAAAAAATAAAAAAAAGCCAACATAATTGAGATTTCAGATGACAGAAAATGTAAGTATAATTTAATTAAAAAAACGGGTGCATGTATGGAACCAATCAAAGTCACTGACACTGAACTGGAAACCTTGTAAGTAGAAAAATATTTCTAATTTAAAAGCAACATTTCTTGGAAAAAAAATTGGTTTGGGTAACTTTTTACTTATTTGCAGATTTGTGTCACAGCATGTACAATAATACCTATTTCACCCTGCTCATCTTGTTTTTATGACAATTGTAAACAAAAAGAAAATGACACTGACATCTGTTTAATTGGCTCTGTCAGAGTAAAATACATAAAAAGGTTACACTTAAGCCAATTGAGATGCTACAATCGGCTCATATGGTCTTCTAGAAATGTACCTGTGTTTTGTTGAGGTTTCCTGGTGACCTGACTTTGTGGTAGAGAGACGACATGGCTTGTCGCGGTTTGACCCACGAAGGCTGATTAGCGTTGGGGTCATCAGCATAAATGTCTTGAAGTATCTCCCATGTCAGATCATATACAGCCTGTGGAGTGATAAGAGGAAGAAAAAAAATTGAAAAAGCTCATTCAAGACAATGGGAGTCTGTTGCAGTGACAGAAAGAAGTAAGAGAGCTGAGTGACACTGGGTTCAAAAGGAAGTCCAGGATGTTTGCTTCAAGTCTTGTCACTTTTTACAGATTTGCAGTGGGCTATCACTATATGTGCTTCTTTGTCACATTTGTGTGTTTCTGTTTATTTTTCACCTTTTTGTAGCTACGGATAGAGAGGTCATCCTGGTCCTGGCTACTGCCATCTTTACCCAGATACTCTTGTGAAGGCATGGGCTTGGGTAGGTGAGAGAGGGTCGGGGCCCCCTTCAGCCCCAAGCCGTAGCTCTCCCAGATCTCCTGAGTGGCGGCGTAAACCATCTTCTCCACCTCAGTGGCTGAGTGGGGCACCACCATGGCAGGCTGCTCGGGTAGTTTGGGAGGCAAGGGGAGTGGCAGTTCAGGCCTCGGTGGGGTCTTGACCTGCTGCTCCACACCCTGTGACGGGACCAGCCCTCCCCCTCCAACTCCCAGCCTCGCCTCTTCCTCTTTCTGTTTCATCCGCTGCTGTTCCCGACGAGAGCTGAGTCCAAAGTCCTCATCGAACCAGTCCTGGTCGTCGCCTAAGTCATCGAGCAGTTCGCGGTTCAATTCCAGCTCCGCGAGGCGCTTCGCCAGCTCCTCCTGACCGCTGGCACCAAACACCGGACTCTCCTGTTGTTAAACAAAAGCAGGGAAACGTAACAATAATCAATTTTAAATGCACCTTCTGTTTCAGTAGAATCAGAGATGAAAAATCCTTGTATCATTTGAGACAATTCTAATGTTCCAGTGGCACATTTAACAGTAAAGACAAAAAAATCAATAGTCTGTAAACACACAGTAGGACTTTGACCAAACATCTATAAACAACAAGGGTCGTCCTGGTCAGATAACCAAGCCCTATTGGTCCATCCTGGTACTTCTCAGAAAATAAAAAAACAGCATGTCTTTTTCCTTCTTTTTTTTGCCAAAAGTTACAACATAAATTGAAATGGCACGTCTATATTCCACCATTTCAGCCATTATAACATTATTATTCCAATTAATACCTTTCCAATGGATCCAAAATGAACATCAACTATTTGCAAGGTTTTTAGTCATTATTAAAATTGACGCGTTGATCAATTAATTTATTAGACTTGATACTAGATTTTGGGAGAAAGGCACTCACAGGTCGGTTGCACAGCTCCGGTGATGACAGTTCCTGTTCTGCAGGTATGAAGAAGGGCAGACCATCTTTTTGTTCTACTGAAGAGAAACATTCTTGCCCCTCTACATTTTCATCTTCATCCGTCGTCAGGCCCCCATTCAGCTGGTTGGCAGCTTCTATTTTCTGCTCTTTTGCCTTTTTAATTTCAGAAAACTGGTTCACAGTTTCTTTCACAAAGTTCTTGATGAGCTTGTCTGCAAATGTGTCCAATAAATCTCTGTCCTTCTGTGTTTCTGCTTCATTCCTATCCTCAGCGATGTCTACTGGAGTGAGGCGGTACTGAGAGTCCAAACCTTTTTTCTTATCAAGAGTGGTAATTTCCCTCCGATCACCTTTTCCTTGGTCAATCTTGTCCAAGTCAGAGAAGAAGAGGTTGTTTGGCCCATCCTCAAAATTTAAGATAATATTCTCAGTGTTTCCATTAGATATTAGATTCTTAGATTCTTTGTTGTATTGTGAATTGATGAGGGATCCAGGTTTGTGGGTCGACTCATCCGTTACATTGTTATCCCCAGACCCGTAGATATTAGGAAACGACTGCTCGTTACTCTTCAGATGTTTGTCTTCATGTGATTTTGTCTCATCCTTTTCATGCTTATCCGTACCTTTATCTGGCAAATCATCAAAGAATGAGTCGTCATCCTCTGTGGCGTCTGTGTACATTTCAAACCTGTTGGGCAGGTGTCTGATCTTGTCGGGTGGAGCAAAGATGCCATGCCTCTCGTTGCACGCAAAGTACACAACCCCGTCGTAAGTGCCATTGTTGCTCCCCTCGGATTTATCCAGCTCCACACCAGCCCAGAAACCATTGGCGAAGCTAGTCGGGCCTTTGAATTTCAGCGTGCCAGGCTGAACGCCACCAACCAGAACCCGATCGCCGATGTTAAAATCTGACATCTCGTCTTTCACAGAAGCGAGAGGAGTGTGAGCAGAGTTAACAGCTACCCTGCTGTCTTCTGTTTTGCTGTGAAGGTCCAGCAGTCTTCCAGACAGCAGGCTTGCTCCACTTGTCCCCGAATGGTAACTCAGCTCTTCCGCTATTTCCTCCTCAACCTCCTCATGCTGCTCATGAGGCACAGTTGATGCTTTGGAACCGTGGTGCTTCTCCCTCGGCGAAGAGTGCTCCGATGACTCAAAGTCATCATGATAATCTTGTGTGGGTGAGGAGAGCCCGACATCCCGAACGTGCTCCTCATCTTTTGGAGAGTGGTCACTGGATGGGCTGCTTGACTGTGGTGGTATTTTGCAGTCCGTTTCAGCTGGACGTGATGTCACGATTGGCGTAACATTTGTATCTGCATATTCCCCAGCGGTGTGGGGTTTGCTGGTCTCCACTTCCTGGTCTTGTTGAAGGTGAGATGTAGAGTAACGGTGTTCTTCACTCGTCGAAGGGGAAACATGCTTAAAGGCGGAGAGCTTCTCCTGGGAGTCACAACTCTTTTCTCTGTCTAGTTCAAGAAGATGCTCGGAATTCTGATCCTCTGATTTGGAGCGTACTTCTGTGTCCAGCGCTTCCTGAATGTCTGATCTCCTGCTGGACTCAACGGTCTTGTCCTCTGATGCTGGTATCTGGGCCTTTTTGGAGGAAGATCTTAAGAAATCCTCTGGGCTGCCAACCACTGGAGTTGGTGTGAGTGTTGGAGGACCTTCCGATGATTCTTCAGGTGCTGAAGTCTTTCTGCTGTGATCAAGCTGAGTAACGTCTTCTACTGAAAAATAGAAATGTCGCTTAAGTATTATAAGCTCTTTGAATAAATTAAATTGTTATATTAATACAATACATACATATATCAGATAGAGATTGATTTGTTCTAAAAAGTATATTACTTACTGTGATCTATAGCATCATTTTGTTTCTTTTCAGTGTTTTTGCTGGTTTCCAATCTAAAAGTAAAGATTACCGTTAAAAACACAACATATTTAGGCACCACACTATAACTGTAGCTTATTTAAAGTGGTCCTTAGTACCTGTGAGCAGATGTTTTAATGCCAGAATGCTCTCCGATTGAGATGGAAATGTTCTCTGTACCAGCTCTTGTTTCCGGTTCCTTGTTCAGTTCTGCCTTAGTCTTCTCAATGAAGTTGTCATAGCTCTGATGTAGAAAAAGGAGATTACTTGGAACAATACTGCTTCATACTTTTTTGACGCCACATGAATAAATGCCAAACCACACATTTACCTCCAGCTGCTTCAGCAGGCTGGCCTCCTGGGCTTTTAGGCGCTCCTTGTGCCTCTTCTTCTGCTCCCTCTTCAGCTGGTTGGCCATAAATTTCCGTTTCCTCAGCTCCTCCTTCAGGGCCTTGATACGACTCTCGATGTCGCTCTGGTCGGAAACGGGTTCTGAAGGCAAATTTATGCAGGTAATCATTGTTAGAATGTATAACAAGTGCCAGACCAATGATTAGCATAGTGTAATCCAACACTGTGCCACTTGAACTACAATCCAATTATTTGGAGATTAGTGCATTACTTTCTTTACCAAGAATGCATTTATTTCTTTTTTTCCAAACATGCGGCTTTGGTTTGTCTGAGAAAGAAATAAAAGTAAAAAGAAATAATGTTGAATAAGACGTCTAAATATGTATATACATGTACATGTAAGTGTTTCTTCCTCCTAACACACAGCTAAGCAGACAGAATCAGGGAAGTGCTTGCACAATGTATTCTGGGCAGCAGCACATTATGCCCGACTCCAGAGCACTGGCGGTATAACTGCATTAGTTTACTCTCCTCCTTTCCCTCCGTGTCCGTTGTTTCTACAATGAGAAACTATTGAAAATGAAAAATCTAATGAATACATAATATGTTATTAGACAACTCACCAGTCTGTGTAGGCATAGGCAGGTCAGTTGGCTGAGTGAAGGCCTGGCTGGCGGTCCTGCAGGTGGAGCGGAGCTGCATCTTGGCTTTGCTGCTGCTGTCGGAAGGAGAGGCAGCAGGGCTGTGGCTGCCTTTAGATGGAGACTGCAGAGACTAAAGAGGAGGAGGAGGGGAATAAAAAGGAACATTACAGACCAAATAACACAGTCAGATCAGACCATTAGAGGTAAGCAGTGATCAATAATTAATCCATGGTCAATGCAAATATGTAGTTACTCAGCTGCACATCTTTCAAAGGAATATAAAGCATAATGGTTTTTAATAGTTCCATAAAATAATAACTAAATAATCTGAGACTGCCTTGGTAACAATAGCAAACATCACTCTTTCCAACATGCAAGTCACCACAGTTAACCTCAAAATTGACCAGGCTACCATCAAAGCGGCTTCACTCGCATAAAGAGAATGAAAAACACTCACTTCACTGCGTCTGCTGTGTGACTGAGAAGCTGAAACAAAGTCTTGGGTATAATTCACAGGGCTACTCTGGATGGAGGCCAAAGGTGTTTCGGGGGCCGATGAAGGCTGCGCAGAAGATGGGCTTGCTGTTCGCTGAGAGGCCAGTGTTTCCGTGTGTATACTGGAATCGGGTGTCACCGCAGAGCAGTCACCCTCACTCACATACTCTGCAAAATATTTCAATAACAGATGAACAGTCACGATATCTGTAGCTGTCAAAACTGAGTGTGCTTTTCATCTTCGGTCGCTTCACCTTTTTCACTGTCAGGTCTGGGCTGCAAGCTTTGACAGTGACTGAGGCTGGGGCTGGGGCTCTCTGTCTTCTGCCCGTCAGCAATGTCTTTAGCCTGGTGTTTTTGCTTGTTCCACACTGCCAGGGCCTCCTTCTCGATCCTACGGACATCTGCCTCCTCCTGATCGAGCTGCTCTTTCCACTGCAGTAACTCCTCAGCATGGTGACGCCTCTGCATTAGCTGCTGCTCTCGCTTTGTCAGGAATCTGAGGAGAGGGAATGACGAGAAGAAAGGAAAAGAAGAACAAGAAAATATGGATGAAAGTGAGAAAAGTTTGGAATGTGTTCGTTCAATGATAGTGAGAAAATGAAATCGAGGAAAAGAAATGTGTGTGATGAAAGAGGGAGAAAAATATATTTTTTTACTGTGAAGGCTGTTTAAAACAACATTACAGAAATCAGTAGAGCCCCACACGCTTGGAAATCCAGTTGACACGGCAAATTCACCTCAAAACTTCCATCTGACACTCACATATGCACCCGATACAAACTCATTTATTTCTCTGAATAAACTGTCCAGAGAAATCAGTGCACAAGCACCCGTCCAATCCAAGTGATGACATGTCAGTTAGAGGGAAAATAAGGCAAGGAAAAAACAATGATGGTGACAGGATTCGTGCATCACACAATAACTCAGGGGTTAAATACTAAAAGGCCTCAGTCACACAGACTTCTAACACCGGCAGCACTCTGGTGCTGCTGATCAATGAGAAGAAATTGACTCAACACAAGGGCTCTATTGTCTGGGTGAAATCCACTCAACTTGGGATTCTAAAATCCAACGTCCACTGGCTCACATTTGCGTAAATAACTGCGATGAATATGTCATGTAGGCTGTTTCATAATGTGGTCTCCCACAGCTAGGGGTGCAATTACAGAGCAGTATTATTTAGCCTTAATCTTGTTTAGAAGCCTTCGCCTTGACCTAATGTATACTGATGACAGGCCAGAAACTAAAGAACCAGACAGAGAGGCCCTTTAAGTGCCTTCCCAAACTCTATTAAAGCCAATGGCTATCTGTACATATTAGCCTATCCTGTGCTACAGTTACCTAATAAAAAAAGGTCTAGTAAAGATTTACCGAGCTCATTAAAGAGACTAATTACTCTATCCCTGGTGGGGTTTTTTTGTTTTTTTGGGGCGAAACGTATTTATGTTATGTTGTGTGATTTAAGTCAGAGCATCAGTGATAGAGGATTGTCTTTACATCATAAAGGACAGTCAAGAGAGAAGCACCGCATCAGTAATTCCAATTCCAAGCCAGGAAAAAATAAGTGTGTTACAATGAAACGCCCAAGATTTCAAGCAAAGGGTCTAAAAATACAGATAACACAAGGAAAGCGTATGTTTAACCTTTATGAAGTGTTTTTAATAACTGGTGTCATTTATTGAAATTTGCAGTCGAATTTAGGGAGCTTCAAAGTGCAGAAGTGAAAAGGTTGGCTTTCTAAAACATGCAGCTTTCCTTGTGCACTCTAAGATTTTACCCCATACCCTCCCCCAAGTAATTCCATCATGAAAATAAAAAAACAAACAAAAACAAAAGGAGCAATCACTCTGCATACTCCCCACCCAATTGACCAAGTACCAGTGCCAGTAAATGAACACAAGCATGTTCCATGGGAATGGGCGGGCAAGATGGATGTGCTGGGGAAGAGGTATTAAGTGCTGTACAGTACCTGACCAACTGGTTGTAGATAAACAGCTGGAATTTAGGGTGAAGGTTGGGAAGACAAACACTGAGGGAGGCCCAGTGGTGGGCCGTGAACACAGAGAAAAAGAAGTGGACGGGAGAGCAGTGTCTGCGACAGGGGGACAAAGTAAAGGGTCACATGAAATGTTACAGAAACAAATAAGACACAGGAGGGATGAAAGAAGGAAGGGTGGACAATGAACGTACATAGGGGGAAGGACAAGTAGAGAGAAAGGGAGAAAGAAGAGTGATGTGAGCAAACATGGCTTTATTGCCTCCTGTGTGTCAACTTGAAGCGGAAATAAACAAGAGACCGACAGAAGGAAGCGCACACTGACGGTCTCTGAAAAAGCATTCAGAGCAGGTGAGCATGTCAACAAATGCCCATCGAACCAACATACCTCAACAGTCTCACTTCTTTTCTTAGATTTGCCTCACTATGAAAACCTATACAAACACTGGATTACAATCTCAACCAAGAAATTGTTACCAAAAAAAGCAACGTGCTGGCAGATGAATCCAAGTCAAAAATGTGGAAGGAGAAAACAAAAGTCACACGTGGCTTTGTCGAGGGAATTAATCAGCTTTACAGTGCCAGCTACAATTGTAGTGGGTTCCCCACGATCTTAAAAACACGACAAACAAGGTAAAGTGATATTTACGGTTCATTTCACAGCATGTCGCCACGTGTTCCGCAAAAAGGAATTTCCAAACTGTATTCCTGAATGGCTTCTGGCAAACGCTGCAATGTTTCGCAAACACAGTGTGGCATCATGCCATGGAAAGAAGACAAGCACGGTCCTGTAGACTATGGACTTTATACCAACTATGAGCACTGCTGACCCGGGTCTGAGGTCACATTATGTTCAATGCAGAAACAGACAACACCAGAGTTTGCTGGCAGCCATACCACCACTACTCCTTGTCCTCGATACAGCTGTTCTAGTGCATACATGGTGTCTATCTGAATGTGACTGTTCTCGCTTGCCAACCTAATTAAACTTGTACCCTGAATTCAATTTGGCTGACCTGAATAATCCCAGACTGAAAACACCCTTAAATGAGCAGACTGAAGCATGAAACCAAATCTCATTTAAATGTCTACGCAGGACAACGACACATTCAAAGAAACTCCAAGAGCACAAGGTTACTTTTCCCTCCACAAAATAGTCAGAAGGTTTTGTGATGAAATGAAAATGCGGCACCATTATCAAGAGACCAGAATACTTTAAGATTTCTGATGTAGGTGGAATGTCGTAACAGGGTGAGGGATCCTATCACGGTCACAAGGACAACATGAAGCATGCTTTCCCCACCACACACACTCTTCAACAGCAACAAAAGGCTGACAAGCCCTGCTGAGATGTTCAATGGCCCCACAGCAATGAGTTCACTTCTCTGATTATTTTAACTACAAATGTTACACTAACCGAAACAGACCACCCTGCAGACTAAAATTGGCAAGCACAGAGTCAGGCTTAAAAAATGGATAATTAATAAAAGCCATTCATTACTTTTCATCCTTGTGAAAGCGCATCTTCTTGAGCTTCTGCATGATGCTGCTGGTTTCACTTCCGGAAACAGAGAGAGAGGGAGAGGGACTGCGGACGTCCTCAGCCGGTCCCACGTTCAGGACGGATGACTCGGACCTGGGGGTCTCAGAGACCGGCGTCTCCTGGAGAATGGACACATGCACAGATGGACTAGCTATTAGTAATGAAGGAATAGCAGATTAACTGAACACACTACTTGTAAAAGGCTGTTTTGTGCTTATTTTTTTTACAAATAATTTCAACTTTTAAAAATTCTGCATTCTTCACTTAACACATTAGCTGACACCAAAAATTTGACAATGTCCATGTCTAAGCGACAATACATTTTCTGTCAGCTGATGTACAGAGGGTTTGATGATGACTGCAGAAAGTTTGACAATGAAAACTGTTCAGTCATTACAGAAGAAATTAGAGGAAAGACTACAACATAACCTTGTAAAACCAAGTGTTTCGTCCAGTGATTCCAGATTACTTACAGGTGGTGGTTCGCCCCCGGCACATTTGAGGCGCTCTCTCAGTCTGAACGTAGAGTTTCTCATTCGCTCAATCTCCTCCTGCTGCTTCAGCAACAGTTGCCTTTCCTTCCGAGCTGCTTTGTTGGCCTCCTGAAGTCTCTTGATCTCAGCCTTGCAATGTCAAAATAGAATTTTTAAATAAATCACATTGGTGAGACCTAAATTAGAGGATTATGGCCACAAATCAAAATCATCATTATTTTAATCTGCATCATCTCTCTAAATTAAAAAAAATAACCATTTTACCTCTATTAACCCTTTTAAAGATTGTGGGAAGCCATTATTTATAATTCAAAACATACTTTGAAATTGGGTCATCTGCCAAACCCGAGTTGTAACACACAATAGCACAGCATGTCCAAAGGTAATTAATCATTTAATTTCACAAACACGTACCTGCTCCTGCTGCAGTTTCATCAGAAGTCCCCTCTGTTTTTTCCTGATTGGGGGCATCTTGTCATCCTCTCCCTTGTCCCTAAGCCTCTTTTTCTGGTGCTCCAGCCAAGCCAGTTCCGTTTTGGTTTTCTCTTTGAGGGCCTTCTGTCGAAGATGAAGCAGGGAGCTCTGATGCTGCAGCCTCACCTCCTCGTCTTTCATGTACTGACGCACCATGTCCATGGTGAACTGCGAAAAGCTCTCCTGACCGCCAGAAAAGGCTGGGACGGAATCCTGAGACTGTTGGCAAACAAGGGCGAAAGGAAAATTGAAAGAAATCGTAATATAATCAGAAGTAAATATGTACATATATAAACAAGGGCGCGTGCATTGAGTCTACCATCCCTGAACACAAAAAGATAAGGGTGAGTGTTGAGCTTTTATTGCCCTTCTACCTTTAAGATTTTGTGTGGCCCGGATACGAAAGCGGCTCTGGCGTGAGCTCCATCATCCTCCGATTCCTCGTGGTAATGGGACTTCCCCTGGGTTCCGCGACGGTGAGCCTCAGATGGCAGCAGCAAGCGGAATGAGCGCTCTTGTATCTCATCCTCGGTCATGGACTCATCAAACTTCAGAGAGTACTCTGTCGCCACTGACGTGCTGTCTCCTAGAGAAGAGGCACAGATTCAGAGACTTTCACATAACTTGAGTGTTGCACTGTGTGTAAATAAGGGTCCAAAGCCAGTCTGGATTTTAGGATATCAAAAACACCAATAGTGTCATCGTTGAACCTTGCACAACTTGTTTATTGTAACTATCCTTTATTCCTGTCATACCTTTTTCATCCACAGAGCGGATGTTGTCGCTACAGAGGGAATCATTTGCTACTGTAATAGCTTCCTCTTCTATGGAGCTGCTGCCCGCTTCCTGTTTCTCTGCGGCTTCCCTTATACTCGGTTTCGCCACTCGTTCATCTCTTTTCTCCTGCTTGCCGTGGTCTGAGGAGACACGCGACGTGCTGTGGTGGCTGCTAGAATCGGCTCCATTGAGGCTGAGGAGGACAATTTGTATGTACAAACAACGTTAGACTGCTCCTTTATGAATCCAATGAAAGGAGTGACGCTGAAGCTACGTGGATGGCTGCACCGTTACCTGACGTTGGGTCTTCTGAAGGATAACGAGTCTGAGTGGGAGTGACTTGAGCTGTTCAGTGAAGCCAGAGGCTCCTTTTGCTTGACGTGGCTGCCGTAGGCCTCACTCTGGTAGCTGTTGAGAGAGCAGGGAAAAGAGACACAATTGATATTTAGATGGGCCAGTGCATTTATTAATTAGCGGTAGTGAAAATGATGACATGGCAGTTAAAACAAAATTCAGTGTATTTTAAACCTAAACAATGGCAATATTTACCTATCAGAGTCAATGTTGTCCTGTTGCTGATTGAAATAGGAGTTGTCTGGCTCTTCACTCCTGTTAGAGTCAGTGGCAGCGTGGCGGGCGGTCAAAGCTCCTGCCATCTGTGACCGCGCCAGTTCTGTCATCTGTTAGACAAGTTAAAAAAAAATAAAACAATACATTTGGATGAAATGCTTGACATGAATCTTGTGAAAGAGAACAAAATCACAGCCAATTCTTTTTAAATTCTCTCATTTCAACTGACCTCCTTGACGTGTCGGGCAGCGTCTGCTGTACACTGCGCTGCCTCAGCCTGTTGACTCATCATCTTCATCGTTGTCTGCTGGAGACCCTCCAGAGTCTCTTTCTGAGCTCCAGCCAAGCCGTCCTGCATTTCTATATGAGCCTAAACAAAATAAGTATTGACATTATATACACCCAACCAAAAAAAAAAAAGAAAGCACATCCATCTACCAATATATCTGGCGGGAGTAAAGCCAAATGATCAACAGTGTATGTCAGGAAGAGCCAAATGATCAACAGAGTATGTGAGGAAGACTGCACTGGGGTGTACCCTGGCCAGTTTCTGCCTGTTTTCCTCCAGTTGCAGCTGCATCTCCAGCGCTTCCCTCTCAGCCTTGATCTTCAGCTCGTAAAGGTCGCGCTCGTGGCGCTGCTGCTTCGCCTGCAAGGTCAAAGTTTAAACAAGAGGGTAAATACTAGCAGTCAAAACTGACATTATCAAGGGTGGGTGCTACTGGAATTTGAAGACAAGCATAAATCTCTTCTTAATATTTACTATTGAAGATTTTATGCGGCATAATTTGTTAATGTTGCAACAAAACTGTGTATTTTGGGTAAAATACTTCTGGTTTATAATCATCATCAAAAATTGTTCCTCAGAATCAAGCTCTTTCACCTGGAGCATTTGGGCCAAAGAGGCACTCTCGTGCTGAGCCATGGAGACGCCCATCAGTCTCTCCATGTCCCCAAGCTGTCGGACCGACTCTTCAATGGACTCAAAGTAGTGCAGCTCCGCTGCCAAACGCTGCTGTAAGACGGCAGGAGAATACTGTAGTTCTCCTAAAGGACAAAGAAGGTGGACCGGGTGAGCAAAAGACAAGCCGTGATGTTTGTGTGGTGAGAAAATAACAGGAATCGTTAACGGGTCTACAAGCTCTGAAACCAGGTGGTATTTATTACTGAAATGCGAGTTTCGTTTACCTGTGGCTCTGGCCTCTGCTCTACCACTTTGCGCTGCGGTGCCTGTGTTTACATTATCTGGGCCCAGAGAATTACTCCTCATAACAGAGCCAGTGTCTGGAGAATTCGGCAGAAAAGCCAACTTGTGTCTCGCTGCAGAGGTCTTCTTGCTGTCAGCCTCCAAACTAAAAATGCAGTGATACGGATAGGGAAAAGGTTGTTAAACAGTCAAAGAAATAAAACAGCAAAACTGTGCCTGGCAAATTGCAAAACTTTTTTAGTATAATTGTATAAATATAAAATTCTTTAAATATTTCATAGAATCCTAATTTCTAATTTTGCAGTCATTAGTTATTACATCTACAATTTGTCCAAATTATATAGGAGAAGGAGCACCCAGGGTCTTGCAAACAGTCCAAGTGCCTGAAGCAGCCCGACTGCGCTGTGAGGCCCACACTATGAATGGATTTATTGTGCTACTCAGAGATGATCCCGGACGCGAGGGGCAACGTCTGACGATATCAGGATACACTCTTCATACCAACAGAGGATCCTCCCCAGCAGCTCCTTCTTATTGCAACATTTTTTTGCAACAGCTACTCTGATGGGCACTTTTTTATTTTACAAATGTTTTGCTAACAACATTATGTCGGCACTTGAAAACAACAACAACAAAACAATGCATTTCATGTTGGCATTAAAACTGAATCCAGACGGCTGTTTGGAATTCATTGTGCAATACACATAGGCGCCACTGTGTGGCAGGAATCTGTTACCTGAGCTTCATCTAGGCTCATGCATACTGGGTGGTGAGATTACAAGAAAACCAAAGCCCTCCTTCCTATTGGCAGCTGGCCAAGGCTGCAAGGAAGCCAGCTGACCTGACCAGCCATGCTGCAGCTTCCTACAACAAGAACAACCAGTGTTCTCTGTTCAAGGATGACTGCAGTCTCCCTCTGTTTCTGGGGACACCACAGCTGCTTCTGCCCTCAGGCTTTACACAGAACTGAGTTCACGTGACTCTTTAACCAGGCAACCACAACAAGGGCTGTTTATGAGCTACATATTTTGAAAATAAAAAGTTTATTATTCTACAAGTATTTTTTTTATATCAAGTTTTCAATGTTTAAGAAAATACTTAATGTGACCTTTTTGTGTATTTAGGTGGGGGGAAATAAGAAAAAAACGAAGCCAATATGGCAAAATAGACAACAGCAACCCTACTTTCCCCAAAAGAGGTGCTGGACTAAAAGGGTAGTGAAAATCAGGAAGGAAGTAACAGAGGGAACTGGATGAGCAAGTATTTTAATCTGTACTTTTCAGAGAATTATTTAGAAAAGAAATATCTCAGAGATGCCCAATTGTGAAACTCCCAGTACTATGGAGTGAATGAAGATTTGTTGAGTATTACATTTAAAAAAACAACAACAAAGCAGTTCCTCAGAGCACTGGGAATGTGGTATTTACCTTTTGTTTGATACTTTCTCAGAGGGAACACTGGAATGGGCACTCTTGGAGTGGCTGTGCACAGAACTTTTGACAGAGCCCCTCTTCCTGGATTCAGAGGACAATTGCTCTGAAGGAGGTGAGCAAGAGCTCCTCTGCTCTTCCACCAACGTAGCATCACTTTCAGATGCCGTGCCTGCACAGGGGTGAGCGGTCAGAGCCATCAGTCACATGTTTTTAAGAATGCTTTTTGATTTTAAAAGAAAATGAAAATTCACAACGGCTGCTAGAGTTGACTGTCACCTCTTTTGCTGGTGGAATGTTTCGAGAAAGGCGAGGAGCCAGATGGTGAACCAGAGGAAAGATGCGGTGACAGAACAGAGGAGTGAAAAGACGAGTGGTGAGAATTTTGGCCTCCTTTTCTATTTTTATCGTAAGGAGATCTTTTTATCAGTTCCTCAAAATGACTGTTCCTGCTGACAAAGAGGAAACACACACAGACACACAAACACACACAACACTCTCAGGTCACTGATACTGTCAGACTATATAGCAAAACAAAGCACAAGTGCAGAAAAAATAGACTTTTTTTTTTTTTAAAGGCAGCATTCATCTGTGAGAAACCCATTCTGCTCCATATTTCTGAAACAAGAACGCCACCTAGTGGACATTTCCAAAACAAAAAAAAGGTTTGTTACATTTCTGTTACCTGTGTGAACTGGAGCTTCTTTTTAACCGGCCACTGCCTTGACTGCTGTGCGACGACACAAAGTCATCTTCATAGACAGCAGCTTCTGAGGGACTGTTGGCTGAGGGCAGTGAATGGGCGGGAGGAGAGCTCCTTTCACTCACTGCAAGACAGGGAAGTGACAGAACAGCTGTTTCAGGCCAAAGAGTGACAGGTTTGTATTTAAGTAAAACAAAAAAACAAAACAAAATTCTCTTCTCTCTTAAAAAAAAATTGTTGAAAACTGAAAATGTAAACATTCCACAAGAACGGACCTTTCATGTTGCCATGCAGGTTCTTTGTGAAAATGTTGATAACGCTCAGAGGGCTTCCTTTGTTCAGCTCTTCCCAGGCTGGTTTGGCACCATTATGCTGGGTGAAAGGTGAGCTGACGGCTGGACACCTCGACGCTTCCTTCTGGAACTGTGACAGCCGCTGGTGATCCTTCATTTGACCTGCACAGGAGTCCCCTGCCGACAGGTGGTGTGCAGGAGGCGCTCGGCTGCTGGAAAAGTGCGGCGGACTTGCGTCGCCCTCAGAAAAACTGCCCTCACTCAGAATAGGACCTTCGCTGATGGAGCCTGCACTGGAGTCAAGGGCGTCCGTCTGATTCTTTTCTCCAGTCAGTCCATGTTTTCCGCTCTCTGGCCTTTCAAAGCCGTTGACCAACTTCCTCCTTTCGTGTGTGTGACAGCTTGGGCCGGGAGCGGCTACAACGGCGGAATTTGTCGGGTCATTTGTCAAATTAGCACACGTTCTGTTCATTTCCTCCTGTCCCCTGAAGGGATGCAGATCACCTGATCCGTGGAGAGCTGTGCCATTATGTAAACTGTGACCTGTGCTGGTCAGAATTCTCTGGATACTCAGTGACACGTCATTGTTTTCCACAAGACCCGCTTGTGCCCATGATCCGTCTTCCAGATTTGTGTGAGAGGTCTGAGGAGCCAAAACGGTGTCCAGACCCACTGACGTTTTTGCTCCGTAGTTGATATCATCCCCTGCTAGTCTCTGGGCCTCGTACTCAATGCGGTTGGACAGGGATGTGGCCGTGGCTTTGAGGGCCTCGATGCGGGAACTCTTTGATCGTGACGTGTTAGAAGGTGTCGGTCGCTGGGCAGGCTGTGCATCACCGGATGCTACGGCACTCTCTAGTCTGAGAAGCTGAGAGAGGAGGTGGTCCCCGGCAGGACCTGGCATTTTGCTGCTGCCGCCGCCGACAGGTCCAATATGTGGGTTGAGATGCACAGGCTGAATGAAAGGGGCAACTCCAAAATCTAAATCACTCCTGCAAAGGAGAGACACAGACAGAAGAGATGATAATGACGTAGTGAAGTGGTTGAGTGAGAAAGTAAAGAAAAGGAAGATAAAGCTTAAGGGTGATGCATTTCAAAGTTGACGTCATCATGCACACAAAAATGATCAGTGGCAGTAAAACTATCCTTCTTTCGCCTTTTTATGCGGAGGCAAAATGCTTTTTTGGGGCAGGGCTGGTCATAGATCCCAATCATGTAGAAACAAACTCTTGACTGTTTGGTAAAGTCAAGTGATCCCATTCACCATCATGCCCAAAAATTGTTTTCAGGAGAAAACACATTGGTTGCACTATGGTCACATTTTACAATGTATTTGTGTAAACTGGATTGAGTGATGTTGTTAGTTTCCAGCGTCTACATGGTTGTACCTGGACAGTGCAGGAGGCCGCTGATCATTCAAAGACAAGTCACTGCTAGATGGGCTCTGCGGTGGCTCCAGTCTCTTGTTCTCCTTGTCAGACTCCCCTGAGGGCTGGTACGGCGGCCACTGTGGCAAAACACACGCAGACAGTTCAGAATCCCCATTTTTGCACAAATCTGGTAGCTCAGTCTTATCATTTGCATCTTATATGGATTAGTAAGATTTTCTGAAGTTCAATACCATTTGGTGGTATGAAGCAGCAGGTTGTGAGTTTAAGGCTTCTCGGTCCAGTTGTTCCTCCTCCAGCAGAAGTTTGGTGTAGGTCTCCTGCAGTCGCTTTTGCACAGGGGCCACAGGACCCTCGCCGGACAGCGCCGCCGCTTTGGCCATTTCCTTCTGCTTCCTGTACAGCTCCTGCAATCTCTGGTTTTTCCTTTCGGCCTCTTCCCTCTGCGTTCGCTTCTCCTCATTTTGGCGCCTTCTCCTCTCTTCCTGCTGCCGGGAAATGTACTGCCGCACAGTGTCAGCGTCGTAGTGCCGCTTTTTGTTTGCCGCGGCGGCGGCGGCGCCGTCGACAGCCTCCGTTCGATGGACAGTGGGGCTGGCGCTGCGACAGCCTCTCGAGGAGGTGCCGCCAGCAGCAGCGGTTCCCCAAGCAGAAAGTGGAGTCCTCGTCCGTGACCCTGATCCCCCTCTTCCTCGTCTGCCACTGCTGTCACGCGTCCTTTGACGGGCCCTTTCCTCCTTTTCAGCTGCCTCGCACTCGAGTTGCAGGTCATCAATGATCCCTTGGATGTCTGCTGACAAGATGTTGGCGCTGACTTGTGCTGGGGCCTTCTCCCGCTCCGCAGATAAAGGGGTTGATGTGCGCGTGGAGTGACTTTTAGAGCGACCTCTCGATCTACCAGCAGGCCGTTCTGTGCTGCTTGGGCGCAATCGTGTCTTAGAGCCTGATTGTTGATCTGAGCAAGAGAAGAGAAGCTGATAAACGTCAACAAAGGCCAGAGAATGTTACATTTAGGGATTCAAGTATGGTAATAAAACATGGAATACTCAAAAGGTCATCATTTGCATGGTGCAAAACAGTTTTAATCTTTTGCTAAAAAAAAATAAAAAAAAAATCACACCCATGTATAAGGTCGAGTGACTGGGATGAGGTGTGGTACTTTAATAAGGCCTTAGATTGTTTACTTACTTTTAATCATTACAATCACCGACTGCACACTCACACATATTTACAATACAATAGAAAGCAACATATCAGACAGTTGAAGAAGCAACTAAATTAAGGCCAAAATAAGAAAAGTACCTGCCAGTATGTGAAAATATTTTCCAATTTTTAAAACTATACTTGAAAAGGGACATAAACTAAACATCTGAGCAACCAAAAGAGTTACTTCAGGTAATAATCAAGTTATCGCCTTTGTGCAGGAAAAGAGCTTAGTGTGCAAGCGGCCGCAAACTACTGATAAGATCACTCTGTGGGCACTGAAGAGTTGCTTAGCTTTTCTGTGACACCAGTTGTAGGCATGGTGTGTGTTGTGAATAGATTAAAAACCGTAAGATTTGCAGAGTATGCCTTATTTCAGTGATTACAAATGAAATCTTTCATTGATCAATTTCTAAAGCGAGAATCTAAACGGTAAGACCGCTTATGAGTCCCATTCTAACAGAACAAAACAACAATGAGATCAGACCTCCAACAAGTGTTTTCACCAGATTAAAAAAAGCTTGAGCACCACATCTAAAGTAGCAAACGCACACACACACACACGCACGCAGTGAGGATGTGGTGCAGCCTCACCATGGCAACACTAATCGGGCCAGAATAATTCCCATCTAGTTTTTACAGCATCTAATCCAGACATCCAGACAGTTTTTTTTTTTTTTTTTTTTTTTGCTGCAGTTGCCCTCACTGTGCACCCCTCCATGGCTCTGCACTTCCCTTGAGTCAATGTGCAGAGAGCAACCTCTGGAAATCAGGTCATGTCATGACTGCATCCAACCGGAAACATCCAGTCAATCTCTATTTCTTACGGTTTATTGCGACTGGCTGAGATACAGCTAGACTGTGCATAGCGTGCGAGCGTGTATGTAGAGCAGCAGTCAAAAACTGTTTATTTATTCATGCTCTTTGGGTTTTGAAAAAAAAATCCAATTAAATAAAGTCACACTGAGTGACAGGGAGGAAGGAGGAAGGAAGGAAGGAAGGAAGGACTGCAATACAATTAAAGCATTAATGAGTCTTATTAATCCAACATGTATTGGATTGGAGAAAGTTGTGTTGTCCTCTGACCATAAGTCTGGATAAAAGTCTGGTAGGCAGACAGAAAAAAAAATAAAATAAAATAAAAATAAATGATAAAATAAAATAAAATAGTTACAATGGCCAGGACTGAGTGCAGATAGCTGAACTCGCTGCCGACGTTAAAACATTCATGCAGTAATAGAAGACAGAGGTGTACTGGCATGTAAGAAAGAGGTGACATTAAGTCTCAAGGTCCCACCTGTTCTGCCATGTCCATCAGCTGTTGCCAGCCTGCCCTGGCCAGGGAGTTGGGGACCAGGACCTAGGACCATCTTCACCAGCTTTTGTCCCTCTCGCCAAGACGCAGAACTGATCACTGCAGTGATGGACAAATGGACAGAGGATTGAAAAGGCAAAAAAAGACGCGCATATCCAGTGTGGCCTATGTCTTCAAGCAGATATTACATGTAAACACACGGCTTCCAGGCGAGCGTAACAGTTTAGAGTAGAAATGTTTCAACAATGGCAATGTCTCTTCTTAGCGTGGAAAAATCCTGAAAGCATTCCAATAGAAGAGCACTTCCTGGTAATGAGGCGCTACATCCATATCCATGAACTAGGCAGCTGTTTGGACTAAGACGATGAGCCAACTGAACCTGGCCGCAGATTTCACCGTTACTATTTATAGGGACGTGTCTGCATGGAAAACAGAGACCGGCCTGACTTTGACAGGGAATACAGAGTTTGGGGGGGTGAGGAAATAAAAGCAAGCAGACAAAGTTTGAAGTGTTTTTGTGCATTTGGTTACTGTGCACACGTCCATTTACAACGGGTTTTACTTATTTTTTTTATCAATCATAGCTTGTGTAGGCTATTCATTAATTAAACATATTTATTGGATTAGGGCTCGCAGACTCGCACATAGTTTGAGTCGCACATAGTTTTTGCACCCAGCTGGCAACTTCTTCTTTCTTTAATATTTTCTTGTTTATTTATGTGTACAAGGGTGTTGTGGTGCAAACTGTCAAATGGAATTGCTGTTCACAAGATTAAAAAAGTTGTCTCGAACAAAGTTAGGAGGTAATCTCGAAAGATAATCTGTTTAATATTCAACATTAAGTGCAGTCACTGGTGGTTGTTTACGATTGTCTTCTGGCGGACGAGGTACTGACATAGGCAGTTGTATGCCACTTTCTGTTGACACGGTGCATGTTGCACATACTGAACATTTCTTCTGGGATTTAAGTCTAAACACAACCTCAGAAGGCAGCCAATGTATGTGGCTCAGGCACCGAAATACAAACTTCTTCTGTGTGACATGAGAGTAGGCTTATTTTTCCAATCAGGCTTACAATAAAGAACTTGCTAGGTAGGATAATTTTGCTGCAATGCATGAAAACTCTTAAGTTAACACGACTGTAACTAATCTGCTTACATACACAAAGGTCTGAATGATGATATGAGCCAAACTATGGCCATGTTATCGAGTAAAGATTGCAAAGAGAAATTCAGAAGTAACAGATGATAGGACAAACATTTGGCCACTCCTGAGTTGACCATGCTTCATTTCTGCCAGCATGTTCCACGCGTTTAGCTTTCCGATTGTCACAAGTCAAAAATAGATCAGTGGACTGTGTGTGTGTGTATCCCGTAGAAAAGAGGAATATTTACCAGGCTTTGCATCAAGTTCAGCAGAAGGGGAAGCTCGGTGGACTTTCCTCACTGGTTTTGTAGGCCTCCTTTCGTTAGATCGCTCTGATCTTTGCTCCCTCTCCTGCTGATCCCTCGATCTGGAGGTATCTGTAGGCAGAGAGAGCATGTCAAATGCAAGCGAAAAAAAAGAAAGAAAAAGAAAAAGTCTTCCTCTTTAAAATCAAATGCTGCACTGCCCTGAATAAAGTCCTACGGTTTGATTCTCATTTGAAAGCATATCCATTAGAATTGTCTCTGCATGAACACTTTCTGGCCTGCAATCATAGCAACTGCTTGTAGCAGTTGTGTCATACTTATTATAGCACACAACTGCAGTAGCCGGCGCCACTGCATGTGGTGAAGATGAATGTAATACACAAGTTAATAACAAATTACAGTGATTTACCACAAAGAGACCGGTTCAACAACATGACCAAAAAAAAAAAAAAAAAAAAATCAATTCTAGATTGAATAATACAAATGGCACAAATGAGATGCTTGTCTGAAATTGATTTTCTATTTGCTTACCAGCAAACTGTCTAGACAAGTCTCTGTATATTTTGATGCTGAGATGATGGAAGTCCTCCTCCTTCCACACTTTACCATCAGGAGTCTGGAGCTTTGTTTCAATGCTGTTGAAGCCTAAAACGTAAAAAAACAAAAAACAAAACAAACAAATTCCCTTCAAACCGGTATAATTTATAGAGAATCTGATAGAAAATATGACTTATGATATCTTTGCTTCTATCTACCAATACGTTTAAAAACAACAGGCTTAGTTTGACATAAATCCAAGACGGAGGTTACCTTTGTACATGGGAGCAGGCGGGGCCGCAGCCACTTTCCGTATTTTGGCAGTTGGCAGGTTGGTGCCAGTGTTGTCACTCCCCACTGCTGCCATGATGGGCTGTTCAAGAAACCCCAGCAGCCGTTCCCTGTCTGCAGCCTCCTCTAGATGTTTCCTCTGTCTTCGAATGCGCTCCTTCAGCTTCTCCAGCTTGTCATCAGGCTGGTGTCGCCTCAGGTTCTCCAGCCGCTGGGAGGCCGAGCCGGGGCTAGTGGATGGAGTGCTCTCCCCACGGCGCGTCAGGCTTGGCGTTGCGGTGACTGAAGGGCTTGATAGCTGGCTGTCCATGCTGCGTTGTGCTTTCGGAGTGCTTTCCTCTTCAGCAGGGACCCTCGTACCACTGAGACTCGTCTGGTGCCCCACCGCCCTCAGGGCGTCCAGGGCTGGTTGGTCAGTGAGGTAGCGGACATCGGTGCTCTCAAGAGCCAAGGAGTGTGTGCCGTTCAAGTCTTTATCTGCCTGCCTTTCCCTGGTGTCTCTCCGGCTGAGCAGAGGGCCTGAGAGAGGTGAAGAGGATGGAAATGAAGGCTGCCGCACTGTCTGCCAACTGCAGGCCTCCAGCTGAGAGGAGGGATGTGGCAGAGGGGTGGCTTCTCTGAAGAAAAAACAGATTACATGGGATCAGAAAGAGGATTTACAATGACTTACTGCTCACTGAGTGTGCAGACTAACACAATTTCAGAAGTCATAAAGTCTGAAAGGGGGGGGGGGTTACTCACGGCACCTAGTCACAAATTGGAACACAAAATATGGAAACTATATACACAAGAAAATGTGTTGTCTTGATATTTTGGCTATTTAAATTCTGTACTGACTTCACCATACGAAATATAAGCAATACATTATAATTTGACTAGCAATAATAATACTTGGTCACTTTAGTGAAGACTGAAGGGTTTTGTAGCGTGATTGCAACAAAAGAATCTTTTGCTATACGAGTTTCTAGGAGCATGACATGTCCAGAACATATGGTCCTTTGAGCAGATGGCTTGAAGAATAAAGAGTGTTAGGGACTTAACTTAAGAGAAGGGTGCTTCCTAAATTCCCTTTTTTTTTTTTTTTTTTCAAACAATAAGACAAAATTATTCACTAAATATGTAGCAAATAAATTAGTAAGGAAATACAGTTTTGATTTCACCCACTAAAACTCTGATTCATAGTCTAGTCTGATGCACTTCTTCAATTCAATGCTGTTTATACCTGTAGGACACCAAAGGTTCCCTGAACTCCACACTGTTGTTTGTGTGAACGTTGCTGTCCTGGGTGGTGTTTCTCAGCGGACTTCGTGAGCTGCTCTTTTCAGGACTCTGCTGACTGTGTCCTTGGTGTTTTGAAAGCCCTTTATTGTCAGCAGCTTGTCGTCCTTCTGCAAGTCAAGATAAAGTAGTCGTTAAAAGATAGTTTCAGATTTTGAGAGTCAAATTTAGCTTGGTGTTCCACAATACAACACCTTTGCACCGGGCTGCCCTGGATGATTTCTTCTTGGGCAGGTCCATGACGGAGTCCAGGAGAACACTGGTTCCCGGTGCTGCCTCCACATGGTTTTCTATGTGCCGCAACTGCAGAGGGAGAGGGCAGTGGCAAAATAAATTAGCATATCCAACAATAAATGACTCTTCACAACCATGAATTGTGAATTTCAGAGTGAATTTAAAGGAAAACATGTAGCTTTTCTTGCAAAATACTTACAGCAGCTTTTGATTGATTTTTCCATGCTGTGGTTAACTCTGACAAAAAGAAAATAGTTTTTAAAAAGTTATGAGTGACAAGGACATTTCCACTTCTTAAACAATTTAGCATCTGCAAATAAAATATAATAGTTGGACGCGTAATCAAATTTGTTATACAAAATTTTCAAAATGAGTTTGCTCATTTTAAAACTTACCTGTCCCAACACTGTGATCCGTGAGTCTACCAGCAGAGTTTTTTAGAGTCACTTTAGTCTGTCTACTGCTTTTCATCTCTCCCTTTCACCTACAGAAAAGATACAATGAAAACAACAGGAACATTTTTGAAAAATTACGAAATAAAATAACTGATGCTTTTGAAAGCGAACACTGTCGAGTTTGTGTAAACAGCACGCAACACGTAGCTTGGAGACAGAGGAACAAACTGAAAGCAATAAAGGAACAGAAATATTCAAAAACAGAACCAATTGAACAGTTTCAGAAGAAAACGACAAATGTCTGAAACCCTTGAAACGTCTTACCATCAGGAGAGGTATCTGCTGACATAACCATTCTAATCAATGAGTTTATATGTCAAAATAAAACAAATTCCCACAGCTAAGTCTTTCGCTTTATTGCAGCTTCTTGACAGTGGACTGATGTCAGTCAGCATACCAACTAAAACAGGTTGAGCAACAACCAGGCTTTAAAAAATTTCCATAGAGGAATGTTAGCATAACTGGGATATGTCACATTACAACCATGGACTGTTTACATAAAACACCTGTAGCACTAGCCCGTAGGTGCATATCTGACAGCTCTGATGTTATTACAGACGTGTCTAATTATTATTATTATTATTTTTAAACACTGGGCATTTTGAATTTCCGACAAAGGTACAAATCAACATGTGAACGTTCACTGCTATTTTACACATGTCGGGTCAATAGCAACTGAGCTCTAGATTTCATGTGTGGTCATGTGACACCGCCCTCAGTCGAATGTTGAATGAGCAAACATGAATATAAAGTGAACCAACGTTCTCGCTATCAACATCTACCTCAGCACATCATCTCGAATTACAAAAAAATAACCACCCGGCACCTACTGCTGCTGTTTTACTATGGACAAAGGCTGCGGGCATTACACTAAAGAGGTCATCGGGAAAATCTAACGGTGTCGACCAAATATATTTACAGTGTATGACAACAACTTAAAAGTACTCATGAGAAATCCTTTCACTCGAGCAAACTTTTCTGTGTGGTGTTTTTGTTGATCAAGTGATTGTCAGCTGATTAATTCAAGATAGCAACCAAAGAGTGCACAAAGGACAGACAAGAACCAAGATAGTAGCCGGTGTATCGCAGTCAGTGGAGTCCAAGTAACACAATGGGAAAAGTATGACATTTTACAGATAGAAACCATAGGCGCGCTGTCTAAAGTCAGCTGAAGAGCGTTTCGGGGATGTTATTGGTGACATAGGGAATTAATATCATTATTGTGACGCGCGGTAGAGTTGCACTCAACAAATTCGAACGCTTATGAATTCAAGATGGCGTACATTCTTCTTCCCCCATTAAACATAGGGAGTGTTGACTGTCATAGCTCAGCGCTCCTCCTCACGGCACGGCACATATACTACAAAAATACTAATAGAGGAACATAGAAACTGCTGCATTACAGCTTCCGTCCACTATGTCACCACCGGATGGAAAGCTACTTCGCAGTACTAAAGCCATTGGACGAGGAGGAAATCAAATGCCATTTTTACACTAGTACTGTCCCCAACTTTAGGCATCCACTCCACTGTCCACTGGTACTATTGTGCTTCCTCAGCTTAGATCCAACTTGGTATAGCTTTTCGGTCCAGCAGAGATCGCGGGAAGGACTATAAAGGACTTCATAAATTGGACACTTCTGTATTCGACTCGTAACGGCGATAGCGTCTAACACATCGGACACCGCATCGTTGCCATTCATATTAGAAAGCTAAGGGCAACGATGACCACCAATTGTGTTAACGTAAAATGCCAATATTGCCCTATATAGTAGTAATCATGGTCGCAACTCTTCACGCCACTTCCGAGAAATGACCCCTTTGAAGCTTCCCCAGGAATTACTCAGGAGAAAATCAATACAAAAAAAAAAAACTACTAACCTACTTTAGAAGGGTGTGAACCGAGACTCAGACTGAAACAGGACATGCGGATGTTTTTAAACATCCAATTCTATACACAATTCAGTGCTTCGTACAGTCGTTAGACGTCCGAAATCGACCTCCGACACATATTACAAATTACTTGAGTCAGAGTGATTTTGAAAGGTATTCGCTCCAGGGAATAGCCGCATCCATCTAGTCTAAAGAGTTGTTTTACAACTTACTAAGCAAGCGCCAATAAATACGGAACATTCCTACATTATATAATAATCGAAAGTATTTACCTTGAGGGAAAAGATCCGACGTATTTAGATGTCCACATTCAGGTTGCCATATTTTCAACAGGAAAATACAAACTTGTTCCGACCACTGTAGTTTCGCCCAGCTGACTGTTTGCTAACGTTAGCCGACTAACGCCAGCAACGACCCCGGTATGGGCTAACACTTCTGTCAGGCAAGCTAGCAACTTTTCTTTCGAAACATTGGCCCACTCTTGTTATTCCTCGGTGTATTTCAAAGCAAAAAAAACAAAAAACATCGAAATACTCAGTTTAGCGGTGAGCTTCAATGACAGAAATATTGCTACCCGCCCGTGCGGTTTCCTTTCCCGGGTTACTATGTTGATGTTTCTCAGCGATGGAGGTGGTGAGGTATCCAAGCGGGGTCGGGAACGGGAAGCCGAAATCTCGCGAGAATATGGCGCTGAGAAATCGCGTCCTCTCTCAACCCCTCGCATACACGCCACACTTTTACAACCAAGGATTTGTCATTACAACACGCATGCATACATCCACGATGTAGATAAGTACTATACAATAATAAGAAAAAACTCTCTGTGGGACTCATCATACATCACTTAGCAACATATGATACAGGTTAGCATGTACTAACAGGGCGTTGGAGGGTGTGGAACGTATACTATTTGCTTTTCCAAAACATATTTATTCAGCTAACTCAAAAGGCTCAGGTGTTAAAAGCGAGACGTCAGATCGTGAAGAAGTGATATTTTATATTTAAAAAACAAAAAAACAAGAGAGGAAAATAACCTGCGTTCAACCAAAACTACAAAGGTCATTACACGATTAAAACAATTTGAAATTGAAACAGTGAGAGAATTTAAAAGCAGGCAGGAAAAACTACACTGCTTTGATTGCTCCCTGGTGGGCAATAGAGGTACTGCCAATGTCGTGCTGCATTATATTGAGTGCACAGTGGACACATTTATACAACACATAAAAAATAAAATAAAAAATAAATAATATAGCGATTGTTTTACGTTTCATTATATTTCAAGACATTTACATCTACAGAATACAACAGAAAGATATCCGTAGACCCGGTGTCATGCCGAGATCTGTATGGCCGTCGAGTCTCATGCACCTCGCAGGGAGCGCGTCCCCCCCTATTCGTAGCGATCGGCAACAGAGACGCCGCCGTCACAACAGTCAATCTTCAATGTTTCATTAAAATCAGAAGCATTCACAAAATAGCAATAAAGGCTGCATGTTTATATCGACAACGATTTGACCCTGTTGAGAAATGCGCACGCTCCTTACTGTTATTATTTCTGTTACACTTTTTGGCGATGTCTCTGGCTGCTATTTTGTGTACTTCTGACTAGACACAGACATTTTTGACACATCTATTATTCAGCTGGTACAGAAAAGGGGTACATGCACTTTTCAGCTGGGTCAACCTGCCGAGCAATGCATGTAATCCATATTACATTCTTTATTCTGTGACACTTAAGAGCTGTTTACGGCTGCTATTTTGTGCACTTAAAACCGGACACTGAAAGTTCCATACCTGTCTATTTAATATTTAATTACTCTAACTAACATAAACAACATAAACACCTATTCAGGACAGACACAAAAACAATGATGTAATCAGCATGTGCTTTATTGACATGTTGTATTTCGAAATAAAGTTATGCTTTTTTTGAAAACGGAAGTCTCCCTCATAAATGCCATTTTTCACATCCCTTGGATTATCGAAGACATTTGGAGTTTAATGGAACGCTGGCGACTAAATACTGTGACAGTTAAGCAGCAGCTGTGCGCGGTCCCGTGGGTGCCTGCGAATCTCGACAGGCTAGCAGAACTCGGCATAACACCTGAACTGACTGGTATTTTTTTGTGTGTGTCTTTTTATTTTCGCCACTAGTTTTGCTGACGGCCGAGATGGGTTTCAGCCGGGACTTTTATTGCCTCCTGGGGCAACTAATAAAGCGCTCAACAAAGAAACAAAATGAATGAAAAATAAAGGTGATGTTGAGAATAGGATGTGTGCTCACTGTCAACAGGTGAGTCATATAAAGTGCTGTGCAGACTAGGGCCACAGTCACAGATCCAGGTTTCCAGGTTATGTGTGCTTGTTTTGATCACAAACAAGGTAACAGCAGGTGTATGTGCTGTGTTGTTCACGTCACAAATTTGCCCCTCAGCGTCACTATTATGTGGACGGACGAAGATGTAAAGTTGATATATAGATATTCTAATTTAACTAGGTTATCTCCCCCTGACCAATCTTCTGCAACTCTCTCTCTCCCTCTCTCTCTCCCTCCCTCTCTCCCTCTCTCTCTCTCTCTCACATTTGCACACCTCTCTCTCGCTCTCTCTCCTCCTCCTCTCTCTCTCTTTCACACACACACACACACACACACACACACACACACACACACACACACACACACACACACACACACACACACACACACACTCTCTCTCTCTCCCTCTCCTTGTCGTGCAGGGAGACGCAGACGTTCTCTTCTGCGCCCGCACATTCTCATTCTGTGTGGAAAGGTGAACCAAGATGGAAAGGAGTTTTGTCTTTCTAGGTAAGTAGCTAATCTTTATTCTCTCTTCTTCTCAACCATCTCTTTAAACATTGAAATAATCAGTCACAATAACAGGCGACTGTTGTTGATCTGCACCTATCCAACAAGTACCGGGTTCTGGCAGAGTGGCAGCTGTTAGGTTTGCGAGAGAACAGAAGAGCAGGGTGCAGAGATCCGTGCAGGGAGAGGTCGGGTGTTTTGTTTTGTTTTTTTCTTCGCATTCATTGATCATGCTTATTAATGAAACAGCCCAAAGCGGAGTGTTTGTGGAAAATCTGGCTGTCACTAAGTCAACAGCCTGCGGTGTTTGCGGATTTAAAATGTGTTTTGTGATACTGAAACTCCACCCTCACTCTCTCTTCCTCTTCTTTATGTTGTTTACTATGCCACTTATTTTGATTCCTCAGTGTTAATGGGGTACAGATAGGGTTGGATCTTTTCTGTCTAAATTTATGGACGTTTGCATAGTTTGTTAGCTGATGAACCAAATTATTTGCTCGACAGACTGTGACAGAGCTTGAATCTCTCCACCTCACCTCCTTTTATTGTTTTCTTTATTAGCACAAGAGAGTGAGGCAAGCCAACAGCTGACGATCGAGTCATTTGACTGGTGTTGATACAGAAAGAGCAGGTGTCTGTACGAGGGGCAAGGTAGATCTCAATTAAGTTAACCTTAATTAATGAGGCAGCCTTGACCAGATAATGATACAATTTCAAGTGTGGGGAAAAGACCGTGCTAAATTCAATCAGAGAGGCAGCGGTCATTAGTTCAAGAAGAGAGGAATTAATTAAAACAGGCTTGTTGCATTGTGTGCCAAGTTGCTGATAGGCTTTTAATACTAAATAGCTACTGGGTGGTTGAACTTACGTAGTGGTACTTCATCTTTACATGAGCTGAGACTGTCGAGTGTAATGTGTTATTCTACAGTGTTCTTTGAAGTTGAACATCAATATATTAACACAAAGCAATTTATCAGAATGTCAGTGAGGTGCTATTACTTTATATGTTCTCTTTCAACGAAGTTGCAGCTTGTAAAGTTTATCCATGACCTTGGTTACTGTTTAACAGATTAGCTTTGTGCCACAGCTGATACAGTGATCCCGTTTGGGAATAAGGTTAAATGGACCAACGCTTGGATCAATTCGCTGTCTCTGTCTCGGTAATTATTTCATCACATTAACATTTGTCAAACTGCCCCAGTCAATTTGGACTATATTTCCCTGCTGCTGCTCTCTCTTAATCTTAGCTTGTCAAGTGCTGTAATTGTTCTCATTCTGTGGTAACACTCTCCATCGAAGGGGTGCAAATTGGTTTTCATGTTGTATAAATTACTGCCACCATTTACAAGGAACCTGCTATCTCTTAAAACTGAAACCCAACTGTCTTCAAACCACTGGTGCCAACAACACATCATCATCTGTTATTTTTAAGACCTTTCATTTTTTCAATTTTTAAAATAATTTTTTGTGCCATCATCCACAAATCTAAGAAGATGTTCGCCAGCTTTGACAGACGTATGATAATCTATGACAATGGCTTTTAAGACGTTAAACATTTGACTTATTCTTGCACATTTTAAATGAAATGTCTATGTAAGTAATAAAAGTAATTGCACAGTGAAACCATTTTTTAGCTTAGCAATGTAGGCATAAAATTCCTAACTGTGAATCATTGAATGCGTAGATGATTTTTCTTGTGTCAGTCTAGGAAAGAACAATGGATCATCCTGCTCCCCGTTAGTCTTTTACAAAGAAAATCCAATTTAGTGAATTAAACAAACTATTGCCTTGTTACTTTCTGCACAAAAATATGCAAAAACTGATAACACCAGACCTTTGAGAACATATAAAATACACTGCATGTGGATATTGAAAAGAGGGTCACTGGCTGGTACAGTACATTAAGAAACGGCAATCAATAGTAGGAAAATAATTGAGTAATAGCTCTCACACAATCTCAGTCTCTCGATGACTGCAAGCAAGGTAATTTGTCAAGTATTTGTCCATACTTGTTCTTTCAATTAATCTCTTAGTAGTGTCATGAGTACAAGTGATTAGATGATCTGTATAGCTTGGATTTAATTCACTACAGCACATATGCAACAGTGTGAACTACACTGGTGTGCCTTGTTTGAGGGCAGAAGTGAGTGAGAGAGTGAACTATCTCACAGAGGAAGATTTTGCAGCTCCCTTTTAATGACATGGGCACAATTGTGCTGTGGCTTCCTGTTGAGCGAGGATTGACTCCAAGTAATGAATCCGCAGAGGGTTTTTTTCTGCCCACAGTTAGGGGTCTGACAGCCAAACTCACACACATACTGACACTGTCCATTTCAATATGTATTTGTGAAGAGTCTGTATTTGATATTAATGTGGTAAGAATTTCTTACATACAAATATATCTAGAAGAATATACACACAAATATATTTCTGCTGTGTGAGAGCCCAACCATCCCTACGAAAAAATGCGTTTACATGCACGTCATCCAGGTGATTCCATACAGACAAGGAATGCTGTAACGTAATTGTGCAGAAATGACCCATTACTTTTATGCTCTGGCAATTCCCCTCTACGGAATTAATTTACTTTTTGTGGCAAGTTCCAATTAAATTGAAGCGTTTGATATTTCTGTCAGCTTATTCTTTCATTTGCCCCATACAAGAAGTGAGAGTTGTCTGAACTGAAGGAATAAATGCAACCAAAATCGACTTAATGTAAAGTCAAGTGGCTGCCAAGTCGCCAAGACACCAAAACTTTCTGCAAACATTGCAGTGCCTGTGCAAAGTGCCTGTGCAAATTTACTTATGGACTTCTTTGAAAGGCCCATGTATTGAATGCCAGCTGTAAAATATAGTTTTCTCTAAAATTATCATCCGTTTCATAACGCAGTCCAGAGAAACTGTATGAACTGCTAGAAGCAAAGTATAACATAGCTTTTTTTTGGTTCTACGTAGAGTTACATTTAAGAAACACATTCTTTCAGCATTGCAGCATTCATTTCTAAGACTTTTATTGGTCCTCTTCGCCACCAAACAACATCCGTACACAGCAAGGTAAACTCACTTATGGTTATTTTGTACGCTTCTTGTGCACATTTGCATTTGTTTCAGAAAGTGACCGTGCAGAGGAAATGCACAATGGCCTCTTACCTTTTTCTTCTCCCTGAGGAGGATTTGACAGTGTGGTTGGCCTATAAGTGTTGATCATTATTGATTTTATGTGCTAGTGGTGTTACATAATCGTTTCCTCTGAAGGTCAGCACAACAGCAGGATCCCTTTGAGAAACAACCTTTAAACACCCTCAAGGTACATGCAATAGTAGATCATCTAAGTGACTAAAGACAAGAGCCTTAGGGAATTGTTCTATATTTGTAGCAGGATATAATATGAAAATATTACTATTTTTCATACTGTAACAGGTAACAAACGCATGTTCGACACTTGGATGTCAAATGACTGAACATTAAATTTAAATCTCAAAAAGCTGCTTGGGACCAACAGCAGTCCAATCAGTTTCAGATGGCATTGATTGCTGCTTGTATTTGTTGTGCAGGAATAAGCAGCAGGCAATCTTGAGTGCATGTGCTGGCCAACAATTTAGTTTCTGTTGATCAGCCTTTGTCACGAGGGCTTCTCAAAGCAGCAGCAGAGTAAAAACGTTGCTCTCTTTAACAAGTAGAAAACCTTGGGAGGAGCATTAGATAGCTGACGATAGAACACAAGACAAAAGAGATTTATTGTAGTGGAGGGCTATGTACACAGTTCCGGAACAAATGACGCTAATGAATGTATTGCATGAAATGGCAGGTATATTTGCTCACTGTACCATGTCTGTCTCAAATGTCAAAGAGCAAATATATGATACCGAGTAATGGATAGGAGAAACGATGCAAGATAAACATTACACTTATGAAGGACAAAATCCTATTAATATTAATTATAGTGTAAAATGTGTGCAGTTTCATTAACAGGAGTGCAAAAATATACACATAAATTGGCTACATTCATGAATGGTTCCAGACAGACAGATCATAACTGTTGATGAGTAGTTTTAAAATGAGTTTGTCCTTTATTTTTTTGATTCTCTTTGTTTGCCCCTTCCAAATGGAATTTTATACAGTCTACACTTCTGCATTGAGCTTGAAGTACTGATGTGGCTTTGTGTTTTTTCTATGGACCCTTTGCGTTGTTCTAAAAATCCATTCGTCAGCTCATCTACAGTGACTCGCTCGGCACGCATGTGCAGCTCACTTGAAAAGCACCACTGTGGGCAACAGAAATGTCATGAATTCAGCCGACTGCCTCGAGTGCTTTGCAATATTTAGCAACTGTATTCTGAGTCGCGGCTCAATGAGAAAAATAGACGCCTCAGTGAGGGGGTCACGCTCCTGCACTGCAGACCTTGGTGGCATCTCGGTATTCATGGAGTCAATGTCGCTTACTTCTTTGTTGTGGGCGGCAGATCAGATTGAAATAGTTGCTTTTCTGTTTGTGGAAGAAAATAATACTACTTTGAGTAAAATCTGATTTAACATACATTTACAGAAAACCTGACCCTACACAATGCACCATTTGAGTGTCGATAAATTCTTTCCCATCTTTTGCACATTCTTGTATATCCGTTGTGAAAAAGGATCTGATTGAATCACACAGGGGTCTCATACAAAATGCAGAATTCACTTTAAAACTGGTTTCTAGCAGTAATACAGTCCCCTGGACTCTCAGTGAACTCAACAGAAATGATAAAGTCCATCTCTGACTTTTCTTTCACTGGCTCCACTCAACAGAAAGTTTGTGCTAAAACACTCATATGAGGAAATCCACCTTTTTTTTAATGTCACAAAGGGCACTGATACATCCTCTCTCAGGTCAGTGGCAGTATCTACATTCTGACGTTCTTTCTGCCCTTCAGAATTTCCAGCTAAACATCAGCTTTAGCACTAAGCTGAAAACAAAAGACTGTTAACATTAATAACTGTGTATTCTCTACTGGGATTGGAGTGAAAAATAAAGATCTGATAATAGGTATGATTTGAGACCTTCTAAGGGATTAACGGTAGAATCTGACTTGATCAAATGTCTGCTTTTTGTGGAACGTCTTCTACACCAGGCTTGATTGTTATTTTTAGCACGCAGGCTCAGATTTTACACTTGTTTTCTTCTCAGACATGTCACCCAGCAGTGAAGGTTCAGGGTGAATAACACTTCCTGACACTTCCTGGTTTGGCCACTCACTAGGCTGACAAGCAGGTTTAGGGGGAGGGTAAAATATGATGTGCACTCAGACAGTTTGCGTGGGATGCTGAGGACAGCAGGTGTAAGAAGGCTGCTCGCCTCTCTGAGCTTCTTCATCATCCCTTGTTAGTGGCAGCGCAAACACCTGGCGGTTCTACAAAGAGTTGCAAAAGCAGTTTGGCCGCCCCGATAATGTGATTCAGCCAGGAGACACTTGACGGCTTTTATCTGACCGAAGAAGCCGTGAAGTCACCGCGCAGCTGTGAGAAAGGCATTAGACGTTTGTGAACAATTACAGATAACAGAAGCAGGCTCGACAGCCGGCAGTCTCGGCAGTGCGGTTTTGATAATTGTGTTGTGCCGCCATGCTGGAGTCCAGAGGGAGCTCGGAGTCTCTATGTTTTACCTCTAAATTGCATTGTGTGGGTGTTGTAGCTCTGCGGTGAGGGTCCATCTCCTGGCCAGTCGTGTTGGTCTGGTTGTGCTAACAGTGTCAGCGTTACAGTCACGGCTTCTCTTCTGCCTTTTCGAAAACACAGATCACACAGATCATCAGTGTTGTGGGATAAGAAGAATAGAAATAGATTTTCAATAGTGTAGGGTCTTGTTGCAGAATCAATTAACCCTAAACCAGATCTGTTAATTGATGAGTTTTACAGGTTGGACACTTTGATGCTTTGACAGTTAATGTGAGTTTAGGCCAGTTTCATTGTTGAGATTTTTGGTGTGTGTGTGTGTGTGTAACATATTAAGCCAGTGTCAGATTGAAAAAAGAGCAATTGAGTAGGTCATCCAAAAATGTATTCTTGAAATTAAAACTGGCTTCACTGGTCTTCATTTTTATCGCATGGAATACTTAAAGTATTGATATGGTGGGCACGGATCTTAATGATCTTTATGTATAAGTGCACCAAAGATGAGCGCTTGTTCTTCCCTGATAAGAGCTGCATTGACTTATTTATAGAGCGGCCCAGTGCTTGTGGGTTAGGGTTAGGGTTGGCGTTTTGCTAAAGAAGCACTTTATTCTATGCATTTGAGACTGCAGTACAAATGTAGCACAACACTGCATAATCTATGTCTACGTCTATTACCCAGACCCTAGTGTTTCTGTATCAGTATCCATTTGCAGAGATGTTGTAAATTGTTCACTAGCCAATTTTATGTAGTCAGTCTTTGTTTTTTGTTTGTTTAATGTGTACGCCTCAGGGAACAAACATTACAAGAAGTGCTATTAAAGCTTTGGGTCTTTTTTTTTTTCAGTGAAGTCTAACTTAGCAATTCAGCAGGAAGAACAAAACTCAACAAGGGGCCGAGTTGGTAGGGGCAGCAACACTGTCTTTATGTATTGACCTATTAATTTTAATCTATAATGTAACCAGAAATTCCATAACACTGATTGACCAGATTAATATAATTAGACACTAAGGAACAGTTGATGTAATGATGCGAAAACTGAGGTCAGAAAAGCAATGAAGCCTTTTGCATTGTTCTGTTGTGATCAATAGCAGTGGGAATTTGTCCAGCTGAAAGTGAGACTGGCCCAAATTTTATAAATAGTAAATCAACATTGGCACTGGAAATATTTATTACAACAGTTTGCAAGCACTTTTGAGATGAGAATTAATCACTGCCTTTTTCATTTTCATGAAGCCAAAAACCATGGTAAACAGTATTATTAAGCTGCAGAATTTTCACAGACCTTTAGAGCAGAGTAAGAGATCCAAACAATAAAACACATCATTGTGTTAAAAGTTTGTGGGTTTCCGTAAAGTGTGTCTCACCTCTGTCCTTTGTTTCCTCTCTAGCACTATGCTGAGCTACCGAGTGGTCCCCTCATCATGTTGGAACTGGGCTCGTGCTCGGTCAGCTCTCAGTCTCTGACGGCAGACCACAATGCTTTGGGGCGGCCGGGAGCTCCTGAGGGGACGGAGAGTCCAGGGGTTTGTCTGGGCATCGGGGAGATGTGCGGAAGCAGCACTCCCAGGCATCACCTGCTGCCCTCGTCCAAAACAGACTGCGAAAGCTGGCAGAAGCACCAAACAGGACTGGCCAGAGACTCGAGCACGATGTTTACTGGGTCTCGTCCCATCGTGGAGCCGCAGAGTCTTTCCACCAGCTACGACACCCTCTACCTCCCGCAAATGTCCGGCTACGCTCCCCCAACGCACCCCAGCCGCCTCGGACTCACCCTGGACGTGGCCTCGACTTTTGAGGTTGCCGGCGGGACGCTGGGGGTGGACGGAGATCTGGCCGTCAGTCCAAACGTGATGAAGAGGCGCCGTGGCGGCCTGATCGAGCAGAGGGACATCGTCAAAGCCCACCAGGCTCATAAGATCCACAGCACACCACAGGCTCGACGTAAGGAGTGGGAGTGAGTATTAACACAGAATTGCAGCCACTCGAATTATACCGAAAGTTGGGATGAATGTTTAATTCATTTCTGCCATCAGAAATTAACTCTTACCGCAGGTGTACTGAACTTTTCGAACTTTCAAACAGCACCATACATACAGAGATGCTATAAAACCTCAGCATGCGACTCAATTAATCTTGCGCCGTTGAAGCTGTATCATCTTAATGTACTTTGATGAAATTAACAGCGCAGCATGGTGCATAATGCATTTTATCCAAATCCAGAGACTGGATGGTTGAGGTAGCTATGCTGCAGTATCTCTTACAGCAACAAAATTCATGACATTCAGGAAATTTTGTCGGTCAGAGAGGTAAAGGTCAATGTGCACTCACATCTTTTGTACCTACGCGTCCCTATTGTAAGGAAGGAAGTGCACTCAGACTGTATGATGCCATTGGCACTGGTTTGAGAAGACAGACATTTGTTGTCAAGAGATTTTTTAGTTTAAATTTTCACACACTGAATGCTTCCATTGTGCGCAGTAGTCTGGCTATATTCCAGCTGCATGTCCTGACTAATGATCGTGCAGGTACTCCAGGTGTGCCATATTCCTGTGCGGGTTTCACTGGTTGCATAAGCACATGCTCTAGCCACGTGAATGTGTGTGTGTGGAATTTCCAGCTGATAATGACGGCAACCCCCCCTCTGTCTCACTGCTGAACCTGGGGCCTCACCTCTGCGACCCCCTCCCTGTCTTCACCCCGGGTGGAGGATGACACATCCCAGGCTGTGGCAGCTACATACGAAGGGGAGCTTGAAGCAGAGATGATGGGGAAGGGAGGGGCTGAGAGGTGTATGAGAGGTGGATAGATGGGATACTTAAAACAAAAAATTAATTGAAATTAATTCAAACATTACTTTCTCTGAGCAACCGTATCAGGATCATGTTGCAGGTTTTAAATGCCATCCCTTCCAAAACTCTGTAAAAGGGGCCAATTCAAGGATCTCTCCTGCTTGAAGCTGCAATTGATATTTAATTCCGCCGGCGGTTGCAATGATGGGTTGGAATACCTGATGGCCGGGCCAGTGCAGATACTCGGCTGGGCACTGTAAAACTTCTCTATGCACTGAGTAATATCATTACAACAGTAATGCACAACAAATGTCCACTTCTGCTGCTGGGTGGGGGACAGTGATCCGAGTGGGCCAGGAAGTGTTTCAACCGGGTGCGTTCACCTCTCAGGACCACTTAGCCTCCAAAACACGGCCAACTGACGCAATGAGATGCGGCATCTGAGCCAAAGAGGGCGCCTGCTTTCGTTTTTCTAAGGTAAATTAGAGCAGTTTTGACCGACATGAAGTGGAGATGAGCGGGAGGGGAGCGCTCTCGGCCAAGCTGCTGGCAGAGATTCACATTCTTATTCAGACCTGCCACTCAGTTTTTGCAAGAGTTGCAACGACGTCGTGGATGGCCATTTGTGGTCTTGTAAGCTTTTTCTTTAGCATGTTGTCAAATTTTGCCACCGTGAGGATGAAACGTTCCCTTCATCCATACATTTATTCATGAGAGAAAATATTTAATGGCCACATGCCATAAAATTTCTTCTGTGCAATCTTGGCAGACAGAGAACACTTCTTAGTGACTCCCTTATGGCTTCTGAAGTGTCAGTGTCTGAACAGTCTCTCTGATCAATCCGTAATGTAATCTTTCAAAAATGTTAATAAAAACCTGGCGACTTGTCCTCTCTCAGTCCTGAAAGCGTTGTGGTAACTGTGGGACTACTGTAAAATCTGACAGAAACCATTTTCATTCGGTCTTAAAATGTCACTGGGTTTGTACCTGATCAGCTTCCTTCTTGTATGAAAAGGCGGAAAGTGAAGAGAAGCGTAAGAAGAAGTCAGTGTGAGGTGTGAGTAGCATCTGCTGCCAGGGATGTTAGTGCAGAGGCTGTTATGGTGACAGTTTTACCAAAACTGGGTGGTACTTTCACATTAAAAGTCGACAACATTATTTATACATGGTGAATCCAAATGGTCAAAATGAAGCTGACGGACAGTTTTCAAGTGACGCTCTTAATGACAGCAATTAAATCTTCAGTTTCTGATGTGCGTGCGCGTGCGTGCCTGTGCGTGACATTTAACACATGGTGGTCATGATAAACATCCTTTCGGAAGTGCCTTGTGAAATAACACTGTTTAGAGCTGCCCTTTGCGTGGCTTTAATGACAGTGATCAGGCGGGATCAATAGGAGTTTCCCTGGAATCAGGAGGTGACAAATGGAGGAGGGCTGTAAAAATGTTCTGCTCTCTGTTTGACCTTGGTGCTTTTGCGCATTTTGCTTTTGAATGTGTGTGTGTGTGTGTGTGTGTGTGTGTGTGTGTGTGTGTGTGTGTGTGTGTGTGTGTGTGTGTGTGAGGGAGAGAGAGATATTGTGAATGCAGTGTGACTCAGAGAGAAAAAAAAAAGGCAAAGGGAGAGAAAGCTGTGCCAAAACAGCGACAGCTTCCAGTGGAAGTGTCCAACAACCCCTCGCATTATGGTTGCCGCTCTGGCTTGAAGCCGCCGCATTATGGGTAAACGTTGCTGCTGCGGACAATTATCGTTAAGTCCCATTTCACTCCACAGAGTCAGGACTCTAATGCTTATTGACTGACTGGAGTGAATGTAGGATCATAACAAAATCTTCCTAATATGCTGTACTAGGCTGCAATTTAAGGTAAAATTTCTCCTTTTTGAAGGATTAACTTCTTAGAATAGGCTTACAGTTGAAGAAAGTGATCGTTTAAACAACCGTCGTAGAGCTGCTGGCAGCATGTGGATTTCATTCCAGCGCCTCCTGCCAGAGGTTCCAGACGGCTCCGCTGGTTGTTAAACTAATGGCAGCATATGCAAAATTCCATGAGTCATTAAAATCAACCTGACCACGAAGCCAGAGCAGATTTCTGAAAAAAGTGGTACAAGTATGTGACAGCACTTTTAATGAGGCTCTACCGCCTCATTATTTGTTTATTTCTCACCCTTTCTGAAAAAGAAATTACTCATTCCTCAGGTATGCCTGCAGGTGTTCTTTTGTTTATTCATTCATTAAAAAAATTATGTATCTTCTTTCCCATCTTGGAACAAATTGTATTGAGAACACAGATTTAAGGCCCTTTATCGATTTTTCCCTCATACACAAATGTCACTATTCATTTCACATGAATTGACTCGCGGCAGCCATCAGCTACTGAATGGGCCATGGGAAAAATCTGAAGAAAAGAAAACAAAGGAAGATAAGATGTTTAAGGTGCATCTGTGTCAGATGAAACTTAATACAAATCCGAGGGCTGAAAACAAATCCGTCTCCACAAGTTACTGTGGAGGGAAATGAGGGACTGGCGTGTTTAGGTGTAAAAGCAACTCAGAAGTGGAGGAGCGAGAAGCAGGTTGCATCCCGACACACTGGCAACGTGCTTACTCACTTATGGACTGCAGTGCTGACCGGCAAAACACGCACGCTTGTGCACTTACATTTCAGTCTGCACGCCGGAGGACAGGTGAGGGATGTTCACTTGAGCTCATGTAATGCTTCCCAGGTGATGCATCGTGTAAATGGTGCAGGCTCTAGTGGTGGGGATGAAGAATGGAGACATCAAATCAGCGCAATCGACAGATTTCTACTGTGTGTGCCAGCGCGGGCGTGTGTGCATGTGTGTGTATGTGCTTGTGTGTTTTGTTTTGTTTTTTTATCCTTGAGTTGAGCAGTCCTTGACTGTCTTTTTAAAAAGAAATGGCTGAGCCACACAAACATTATAATCCAGTTTTAGGTTGAAAGCTTATGTTTAGAGTGAAGGTATGAATTGATGTTAAGTTAAAGTTTGCCTGTTAGGTGTGAGGTTGACAAATTAATATAAAGTTTGAGAAAATGCGTACGTTGACGGTACTGGAAATGCCACAATAATCTTCTTATTCTTAGAAAAGCGACCGGACTGCTTTGTTCATGGGCATCCAGACTGTGTACAGCCAACATTGGTGCTCACACCTGTTGATGGAAAACTATTTTTCTTGTTGTTGTCTCCATTATGTTAAAGTTGCAAACCATTAAGAATGGTTCCTCCTTTCAGATGCAGCTCTTGACAAAGTGACAAAGAGTGTAATTAGAGATGGAGAAGGTGACACTGCCTGTTTCTTTTAGTGCTTGTTGGCACCACAGTGTCTCCGCTCTGTAAGGCACACATGGGCTTCATTCTCAAACCTGTTGAGCTGTGAGTCAGACAGAATCCCTGGAGGAAAGACAGAGATTTATCCACCCCATCACTTCGGAAGTGTGCAAAGCCGCCAGAAGCTCATCCCCACATGTTTAATTCACTTTCTTGCCGTGGCCGCTCAGGGAACGTCCCCATTTCTTTGTCAAACAGAAGTGTAATTGGGCACAGAGGCACACTGTTGCTAACTGATAGCTTTTCTACCAGCTTGAAGGTCTAGATTGTTCTCGCCGCTTATTCCTTTGTCACTGTTGTTGACCCGATTTGAGGTCAACTAGGGTTTCCTTAAAAGGTCACGGAAGGATGCTGTGACCCTTTCATCAGCGTTGAATTACTGAAGGCTTGACACCTAATTAAGTTTGACCCTTTCTGATTGCATCGCCTCGCAAATGAGTAAGAATCTGCGCCTCCACCGCACCTGGCGCCCCTCTCTCCTTCATTATTGTCCCCCTGCCCATCTCAGAAAGACACCCAGCCAAGTGTAAATGTCAGCGCTGTTTGTCATAAGTGAATTATTAATGGTGACACGCTGAAAAGCCGTTTTCAACGCCACAAAACGGTGTGTCTGTCAAACATTGTGCCGGAGGGAAGCGAGAGGGCGGAGAGGGAACCTGTGCCAAGGGAAAAAGTGCGGAAGCATTTGTTGTTGCTTGTCACACTCGGCAACAACGTTTTCATTTAATCCCCAACTAGTATTTGTGTTTCGACAGGGAAGTATTTGTGTTTGTGCAGCGTTGAAGGCTCGGGAAATTACAAAGTATAAAAAAAGCAGAGTAAATTCTCTCTTGTGCTCGGCTCGGAGCTCCTGCTCCCTGTGATTGGATGGCATACTGAGGCAGCCGATGACCATCGCAGATATGGCCGAAGATGACGGAGCGTCCAAGATGTGGCGGATGTCAGCAGATGACTGGCTTTGACTTCATGCTGCTCCGAGGTGCCACACGTTGACGGCAAAGAAATACAAATGAGCTGTGGGATAAAGAGCAGGGACACACAGCGGGAAGGGGGGGGTCGAACTCGTGTGTTTTGAAGGTTGTTTAAAGTGCCTAATTGTGCAATGAATATTTTATAGGTGTAGCTTTTGATCACTGAGGCACTGGAGTTATTGATGATGGTAGTTCATGTTTTGTAATCGAGTCCCTGATACCAATCACGTCCCAGTTTTTTTCATCCAAGTGCACCAAGTCTCTGTTACTCACTGCAAATAAAGGTGTGACCCCCAAAACAAGCCACAGGGGGCTACATACACGCTATAAGCAGAATGCTAACATCACAATACCCAAAGAGAGAATGGTGTCACAGAGTGAATTTTAGATGGAGCATTGCTGTTACCGTCTTGGTGTTGAAGGTTACCAATTAGCAGTAAACACAACATAGAGTGGGGGCAGACAGGAACATCATTAGTTTGCTTATCAAAGATTAAAAGGCCCCATGTTGGTGTTAGGCAGTGTGTCTGACTGTGGGCCAATGGGAAAAGGATATTGTCGGATGCCGACAAAATAATGTTGTACTCGTGGTATTTGCTGCTAGAACTCAAAAACCCCAACCTCCAGCATTGTTCACACCATTTTCTAAATTCTTACAATTTATTTGCCACTTTTCTCTCTGGCAGAGAGGAAATTAAAAAAAAATCTTTTTAGGGGAAGGCACAACTTGGAAGGTTGCTTGGCAAAGCTTTGTGTATCATGTTCATTAGGACCCGGTCAGGTTTGTTTAACCAGCTCAAAGCTTCCGATTGGCTGCTGCAGGGGCGAGATTTGCCATGTGTTGCTGCTTTGTTGGTAAGCGTGTGGAAGCCTTGGAAAACGTTCATGATTTTTTTAATCTTCATTGTAAAACATGTTTAACGTGAATAAGAATGAAATACGTACTCTGTCAACGTCCCAGTCATGCTTCCACCGTGAATCACTGAGCTCATGCCCTGTTTGCCAACAGCGCCTCCTGGGAGCTCTGAGAGAAATATGAACGTGCCGCGCACTATTTAACATCACATGCCGACGGCATGCACAGAAAGGAAAATTACAGATGTATAATAACAAATCTTTGGTGTGAAATGTGTCCCCGAGTGTCGCCTGAAAGCATGTTTGCAGGCATAAAGCTTTATTATCTGTTGAATATTTAAAGTTGCATGCTGATACCAATCGGTTCTCGCAAGCAAAACCCTAAAAGAATCATGAAATCTCAAAAATGTAATTGCTTTATCTCTTATCTTTCTCTATTTATCCTGGAACACTGGATAATAAAACAATAGGCACTGATAGTTAAACCAAGTGTACCTACTCATATCACTGTTGGGACTATGGAAATAGGCGAGTTTGCCAAAATGTTGAGCTATCCCTTTGAAGTTGATCGAGTGTCATTCTCTTAAGACAGAGCTGTCTATTCAACAAGGCTCATATAAAAAACACCTGATATGTCATTTCAAATTGCTCGGTGTCATTATTATGACATGTTTTGTCCCTGAGCAGTAGCTGTAAAAAAAGAGGCACTTTGCTGCAGCCTGTCACAACTTCCTGTGATAGCAAACCACTTAGCACAGAAAGCAGTGTGGCCCTGCTTCGTGCGGACAAACACAACACCACCGTGAAATGATGTTTGGACAGGGGAGTGACTCCTCTAACCTCAGCATCCGGACCACAAACATCAGCTGAAATGAGTGACAAATAAATAAGTGATGCCATTAATGGTCGATATCTTGTTTGTGTGCGATTTTCACATTTGTTCCTATTGGATTCATTTAAAATGCACTGGAGATAACAGGTTTTTTTTTTCATGACGCAGTCAGGCAAATTTCATTAGCTTGTACTGTTTGTTCTTGGTGTGTGTGTGTGTGTGTGTGTGTGTGTGTGTGTGTGTGTGTGTGTGTGTGTGTGTGTAGACACATGCTGCAACTAGTCAGGCTGTCTTTGGACATTAAAGCCCTGTCACCCCTGAGGCGGGAGCAATGTGTGCCCTGCCATAGCTGTCGAATCCATCCCCCCTTGGTTAATTCAAAGCATGAGATTTAAATATCAAAGATGACTGCGCCGCGCTCTGAGAGTTCAATGCTGTTAGCTTATTGGATACCTTTGTAGTGCAACAGGATTTCTTTCAGCCGCTGATGCTTTCAAGCCAAATGGGCTTAGCAGCGAGACTTGGCCGCTGCTGAATGGCCCTATTTCGCTCCCCTACTTTTCTGCTCACATTTCGCTGATGGCTTGTGTATGCGGCCGGCATCGATATCCGCACATTAGCTGCTGTTTCGAGAGCTACGGGCAGGGAAACAAACCAGAGGCTGAACTAAAGTGTCCGCGTGAGGTATTCATCATCTCCGCCTTAAACCACGGGGAGCCCGAACCCTGCAGCTGCATGACTTATTTTACTCCGGCAGGGAGCAGGTTTGACAAATAGGGAGAGGGATGCTGGGTAAGCAAACTGAGTCACCATCAATATCCTCCTGTGTGGCTGTTAACTGCGGCTTCGATTGGCTCTCTGTGACCTCTAGTGGAGGCAGTGAGAACTTGTAGTTCAATGGAGTTCCTGAGCCAAAACTGACAAAACGTCTTAGCTTGTCTTCACGACTCTGAGGTCAACTGATCAATGTTTAGTTTAGTTTATTGTTTATTTAGACGGGACAGTGTACATTCATTGACATGCCCATAACACAGTACTCTAAAACATGTAAATATACCGGAGTTAGCTTTGGGGTGAAACGATCCAGTAGCAGCTGAATGGTAACACCTCAGACACTGAGAGTCTTCAGACTGTATAACCAACACAGAAGCTCTCTGCATTTGTGTAAAGCACAGTCTAACAGAAGCATTGATGCTTTGAATTAAAAATAAACACTTTTTGGACCTAAAGAGTGTGTGTTGAATCATCATTGTCAAGCCCACAGAGACAATTTTATTATTTCCCTTGCAGGCAGACTGCAGCTATGGGCTCCTGCCACTTAATAAAAGCAAAACCTTTGTAGCACTGTCACTCTGCAGAGGCTATGTGTGGTGAAGTTTAATTTTATTAGGGTGAGAGTTTTGCAGTTCTGATTCTGTGGCTCCATGAGGAGGATATGAACAGAATAATGGCTGGTGAGAGGCTTGTTGTTTAGGTCATCAGTATTTGGAACCTACACGGCGCACATCACTTATTTCTGGTTCTGCACCATCAACCAGCAGCTGCACGCTCCGGCACCCCTCAATTTACAATCTCATGTTATTATTAATCTCCCTGACTGCCAAGGTTGTTATCAGCAAAACCATCACCCAGGGTACTGGAGCCTATCCAAGACACCAGAGGGCGGAGGCGGGGGGGGGTTAGACCCGGACAAGTCACTAGCTTGTCACAGGGCCAATACAGAGACACAACAACATCCACCACAGCATCCACAATTTAGAGATGCTGTCAGGTTTTCAAAGGAACCCAGAGATGGAGAGGATGGAAGAGCATAGAAGTTGATTGCAGTGAACTGTTGACAAGCTTGGGTGCAGATTGGCTGGTCAAAATGGACTGAAAGAAACGGGTGAAAAAGATTAGTCGATGAAAGACTTACCTGAATGACAGTGTTCACAAAGAAGTTTCAGCAAAGACTAAAGCTCTGTGTGGAGTTGCCGCTCTGTGTTGATGAGCTAATGAACAGCAGGTGTGATGATGGTGGTCAGCGCTGACAGAGTGCAGCAGGTGTGGATTGTTGTGACGAGCAGATGAAGAGCAGGTGTGATGAGGTCGATCTGAACCACAGTGGATCTAAACCCCTCGGATCAGGCTCGAGGTGAGACCACTGGCTGCTAAAGCAAGCCATCCAAATCATCCACAAGTGATCATGTCGAGACTTCTTGAATTTTCTGCTCATTATGTAGTACCTCGACTTCTCGCTAGATGGTGCATAGTGCTTATTAATCGAATGTCTCCGCAACTCTTCATAATGCGGCACACCTGTGAATTTAATTGTTGAGACTGGCACCTGCTCATAGTTCAGTATTACATTTCAACGGAAAACGGAAAATGTCACCTACCTCATTTATAATAGTGGATCATTTCTGACAAACTATTTTAAACAGCCTGATTAAACTGACGGCAGGTTTCCTTTAAGTGAGTCTTGAAAGATGCTTTAACTCCCCTAAAGCCTGAATGTTGATTTGCCTGACTCACAGAATCTCAACCAGCTGGTTGCGAACTTTGAATCTTTGATCCCACCTGAAACAGGTGTTCTCGGGTGAATAATTAAAATGCTGTTATAGTTCTCCCTCCCTCTCTCTCTCAGTGTGTGAGAAATTAATCAGCATATCAATTATTGATTAGCCTTTTATGTAGTTCTAAGCTGTTTCAGATGCCCTCAGTAATTACTGTACGGCTCCGTTCATCACGAGCACTGACTGCATTGCAGTCTTTTCCTCCACAGCTCAGATGTCTCCAGCTATGGAATCTGCAATGATTCACTGCGACTAAATCTCTCCGAGCCCCCTCTGGTCCGTGTCAGGCCATCAACATGACAACCGTTGTCCGGTCTTTAGGGCCGCTTCTCCCAGACATTTCCACACAGCCTGTCAACTCCGCCGCTTGTGTTTCGTGGCTATGTGGGTGAAGGGGCTGCTGGGCTGCGCATCCTCCTCCACCCAACTGTTGCTTCTACCGACTCCATCGCATAGCCAGGTTAGCAGCGTGCTGTGTGGATGAGGTTGTTCATCAAAAGCTCACGACAGTAACTCAGCAGCCGCCCCTCCTGGGGAGCCGCCACGTATGTGGGTTATTGCGCATAAAAATCTAGGGTTACAGCTGCAGATCCATGGGACTGAGAATAGGGGCATGTCAGTTCAGTTGCTAGGAAACAAGTACGGTGAGGACAACAGTGGAAGGCAGATATCTGGGTTGGGTGGGGAGAGGCAGCAGCCACAGAAAAAGAGGGGAAAAGCGGTGGCGGAGGGTGGGGTGCTGTAGGATGAATGTGCTTCATCTCGTTTCCTTCAGACGTTCACCAGGTGCCGGGAAACAGAACAACAGTGCTGCTATTTCCGTGATGTCAATGTTGCTGTGACGGAGAGATGACTATTGATTCCGCCGGACCTGCTTGTAATTATTCCTACTTCCATGATCAAAAACACTCTAGGTGAACGGCCCTGAAATTCAAATTGTGGCTTCTGTGCACTTCATTGTGGACGGACACACAAGCACACACGCACTCTTACACGCGCGCGCACACACACAGGTCCTCTCATGTTGCAGCCATTACCATGTCAATAAGGCTAAATATAGTGCAATAGTTCCCCCTCAACTCCTTCATCTGGCCACATCAATGGGTCTGGCTTTGTCGTCTGCAACACACGTCCTTGTGTGTTTGCTGTGAGCTTTTTTTCCGTGTCGGCGCTGATGTCGGCGGTCTGGATTGTGGCACCTTGACCCAGAGTGGCGGCGGTTATTTCTAGACTGAATTTATGTTTCAAAGATTGCCGCTGAGGCCGTTTTACTGGCACTGTGAAGGTTTTACACTCGGGTGAAGGGGTTCGTATACACACTAAAGAATACAGAGAATATTTCTTACATCTTACACCTTCTGTGACTTTGATTATGATTATGTGCTCATGAACATTAGGTCAGAGGCAGGTTGTGGCGGAAAATGTGATCATCAGGTGTTCGCAGACACTTGAGTGACTCCTGATAAAATGCATCTCAGCGTCAGACTGGAAAAAGCAACTGGGATCTGCTTTCTTCTTTTTTCTTATTTTTCTTTGCTTTCATCCCCAGACTGAGGTTTGGTGTTTGAACAAGCCGCTGCTGCTATCATCTTTAGAAAGAGCTGGTCGTTGTCACGTGAGGTGCGAGTTAAACGTTTCTCCTCCACAGCGTGACCTTTCATGTCAGGACACCTGTGAACTGCGTGAAGCGAGCGGAGAGCGCAATTATCCTTTTGCTTCGGTCACAGCGTCCAACCTAAATGCCTGAGACACAAACAGAATGGAGGCGACGGATTGGACGCCGGTTTTTACTTTGATCACTTGGCCTTAGGCACCGTGCTGTTTGAAATAATGCAGCCATGATGTTCGCAGTATTGATTCTGAATGATGAGAGCCGTCAAGTTGGGAGAAATGCAAATTTAATAGCACCAAATATCGGCTGCTTTGAAAAAAATGCCCTGACAGATTCCTTTGTGAGTAAAAATTTAGGGTTGTAGATGGAGATTAAATCCTCCATCCATCTGTTTTCTATTACACTCAGGGTCGCAGGGGTTGCTGGAGCTGATCGCAGCTGTCTTTGGACGAGGTTGGGCGTGGTGTCGTGGTGGTGGTTTATCACAAACCACCATTTACGCTTGAACTTGCACCTACCACGGTTCAGGAAATCAGCCGTTTGTGATTTCACAAAGGACGCTGATACCTCTTCCAGGCTCGTGGCTTAGGCAGGTGTTTTCAGAGGAGAACCTGAGACCACCTGCTATTTTCGTTTCAGTCTTGTGTTTTCATGATTCTGTACAGTTTTTCGGGTAGTGAATTGTGCAAAGTTAAGGTGAAAATAATGAGTTTTATGATTTATATTCAATCATATTCCAGGTACTCTTAAAACTAATATTGTCATTGATGACTTGTTGCTCAAAAGGCTAACCTAATGATAAAAACAAAATCTGCAGCACATGTAATAGAGAATTGGTTTGGTTTAGATTTTTCCCAGTGTATCAGTTTTTCATTATATTAATTTGTATATGGACAAGACAGAAACAGAAATGAAATGTTCAAAAATTGATGTCGAGAACGTATGTTATGCCACGGCCTGGTTGCCATTTTGGCATTTCCTGGCCCCTCCCACCCACTGAGTGTGTTCCGGTGATGAAAATGTGTTGACAGGTGATCGACAGACACACATTCTGCCCATGACGTCTGTCTGTGTTTGTATCGCGGCACTGTGTAAATATTGTGTCATCCCTCCTTCTGCTGTGTGTGTGTGTGTGTGTGTGTGTGTGTGTGTGTGTGTGTGTGTGTGTGTGTGTGTGTGTAACCTAGCACACTGGCTCCCAGCACTCACACTCCTCTAATTACATTACTTGTCACTCTGCAGTCTATGATTGATCTCCCCTTTTCCTCTTTCCTATTACCATTAAACATGCCTGGCCTGGTTTCTAAATACAGTTTTCCTCAAGAGAAAAAAAACAACAAACTAAAACGGTCGGATGCATTTAAGTGAGAATAAAAGATAATTGATACAAACAATGAAAAGAGATGTTCTCTGCACCGGGCCTCTGCATTGTTGTTTGCCCAGCACGCACAACGTGGCTGAACTTTTTTAGCAGACAACAAAGTGCAGCTCGATGCCTCATGTCATTTTAAAGCAATATCATATGATGACTGGATTCCAGGCCTGTGCCAGGAATTCCCATTCACTCCTTCCATTTCTTTGAACAGCGGTCTTTATTTGCAGCTCAGCCTTGTGACATTACATCCCATTATCAGCACCAGAAGTGTCAACCAGCCGTCGCGGCAGAAGGCAAACTCAGACGCGAGTGTTTCACACGGAATGCTTTTTTTCAGCAGAGGTGCTGTTTCTCCGTTCTCAAATTAGATGTCCCACCGCCGTTGTTTCTAACGAGAAGACGTCAGAGGCTTTCTGCCTGTTATGTCTTCTATTTTTAATGCTCTTAACGTGTTAGAGAACTAATGAGTCAGTGGGCACGGACCATTGATCACTGCTTTCGTTACGGCACTAAACAGCCGTCAGTGTCACCGCTGTAGTTCCTTCCCTCAGCTTCTCTTCCCATCACGACCCGGCAGTGTTTACGACGGCCGTGTCTGATTTACAGCAGGATGGTGGTGGTGGTGGTGGTGGTACGGGTTTATGTTCAGCTTCATCAGTCAACTTGAATGCGGCGTTGCCTGAAGCAGGCGAAACATGGTTATCATAGTCCAGTTTTCAAAAAGGTCACCAAGAGAATGACTTTGGTTGAGAGTGAAACATTGATTTTTTTTTTTTCTTTTAAGATTGTTTACTGTTTTGCTTTTTCTTCAGTAGTGTAGACGTTGTTTTTGTTCCTGTTAAACGGTTATGTCCATGAGAGGAATACTAATTTGGAACTATTCATCTGCACTTCAGCTATTGCCTGCTCACCCTGTTAAACCCCTCTGAAGTCTTTATCACTCAAATGTAGTTGTTGGATTGCTATGCATTTGTCCTCACGTCAGGGCAAAATAACTGAGAACGTGATCTGACTAACTCCCAATATAATGGAATGCGCAGATGAAACCAAAACTCACTCGTTTGTGTTTTGCAGGAAAGTCTAAGAACCACAATTTAGAGCCGCATCTCTCCCCGTTACGAACCAACGAGTGGTCACGATTTGTATCTATGACATTTAAACCCTGCAAGGCCACTTCATCCCCTCCATTACTGATGAAAAAACAAACAAAACCAATGAGATGTGATCACAGATCCAACCAGCTCGCAGCGTCTTGACTCCCACTCACTAGCGTGACTTGTAATGGTGGGTTCTGAACCCTGTAATTAGCCACTGATGCTTGCTGCTGAGATCCTGCTCCACCAGCGAGCCTTCTCCGGGTGTCTCACAACAGGTGCTCCCCTCCGGATGTGATGCGTGACCAGCCCTTCGGTTTCGCTCGGCTTGAGGCGTGACCGCAAGCAACACGAGTCGGAGTAAATAACGCAGCGTGGCTCCGCTCTTTGACTCGTGGTTGAGTGGCATTTTGCAACATGCAACATGCAGTCTCCTCTAACCCTACATTTTTGCAATAATAAAAGCAAAGATATTAAAATCAGACTGATTCTTATGGCCTATGAAATGCTCATTGTGTTCAGTTTATGCTTTTTCTTGCCCAAATACCAAGACTATTTGTCTTCATAATTGTGGTTTTTATCATTCAAATCCATCTGTTTGTGTTTACTGTGCAGTTAGTCTGCTTGTTTGATCTGCTTCCTCCTTGTGGAGGACTGGACGGAGGTTAGGAGAGGTGTGTCGCATTGAAAGACACTTCTGCTCCTGTTCAAACAGTGAAGAGGAGGGAGACTCTTCCTCCACCATCACACTGCAGACCAGACGGATTGGGCTTATTTGAGTTACTTCACTCTGCAATATCGTTGTCAGCTTGTTTTTGTTTGTGTTGTTTAGTGGTGGAAAACATAGCTGTTTTTTGTTGTTTGTCTATTTTAAAAAAATAAAGTTTTGTTGATTTTCTTGTTTTTGTTTCCCCCCTCCCCCCCCAAAGTCCCCTCCCCTCGGGTCTCTTGCGCATGCAGTAGGAACAGAGTGCTGTGGCGGTTTGGTGGTCCTCGGTGGAGGGAGCAGACAGCAGTGATGCGCTCTGAATCACTCAGTGGGGCTCGTCTGTTTGAAAATCCATGGATCAACCTGTGCCCGCGCCTTCTCTCGAAGGCGGCAGAGTGTTTGGCTGTGAACGTGACCTGTTGCAGCCGAGGGCTGTAGCGCTGGAGAGAGGACGCGGCGCGCCAAAATGAGTCGCTATTAATCGCTTCGTGCACGTCGGCGGATGGTGACGCGAGCAGAAACTGAATTGCATCCTGGATTTGTGTACCTTTTTTTGTTTGTTTTTTTACGCATAGCGCACTTCAAGGACAGGGGATCCGCGTGCGTCTCTAACTGGGATTCACAAAGGAGCGACTTGGGGGGGAAATGCGTGAATGTGAATATACGTCTCTCTCTATTTTTTTTTTTTTCCCCCCCGAAGTTGACTATTGGTGAACCCTTTGATTCTCAAACTGATGGCGGACTGAGAGCGGCCAAAGTCGGTCCGTGACACCGAGCGCAGCACCGCGCCCCGCTTTTTCCCGGAGACTACAAACCTGCCTCTCCGTCTCCACTCTCACAGTGTACTCCCTCTCCGGGGTTTTCCCCCCTTTTCTTTCCTTCTTTTGGTTTTGCTTTTCCGACAGGATGGCCCGCTTCGGGGACGACATGCCGGGCTTGTTGAGTTCGGGGGACGGAGGGTCCGAGCGCAACCGGAACCGCGACGGGGCTGCCGTGTCCACAGGTGGCATCTCCCCAGCCTTCAAGCAGACCAAAGCGCAGCGTGCTCGCACCATGGCCTTGTACAACCCCATACCGGTCAGGGAGAACTGCTTCACCGTCAACAGGTCCCTCTTCATTTTCGGCGAGGACAACGTAGTCAGGAAGTACGCCAAGAAAATCACTGAGTGGCCATATCCTTTCAGGTTGTTTGCCGCGGAGGGTCAAGAGACGGTGAGACGTGCACGAAATAACACACCCACGCATGGGGTCGATCTGCATCAACACAAAAATAAACACATGCCCGTAAATGTTTTTTTTTTTTTTTCCATGAAGCATCTGCGGCCGCATTGTGCGAGGGTACTTAGTTTCAGCACCATGGACAGCACACACAGCGACGTCAATTAGAAATTGAAGACAGGCACAGAGAAGTTCAGTGAGGCGGTGACACATGATAAAGTTAAAGTGGATCTGACTTCATTCAGTTGTACGATGCTGCATGCACGTTTATTTTATTTTTTTTATTGTGTACGTATATATATATATATATGTATATATATATATATAATTATTATTATTATTATTATTATTGTTTATTTTATTTTATTTTTTATCCCAGAATCCAGTAGAGCAGCCGGTATGTAAACTCTATAGAGCCTTATTGGTCCTGGTAAAGGGACAAAGACAAGTATGTCTTCACCAGGAACAAACATGTGGTTAGCTGTGGTTTCACTGACCCAGAGATGATTGATTCCCCCTGTGACATCGTGAAGGTGTGGTTTCTCAGACATACTAAAGACGTATATTATTGTTAGAAAAGTGAAGTTAAATTTGACATTTTAACAAAATGTGTTCTGCATTTATCAATAATGTTTAACAGTAATGCAGAGACACGTGCAGTTTAATAGTGATTGACAGCAGTCCCTCTATAGGGACAGGAGAGGCTATAGAGCGGGGGGCCAACCCCTCCATAGAATGTGGATTTGAGAGCCCTATAGCACACTGAATCTGCTCTGTCAACAAGAGGTCATGTGGATCTGCTGTGGACATACTAGCTCTCCTTCCTGACAAGTTCTGTACAACCTGTGATGTTAAACCTAACATTACAACAGAAGTACCATCCTGAGCAAATTCATCAACTGCTTGGTTAACATGTAATCTTCAAACATGCTCAGCACTCATTTTTTTCTCCCTCAATTTCATTGCAAAAGTAGGCATCTGTCTTGACGTCGAGAAACCATCAGTGGTTTTTCTCTGCTTTTTCGTTCTATATTGTGGCCAGCTGGCAGATTCACCACAATTGAAACCTGATCAACCCCAGTTTTCTGTGTATGTTATTGGCTGGTGAATACTGCGATCAGATTTCTAGTAGCTCCTCATCCAAAAATCCATTAACTCCGTGAACTGCTAGTGCATTAATATTTACATAGCTTCTTTGTCAAACTTTATGACTCATTATTCTATAGCTGAAAGGGTAGTGACAACATCATGTCCCCTGCCTGCTGCCGAGGAGGCCAGCCGCACGCAAACGTCCCCTCACTTGTGTGTTTGTGCTGCTGCTGCTTCTGTTGTGCATCTCACCAGGTGCCTGGGCCAGGTGTGGTCTCTTCACAGCCATTGTTTAGTTCCATTCAAGAGCGTCATGACTGGCTGGGCCACCGCTGGTTTTAAAACCCCCGCAAATAGAATGATGTCTATTGCCGGCCGACCGACCAGGCGCCTATTGTTGTTGTTTCATAGTTTGCCCACCCATTGATGCGGTCAGAAAATAGAAAAGGGGATGCGTTTCAGTCAACAGCTGTGGAAACGGGGCTGAGGCCCCCCTGTGAACAGATATTTTTAGTGGAAAACACAACTAGGCCGGTCCTGCAGTTTGACATATAGAATAAGACAGTTTACCTTAAGCAGCAGTTGCAGCATTTGCTGCATTGACCAAGAAGGAAGCGAGTCAGACTGAACCACCTCCAGGTTAATGTGCAGTTATGGTGGGGGCATCTCATTACAACTAATGGACTCTTCTGTATCTGATTAAGAGACATTAACAGGAATTGTACGTAATAATGTCTGATCGCCACGTCGTATGGTATTACAGCAAGTCGTTATTCATTCGGTTATGCTGCCTTTTATTGTTTGCTAATATTATTTTGATTAAAGTGATGCCGAGCTGAGTGTTGCTCTGTTTCGATCCCATGTCCCGCTGTTGCTGTCAGCGGCTCTCTGTTCAGTGCGCATTGTGCAAATCCTAACACCCATGCACAGTATAGAAAGCAAAAGAGTGACGTTCACTGTTATTTTCAGGAGAATGTCCAGCTATCATAGAAAAATATTTTTTTGACTAATGTCTAATTATACATTTAGATGGTTTAATTTTTTTGTATGTTACCTCAAGTGGACATGGCTTTCTTTCTGATTGCACCTTTTTCTTTTTTTTTTTAAATAGTATGAGCCTTGTACACATGCTGACCTTTGAGCAATGTTATTCTGATCTTAAACGATCCCAACTCCATGCAATTTGTGTTCCATTTTATCAAACAGCATTAATGTTACACACTGGACCTTTACAGTCCTTTGTAGAGGTGAAAAATCACCTTGAATTGTGTCCGCTGCTTGCCAAAGCTATCATCTTGATTCTTCTCTTAGTCGGCGGGGGAGATAATTTGGTGCAGACACAAGTTTAAACACACATTAAGGATCTCAGCAGTGCATCACAAAAGGTTGTCTGTGCATTTGGAGCTCCCGACTGTCACTGCGAGAGGCTCCTTTTGCTGAGTGCCAAATAACTTTTTGTTATTTGTTAATAATACGCTTTTGCTTCGTCTCTGAGCTGCATATAAGTAAATGTAAGTGCATTTCCTAAGTCACAAGTCTCTTCCTGCTGGAGGGTCAGGTGGCAAAACGTGCCTGTCGGTGTTAGAGAGCGAATGAGAGAATTAGATTGTCAGCCGACCTGCCTGTGGCTGCAGTCGATGCAGAGGCCTAGCGGGGAAGAGGCAGGGCTAATTAGCCCCACGGCCTGAGTAGAGCGAGGCGGGCCGGGTGAGGAGTGGCAGCTGCTCCTCCTGTCTGATCCCCACTGGGCTCCCCTGTGGCGGGAAGTTACCCATTGAGAAGGTATACCTGTGAATAATTGATTTGTGGATTTAATAGTTTGTTTCATCAGAGCACACGGAAAAGACCTCACGCTTGCCGGTCGTCAGACTTTACGCTGTGACGGGTAAACCAGATATTTTGTTTGTTTGGTTGGTGTTATTGAAACAAGACAAGACAACCAGACTTTTATCTAACCGTTTTCTTTCTTCTTCTTTAAAAAAACACATTTCTCATTCCAAGATCTTTAACATCTTTAACAGCAAATTCTATGCCTGCTCATGTCTCATTTTGATTTCACTCATCTAAATGAAAAATGGAAATATAGCAAAGCTGATTCCAACTTTTTCCAGCTTTTTCATATTATGACACTACACTGACCCCCTCAAAAAAATTAGCTTGTGTTGTATTCAGTTCCAGTCCACAGCTCTGCCCTATATACAGTATTTCTACCAGGGGGCTGTGCGGTGTGTTAGAGCAGTATGAGGTTCTGTGGTAACACAGGATACACAGGTTACTCTCAGGGCAAACTGAGCTATAGCTGCATTTATCCTCGCCTCCAACTGACCATTGAGGTGTGGGGCTATTGTGGAATTTGAGACGTTTGATGCAGTCCGCTGAATTGGATCGCAGGCTCCGCCTTTTATCTTGTCGATTCCAATAACGGCACAGATTGAGTCCTTAATAATGTGAGTCTTAAATGTATCTGTGTTTCCATTCCTCTGGCTTAAACAGCTTTCATTATACTCCCGACACCGATGACACACTGGCTTAACTCATAGTTAGCGCACTCGATGTCATTCTTCACCCTATAACACATGTACACACACGCAGGCGCGCACACACACACACACGCACACGCACACGCACACACACACACACACACACACACACATGCAAGCGACTGATAATTCAGAGATTTCCAATAATGTCTGTGGCTCAGATGTCTGTGAGTCATTTTGATTTTCACCTCGATGTAATAATAATCACAGGGGTTTTGGATCCAATCTGGGTTCATGTGTATTCGCAGACGCGCACAGCCTCACTCTTGGGCTCCAAATCTATTTTTACGCGCATGCTTGAGGAATCGAGGCAGAGGGCCAGCGTCACTGTGACTCACAGGATTGCTCACGAGATAGACGATCCGTGATCGCTGTGTCGCATACAGACACAGACACTAACACACACACACACACACACACACACACACACACACACACACACAAGAAGAGCTCGCAGCACAGAGTGGATTATGTTTAAAGACACTTGTTGAATATGTTAGTTGCACTGCACTCAACTGAAACGACCAAAACGGTTCAATGTGTTTAAAGTTTGAGATCGTTTACCCTCAGATTCTTGAGAATCTTATACCAAACACTGTAGAGGTCCCATTGACAGATCCAGTTTAATATTTTAACTCACAAGTGGAAAAAAAAAAAGCTAAATGTCCTGTAAAGTCCCACTTTGTGATCTAATCATCATTCACTCATCAGTCATCACACGGACTTAAGATTTTTTTTTAAGTAATAAGACAATTGTAAAGTAATCATTACACTATTGTCATTCATATCAATGTTTATATCATATCATATTATATGCGTTTCTTATTCTGAGACACAATAGGTATTATGTTCCACTTTCTACGCACAAAAAGAAATATTGACATCTATTACAAAGTCATTGCCTTACAGTTACATATTCTGATCTCATCATAGTGTGTGTGTGTGTGTGTGTGTGTGTGTGTGTGTGTGTGTGTGTGTGTGTATGTGTGTGTGTGTGTGTGTGTGTGTGTCTGGCCTGCCTATGAATGCTTGTCTGCATGTGTCCGGCATTGACTTTTGGCTTGAAGAGGGGCCTGTTGCCGTGGATACCTCTGTCTTCTCTTCCTTTCCTCCCCCTTCTTACCTCACTCTCTCCCTCTCTCGCTCCCTCTCTCTGTCCCTCCCTCCGTCTCTCTCCCTTCACCCCTCCCACACGCCAACTCTTTCCTGTTTTGTCCTGTGTGTTTGGAGCGCTGGGTGTGGCCAGTGGCGATCGCCTCCGAGTGCTGCTGCTGTGGCTGAAATGATGCTGTTTTTTCGAATATAGATTTAACTATTTACAACCTGCAGTCACATAGTCCCTGATAATTCCTATGCTGTTCCTCCAAGTTAAAAAACAAAACAAAACCCTCAACAATTAACTAAATGAAGTCAATGAGTACATTTGCAGCTTTGTTTAAGTCTGACTTGGCTGGTGGGAGTAACAGCGTGTTTGGCCTGTTTAGCTTCTCGCTGCTCACTTGTCCCTGAGTAACCCTGCGGGTTGCAGCTGCCAGCGCAACATCAATCTCAGCTTTATTTGGTCTCATTGCTTCTTCTTCTTCTTCCTTCTTCTTCTTCCTCCTCCTCCTTCTGCTCCCGCCGCTGCTCACCCACTGGTTTCACAAGACTCCACGCAGGCATCATCTCCTCCTCCTGCACTGATCAGCCTCCACCCTTCTTATCACTTTCTCCAGCGTCCTTCTCTCCTGTTATCTCTGCCTCCTTGCTCTCCCTCTACATCTCCGCGCTGCGGATTTAAGCTCCCTGGCTTCCTACTCTTCTGCACGCACATAGCCGGCAGCAGGGAGGGCGAGGGTGGCGCCCACACACACCATTTTAGAGAAAGAGCACGACTGCCGCTTCGCTCAACCTCTGTGCCGTCAGAGTTGAACCGACAACTGGTGCCGACTCCCGCAGGACTGACCCTGTTTCTGACACCGAGTCTCTGGCCCACTCGTTGATCATCCATCTGGTGTGTGTGTGTCAGTGTGTCAGCTGACCCCAGAAAAGGTACAGCCGGCCCCGTCTGGTTGTGTTCGCAGCCTCAGGACTGCTAACATGCCTGGTTAATTCTGTTTCATACAGAGGGGACCGAGTATTAGCCTGCCTCTCTACGCTTACATGACACTGTAATTGCAGGGCTGTTGGGACTGATTTAGTGTGATTAACTCAACCCCTCCCCAACTCTGTATCTGAATCTTTTCTATTCATAGCACGCACAGGCAAACTGCGCCTCGCAAGGGCTGGTAGTTGGTTTACCTTTATGGCACTCTGCACGTTTGTTGTCGTTGTGTTGCTACGAGGGGGTCAAATCCTACTTTACAGTGACCTAGAAACCTGTTTGGTGCTTCCTCTTTTTCCTGGCTGCCTACTTTTATGTAAACCTTACGTGTGGGATGACCAGAAGCGAGGAATCAACGGCATCTGGTTAAACACTGGAAATCGGGGGGTGAAAAAGACAAAGCTGCCTCATTAAAGCGGGTAGCAAGCAAAAGTGTCAGGCAACAAAAGAGGGAGCACTGTAGAATACTAAACACACACTCGAGGAGCCATTGCGGTACAGGACATCTGAAGGAAAAGATGCAGAAGCAGGACAGAATTACACACTGTAATTTCATTGAGGGGGGATAAATGAGGGAACACGGTGACACTCATTTAGTTCAATTTGCTTTTATAATTAATAGCTGATCGTAGCGGGTGATGGGGGGGGGGGCTCATTTTTTTAAGCAAGACTTGCCAAGTGAAGCATGAAGGAGCCTTGGAAGTAACCAAGGTGAAGATGCTTTGAAGCCAGAAGTTCACAGTGAGAAAGTGAAGAGAAATATATAGGAGTGGCTGAAACACATAAGTGGATTAGAGTCATGGCAAAAAGTGATTCATTAGATAAATTAGGGAGGTAAAGCTGATATAGGTGATATGTAGGTGAAAAGAGGCGAAAAGGTGTTTATATCATATATATCAAGTTTAGGTGTCAGAAAACACTGCATGTCAGCCTTTGGATCAGTTGAAAGTCCCTTAACTTCAACCTCCCACTCCGTTCGAGTACATGATCCTCACCACCATCATCGCCAACTGCATCGTCTTGGCCCTGGAGCAGCACCTTCCCGGAGAAGACAAAACGCCCATGTCCAAGAGACTGGTGAGACTCGCCTGCCCGGAGACGCCTCTGTGGTCAGACCCTCACTCTCACTGGCCAGTGGCTCAGACTCGGTCTCTTGATGTGTGTGCAGGAGAAGACGGAGCCCTACTTCATCGGAATGTTCTGTTTCGAGGCCGGGATAAAGATCATTGCACTGGGCTTCGTGTTCCATAAAGGATCCTACCTCAGGAACGGTTGGAACGTCATGGACTTTATTGTGGTCCTTAGCGGGTGAGTAAAATTGTGTGTGTGTGTATGTGTGTGTGTTCTGAGGTTCTGAGGTGTGCCGAGGTTCTGATTCCACCTTTCACCCGATGCAGAATTAATTTGACACGATACATCTGCAGACGTCTTTGCTTATATGCTCATTGGAATGGACGTCTCTCTGTTTACAGCTGGTTTGAGAGGAAAGTTTTAATTAAGTTTTGCCGATTAGGTGCAATTGGAGACAGATTGGGGAACAATTAGAGAACTTCGAACTCCATCTTCCTGTTGTCACGGCCAAGCTGAAGCGTGAAGATAACTTTTATTTCATCCCTTCATTCATTTCAATCTTAATTTGAATTTTAAACTGTCACCCCATCATTCTGTAAAGATCCTGGCCCTGTTGCAATAGCAGTTGGACCTGCAATGTCGTTGACAGGCTTTCAACGCAAAATGAAGCTGTTGCATATTGTTGCCAGGGCTCCGTAACTTGTCATCCATCACTTTGACTCTGTGCACACACACACACAAACATCATTCACCAGGGCAGCTTCCAGGTTTATCAGCTTGTCTTTCCTGCGGTGGGACATCAAACAGGCTGTTTTTAGCTGCTCGCAGCCTCTCAAAGGAGGTCTGCACCTCGCCACCGGAGCAGGGAAATGTTTACGGTTTGGAGAGGCGGAGGCTGATGAGGTTGGATTAACCCCAGCACCTCTCTCTTTTGTACGACGGCGGACGCACGGCGCTCACGTGAGCGCTGATGTAATATTAATCATTTCAGAGCGCCGTAACTACAAAGAGCGTTCTTAGAGAATTCTACATGATTTTTTTTTCTTTAATTATTGATGAGCCGAACTGGGTTCGGTAACGATCCTCCTCTCGCTGCAGGAGAGAGGAAGGATGCAGGGCTGGCAGGAACAGAGAGGAAGGCAGGGAAAGTCATGTGTTTACCCTGTTGCTCAGCCGAAGTCTGACGGAAATTGAGGCTTCCAACTCTGGTGGACGGGTTTGAAATAAGATTGTCCACAGCAGGGTAAAAAGGGAGCAAGGCCTGTCAGGGTGGGCACATGGAATTCATTCTGAGTCCTCAAGAGATAAGTGCACATCCTAATACAAATGGCTTAATGATAAAGAGGAAGTTTTGTAAGTCATGTAAAAAAAATAAAAAAAAAACAGCTATTGACCTTCTTTTCATTTTATCTTCAGTGCATTGACCTGACAGTTTTTGACGGTGATTTAAAGAGGAGCTCTTGATACGGAGGTAATAGACCTCCTGGTTTAATTTTATTAATATTCATGGTAATAAAGGGAGCCACAGACAGAGCCCTCTCCAAATTATAATTCTAGCCACAGAGAAAAAATTAAAATTAATCAAATAGCTCTCACCTTTTTTTTCTCCCCCCCAAATGTCTGGCTGGAAGCACACGGAATGCACACACACCCAGCCAGAGCCCGCCGCTAGAGACCCCTTTATTAGAGAGCTAATGAAGGCATAAAAATTATATCGGACGAGTCACCTGTGCCGTTGATCAGGCCATAATTAAAGAGGCCTCCCAAGGCCAAAAACATCCAAAGACATGGAAAGAAACACCTGACTTATTATTCATAAACATCGCTAATTAGCTTCATTAGCACAAATAGACGTGTTTGTGCTTTCAGTCATTTGTTAGAGCACCTGTTTGTTAAGCCCTTCATTAAATTAATGGAGAACCACTTACCTGGGTCCTAGGAACTCGGTCCTGAAATCTCCCTCCATCAATTGGCAACAGTGAGAAGCACTTTATGCCTCATTTTAGTCTAGTTTGATTTAATTCAATTCAGCACATTTCACCTGCAGTTCACTTCTAAAATCACCCACATTGTGTTCAGCTTTTTTGTTTGTTTTTGCCAAAGACCGCATCAGTAACACGGTTTTAGCTCAGCTGTGGAATTATTTCCATGTCAAGGATTAAAAAAAAAAAAAAAAAAACGTGCCTGAGCTATAACAACAAAGCCAGCGACCCTGACTCACCCGTCGATATTTGTGTGAACGTGTGTAATTACAGCATCACTTGCTCGTGGTGTGGATGCCGGAAGGCCATGATTACCTCTGCGGGCTGCCTCGGTGTTTCAAGATTGTCCGTATTACACCGAGAGGATGAGTGGGAGTGAGGTCTGAAAAGCTGGATGGCACCAGTTGTCGCGGTTCATTATGGGGTGGCAGTCGAGGTTGCGCTGTGATTCAGCGTCTGCGACTTTTCTGGAGCCGTCGCAGTGACGGGAGTGGCGCGGCAGCCGCGGCCGGAAAGGAGCAGAGAGGGACGAGGCTGGGGACAATGAGAAGGATGCCTTCAGGCGCAGTCCAACGGGCTAATTGGCACCTTCCTTGGCAGCCGGCTCGCTAGCCGAGCCCGCCATTAGACCAACACCGGTTGGCAGCGGGCGACGCCCACCTCAAGGAGCAGTGTCACTGCTGCCACACACTTTGTGGTTAAAGAGACACAACAGTGGCAGTGTTAGGTTGTGCAGGCAAAATCCAGCGCCGTGTCGTCAATGCTTTTTTTCCATGATTCAAGATTCATGAACTTTATCTGTCATATGCTCATGCTGGATGTGCAGTGAAATGACAAAAGTGGCAATACGAGTGCACAAACGGCAAAAACAACTTTCACCGTAAAGAAAGAAAGAGCAGCAAGAACAATCTTAAATAACACTGTATACAACCTTTTTGTGAAATACAAAAAAGCACACCATTGTAAACGATCATAAAGTCAAAAGTCTAAAAGTATCTACTATTATTCATTATGCATGAATTCACTGCACCGCATGTCCCTTGAACTGATAGTGAGCTCCCTGAAGTCCTTGAAGTCCACAGTACTTTACCTCTTTTGCTGTGCACCAAAACATACAGCTGGAAACAGTCAAGCTCAACGAGAGTAAAATATGATGTGTTTTTTTTTTTTGAAGATTTAGATATTTTTTATTATACATCATTTAAATGTCCTTTTTGCGTTTCTGACTGTTGCCTTATTGTGGTGGTGGTAACTGGTGGAGAAATGTGCATGTAGCACATTTCTGACACCTGGAGCAGCACTGAGTGAAGTGAAACGGAGGCAGCGTCGCTGTCCAAACAGGTGCCATCCATCTCCGTCCCTGTCAGTGTGTCTGACTTTTTCCTCTCTATCGCCGCTGCAAGTGGGGCCACAGAGAAAACTCGAAAGCCTGACATTGATCACATCACGTGTGATATCAGGCAGCGAGGCAAAACTTGGTGATCTTTCAACTAACACAACTTTATATTTTCCCTCATGTTTCCTTTTCACCTGAGACTGCTTTGTTTTTCTAGAAGAAGATGTTTTTTTTCCTCTTCTGCTATCCTGCTTCAAAGGGAGCAAAAACTACAACTTGGTTGATGTATCATTGTGTGTGTGTGCGCGTGCATGTGTGTGTTGTGTGTTTGTATGCGCATGTGCGGTGTGCCAGCCAAACGTGCTACTACTCGGTGTGTTTTAGCCAACAACACCGTCTGCCTGCTTGGCAGTCGCACACACCCACTCTCTTTTACTCACACACACACGCACACGCACACACACACACACACACACACACACACACATAGACACAAACACACGCATGCACGCACAGGACAGACCTGTCCTCTCCAATCTTATTTCCCATCTGCTGTCTGATCGATTGATGAGTTCAGACGCAGCAGGCGTGGACGTGTCCCCCTGAGCTGTTACTGTGGTGACTGAGGACCCCGACCCCAGGTCAGGCTGTCGAGGCTTCCAGCCCTGCTGCTCCCCTGGTCAATGGTTCCTCTCGCAGATAAAGACAAGGCAGACTCTCAAACTTTCACCTTGGCCTGGAGTCCATTTATAGAATTTGTAGAATTCTATAAATGGGGGGATGCTCTTTCTTTGTATGTCCACGTTTGTATGTTCGATGTTTGTTAACGCAAAACTGCAAAATAAAGTTAAAAGACAAGATAGACTTTCCTGCCTCCAGACGTGGGTTGTGCATTGGGCCTAATGTGCTCACAAGTTTTCTTTGAAAAGCCCCATAAAATACGTCAATGTCCTTTCTCTTCGCTTCCCCGCACCCTTGATTTCCAAGTCCTGCGCGCATGTGTCAGAATACGATGAGCATGACATCCCGAGAGGGCCAATCCGACTTGTGATCCTCAATTAAGTGGGCGCGCAGCTTCGTGGACAGTGACCGTCTCTTCTCCTCCCCCCTCCATCCTTCCTCCCTCCATCTGGTCGGAGAAGGCGAGTGGGCCGCCGAACAAAGCCGACGTGGAGGGTGTTTACGCAGTCCGCTCCTCCACCTGATCGGAAGAGATGAGTCGCTGCGCTGAGATGAAAGCGGCCCTGATGCGAGCTGGAACTTACATTGAAATTAAATTCAGTCAAATTAGGAGCGCAAGTTGGTCGAGGGTTGGGGCGGTGGTGGTGGAGGGGCGGGGGAGAGCGGAGAGGGGGCGATAACTGAAAGAGGGCTGTGCCAGGCTTCACTCGCGCACTTCCCCAAACTGGCAATTTCCCTTTGCAAATTGAATTTTGAGCAAGCAGCTGTTAGGTGAGAATTTAATTTATAGACAGACTGTGATGTTTGTACCAAATGTGCTCCAGTAAATGATTAAAATCCACTCCACAATGTCATATTTCCAAAATGACTAAAAAGAAAATAAAAAAAAAATCAAAGCTTTAATTTCCCAGCAGGGCCGTCACGTTTGAGGTCTTTTATTGTACTGTGTCCATTTTTTCCAGTTTATTTATTAATAAAAATTTCTGTTAAAATTAATTATTATAAAAAAAATATTCTACTCTCGATTTTAGCCATGTATGAAAAACAACAACGTTGAGGATATGCTGCTCCTTGCTGCATAGATCAGCCGCCCCTCCCCCTCCCACACACACACAGTTTTTCAGCGGTCTTCCTGGAACCTGAGGTGGGCTTAAGCTGAAAAAGCCTTGCACGTTGTGAGGCCTTGCCGAGTATTTATGGAGTTCCTCTAATAAGCGGCTAAACCGAATGGATGAGGATGCACAGGGGAGCAATGTTGTGTGCAGCAAACAGATAATTCAAGTCAGGAGATACCTCCAGGGTCCAATGCATTGTGCAGCGTGTGTGTTTACTTGTCATCGGGAGAAAATGAAATCACATAAGAGGGGAAAAATGTTTATGGCGTCCTTCTTATTTGGACTTGCGGTGCAGTCAACAAGATCGCTGCATAGCAACCGCCGATAAAAGATTACTCTCCTCAGCCCGACTCCCACCACCGAGACCAAGGGGCCCTGACACAGAGAGAAAATAGTATGCATAAAATACTGGGTGGCATTAAACTGCACAGGTGTGATGGTGCCTTTAGGGGAGGCGGGTTGTTATAGCGCCACAACAATCTGGTTGCCGAGCAAATGGTGTCATCTAAGGTTCTTGCCGTCATTCATCCGCGCCCATCTATCGTTTTTGCCGCAGGCACCCAGAGACGATTTGAAAACCTTGGTCAGCATTACGGATGATAAGAGTCGGTGGAAGGATTTTTCATCTGAGGGAACAGGATTTTGTTTTGTGTCAATGCAGAGTCGGTGCTGAAGCAGCTTTTTGAGCGACTCTGATGTCACCGTTGAACCCTCGCCAGAGAGCAGCGTGCCGCATTTGGCTTTTGCCGTCCACAGGAGACAAACCAGAGCTTCAAGCCAAAAAAAAAAAAGAAAAATGAGAAATTTTCCCGCTTTATCGCTGCTAGATGCCAATGTAAATTAGTGCAATGTACCCCTGATTTTTATTATTTCCATTACTCACATCTCAACATTGTCCATTGACCTGAATACTTTATAATGTTTTTTTGGAAGGAAAGCTTTACTAACCATTTGCTTCTTTCAATCAGCTGTGTTTCTGCCATAAAAAGTATTTAAGGGTGTTATAAAAAGATATAGGTCACCTAAAATTGCACTGTGTCAGTGGAGGCTCTGTTGACGTTTTATAACCAAAGCAGCTATTATGGGGTTTCACAGAATAGTTTAGGACAACAACATGGTCAGAATGGTTTAAAGATCTTCGTTCCCAGATTCATATTTGCAAATTGACGGTTGTAGCCATAGAATGAGGAGGCATTTCAGAAAATACCTATTTTTGCTTTTGTTTGAAGTGTACCGACGAGAAAATATTTGTCCCCAAATGCCTAAGAAATATGGAAAACGGAGTGAAAGTCATGAATAGTGGAAATGAGGTCTGAAATGAGATTTAGCCCACACAGCCTTTTTTTTGTTTTTTTGTTCCTCATCTTGAGCGAGTATTCATTTATGTGTTTGTTTGCTCGTTAGGCTGCTTTCGTATTGGCATTGAGTGGAATTCTTTCCCTCACTCTTATTAAATTTAGGGGGGGAACTATCCCTTTAAGGCAACATTGTCTTTCTCTGTCTCTCTGTCTCTCTGCCCCTCTTTCCTCTCTCACTCCTTCCACGTCCCCCCACCTCTCTCTTTCTCTCTCCCTCTCTCTCTCCCACCCACCATCTCCCTCCAAACAGATGGCTAATAAATCACTCGCCCAAATCAAACGTTCATTCCAGCCAAAGAGCAAACATTTAGCTCGCTGACGCGTAAACCAATACGATCTTGATACCTCGAGCTGGGACACTGTCTGCAATGTCTTTGAGTATCGGAGTGGGCTGTTCAGTGTGTGTGTGTGTGTGTGTGTGTGTGTGTGTGTGTTTCAGAGGAAAAGCGGGGGTAAAAAAAGGACCAGTTGGGGAGGTAAACATGAGAGAGAGCTCTGCCGGGGGCGGAGAGGTTTATATTAACCAAACCATTCGGCGCTGAGCCGTAGGAGTTGCTCCACACAATCCCTTATTCCGTCAAGACAATCCGCTGCACATATGCCACCCACTGCACTGTGGGCCACCTTCTATTAATTCATCGTCTTGCAGAATCGCAGCTCTCTCTAAAGTGGGACTGCAAGATTTGGTAAGATCCATCCTACTGGGTCAAACTGCAGCGAGCGCTCGTGTAGGTGCAAAACTTTTCTCCGATACAGTGTGGGGCAGGAGCAGCAGCGTGATTCACGCACAGGGTACTTAAAATGCAAACAGACACGCCGACCTAACGTGTCATATTTCACATCAGTGCAGTGCACTACAAACGGAAGATCACGGCTTCACTTTCTTAATCTTTTATTATTTCTCAATAATTTTGTATTAATTTCCATTTTAGTGATTTCTTTTTTACGACCCAATTTGTTATTTGAAAAAACCTCTGTCATAGATAATCCAAAGTATACCGAGTACAGCAGAGTACAGTCTAAAGCAAGATAGGGTGCAATAAGAGTTCTAAAGCAAGATAGGGTGCAATAAGAGTTCTGCCAGCGAATATGTGTTTTTCAAAAGGTTAAGATAAAAAGTAAAAAGAAAAGAAAGGTACAAAAAACTGTTATCAAAACTACTATTCTCTGGAGCTTCCACTAACTTCTATTTGACTCCTTTTACGCAGTGTTTCTGGTTTATTTGCAAGCAGGTTGGAAGAGATGGAGAGTGAAAGTGTGATGTGCTACAAAAAGGCATATAAGGCAGAGCAGAGATATCATATATTTAAGAGACAAAGAGTGGCAGTCTGAAGAAAAGACAGGAGGCTGAGCTGGAGGTAGCAGGAATCCAAAGGTTGAGCTTCTCTGTGGGACTTACCAGGATGGAAAGATGCTGTGGGGAAGACGACAGAGAGGTTGGACTAAAACAGTTTGGTCGTGTACAGAGGAGGGATAGTGAATATGTCTGAGGTTTGTCCTCACAAGACTATACAGAAAATAAGGCTTGATGAAAAATAGACCCTCAAATTTTAAGTTTGCCCTTACCCATGATTGTGTGATTCGTGTGAGTTCCTGTGCTCTATTACACTGCAGGGACACACATTTCCATTCTGCCACAACAACTCTAGCTCTGTCTGAACGGCGGTTTCATGGTGTGTGTTCCTTCCCGGTGCAGCTGCCTCCTGTCTTCCTGATGCAATCTGCACCAAGTCAGGATGCACATGAGCATCTGCATCATTTTTAGGTAGGCGTAGAATATAAAAAATACCCCCTACAAGAGCTGTGGGGCCTCACACAAATACACAAACGCAATAGCTGGATGTGACACTGCGGCAAAGTAAACTCTGCTGTTGATATGTAGGGCGCTACCTGTAGAGTCGGGCTGTCTTTACCGTCACGCTTGCAGAGCCGTTTCCGAAATTGGGGAAACATCTGCGTGGGCAAGCAGGCGCGGCTGCCTGTGACGGAGCTTTAATACAATCAAAAACGTCATTAGCATAATCAGTACCACCTGCGAACGAACGTTCCCATTTACATGCAGGTGTGTTTGTGCTTTGTGATGTTCTCAAAGTTTTCCTGACGGCAAACAGCACACTGTTCTCTACCTTCTGATACTGTCATTTAAAGATAGATAGATAACTAACACACCTGATTATAATTTTTTGTGATCGTTATCAAGCTGCCAAAGCTTATTAAGGGCTTGATAAAGACTTAAAAACGGACGGAAAAGCATCAGTAAGTGTTTTTTTTTTTTTCATTTTATGTGATGCAGTAAAGGGAACGTCTCAACTGACATACAAACACTTTTTCAGTTATGTTAAAACTTGTTAACAGTCCTTTTTGTTTCAATAAAATCACAGATGTTGTGCCAGCCACAAACATCTCTGTTCTTCGGACAGTTTTTTACACTCCTCTCCCTAATTTGTGATGACTTTTGGTAGTCTAAAGTATTTCAGATGTTTTTATCGATCTGACCGGTTATTGCAGCCAAAGACATGACAGTAATTAACCATTTTGTGCGACAATAATGTGGCGACTTTCGGTTTTGATGGCGCGCCATGAAAATGCTCTATAATGGATTGTGTGTGTGTCACAATCTACGTGACTGGCAGGTGCGCTCGTGTGCGATTAGTTACACGCTCCACCCGGTGGCACGGGTGTCCCTACGTCACAGGCTACACCAAGGCGCGGCAGCTGTCGCGACGCATTTGTCACGCAGCCGAGTGCTGTCGCCTCACCGCCGGCAAGTGGCTCATCGCGGCTGACAGCCCCTCCGACCAGGGCATCGGCTCGGTTCACCACGCCGCGTCTCCGACACATCGCCCGCAGACACGTGAAGCGTGAACAAGACGTTTTTTCCCCTGCCAGTCAACTCCCGGTCGACCAGATATGACTTCAGAATTTTTTTTTGCAGGAAAACCTCTCAGCCAATGTGGAAGTGGCCAAAAGTGTGAGACCAGTTTTCACAACCCATATGTAGCTGTCGACAAAACAATAATGCCGTGAACAGCAGGTCGGATTGAAAAAGTGGCAATTAGATAGATGGATGGATATGTTGATAGATGGACAATTAGATAGATAGATACTGTATTCATCCCAGAGGGAAAGTTTTGACATGCAGTAGCTTACACACACTCACAAATGTTGCAGCAACGTGTCCTCAAAGCCAGAAGGTTGTGGGTTCAATCCCCAGGCCCAAAAGTATGCATTAGTGGCAAATTGGGAACAGTAAAATTCAGTGCGAATGGTTGCTTGTTTTTTTTTTTTTATGTGGCCCTGCGATGAACCGGCAACTTCTCCAGGGTGTAACCCCGCCTCCGCCCCAAGACACCCATCGAGCCCCTTATTGCCATCATAGGAAATGGGTGGATTCAAGTCATTATTATTTAGTCCTAGCTAAGGTCAAACATATTAGGTTTAATTAGGTTTAAATGTTTAAACAGAGGCATAATGATTTTACAGCAGATACAGCATGTCTCTTTGGGTAGTGAACAGGATAGATGGGGGTTGAGGTGGAGAAGGAGGGGGACGGGGAGGATACAGGGAGGGAACAACTGTCATCCAAACGTCTCACTTGTGCCAAATCAGCCATGTGGTGCGCTTACATCTGCCACTTGCCACAGACAACCTTCACCTTCCGTCGCCTCTGTCATATGTGCCGCTGACTAAACAAGGCTGGCTGCCATAAGTCTTTCTTTCATTCCAACAAAAAGTGTTGCGATTCATCAGAAGAATAAAAAAAAATATACATAGATCATTTTTTTTAATCAGAGAACTGAGAACAAGCCGTGTCTGCAGCTTTACAAGAGATGTCCAGCCCTGTGACAATAACAGGTTTTTCTAGGCAAGAGGTTGATTAGAATCAGACGGGGGGGAGGCAGAGAGCAAACGCTTATCTCATCTCACGCGAGACTCTCCAATGGAAAAGGGGGATGTAGGTTTGACAGGGATGGTAGCCTGTAGTGCTGCACGCCGGCCACCACTGACTGCTTTCCTACTGCACCTATGCCATACAAGTCTATGGGATCAAAAGTCAACTTTGTCCTAGAGACATGGGGCCACTTGCAGGTTCATCGGGATCCCTCAAGACACAGCCACGTCAAATAATGGGCTTCTAGCCCATGAGGAACCCCGAAACCCTAACCCTAATTCCAGCAGTAACCCTAACCCTAACCCTAATTCCAGCCTTATCACTAACCCCAATGCCATGCAGGTCTATTGGGTCAAAGGTCAACTTTGTCCTAGAGACATGGGACCACTTGCACAGCCACGTCAAATTTGGGGCTTCTAGCCGCAAATTTTTCTTCCTCCAAGGTGGAGCGTGACAGAGAAAGTTAGACAACCACTGCCCTAGAGAGAGGAGAAAAACCTGCAGGAGCTTCTTACATTCTGTTTAAATACATGAGTTAGAACCCTGTAATTTCCAACCATCTTAATCATACAAACATAGTATAAATATTTCTACAACACCATCTGAGGCTGTTAGAGTCGGTCGTCAACGTCATTGCGTTCGGCCCCACTACAGTGATCATAGAGTTTTGCAGAATGTTTGTATTTTTTGTTTTATGACTCTTATTTTTGTCTAACATTTCCTTTTTCATTTTCAGAAAATGTCTAAAGGGACCAATCAAATAGTGAATTCAAATGTAGGTTATGCTTTATTATTATTTTTTAAACAAATAGTCATCCGGTGAACGGGAGCCCAAGCCAGGACAACCACCCAACGACAGCGGGCTAAACGAGGTGGCCATTTTTAGCCCCACCATCCTTCAGTCTCCATAACAACTAAAGAGCAGCCAGACTAATGGGCTGAGGAGAGATTGAGGGATGGAGAAAGAGGAGAATGAAATGATAGAGGTTTCAGGAGGCAGCTGGGTGGATGGAGGAAGAAAGGAGAAGAGAGGAGAGAAGAGGGGAAAAAGAGAAGAAACAAAGAGTTGGGGTTCAAGGAGATGGGGGGCAAAAGTGAAAAAAAAAATCCAGTGGGGGGAGAGTTAGAGGTGCGAAACTCGGGAGTACGATCCTATTTCTGTGTTTGTGTGGATGATGGCGAACTATTTTGATCCCTCTGGGGTTTTTTTCTCCCTCTGTCGCACTCTTCTCCTTTCTCCCTTCTCTTCTAATTAAATCACGTCGCACCCTGTGACTCCTATAACACCGAAGACGGGACTAATTCTCACCACTATATCATAGGACGCTAATTGGCACCATGTCACCGCGTCTCCCGCTGCGCAATGATGGAACACGGCGTCATCGGAGGGCGATTGACTGCCCAAACGCGAGTCGTTGCTCTGCGCACAACGTTGCACAATCACCGCACTATAATCCTTTCCGCCTCCATCTTCACCCCTCTTTGGTTTGGGGCTGACTCAGTGTGCATTTAAGGTAAACAGCCTGCAGGGTTTGGAGTCAAAGGGAAATAAATGTCACAACCGTTCGTCAGGGTGTGGAATCATAACGATGCTGCATTTCCTCGTGGCATTTTGCACACAGCTCCACTTTCCTTAGGTTTTTGTTGTTTCCATCCATCTCTGCCTTCAGCCAGAGACCGCATGTATGCTCATGTGTGTGGGGAGGGGAATGAAAACAGGAAAAGGGAGTCAGAGGCGCGAGTATAATTGGGAAGGAGGTTGAAAGGTGGAGATTGAGATGAGAGGTCAGGGCTTTTTAGACAAAGAGCGTGAGACGAGGACGCCGGGGGGGGGGGCAGGGAGACCAGAGGCAGGAGTTCGGGCTAATGAGGAAACAGGGCGGTGGACATCAGCAGACATTGCTTTTTTCCCTTTTTCTCATCAGTCTGAGGTCTTGAGGCCACTGTCTGGCGGGCGCCGGGATCAGGGAGAGAAAAAAAAACCCAGAGAACAACAAAAATTAAAAGTGGATTCCTGAAGGACTTTAGCTTTGAGCAGCAGATAAGAGGCTGATGTGATTGGTGTGTATGTGTGTGTGTGTGTGTGTGTGTGTGTGTGTGTGCTACCTCTGATGGAGCCGCATTCTTTGTTCTTCCCACTAAATAGCCGTTGTCACATCCATCCTCCCACACGCTGGGAGGCAGCCAAATGTCCCTGCAGAGTCCCCGTAGTCTTCTCTGTTTTCCGCCGCTCCTCGAGACCCTCGCGTCCTCACAGTCCATATCTGAGCGCTGCAGCCGGCTCCTACAACGCTGTGTGTGGTGGTGGCCTGTGTGTGTGTGTGTGTGTGTGTGTGTGTGTGTGTGTGTGTGTGTGTGTGAGTGTGTGTGTGTGTGTGTGTGTGTGAGAAACCTTTTTTGATGCAGCGCTAAAATACAAAACAAAACGTGAGAGTCATTTAAGCAACATTTCTGATCATTGAGCTCCCATCTGCCTTCTGTTTGTGTTGCTTCGCGTTTTGTACATTTGCTTTTGTCTCCCACGGCAGGATCCTGGCCGCTGCAGGGGCCCACATGAACATTTCAGTAGACCTGAGGACCTTGAGGGCGGTTCGGGTGCTGCGACCCCTCAAACTAGTCTCAGGAATCCCCAGTGAGTAAAGCATATCAAGTGAACCTGACCCCAAAAGTTCTCACCATGTTACTGTGGATGCAAAGAAAAAGAAAAAAATAAAGCAAGATTTGTGCTGTTACTGTTCAGTTTCTCCTTTAATTGTTGTTATTGTAATTACTCATGACATTTAAAAAAAACAAAACACAAAACTAATAAAGGCACAGATGTCATAGCATTACTATGTACACAAAGTGAAAATATGATGAAACGATGATGAACGGCTGTGACAGAAAGAGTTTTAAATTATTGTTTGCTGCTCTGAAATGATCATGCGGGTATCAAATAATGAATAATTGTTAAATAAGACGTCCTTCACAACTGCAACTTGTCGAAACTAAAGCTGAGTTTGTGTTTAGCACCAAAGAGGTAACTCAAATGATTAATAGTGAATAGTTCCTTTCCAAACAATTATTTTCGAAGCTTTTTCTAATTTGTTTGGTTTAAAAACCCATGAACGTTCACCATGAACGTTTCACTCGCACACTTACTGACACATGCTACTCTTCCAGGTCTGCAGATTGTGCTGAAGTCCATCATGAAGGCCATGGTTCCCCTGCTGCAGATCGGCCTGCTGCTCTTCTTTGCCATCCTGATGTTTGCCATCATTGGCCTGGAGTTCTACAGCGGGAAGCTGCACCACACCTGCAAACCGCGGCCCGGAATGCTGGGTGGGTACTGTAACACCGCTTGGCTCTGGAACTGCAGGTGCAGGTGCACGCTCCATCCTGCTTGCAGACCTTTTGCATCTAAACATCCAAGATAACTAAAATCCATGCATCTCACAAAGAAATGCCATTTCCATCCATCATTTCCGCTGCGACTGTTTATTTCAACCTCTCGCATCCTCAACAACATCCGATCTGATTGCCAGTTTGACGTCAGTTGTCACCACAATTGCCTCTACTGCTTTGCTGCAGAGAAATAGTGCAAATACAAAACAAACTAAGCAACAAAGCAATTTGTAGATGAAGGTGAATAATCACTGTCAATCAGATAAACAACAAACAGCTGCATCACGAGGCGGCAAATCAAACAGCGGGTCCTGAGCTCATTCTCTCATTTTCGTGCTTGCTTTTTTTCCTGTTTGTGTGCCCTGTGTTTGCGTGCGACGCAGCTGTTTTTAAATAGTCACTCCGTCGTCATAATTGATAACACGCGTGTACACACACACGCACACACGCCGGCCTGCTGCTGCACACCTGCAGACGCGATCGAACCACACTGGCTGCGCGTCGTCCGGGATAATTAAAACCAATAATTTGCTGCACCACAATGGCTCATTGTGTATTCGCTGCTGTCATTAACCTCGGAGCTGTTCTTGTCGCGCTAAAAAAGTGACTAGATAATGCAAACAGACCGATGGGGGTGGAGGGTGGCCTGTGATGTTGATTAATGATTCCGCTCTGTCGGCCACTGGGTGCATATTAAACAAATGTGTTGTGGAGCCTGCAGATGTGCGACGACCCATAATGGGATGTGGTGAAGGCAGAGGTTTGCAGAAGGGTCGCTACACCCGGCGAGATGATGCCTGATGCAACCAAAAATTTCACCTTCTTGATGCATTTCTGCCTCTGTTTTTTTTTTCCTAAATCTCCGTCTACGCACCTTTCCTGTCAGACAACGAGACGGTGGACTCCTCTGAGCTGGAGTTCCCGTGTGGCGTGCGTCAGTGTCCGGCCGGCTACCGCTGCAAAGATTCCTGGATCGGCCCCAATGACGGCATCACTCAGTTCGACAACATCCTGTTTGCTGTGCTCACCGTCTTCCAGTGCATCACCATGGAAGGATGGACAACCGTGCTCTATAACGTATGACAGTGCGCACACGTGCACACACACGCACACTCACTGCACTCGTAATATTTCCCTGATTGCAGACAAATATTGGCTCACAGGTGACTCTTCTTTCAATTTAAAATCCATTCGGTCAAATAAACAAGGCAGTCTTGGGTCGGTCTGCACAAGCTTGCGCTCTCATTATTTATTTATTTATTTACTTGTAGTTTAATTAATTATAGAGAAACTTACATCTCATCTCAACAAGTGGCCAACTGTTTGTTTTATTTCGCTGTTTTATTCAGCCCCAAGACAGAAATATGACAACCATTCTTGACAGCAAACAAACGTGAACAAACAAGCGCAAACGTAATTCTCGTAAACCTCCCGGGTCGAGATTTTACAAGAATTACGGCTTAAGCGCTTCACACCATGCAATGGGAACACCTGTAAATCACAATTGTACTTTGTTGAAATTTTAGAAATATGGCTTTTATTTTGCAAAAAAACTTTAATGGAAACGCATCTGCTGATGGCCTAATCTAACCTGCGGTGCCAGTTGGACATGAGTATTTGTATGCATTTTAAAATTCATGAAAACATGTTGCTCTTCATGTGACTGGAGAGCGCGGGGAGCAGGGGGGGGGGGGGGCGTTTTATTTGCTCTTAGGTCATGTTCCCGCTGAGTGCTTTGTTTACAAATGTTTTTCCTCTGAAATTGCCTTTTTCACTCCTGAGAACTGTTTAACTTGCAGGACTTTTCTGCAAGACCTGAATAGTAATCAGGCTTGTTCGAGTCTTGTTTGGAAAAGAAAGAAGGTTTCAAAGTTTGCTTGAACTGTATATGTGAACTCTTTTACTCCTGGAATTAGAGCTTCAGTTTAGAAAAACAAAACAAAACTGGATTAGATTTCTTTGTGTGCTTGTAGTGTGATGCGGGCTTCAGGTAGTGAATCGTGGAGAAATTATACATGTTTTGTTTGTATTGACAAGCGTACAACAACCAGTCAGAGCAACTTCCTTCATCTGATTGGCTGTACGTCTGTGTAATTCCACGTGGAGTCATTTTTGGCCTTTGTCTGTTGACACCTATAATTCTTGAAACAGCCTGACAATTCAGGACTATGCTCATCCTCCACTGGTTATTAAAGGGTAAATCTGGCAAAGTCATACTGTCGCAGAGTGAAAGTGTCAGTGTCACCCTGTGCAGCAGTGTAAGTGTCAGACTGAGCCCAAATGCTGTGCTTGGCTTGTTAACCCTTTAAGACTCAGTGAAAGCAGCAGAAAGGAAACTGCAAACAGGGCAGCATAGTCAATCATTCATCTTTTATTTGCACAGCGCTAAATCACGTCCAAAGGCATCTCAAAGCGCTTCGTACAATCAGAAGAAAACCAATTAAACCAGTACAAGTTATGGTTGGGAACATGACTCGGTTATGAGGCCTTGACATACAGTTAATGCATGTGAAGGACACATTATTTGACCAACAGAAATGCAGAAAATATATACCTTAAGTGCAAAATTCAATTGAAAAAGACTTCTTGCATGATTGAAGGTAATAATGGACCATGAGTGACGCCACAGTGTGCGCAACAAATTGTGAATTTTGTCTGCTCCAACATGTACTTCTAGTGACAGATATTATTATTATTACTTTGTACGATTTTCTCCTCAGCACATACTCACTGCTGTGTGATTTGCACTCAGCTGCCCGCTCCCTGAGCTCTAATCACACGGAGGGCGGCAGATTATTTGCTGGTGTGTCTGTACAATGCTGTCTGAAGTATCGCTGAGCGAGCATTGCTGATGAACATGAAGTAGAAAGGAAAGAGGCAGGCACTGGGACGAGACCGACGACCACGAGTGCTCGTTGATTTGATGTTGACTGTAGTCAGAGTAACCAGCAGTGACCACGCAGGGCTGCACGCATTTGATTAATATCCATCATGATGTCACCGTATTGAAGAATCACAATCCTATAACATAGTAGGACATAAATGGACATAATCCATGTCCTATAACAATGGTTCTCAACTGGTTGAGTCTTTAGGACCCACATTTTTTCCCTTATCATGAAATTGCAAGCTAAATTTATTCCACAGTACTTAAATTTATTCCAGAAAAACAAAAACACTTGCCCACTTACTATCACGTCTAGTAAATCCATCCATTTTCAATTCCCGCTTCCTCCTTCTCTCAGGGTCATGGGAACGTCTTGTAAATAAATTATTGAAATTATTGAATTGAATTGTGTGTCCTGCAAAATAAATGCCATACATTTTCTCTATATATGTATTAAAATCCCTTTTTTAAAAAAGGGGAGGAAAACTGCCCAAGAAGCCACGACCCAATCAAAACAGCTGCACGACCTACTTTTGGGTCACGACCCACCAGTTGAGAAACGTTGTCCTAAAACGAAGAACAGTCATGGTCTACTACTTCTACTAGCTACTAGCTTTTACTTAAGCTCTGCTACAGAATACCTCATCTCACCAGCACACAAAGCAGATCAGCAACCAGACTGCCTCTGTTTGGTGTCCCATCTGGACTATGACTGGAACCCTTTGCACTTCTGTGTTTCTGCCCGGTATCATCAGTGGCAGTGTGAGTCTGTTGCCAATCTGCTTAGTTTTGAATGTATTCATACTTTTTCCAATGTTGCAGGCGGACGATGCCTTGGGCCCCAACTGGAACTGGCTCTACTTCATCCCCCTCATAATCATCGGCTCTTTTTTTGTTTTAAACCTGGTGCTGGGAGTCCTCTCAGGGTAGGTTCACATATAGGTTGTGGAAATGTCTAATGCTTTTTCTGGAATGCCGGTTTTACCCTAATATTGTGCACAACCTTCCCTACTTACGCAAAAAAAAAAAAGACTGAAGCAGCCGTCATGCTATGCCCGAGGCTTTGATATCGTGTGTGAAACCTGTCAACTCATTTGGCAAAGCATCACTGACATAATTATAATAACAATATTAACCTTACATGTCATGTAAAATTCCAATTAAGCAGCAGCTTTCATTCGTTCCAAATTTCAAATGCAGACATCTATGGCTCGGGCTACGGTACAACATGCACAACAACTGGCGAACTTTTCAGCTTTTCAGCTCACTTTAGTAGACGTTGCCAAGTCCAGGCGTTCCGCTCCACCATCCGGTGTCAGTGTCCGCTCAAGGTAATTAGTTCTGCAGGGAGAGGTTAATAGGGGGGATTGGTTGTCATTATCTGCGCACTGGACGAGACGAGACCCCCTTTGTCTCACTTCTTCTGCCTTGCTGCCATGGTCGACTGAACAACGAGAGGATCCACACAAGGATGTTTTTATCCACCGGCTGTCTCCGAGATAAAGTGTGATGTAACTTAAAGCCCCTCGCCCGAATTCTGAGGAGTCAAAATATGTGTCTGTGCTTTTGGGCTCGCTCCTGTAGGGAATTCGCCAAGGAGAGGGAGCGGGTGGAAAACCGCAGGGCCTTCATGAAGCTGCGGCGGCAGCAGCAGATTGAGAGGGAGCTCAACGGATACAGAGCCTGGATCGACAGAGCAGGTCGTTCTAGTTTCACTGACAAGGCCATAAGACTTTCAATGGTGGAACAAGTGGCCAACTGTTGGTTTTATTTACTTTTTTTTCTGGCCCCAATGAAGATATTAATGTAGTTGGAGGAGATAAGAGAATACTATCTCTCTCCATCCGAGGCCTCGTCTGCACCACTTAATTCTGCTCTGTGGTTTTGGCTTTGCAGAGGAAGTGATGCTCGCCGAGGAGAATAAGAATGTGGGACCTTCAGCTCTCGATGGTAAGCCGGCAGAGATTTCTCTCCTCCCCTTGTTTCATTTTGCATCGTTGTGCTTTTCCTCACACTGCTTTTCATTCTGCCCCTCTCTCTCCGAATGAGTCAGTCCGATGCCGGCATGTTTACTTGGTTGAAATGTTGATGAGGTGAAAGAGACGGAGGCTGCTTAAGCCAGTATTACTGCGTGTTTGTATTTCTTGCATAAATAGCCCCTGATTTTAAAATGATGAATGAATCCTCTCAGGCCAAGGACATTGAGGCCTTTTTTGAAGTTGCTCTGCTGATCATCTGCCTATTATCTAATGAAAGGATTTATGATGCTGCGGCCAAACGTTTGTGCAGATGTGAGGTTGCATTTTAAATTCAGCTTATAGCTCAATGCGGTCACAAAGCAAATACAGCTATACAATATTCATGCCCACTTTGTGGATGTGGGTATATCTGGGTGTAACTGTGACTGTAATGCAAATGCAAGAACAAACACTAGATTTGTTTCTGGGTGTTGCTTGCACAATCACAAGTTTGCCACTTGGTAGCAGATGCAGTTGGGGTCAAGCTAAGTGAAACAAACTTTTCTGGGAGATCTATTTTTGGTGGCTGCTGCTGAGACCAAGGGTGTGAGTCACATTGTCAATATGAGGAAACTTTGTCCAGATGAGTAGGACATTTCTGACCGCTAGCTCCACAGCTACTTCTTTGACTAACTACGTAGGACGCGATTATGCAGAAAGTCCTTCATCTAGACAAGCTCATACATGAATCCAATGCCTAAAAAAGGTTTTAACTAACCAATACAAAGTGTGCCGGAAATACAGACTTCAGTACAAACTGATTGGTTCCCTAAACTAACTAAGTTTTGTTTCTGAAAAACCTTAAAATCTGAACATGATACAAGTGACCTGTTTAGGATAAATTCAGAAATGTTATATTTTAACGTTTCATTTGAAATGTGTATTGTAATTTGGGGTTGCCGTCGCTAGCTGCCAAAGATGTCTGACTTTTCTATGTTAAGACTTTGTGAGGACTCCACTTGATTTCTTGATTGGTTATATTTTGTGGAAAGCTGATTATTGCTCGTTATCAACACCTCAGCTTTGCTGTGTGAGGGGCAGCAGCTGAATGGGTTCCTCTGCTGCCTGATCACTGCTGTGCAGACCGGCCTCCAATGCTCTTACCGGCCAGGTTTGGCTCTGTTTTTGCTCCTGAGTGGCTGTAGAGGCGTGTTACCTATTTATGTATTTCGGCGCGACACACTTACATAGATCAGCCGGCGGCATTCAAGTGCTCTCTACAACCCTCAGCACCGCGTGAAGAGGATTTGCATCGATAGAGCCAAACCTGCCTCGAGACTCAGTCTCCCACAGGCTGCCGAGGGTCTGATGCGACCCCACTAAGCTCTACGTTGACATTTACTGCAGCTCAACCAGCAGGGCTTTTATTAAATGTTGATTGATTGGCAGCTCTCAGGAGGCTCCCAGAGTGGAGTACAGGTGGTGTCTATGGTGAGAACCATTCTCTGTTCTATTCTCTCTCACCTCACCCCGACTTCATTTGCCGATCCATTTGCCTCACCAACGCACGTGCAACCATATATTTTTCCTTCTTAACGCAAGATAAGAAATCCTGTTCAAAATATGTCTCAGTTCGATGAGACTCCCAGCGAGTCAAATCATGACTATGAATAGATGCAGAAATAACGAAGGTAGCAACAAAGGCGCAAGTTCGTAAACACATCAATCAGCTAAAAGGTCAAAACGCACTCGTGGCACCCACTTCAGCATGCGTGTGCTGCACCGTGTGTGCCTGGTACTGTATGACTGGAAACCAGCCAGCAAATGAGGCTGGATGCATGAACCGCCGAGTTGCCTCAAAGCATGGTTCACCATGCACCACACCATGAAACAGCAGTTAAAGGATGTCGTTTGGACAACTTGAACAATTAGCTTGTTGCACACACATACCATTTGCGTCGTCACCACCATGTTTTTCATCGCGCCATGCGATTTCAAGCTTGCAAACTTTGCCTGAGTCGACCTGTGAATGTCTCCGCGGGCCTTTGAATGCACAGGGCCAGACTGTTTTTGTGGCCATGTTAGCATGCAACCGTCAAGAAACAAACAAAAAACCCAAAAAAAACTCAGCAAACAGAGAACAAGGAGAGCATTCTGCGGCTCTTTGTCGCAGTTCTCTCGGCTAATGAGCCGTTGCCTGCAGTTTTGAAGAGAGCCACCACCATCAAAAGAAGAGGGATGGATGCGGGACACCGAGGACAGCCAGGGGAAGAACAGTACAGCGACATCTCCTCCGTGGGTGAGTGGGTGTTCCGCACACTGGCACGTAAAGTTGGAAAGCTCAACGCTGAGCATCCGCTGTGTCCCTCCCAAGGCGTCCCCATGGCCAGGACCAGTGTCAGGAGCACCAAACGAGGGCCGATGGCGTACTTCCGCCGCAAGGAGCGACTTCTGCGCATCTCCATCCGCCGCGTGGTGAAGACGCACACCTTCTACTGGACTGTGCTGAGCTTGGTGGCGCTCAACACGCTCTGCGTGGCCATCGTGCACCACAACCAGCCCAAGTGGCTGTCTGACTTCCTCTGTGAGTGGCGGCAGGAGCTTCAGGTACTCAGGCATCTGGAGGTATGACGTTGTGTGTCTCATTCAGGTGCGCACGTGTGTGTGTGTGTGTGTCCAGGCTATGCGGAGTTTCTCTTCCTGGCACTGTTCCTCACCGAGATCTTCCTCAAGATGTACAGCTTGGGGCCACGACTCTACTTCCACTCCTCCTTCAACTGCTTCGACTGCAGCGTCAGTTCTCAGTGTCCACCCTCCCTCTCGCTTGCCGACACAGATTTTGGCGGTGTAAACTTGCTGGTCGCTGAGTATCTGTATCTGCACGTGTCTACTCAGGTCATCGTCGGCAGCATCTTTGAGGTTCTGTGGGGCTTCTTCAGACCCGGCACCTCGTTCGGCATCAGCGTCCTGCGCGCTCTCCGTCTGCTGCGGATCTTTAAGATCACCAAGTTAGTGCTGAGTCACTGTATCTGTTGTTTGATTTCTAATATGTTATTTTCATAAAAAAACATGTAAAGTGGCATAATAACACATTTATAACAGAGCACAAAAGTGATCAATGGCTATAAGATGATCGCATTCACTCTGGACTTTTACATTAACCTTTACCCATAATGGAACATCTGAAGCCCATGTTGCACCACATTACACAAGGTGATGTTTCATTGAAGTTGACGTTCTTCCACTTTTAAAGATTTCCTGTGACAACATGGATGACCTCACATATGGTCATCCATGTTGTCACAGGAAATCTTTAAAGGTTTTAGAAGTAACTTTTTAATTTGTGCGGGTGAAATTCTACTGAGAATTGAAATGTCCCTCTGTCCCTCTCAAGGTACTGGGCGTCTCTGAGAAACCTGGTGGTGTCTCTGATGAACTCCATGAAGTCCATCATCTCCCTCATCTTCCTCCTCTTCCTCTTCATCGTCGTGTTCGCGCTCCTCGGCATGCAGCTCTTCGGTGGCAGGTCAGTCCCAGCGGCATCTTCTGAATCCCGGCCTTTAAATGCAAAATAACAGAATTTTACGCACACAATCCAAACCACGATTAATCGCAGTTAACTAAACGCGATTAAAAATCTTTTGACAGCCCTAGTATACAGTAAACCGAATGAATAGAAGAGCTGGGCTGCTTTTTTTCTTCCACTGATCGGGAGACTGATGTGAAAAAAGGCTGAATGTGAGCAAATGGTTCCTCACATTCTTTTCGGCCGTTTGCCACAAGCTGTCACACAAGAAAAGCCGAGGCTCTTGTGTACCTGGCCTTTAAAAACACAGAGCGCACGAGGGGGGAAAGGCCACTGCTGAGATGGTGGCCTATTGATTTGTTTTGCTTCTGCCATCTTTCTCACAGGTTCATCTTCGAGGACTACACACCCACCAACTTTGACACCTTTCCCGCCGCCATCATGACCGTCTTCCAGGTCTGTGGATGCTTGTTTACCTTCCGTGCGTCAGCGTCGCTCATTAGGGCTAGTCGAGCCAGGCAGGAAATACACTTTTGAGGATCAGGAAATACAGGCAGGCCTGCAAGTCGCCGCTCCACGTGACGGATGGTGTTGTTTGCTGTTTGCCTTTTATCAGATCCTCACAGGAGAGGACTGGAATGAGGTGATGTACAACGGGATTCGCTCGCAAGGAGGAGTGAAGTCCGGCATGTGGTCCTCCATCTATTTCATCGTGCTCACGCTGTTCGGAAACTGTATCCTTCATGTTTACATATCTAAGTTTTCGCTTAGCTCAGACAGGCAAGTATTTTTCTCAATGGTGCGGCACTAAAGTTTAGTTTCGGCTTGAAGTTAGTTCTTCATTGCTGCCATTCTTTACTCATTAAAAGGTGATTTAGGTGACAGCTTTGTGAGCTGTTTGAAAATATCACAAAGATGAGACTTCCAATGCTGCCCGCCATTATTGGTTAAATTATATTGCACTGTGTCAGTTTTGTTTTTATAACTAATAACTAATTCATCACCGCCTCTTTGTGATGTGTCAGTCATTTCCTGAACCTGGTTGTGATCAGACACTCTGCTCAATGTCTTCTTGGCCATTGCTGTGGATAACCTCGCCAATGCACAGGAACTTACTAAGGTAATGATTTTTTTAAGGCATGATTAGAATAACATGCATGCCTTACTCTTGTGTTAACGTATTTCTCTCTCTCTCTCTCACTCTCTCTCTCCCCGTCTGTCTCTACTCCACGGTTCTTGCCACTTTTCCTCTTTAATCACCGACAAACCGCGTCGTTGCTCTGATCAGGATGAAGAGGAAGCCGAGGCGGCGTTCAACGCGAAGCACGCGCTGCAGAAGGCGAAGGAGGTCGGCCCCCTGTCCTCCTTTATGTCTTCAGAGTAAGTGCTGTGCTGCGGCCGCTCCAACCTTCTCACGTCTCCTCTCTGTCGCTCTGTGCCTCAACACAACACTTGTAAATGATTCATTTACCGTCAATCTGTTCCTTAAATAGGAAATATGGCGCGTACGAGTGAGTTAGTGACTCACTCCGGTACTTTAGAGTGCTTAGTTTAATGCGGGTTCCCAGGAATTAGTTATTTTGAGTCTTCTAGGGAACAACTGTCCTGTCAACGGTACTTTTCTTTGACCTTTATAGTTAATCAAATGTGATGTTTGCTTATCTTTTGCCACAAGCGTTGAGATTTTGTTGATGTAACTCATAGTTTCTCATCACGACAAAGTCAGTCCCGTCTCAGTTCTGTCGGTAATTTGCTGCCAATTTGAAGTGTAAGGCTTGTCTCCATTGTTTCTGGTGCAACTCCAGGATGGGAGGGTGCTGATATTGTCGCCGTGGAGACCGGATCACTTAGCGTTTGAATTAACATGTGGTTTGTGTTACAGTACGAATTCCTCAAAGCACGTCGTGTTGCAAGAAAGTTCCATGTTTAAAAAAAAAAAAAAAAAAAAAATCCCGCGCGCAGGATTGTCTGACCTCTTCTTTTGACCCACAAAGCCACATGACCTTGTTGACCTTGTTCTCTCAGCGCTCAGGTTTTCATCCTGCAGAATAGACGGGGCTGTTTTTAGTTTTCGTCTCAGGGACTGATTGTTTAAGTGCCTGTCAGTGGTGGTGGACATGCATGTGCATGCACATGAGTGAGCTCCTCCAGCACTGTGTGCTCGCTTTGTTTGTTTTCGCAAACAAGCATTATGTTGCATGGGCATGTGGAGGATGATAATATATCCTTTTTTTTCTCCTAATGGCACTATGCACTGTCATTTTTCTTGATTTCCTTTTCGGTTTTGACAAGGCCCGGCCACTTTTCTAGCCTCTTACTTCCTAATGAGAAATAAAAAAAAAAAAAACTAGAGGAGAAGGAAGCTGTGCTGCTTGAATTAGTTTTGCTTGAGCCAGCAGAGGGTCAGGCTCTTGTCAGAGCCCGTAGAGGAGAGTGGAATACCACAGGGTCGCGTTGGGCTGCCATCTGTATGCAGAGGGGACGCTGTGAACTTTAAGGGTTTCTCAGCCAGATCGCCAGTGTCAGCAAAGAGAAGCCCAGCAGGCCACGCCCCCGCTGACCTCGGAGAAACTTGCATGACAGCGCCTTCTAATTTTTCTTTTTATATATGTATATATATATACATATATATATACATAAATAAAAACAAACAAACAAACAAAACAACAACAAAAAAAAGAGCTTGCAGCATGTTGGGGGCTGATAATGGTTTCTACTTATGCAAGCATGCATCCGGTCTGCATGACGAAAGGAAGAAAAACAGAAGCTATGCACGGTTTTTCTTCCGTCGCGAGATCCTGAAAACCCTCCCTGATATGTTCACATGTGAGAAACACGAGCTGCTCATTTATCTCTGGCAGCATGTCGTAAACTAACACTGCCGTGTGAATGCTCCGGGACGCTGTGGTGCACAGAATGAACCTGCATCCCACTTTGCTAGTTTGCTACTGAGGGTTTGGGAATGTGTCTCTCCCCTTGCTCTGTTTGTCGACGGGCCTCATTTGAATGTTTTATAACTGTACCCATGCTGAAGACTGTCTGACATCTTAGCCCTATCTAATGTCTTCTTCTCAATGTGGCGCTTACTGTTGATGTTTATGAATGTCGTATGTACTGTTTTCTTATACTGTTCTACCATCTTGTTTGTCGATGTTCTGCTTGGCCCTGACGGAGACACACAGCAAAGCACCACTGCCTCAAAAAACAGATATTATGTGTGCTTTTCACTCAAACATCTGCATGGTGTTGCCTTTAATTCAAGCTCAGTTCATACCCGTCCCGACCTGAACCCTGCTGTTCTGGGTCCCGGGCGACTGTTTGCTGTGTGTCTTAGGGCCTGTTTTGTCTCTGTCTCACGAAAGCACTAATGTCTTATTTTCAACCAATCGCTCATTGATAACACGGACCACCGAGAGTCCACACTCCAGTAAGTAACACTGTCTGCTCAGCCCCTCACTGCTGTCTCCTACCTCTCTGATTTTCCTGCCTTGATGAATGTCGATCACTCCTCCATCCCCCATGCTCTGTCCCGCTTCTTCAAACGCTGCTGCCCTGTTTTGGTCCACGTTCATTCTGCTTCTTGATATTCTTTTTGTTATGCTACTATGGTCGCACTGTAAGGTGTGTCACCCAACATCTTCATTCAACCGGGGAATCGGTTTATGTTGAAGTTGCTCATCCTCCCTGGTCAAGTGCTCTTACATGAAAACAAATCTCTTATTTGATTGATTATTTAAATCCAGCTTCTGTTTTGATGAATTCTTAAATGAAGTAAAGTCAATGTAAAGGTCGCAACTCCATTAGAAAACAGTGTTTTCCAACAATAAAATATGTCACAAGTCAATGAACACCTTCAGAAGAGTTCTGTGAATCTTCTCTCTGTGACATCACAAAGGGCACAGATGCGTCATTTATACCTCTCTCAGGTTAGTGACAAGACCCCCTTCGGCCCTCAAAGGCCTCGTTGCCCCTCAATTTATGTTCTACAAAGCAGTTGCTCATGCAGGTAGTCTTTGCTGAGAGCTGCAAACAGAGGGCTAAATATGCTGTTTTGAAGAAATCTGGTGAATTTAATTTAAAGTTATTGTGCAAAGGAGTCTGGGGTGAAAAATACTGATGAAAATATGGGAATTTTAATGTTTTATATGGTACCGATGACAGATTCAGCTGAATTAAATCTTTGTGATGTGCGACACTCTTCATCTGTTAGTAGCCTGACGTCCTCCTCTGTCTTGTCTGTCTCTCCCCAGTGGAAGCCGTCGGAGGCGGCCCTACCTCTACAGGAAGCGAGCCATTCACCGCAGCCGGCCCGCCTACTCCAGCTCCCTGGACGAGGCCCAGGGCAGCATCAGGGAGGGCTGCCCACTGCCACCTCTCAACCCCTCTAACTCTTTCATGTCCAGGAGGGAGAGGAGAAAGAGAATGACCATGTCCGTGTGGGAGCAAAGGACCAGCCAGCTACGGCGACACCGCCAGATGTCCAGCCGAGAGATCCTGTTCAGCAACCCCAGCGAGGAGCAGGACGGCCCCCCGGCCACAGCCCACCAGGCTCGCCCCCTGTCGCTGCACCGCAAGGCCCTGGAGCACACGTCCTCCGGGAGTCTGAAGCAGCTGAAGGAACCGGCGAGCTCCCCGGTGAAGAACCAGGCTGCGGACTCCTCCACGGGAGTGGACCCCACGCCCCCCGAAGCACCCGAGGCCACGCCGGAACCAACGGGCGAGGTCCTCCCCGACGCCCCGCCCTCCGAGCCCAACGCCGACACCTCCGTGAAGCTGGGCGTGGACCAGAGCCACGGCGCCGCCTCTGAACGCCGCAGCCCCAGGCTGAACGGCGACCGGCAGCACCGGGCGGTGAAGAAGTTCAGGCCGCCAGACAGCCTGGGAGCCTTGACGCCGGAGGACGGCAGGAGGGGCAGGGGCCAGGGGTCGTCGCCGGGGAACGGGTGTCAGCTGGCGGGCCGCTCGGTCAGCAAGGAGAGGAGGAGGAACCCCGGGAAGGCAGAGGAGACGGAGGCAGCAGCAGGAGTGAGCAAGGAGGAGGAGGAGCCGAAGACTGAGGAGAGCAGGTGAGATGGAAGTTCAGTTGTGGAGTGTTCAGTTTTTTAGAAGGCAGTATGATGTTTGGAAAAGTTCTGCATCGCAGTAAAGGCTGGCAGATGCCTTCAGGCTCTTCAGAATAAAGTTTAAAAAAAAACCCAGACAGATCGCTCAAGTCAAGTGTCTCTGCTATTTTTTTTTCCTGTAGACAGAGTGAGAGAGTTGAAGAAGGCGACGCCGACTCAACAATCCACCAGATTCCCAACAGCGACCAGAGTCCCCAGGAGAAGAAGGAAGCTCCCGGTGAGTTGGACAGCTCCTGGTCTCCTCCTGAAGTCCCTGAGACCAAGAAGGACGAGGGGAAGGAGGCAGAGGAGGATGAGGTCAAGCCTCAGCTCAGCTCCAGCGTCACCATCGACATGGCCGACGTCCATTCCTCCCTGGAGCTCTCGACCATCGCAGGTGTGTCTGGAATTTGTGGTGTTTGTTGGGTTTTCACACGTCATTTTTAAAAGCTACATTTTTCGCACATTTTTCACAAAGTCACAAGCGCTTTTGTAACAGTTAATGTACTTTGTTTGAAGATAGAAAAAAATAACAATTTTAATAGAAATGAAATTGGCTGATCACTGCTGGACCATAAGATTTTGAATTTATTAAGGCTTGATGTTGATGTAAGTACCATCACTTTTCCTCTTATACACGTACTGATCCATCTGGAAGTCCAAATTGGGGCCTCCCAAATGGGTTCCTGCCGCCAGGAACTTCAGCACATCCTCCTCCTTCATTTGAAGGACATCTAGAACACCACACTCGATGTCATGTGCCCTTTTTCAACTCCAATACATTCACTGCACCTGCTTTGACACTGACGTAGCTTTGCAGAGATTTCCCAAACACTCCTTCTCTGGCTCCGCCCTCATGTCTCCAGTCAACAGCGCAGACCCAGAGATCTGCAGGTCCGAGAAGGAGGAAGTGGAGGACACAACGTCCAGCAGCAGCGTGAGACCGGACAGCATGTTTGTCTTCAAACCCGACAATCCGTAAGTCCCCAGCGCCGCCTGCAGCGCCGCTCTCAGCTGACAGGAGTTCCTGACCTCGGCCGTCTTGTCTCGGCTGTAACCATCTGCTCTCCCTCAGGGTGCGCCGGGCATGTCACTATGTGGTGAACCTCAGGTACTTTGAAATGTCCATCCTGCTGGTCATTGCCGCGAGCAGTATAGCGCTGGCCGCTGAGGACCCCGTGGCCACCTCCTCAGACTGGAACAAGGTCGGTTTCTTCACGTTTGTGGGTGTCCTGTCTGGATATGAGCATTAATAAATGTGCTATTTTTATCACAGTTCCTCTTATCAACGCTAAGCTGCAAAACTACCACGGGAGAATGTAATATTTTTATAAAGATGCCATGTTCAGCATGCCAGTGCTGTACAAACGTATCAAAAGTCCTGAGCTTCTCAGTGAAGTCCAAAGAAATGATAGAAATATCTTCTTTATTTATTTTGCTTGCTCAGTTGTTCACAAGTATGTACTAAAACATACTGTTGTGTAAATCATCCCTTTGTGATGTCACATAGGGCACAGACACCTCACTGACAGCCAGTTCCTGCTTTCACTTGCACCCACCTTATTTTGTTCTCCCTTGCAAAGCAACAGAACCTCAGTTTTAGCCAGAAGCTAAAACCAAGAGTTTTTACTGGTGGCTGTAAACATAGGGCTAAATATGCTGTCTTGCAGAGATCTGCAAGGTTATTTGAATAATGAATGGTGCACAGCTGCCCCATTAGTGATGATGAAAATTAAAGAGTTGAAAAGGAGTGTTGCATGATGGGAAGTATTATCCTCAGATGATTCAGAAATCTCTTGATTAGAGTTAATGAGGGTGCGGTTAAATTGCTAACAAGACAGGAAACTGTGAGACACCCTGAGTCTGTTTGTATGTGAGCAATCAGACGTTTTTCTGTATTTTTTTGTCGAAAGTGAAAAGAAAGACACTCGGGTTCGCAAAATTACTCCAATAATTTGTCGGCAACCCAACGTTGTGTTGTGTGTTGTGTGTTGTGTGTTGTGTGACAGCGTTGTCAGCCTCACTAACATGATTTTCTCTTTGCCTGACCTTTGCTGCAGGTTTTGCGATATTTTGATTATGTGTTCACTGGAGTGTTCACATTTGAAATGATTATAAAGGTGAGCGACTGCCAGCTGGCATGTTACATGAAAATATGGTTAATTATATTATGCAAATTGACCTTTAATGAGCAAATACTTTGAGGATTGAGTGACACAGGCTTATTAACACATTTGCCACATGCACATTGAAAACTCTGAAGCATTTTGCATGAGTTTAAATGAATACCAAGGCCTTCAACTCGTTTGGAGACTGAATGTTCATTTTTCAATTGAAATACCGGCACCTGAAATGCATTCAATGAATAAAGAAAATGACGTATGCAGTGAAAGGAACGCCAAACAAATAATCTCTGTCTTGCTCTCAGATGATTGACCAGGGCCTGATCCTGCACGACGGCTCCTACTTCAGAGACCTGTGGAACATCCTCGACTTCATTGTCGTGGTGGGAGCACTGGTGGCCTTTGCCCTCTCGTCAGTCACATGATTTATTTGAGTCAAGCACATATCTGTACATCAGTTAGTCTCTAGCTCGGCCGTTGAATTGTCTCCTCTCCTTCTTTTGGCTGTAACTGCATCCCACCTCACGCAGTCTGTTGGCTTTATAACGCTGTACCTGTTTGACGTGTGTGTCCCTTTTTCCCTGTTGGTCCTCGTCTGTGGCTGGTGGGGGATTAACCGACAGGAATGTGATGGGGTAAAAGCAAACTACTTCCTCTCTTTTGAACGTCCACAAATTGCAGAGTTTGACGTCACAGAACATTGAACACCTTCTTGTTAATGGTGGCTGTGAAGAATCGACAAAGTGAGGGTGTGGCACTTACACTGTGTCTCTCTTCTCTTCTTCTGTGTGTGTGTGTGTGTGTGTGTGTGTGTCAAGGAACAACAAAGGACGGGACATTAAGACCATCAAATCTCTGAGAGTGCTGCGCGTCCTCCGACCTCTAAAGACCATCAAGAGGCTCCCGAAACTTAAGGTTGGAGCTGTTTTAGTCGCCCGTTTGTGAGTCACGTCTGTGATTCTTTGATGTCAACACACACACGTGCACGCACACACGCTCAGAAAACACCCAAGGTCTCCAGATCTGGAGGTTCTCTGAGAGCGGAGACGGCACAAATAGGGAGATGAGCTGATAGTGTGTGCAGCGGGGCTTGAAGGCGTGTCAAAACTCCTATATGACCCTATGGACATGAATGTATTGGACCTGACAACAGAAACACTCTTCGCCTCTCTGCCTGTTTCTGTGCTTATCAGAGGAAAACAAGCATCTGATTCTGAACACCCCTAATCTCACTCCTTTCATTACACCAAGCAGTAAATGCCTAAGCTCAGTGTTCGCCTTGTCAATTCCAGGCTACTCTACACTACTGCAATTTAGAAAAGCGCAATCCTGAGAAAGATGTACCAGGCCTCAAAGATGCTAATACGTGTCGCTAACAACACCCACTGCTAAAGAAACTACATAGACTGATGCAAATAGCCAAGGTTTTACCAAGCAAGGACAGCATTTTTAACACGGACAGAAAAACAAAATACAATATTGAAGAATTGTTCAGAGCAGACAGCAGTCGCAAGAGTCTCACTTCGCCATTGATTTGACAATGGGTTCTCAGAAAGACACCCACCTAAATAGGATGATGGATGCGCAGGATAGTTTTTTTGTTTATTTCAGCTCAATTCACGACCATCTCCAAGAGAGAAACAGCCACTAGTTTCACTTCAGACAGCAAAAGTTCTACTTGACTCACTTGTCACAGTCGAGATTTTGACTGTCACATCAAACACTGCAACAAAACAGTTTCTTCTTACACAGACGCTGAACCAACTGGACTAAATAAATAAATAATGATGTTTTTCTCCGCGTGGCCGCTGCTCTGATGGCGCCGTGTTTGATATCCCGTCTCCCCGTCCGCGTGTGTCCAGGCGGTGTTTGACTGTGTGGTGACGTCTCTGAAGAACGTCTTCAACATCCTGATCGTCTACAAGCTCTTCATGTTCATCTTTGCCGTCATCGCCGTTCAGCTCTTCAAGGGGAAGTTCTTCTACTGTACTGACAGCTCCAAGGACACGGAGAAGGACTGCCAGTAATTTTCTTTCACCCGCTCTTGTTTATTGAATTCCATCAGCACAGCATTTTTCCCCCCTATCTAACCTGGTTTCCTGCGTCACCTCAGGGGTTACTACATCGACTACGGGAAGGACAAGAAGGAGATCAAGAGACGGGAGTGGAAGCGGCACGAGTTCCACTACGACAACATCGTCTGGGCTCTGCTGACGCTCTTCACTGTCTCCACGGGGGAGGGCTGGCCTCAGTGAGTGGCCGATGCATCAACGGGATGGTGAAATTCATACAGGCCTGTCATAATGGTCCATTCTGGAAGAGCCTTTTGACTTGAGAATCCGCCCTGTCCCTCAGCATTGTTGAATATGACCTTTGATTACGGAAACATGAAGGGTGTGATTGCATTAGCAACGATTTTGCTATTCATTTTGCCGCAGTGAATCCAAGCCAATGCTTCAGCAGCAGCGTTTTCAGCCTGCTGCTGTCTCCACCCCGCTCTAAGTGACCGCTAACATGGAAATACATTACAATAACTTCCTGTTTGAAAATGGCAAAGTGGCATTTTAACCATCGGAACAAACAAACAAATGAGTCAACGCAGTTTCCAATAAAACTTGCTGCTTTTGTCTGATTTAACCTTTTTTTTTTTTTTTTTAAAAAAAAGAGGGTTTGTTGCCATTGCTTGCGTGGCCCAGTAGAAATTTCCTGTCATTTTTTTTGGTGTCTCCGCTTTCAGACAGTATCCCCCTAAGTTCCTGTGCTGCTCCTCCCTCTAGAGTTCTGCAGCACTCGGTGGACGTGACGGAGGAGGACCGAGGCCCGAGCCACGGCAACAGGATGGAGATGTCCATCTTCTACGTCATCTACTTTGTCGTCTTTCCCTTCTTCTTCGTCAACATCTTTGTGGCTCTCATCATCATTACCTTCCAAGAGCAGGGGGACAAGATGATGGAGGAGTGCAGCCTGGAAAAGAACGAGGTGACAAAAGAAAAAAAACTTTATTTTTCTCATCTTTGTTTTGATTAATATCTATTAAAAACTAAGTCGAGGATTTAAAATGCTCTTATCCTGATTTATCTTCCTACTTGTGGTGCCGCAGAGGGCCTGCATAGACTTTGCCATCAGTGCCAAGCCACTGACTCGCTACATGCCCCAGAATCGGCACACCTTCCAGTACCGTCTGTGGCATTTCGTGGTGTCCCCATCCTTTGAGTACACCGTCCTGGCCATGATTGCCCTCAACACCATCGTGCTGATGATGAAGGTAAGTGAGCAAGACCAGGACTGAAACCGCTGCAGCAGAATCTCTTCCCCTGCATGTTTGTCTAAAAAGTATTTGTCTCAGTTCTGTCACAAAAATCCAACTCCTATGTCGTTGTTTTCAAAAAATAACAGATAAACAGATTTGAGCTCCGTCTCAACGTGCTGTGATGTTGTGAGGCTTCCGCTCCTCCCGCACCAGCGTTTATTCCCTGACCTGGCCTTTTCACAGCCTGCGCCGATGGTTCAGATAGACAGGTCGACAGACAGACAGACAGATGTGCAGTGACTCAGACGGTATTAAATATTGATCTATAATGTCCAGGGGCTGCTATTTAGTATGACCTCATTAACTGTGGCTGCCGCCCCCAGAGGAATGACTCTTTTTATAGTGCGACGGATGAGAGGTGCAAAGACTGGCCGACTATTTATGGGTCTGGAGGAATCTTCCATCAACCTGTAGAGCCGCCCTGGCCGCGTGCGAGTTCGCGGTGATATAAGACTGACATCACGAGGCTCGCACCGCCTTGGCCAGTTTAGGGAGCGTTCCACTTTCTGATGCTGCGCACCTGCAGCTTCTCCTGCGGGTTTTGTCCCACGGTGCCGCGTTTCTATTTCCAGTACTACTCCGCCCCGCCGGCGTACGAGGCCGTGCTCAAGCACCTGAACATGGCCTTCACCGTCATCTTCTCCGTGGAGTGCATCCTCAAGATCATGGCCTTTGGGTTTCTGGTGAGATTGAAGAGCGACGCAACACCTCAATGTTAATTCCCAGAATGCAGCTGAAGTAAAAAAATCAACAAAAAAAAAATGTTTGTTTCCCCCTCAGAATTACTTTCGGGACACATGGAATATTTTTGACTTTATCACCGTGCTGGGCAGCATCACGGAGATTGTGGTGGACTTACAGGTAGCAAAAGTCTCTGAGTCCATGTCTGTCCGAGTGTTTACATCAACACTGACTCGGACTAAAGCCTGGTTTCCCTCCTCTGTCCTCCTTCCAGTCTGTCGACACTTTCAACATGAGCTTCCTGAAGCTGTTTCGAGCCGCTCGCCTCATCAAGCTGCTCCGTCAGGGCTACACCATCCGCATCCTCCTCTGGACTTTTGTGCAGTCCTTCAAAGCCCTGCCCTACGTCTGCCTGCTCATCGCAATGCTCTTCTTCATCTATGCCATCATCGGCATGCAGGTGGGGGAAGACGGGTCATCTGTCTCTTCAACCATCAATCGCCGAGATGTGATTCTAATGAATGTTTTCTGGGAATCAGGTGTTTGGCAACATTAAGCTGAATGACGACACTCACATCACCCAACACAACAACTTCAAGACCTTCTCCGGTGCGCTGATGCTGCTGTTCAGGTAGGACAGCCTGAGAGGTTTTGTTTGGCTGGTTGAAGTTTCACATTGATTATTTTATATCTACAGAGAAAACAAAACAATGGATGGTTTCCATTGTTAAACTGTGTATTTATATTGATAGAGATTCACATGTATCTGAATTTCAGTGGTTGGTGACAATCTTCTAAGTTAGGCCTGCTCCACATAGATTAGAAACCATTAAGTCAGAAATCAGAAAAGAAAACTTTATAAAAAAAACTTTATTTTCATTTTCTCTGCAACAACAGTGTAGTACAGACAAAAACATTTTTTTTTCTGTATGGTTTCAATACAACAGCACAAAAAATAAAAAGCAATGAATTAAAGAAATAAGATTATGATATTAGTCAATATTATTGTACCCTTCATCGCATATATTCTTAATGCAAGTTCACAATGTTAGCGAAAGCCTAGGAAGTTACCCAGGAGGGTATGAATCCACTTTTCACATGAATTTGACTTTCTTTTCAGGAAGTATGAATAGGTTAGAAGCTGTCTTTGATGCTTGGATCACACCTTCCCGATAGCAGGCGGCGTTTTTCTAACTAAACTGCGAGCTGTGGGGCTGCAGTCCTCCAGCCATGTCCCTCCTCACGCTGTGCGATGTTTCCACGTGCAGGAGCGCCACGGGAGAATCGTGGCAGGAGATCATGTTGTCCTGTCTGGGGGGCCAGAAGTGTGAGTTGGACCCTGCGGTGCCGGCGTTGGACCCCGAGGGGGGCTGCGGCTCCGACTTTGCCTACTTCTACTTTGTCTCCTTCATGTTCTTCAGCTCCTTCCTGGTGAGAGGCAGGAAGCGGAGGTTGACGGATCTCCCTGAGCTACAACAGCAATTCCTCAAAGCTGCTACTCCGTCCCAAATTGATCAATCACTTCCCTTTTCTCCTCCTGTTTATCTCCTGTCCAGATGCTGAACCTGTTTGTGGCTGTGATAATGGATAACTTTGAGTATTTGACAAGAGACTCGTCGATCTTGGGTCCTCACCACCTGGATGAGTTTGTCCGGATCTGGGGGGAGTATGACCGTGCAGCCTGGTCAGTGTCTCTGTCCTGCAGCTTCCTGCTGCTCTTGCACTTGTTAATGACACAGTTTCACTAATGTTTTAGGAATTTATAAGAAAGTGTCGTTGCAAGCACAATGCACTGCATTTGTGTTGTAACTGGTCAAAACTAGGGCAGGAACTACTTAAAAAAAAACACACACACACACACACAGGACAACAGGGGACTCGTCCTAAGACACAGGAGAAGGAGCTTAAAAACAGGTCACAGGTGGTCTCCCACCTGATCCTCATCTCTTTTAATTGACACTGCATCCCAGTTATCTGCAACAAGGAAAAAAGCTGCTTGAAACATTTCCGAAACGAGAGCAGACTGCATAAGAGACAAACATCTCAACTGCGTCTTTGTAGGGAAAGGTCACATAAAATAATATATTTAACCTGTTTATTTCTTACCGCTTTGCCAATGAGACAGCTGATTACATTTTCTGACCCACATTGACCCTAATAGAATCATATTGTTGCCGAGTGTGCAAATGTAAAAGAAAACAGAATAAAAGCATGGTAGTGTGGCGTTCTCCAAGGTGTGGCTGTGCAATTTGACTCGAAATCACGACGATAACGCCATGATTTTACACACAGCAGCCTTCTGGCCAGGATCCAATTGAGTGGAGCACACAACAAAAAAAAACAGCTGCTCCACTGGAGAGCTGCATGTGTTTTTTGTAACACTGTGATAGAGAAGAAATAAGAAAAATATGTAATTTTAACACGGTGGCAAAGTGTTTACTGTGTTGCGTTTTGCTAAGAAACCTGGTGCTAACGCAGCCATTTCAAGCCAAATGGCTTGAATCGCTTGGATGAAACCACACGAGCAGCCAACACGGGATGCGTGTTGTGCATTTCTTGCTTGTTGTCTTTGCGATGGAGCACTCAACCACAAATCATTAGAGTGAACAGTCCCTGTCCATCAAACTCCACAATGGTTGGGTGTTTTGCGAAAATGTCGCTAAAGCCGGGGAAAGAAAGCGGTCAGCGGCAAATGCGTGGAACCGCTCGGGTCTGTTTTGGGGCTGACGCATCCCAGGTCCAACTCACTCTTCTTCTACACGTCCTCCACGGTGCACGACTAAAGCCATGTGTGTTCTTTCCAGTGGTAGGATCCACTATAAGGAGATGTACAAAGTTGTTCGCACTATCTCGCCTCCGCTGGGCTTTGGAAAGAACTGCCCACACAGGGTGGCATGCAAGGTTTGGTTCCTCCCACCCACCGTGTCGCCAACCCACTGTGCCCTCTCCTCCGTGGGATCCTTCCTAACTTCCTTCTGTTCCTCTCCTCTCCTCTCCCTTCCCACCGCCTTGCTTGGCCCTTAGGGTTGCGTAACTCAGGTCAAAGAATGACGACACTCCAGTCTCAGGGTACTAAGTCACAGGACATCCCTCACTGATATTGATGATCTATTATTTCACAATCTAAAAACATGGTTAAAAGTGTGGTTTTTTTTGGAGTGTGGGAAAACCTGTTTCTTTCTACCTGTTGGATCTGGTTTTAGAGCTAGTGTTTAGTCTTCACTCACTCACAAGCACTGTAAGTATGATGTTTAGTGCCAGATCCAGTGAGGCTGTCATTCCTTCGGCTCATCCCGTCTGAGGTTTATCTTCACTCTTTGGATTTCTATGCCCCGATGGACGCATAGAAAAGAATATTGTTTGACTTCTCCTACTTAACTCTTCCCTTCTGCTTGATATCGTGGATTAACCCTTTCTCTTCTCTATCTCCATCCTCTTTCTGACCCCTCCACTTCTCCCGTGCTTCCTCTCGACGTCCCCCCTTGGCGACGGCTCAACCTTTAACCCCTCCTCCATCCGTGACATCACATTTCCCCCCTCGCCCTACCCAACCCCCTGTTCCTTCCTCCCCCACCTCTCTTCCCCCATTGCTTGGCTACCTGGCGCCCCCCAGTGGTCGTATCCATTACAATGACATGTATGAGATGTTGACCAACATGTCGCCACCTCTTGGCCTGGGGAAGAAATGCCCCTCCAAGTTGGCTTATAAGGTAGAACTGAACGCCAGTGTGAGACGCAGGCCTTTCTGTCTAAAATGATGAGGATTTTAAAAGCGCTGTAAAAAATAATAAATAAAAACCTCATTTGTGTGTGACGCGCTGGCATCGACAAGGCATTATTTTGTCTTTGTTCTATGATACAGTGCCGCTTGTTGAAAGTTTTCCGTATTTTGTTGCGGGCAGGTGATTGGCGTCACAGTGATTATTTGCCTGTTTTGCTTTGCATCTTGGCAGAAAACACGATTTTGTCTGCTGTTCACGTCGGTGGAGTTTATTTTCTGCTCCAGCTTTAAAAAAAAAAATCTGGAATTTATCAAACATCTACTGTACATGCTAAAAACACATCTATATTCATAAGAATATATGTATATAGATATCTCTATCTCTATCTATCTCTATATTCTTATAGATATAGCTTGCATTGCACTTATTTTTCATTTTCATTCATATGTTGTCTTGCATGTGCCCCTTGCAAAAACTTTAACTTACATTTGGTAACATACGGATGTTTTCTGTGTGTGTCAATGTGTTTTTTTGCCTGGCTGCATGTTTCATCACAGAAGATGAGTTGTTTGAGATTTTCTGAAGCTACATAAACTAGAAAGTAAAAATTCCTACAAGGATAGGGCTGTTTGTTTAATAGTTTGACCTCTAGTTTTGCTGCACGTGCACTTCGGGTTCATGGTGGATCATCATTATTTTATTAGAAAACATTGGTAAATTGAATATAGCATTAAATGAGGCCTTACCGTCTAAAAAATCTCAAGGACTTAAAGCATTGTGGTCCACCAGGGCTCCTTCGTGCCTCCTCCTTTTGCACTGTGAGCGACTGTGTTCTGCTGCTTGTGTTGCAGTTGTGTCACTGACTGCATCGCTCTCTTTTGCTGCCATCAGAGACTAGTCTTGATGAACATGCCCGTGGATGAAGACATGTCTGTTCACTTTACCTCCACCCTCATGGCCCTGATCCGCACTGCCCTGGAGGTCAAGATAGCCAGAGGTGAAACCAAACATATGGACTTAAAGCTTCGAGGCTGACACACATAAGGCGTGGTGGATATTTCCACACAAATCCTTCACATATTATTTTTTTGTGTAGGAGGGGAAGATAGAAATCAGATGGATTTGGACCTACAGAAGGAGATAAGTATCATCTGGCCTCATCTCTCTCAGAAGACACTGGACCTGCTGGTTCCCATTCACAAAGGTGATGAGACCAACAAACTAACGCAGAGAGAAGAAAAGTAGCTGTGTTTGCCTTCACAGTAGTCATTGGTCTGTTTAATAATATGCTGTTTTACTGTCATGTATTAGCCAGTGACATGACCATTGGGAAGATCTACGCTGCCATGATGATCATGGACTACTATAAGCAGAACAAAGCCAAAAAGCTCAGACAACAGCTGGAGGAGCAGGTACTTTTCACATTCTTAGCTTGGATAGATGGTTTGTTATGAGGTTCTTCGCCCACAGCCAGATCTGCTATCAGATGTTTTGTTTTCATTCTTGTTAGTAAAGGCCTACAAGCCAACTGTTTCATCAGGGAGCTTTGTGGGAGGCTGTAAACTGACAGATAAATATGCAGTTTTCTGGTGATCTATAGAGGTTTTTGCGTAATTAATCACCAGATACTGCCTCACTAGAGTCTGAAAGCCACTGTGAAATAATCTGCGGACTTTTGGATTTTTATGCCACACTTATTTCCATTGAGCTCAGGAGGTATTAATGGTCCGTTTTGTAACATTTTTATCAATGTAAATATTGTGGAAACTAATAAATACAAAGTGCTGCATGATGCCATCTGCATTGCAATATTGCCTCATTGAATGTCTCACCTCCCCTTGTGCGTTTCTCTCCCTGCAGAAACACGCTCCGATGTTCCAGCGCATGGACGCCTCCTCGCTGCCTCAGGAGATACTCTGCCACGCCAGGTCCCTTTCCTTCCTCAGGCACGGCGCCGGATCTGCCTTGTAAATATATGGTTTGATAGGGAAAAATACACTCCCTGACCGTCACAGCGCCACCTTTCACGATCTCTGGTAGTCGACTGAGACGCGGGACGTGGCCGTGCTTGTGTTTCTCCTCAGAACCAGAGGAGGCTTCGTTGCTCTCAGCCCGATCTCTCCGCAAGACATGCTTCTGCAACCGCTGCCTCACTCGCAGGAGGAGAAAGAGGAGGACGAGGAGGACGAGGAGTACCGCTCACCTTACCACCCCTACCACCACCACCCGCCTCATCACCACCTCCATTTGCACACACTGGTAACCAGTGAGGTTTTTGTCCTCACAATGCAGGACTGTCTGTTGTCAAAGAAAAAAATAAAGGAAAAAAACTAAAATGTAGACAATAGTAAATATTCTTAAGGAGTTGTTAAGAGACAATATGTTGACATGAACTACTAGTTCACAACCTCGTTTATAGCCGTATTTGTAATTTGAAACAGGTCATGCAATTCTGGGTGGATTTTCCCAACGACAACTTGTTGTGAAGCGTTTTGAAATCAAGCAGTATGAGATAACCTGACATTAGGAATTTGTAAATTCAAGTTTTTCAATAGATTTGTGAGTTTACCGCTGACAATTTTTCATTCCGGGGTCACGTGACTCTTTTTCATCAGCACACAAGACTTCACATAAGAAACAATCCACATCACAGTGGGAATTGTTCTTCTCAACGCTCCATCACGCAGCTCTTTAAGACCCACTCCCTCCCACCGCCCCCCTGCTGCGCGCCCTCATCCAAGATCTTTGATTTTCATGTTGGCATTCAAGTTGGCTCGCTTCCAGTGCATGGCTGCACAAAGAATAGCTTGAGGGACATTGTTATGCAAAAAGTTGGGAAAGATTACAACAAAGACGCAAAGAGGCAGAGACGTACGTTGCACTTCATCTTCCTTGCAGAGAAGACAGTGGAAGGGAGGCGGACTGCTCTGCAGTTTACACTGGTGTAACAGGAAGACAGAGGATTATTGATTTTTCATGAAATCAAAAGCTGAATCAATCAATAGCTTAACTGGAAAACTGCCTTTTGCATGTGTGTGAGTGAGTGAACACAGTGCCTGAGTAATAACCTGCCTTCTTCTGCCTGGTGTAGGTGCCCGATGTGATTGAGTATAACAAAATTCTGCAGCAGGCCAGGCAGGACCAGACGACAGTTGTGAAATCACCACAGCGGACGGCATCTATCAGAGCATCGTCCATGCCCAGACTGGCTATCGACGCACAGGTAGCAAAGACTGATAAGCAATTTCACATTTCATTAGAATAAGAGTCTTAATTTAAGTTAGAGAGTTAGAGTTTGTACGTCAAAGGGTTTCTCTTACTTGCAATGTGCTGCACATTTCAAACTTCTGCTTTTTGGATGTGTGCATAGCCGGGGATATCAGCGGACAGAAAGCTGATGAAGCGCTCTTTCTCCACCATCGGGGACCAGTGCGTGAACGGCCTGTGGCAGGAGCAGCACTCTCTGGAGAGAGTCAGCCCCGATGACACATACAGGCCGCGGCAGAGGAGCTACAGAGGTCATATTCCGCTACCTCGACCCGTCTGGAAGATTCCCGTTTTAGTTTCTCCTGCTGAAGTTTTGGCTTTTCAAGGCCTGCAAGCATAATGTTACCACTTACCTGCAACATGTCGTGGGGACTGGCATTATTATTGTCCCACATCTAGTTTGTTGTCAAATCAAGCCATGAATATGTTTGACTTTTATTTTCGTATATATAAGATAGATATTTATAAAAATATATAAATGTTATGGTCCCACAACCCCGAGTTCAGGAAGAAGCGGGTATTGAAAATGGATGGACAGATGGCTGCTGAAGTATATTATACATACTAACTTCATAGGTAATTCTTCATATTCTTTCAGTTATTAGCATAGCTGTAATTCAGATTATAAAAACATCTTATACATTTTAAGGACCTGCATTCTATATTTTATCAAAGATTAATTATTTATTGATTCAATTTCAAACAAGAATATTTTAAAAATGATGGATATGTAATGGAGTCGTCCTCCACATGTTATTACAAAATTCAAACATTCATTTTTGGCCTCCCTCAGGCCCGCGGGTCAACCCCAGGGAAAACAGTAGTCACGAGAGGGGGCGATCTAAGGAGCGGCGCCACCTCCTGTCTCCAGACGTGTCCCGCTGCAACTCGGAAGAGCGCAGCCGCGATCCATCATGCGAGAGGAGGCCGTCTCGTTCCCCCAGCGAGGGCCGCACGCAGACCCTGCAGAGACAGGTGGGGGCAAGACAGAGGAAGTGTCTCTCCATTGTAAAAACGGCCTTTAAGAGAAAACACAAGAGATGACACGTCACTGTTTAATGCTTGCAGGCGAACATATCAGGCAGCCCCGCCCCTCCGGCCTCAGAGTCCAGCACGCCTCGTAACCGCCGACAGTTGCCCCAGACGCCTTCGCGCCCGCGGCCGTACATCTCCTACTCCCCTCTGGTGTGCGCCGCCAACACCTCACCACTGCCGGCGCAGCCAGCCGCTTCCTCCGAGGGTGCTGGCCAACCTCAGGACGGCACCGCCATCAGCAAAGAGGCGGCGTGGAGGCTCGACAAGGAAGGCGGCGTCTTCTCGGCCGGACAGGCCTCAGCCGGGGGCCCCGTCTCGGGTCCCAGCAACCCGTCGCCCCTCCGCTACATCTCAGAGCCCTACCTCCACTTCCACGACGACACCGGCGTGGACGGCGGCGACGGGCAGGACACCCTGACCTTCGAAACGGCCGTGGCCACGAGCCTGGGCCGAGCCAACGCCATCAGCTCCGCCCCGCAGCTCAGACACTCCTGGCAGGTTCCCAACGGGCATTTCAGAAAGCACTTGGGCCAGACGAGTCCGACCAGCGCCGGCGAGCTGCTCAGTGACACGGACGAAGACGACCGCTGCTAAACAAAATGACACGGAGGAGGAGAAGGAGAGGAGGCACAAGCTCTGATCTCCTCTGTGAACTGCTCAGCACCAGTAGCATAACAGCCAGGACTCCAATCCACTCATACTGTATTTAAACTGAGGTGCGTGCGTGTGTGAGTGTGTGCGTGTGTGTGTTGTAGCAGGAGGGTGCGCATGTACACGTGTTCTCATCAGAGACAATTTGCCAAATCCAAACAGCGACAAAGACCTGCTGTGCCAGATCAGCGCAGGAGGCGAAGCCCAAGTTCCACATTTGGTTGTTATTGTAATACCATGCTGGTGAGTCGTTTGGCCCCAGATGTGCAAGTCTAGTCTGAATGAGGAAAAAAAAAAAAATCCGAGTGAGTTTTGTGCCGGTGAACATTGCGGTAGTGGGTAAAAATGTAATAAGATGAATGTACTATGGCTTTTAGTTCGGACGTTTAACTCACACGAGAGGGCCGCTGTTCATCTTTATCGTGCGTAGCAGTGAGAGTAGCAGTGCGGCAGATGGGAAAAAACGATCGGATTGTTGTTGACAAAAGCCAGCGTCACACTTTCAGAGGACAACGCCTTCGAGTCACGTCAGGAGAAGCAGTTTTTCTTTGCCTCAACGTGAAAGTTTGGATTCCCTGTCGTTTAGGTGTGAAAAATACTAAAGTTCTTCCAATTCAACACGAGATCAGAGAATTTCTAATACAGAATTTTCTTTAAGTACCCAATGACCATTCCAGTGAATAGTAATAGTCATCGGAGAATGACATAATGATGATAACATATATTTTAGTTTGATATAGTGCCATTAGATGCAACTAAATCTTAAGCACTGGAACTCTAAAAGGCTTTTATTCCCACAGAAAACCTAAAGGTCAGACGACTGCTTAAGATGCAGGGCAGGACAGTTTGAGTGAAGGAAACTGAGTGTTCAAACACCTCACAGTGAAATGACGCAAGTTGGTTGTTATTTTAACCTGCGACTTGCACTCTTTGAAGTGTTTTTTTCCGCATGACTGAAATTTTTTGTGCTGATACAACAAAATCAAAGTGCGATTTAACTGTTTATCATTTACCATGAGAGACAAACTTTATTCTGTCTCTATCTCCAAACTTTCAGCAGTCTCTTATGTGATTATTGCAACAAAAATAATGAGAGCCACATGAGAGAAACTTACAATTGTCCCTTTATCACACAACTATTACAGTAATGGGATTTATGAGCATTTTACCAATAGAATCATCAGGAAAAACAGCAACAAAACTGTGTTTTTGTCATCACAGCATTTGGTTTATACATCTATTTTCCCCTATAGATATGATGTATAATCATACTATGTACTGTTGTGTTACTGTAATTTGTTGAGTTAGACATGTTCCTGAAATGTGAATACAGAATGTAACTGAGCTGATGATCTACAGGCCATGAGAGGCGACGCCTGCAGGAACTCCGAATGGAAGGAAAAAAAAAAAAGTGGTGAAAATCTGTTGTTGTTTCTTTGACTTCTCCTTTAACGCAGGTTGACTGCACGACTCCAATACAACTCTGTCTGAGGCCCGAAGGACGGTCTGCGTGCCTGGGACTCCACCCCCAATGTCCAACTCTGTACAGAGCAACCTAATCTGTGCCTGTGGGAAACTCGCCACAGCAGTTCCCAAACAAGCCTGGATTTTATAGTTATAGAGACGCTTTCTGGTAAATATGTAGTATAAAATGTACAAAGTAAATCCACGTTTAATTTATTGCACCGTTTATTTTTCATTCGAATCATGATGCCTGTCTATAACTAACAAGAAAGTGTTTACTTATCTGTATAAAAGACCATTAAAGAGAGATCACTTGTCTTTTCTGTGCTGACTCCATTTGAATGTCTTTATATTTCTGGGTGACATTTATTGCCTTTAGTGGTTGTTGGGTTGTTTTGGGGCTGTTGTTTTTTTTTCAATTTAGAGGCAGAGGTAGAACAGAAAAATGTATTCAAAGAAAGTTAATTTTATATTTTAGACAATGCACCTGTTGCCTGCCTGTGGGAAACATGTTATTTAAAATCAGCAAGCTGACTGCATATTTTAAAAAAACAAAAACAAAAAAAAGCCTATTTAAAAAAAAAAAAGGAGAAGAAATTATGCAGATGAATAAAGCAGCACATGTAAATGCAACAAATCACATAGAGAACTCTTAACTCAAGGTCGATCATTTATCTGGCAATGTCTGTAAGGAGCACCAGCTGATGCTTCCTGAACCTACAGCCTGTGAACCTGCACACCTCCCCTGGACTGTGTTACTGCTACTCAATGTGTTGGAACTTGCTCCAGATAAGAAGTAGAAAAGATTTTAGATTATTTTTTTTTTGGTCTGAACTGGAAAATACTGTCTTGTTGCTGATGGGCTGAAAAGGTCAGCCGAGCGTTTTTGTGAGAGGACAGAGGTGTCTCCTACTAAATGGCTGTGTTTTTTTCCTCTTGAGCCTTACCACTGACTGAAAATAACACCGTCACCGTAACATAAAAACTAAGAGTGGACTGCAGCATCCGTAGCTTGCGGAGAGCATTTTTCATTTAACGGAGAGCCGACAAGGTCACACGTGAGTGCATAGACCCTGTTTGTCCTGGATGTTTCCATGATGTGTGCGGTTGAGAGGACCGGGCTCAGGGCTTTGGTGTTGAACTTGACCCAGAATGTTGACGCACGCAGCGGTGCCGCCGTCTGAATGTGTCAGCTTTGTGATACAGTTGACACTCACATGTGAGGCTGCTCTCCGGAAAGTCTGTGACCACGCAGAGTATTTTTATCGTAATGTAAACTCTATAAGCACCTTCAGGGGGCTTACAGGTGAGCGGGTTTGTTTGGAGAGCTTTTTGTAAACTCCATACTGTCTGACTTGCACGCACTCTCTAAGTTTTCTGCAGCATGGATTTTTCTCTTTTTTTTCTCTTGATTTGTTCTTTAAGTAAAGGGATTTTTTTTTTTTTTTCTTTGCCCAACACACCATAATGAACTTTTCCCAAATAGCTTAGATTTGTTTGACCTATTCATGGGGAAAACTGCAAAAAGAAAAAAATGTAAAGTGGTGGACCTTTCAAAATAAACTGCACACATCGTTAGAGTCAAAGTGGACCAATCAATTTCTGTACTGCAAAACCAGCCAGTAAGAAACCACTCAGGAATCCCAGTTAGTGCAAGTGGCAACATTGACAGTGAAGCAGAGGCATCTTTACATCTGAGAAAAGCCAAATATTCTTGTTTCTGCATTGTTTACAAGATCCCAGTCACTTCCTTTTCAGGGTCTTCTTCTGAGGTTTGGAAGGTCAGCGCAAGGCAGCCACTTCCTCTGACGGTCAAAGCAGTTTTTCACGTACTTTCAGTGGTGTTTACTTTTGTTTCAAGGTAAGACAAAGTTGCAGTCACTACAGGAGAACAACGCGTATCTGAGAATATTATCACAGCTGAAAGTATTTTAAAGTTTAACGTTTACATTGCTTGCCTGCAGTCGTACAGGTGTAATGGTTGAAAAATACTGGAAATCTTAAACATTGGTGCACTTTTTTAGTCACTTTTTATAAATTGTTGCACAGAGAATGCACATATGTGTCCATCAGACCTCCTGCCAGACTGGACTGTCAGCAATCAGCTGGGTGTTGTTTAGCAAATCATCTCTAGTGGGAGGAGCTTCACATCATCAGTCACCACTCACCGTTTACTGTAAGCCTCAGCTTTACAATTGCCCTCGAGCTGCAGTTACTCACTCCTGTGATTCTCCTGCCAAATTCCTCACAGGACCCACAGTCGTGGCCTGTTGACCCCGGGCGAAAAGGCCAAAGAGACTCTGTGAGCTTCAAAGGTGAATGAAGCTTTAGGAGACGCTTTAGGCATCGGCCTCCTTAAGGGTTTATTTTTAATTTGGACCAGAATTTACAGACATTATAAGGTTAATCCCTTTTTCTCTCCTTCCTTGTCGTCTTCTTTTTTTTCTTTGCTTTAATGGAAGCTGCCAGTCAAAGTGTCTCATCACTGCCACCTTCTGTTTCCGGCACATGCTGGCGACGCATTTAGAGACCAAAACAGAGACTCTACACAATTAACTGATGCAAAACCGTCGCAAACACAAGGAGACAGATCAGCTCCAATAATGTTGCATCACAAATCACTGGCCTCATTGAGACGACGACCGCTTTGTGCAGCAACACAGCTGCCGCTCCACCTGAATGTGTGGCAGTGTTGACTCTGCCATCCTGTGTGAGACCTCAGGTGTCTGCTGGCTGGCTCTGCTGTTTTCCTCAGCCGTGCAGACTGCAGTCTGGCTGACCATCGGAGGAGGGTGAGGGAGGAGGTTCACAGCGACCCCAGAGGAGAGAGCACGAGGCAGTGACAGGAGCTCTGAAGTCACTTTCATGTGGAGCCATGCAGGGCGCTGTGGTTCTGCTGCTGCTGCTGCTGCTGAGCTGCGTGAGTCTCATCTACTCTATCACTAACTGAGGGACAGAAATAAGAAGTGCATCTACTGGGATTTTTTATTTTGTTTTATTGAGATTTATTGTTTTTTTATTGAGTTTATTTATATCAGACCAGATGCTATGTCATTTTTATTACCTGTATACAGACACTGAGATGTGGCGCATCATATTTAAGCCTCTTAACTCTTTTAGAGTGTAAAACTTTTCCCTCCTGTTTAATTTACTTTATGTTGACCTGTATACTGACACTTAAGTAGTGTAAACTTTAACCTTTACACTTCTAATAAATGTCCTTAGTCGGTCAACAACGCTAATGGAGAGAAATTGATGCGGAAAATGTGAATTACCTGTCTGCAACAATGTCTGGAGTTTTACTGTTCCATTGTTGCTTTGTATAGTTCCTCCCATTAAGATTGTGTCAATATAGTTGACCGTGATCATTTAAAAAGCATCATTTTCAATATTTATTTAACAATGTAGTTATGAAAGACAGTGAATTAAAATATGCCATACGTAAAACTTAAAAGGTATGAGTAGAAAGTGTTCATTTGCATTGTGTCTTAGCATACTTTTCATGTTTTTTTGTCCGTTGTGTTTGATCTCACTAATTTAGGTTTTCTAATTTCTAATTTCATATCTCCAAAATATTATTTTTCTTCCAAACATTAATTAAATTTAAATTTGAAAAAAAGGTCTCGTAATACCATAACAGAGTTAGACCACAAATTGTTGTGTGGTGAATTTATTGTACATTGCATCGCACTGCTGACACTTGTTCAACCGTGTCCCTTTGTTCACCTTTCCCAGATGACTAGAGCAACAGAGAACTTCACCCGGCCTGGAGCAGGAGTGCCATCAGGAGCAGAACGTGTTCCTGAGGACAAGGTGTTACAGGCCAGATCGACTGATCTCACACCAGTCCAAACTGGGACAGACACTCAGTCAACAGACAGAAACCAGAACACGGATCCCCAGCATCTGACTGGAAGAGGGCACCCTTCTGACGTTCAACCTTGGAGTTCAACAATAAGTCTCCATGCTACAAAGAGTGACGCATCTTTGTGGGAAAGCGATGAGACGGCTATTCCTGCTAAGACCCCCACAGCACCAGGCGTTGCATCAGGAGAGGCGGGAGCAGCGAGCAGAGGCGGATCTCTCCTAGACGGGCTCCAGAACTCTGGGTTTAGCCAGAGACCTAGTCTTACGTCGACCGCAGTCACAGAATCTGGATTTGTTGCTTCTGGCACGTATCCCTCACCTGATGAAGGAATAAAAGAAGAGGAAGCGGAAGTATCGCCTCTTACCGTTACACCTCAGGTTCCTGTTGAAACAGACGTTACATTCTCGGGACAGATAAAGGAGAGTGTATCACCAAGCAAAGAATCAACAAAGGACTTAGAAGTGCCTCATAAATATCCGAGCCAAGGGATAAAGAAAGTGGAGGAGGACTTGGGTCATGTTTCAGTAAGCCGCATAAAAGACAAAGGAGAAATCGCACTGGATCCCGTTACACTGGAGACAGAAACATCATCACCGCAGCCACTTCCTGAAGGAGAGCAGGGCAACAGAGCAGAGACAGATACGGACGACATGAAACTGGCGGAGGAAGACATGGACAGAAATGTTTGGACGGAAAAAGGACCTCGAGAAAATGACGTTGATGTTCCCATCGAGTCCTCATCCGATTGGTCCCCACGTCCGCCGCCCACTGCAGACTCAGTGATCCACTCCAAGACTGTCAAAGCAACCAATCAGGCGCCTCAACGCACAGCCCAACATATATCCAAATTAGGACCTGGTGTCAGGGGTCAAAGGGTAAGGCCTTGTTAACATCCATCGGTGTCTCTGTTAAGGTCCTGCACACTATTTTAATAATGGATTTGACAATCAAAGGCGTAGTTGTCAGCGTATGACAATTCTCTAGTTTGGTCAAAACAAGTATATTTACCATGCGGACGTGCAAGTGTCCCATCTCTGTGAGGCCACACTTCCTTTTTCGCATCTTCTTTTGTCGCCTGTGGAATTGTGTGCGTCTTTTCTGATTTAAAGCTGAGTTGTTGCAGGCCTCTGCAGTGTGTCGCCTGCTATCATCAGACATTAGAGAGGTCCCACATCCTTTGTCTGTCATTTCAAATATTAGTCCTTTGCAGTGACTGGGCCCACAAACTGTTGTCAGTTATTCAACCTAAATAAATTACAGCCTGTAAAACAATAGAGATCCAGTGTAGTTGAACGGCAGCCTGCAGATACTCTGTTGTCGTGCTGCTGCTGCTGCTGCTGCTGCTCTTCTGGAGCTCCTGTGACAACTGTTTTAAACACCCCTGCTTAAACTGGTGCTACTTATGGGGAAATTTATTTATTCAAACGATATATTATAAGTGCGTAAACAAACCATGTGGAAACTTAAATCGTATTTGTCAGAGATATTTAATTATATAAAATTATTCTAAAAGGGTTTTGGCTGAGATAACAACATTTATCAGCAACAGTAATGTGTGTGTGTGTGTGTGTGTGTGTGTGTGTGTGTGTGTGTGTGTGTGAGAGAGAGAGAGAGACAGACAGACAGACAGACAGACAGACAGACTGGTGCCTCCTCTAACAGCTTTTAGCCCCCTCATCTGCCTGTGGTTTCATCTTCAAACATGCCTTGCTAACCCTAACCCTAACCCTAACCCAGTCGACTAAAATAGAATCTCTACACTGTACAAATACACTAAACTTTTTATTTTGTGGTAACTCTCTGTTTTAGGGGTTCCAAGGTCCACCAGGAGCTCCAGGACCACCAGGGCCAAAAGGGGACAAAGTAAGTGTCAGGATTACCCTGGAACCTGCAGGATGGTCATATTAATAGTGAACTTAAACTCAAGTAATCTGCTCCCTAAGTAACGGATGATAACAAAATACCCAGTTTTCCCACTATATCTTCCAGAAATCTATTCAGATCTTTAAAAAAAAAAACATGGACAAACATGGATTAGCCCTCTGTTTACAACCCCGTATAAAACATTGGGTTTTTGCTTCCTGCTTGAAATCGTGCTTTGTTGGACCATCCTGGATGTTTTACATTGACGTGAGAACTCGTCCGAGTTGCATTGGAGAGTGGACACAATGTGGTTGTGTGGAACTCTTCTTCCCCCTTGTGGAGACCTTAACTCAACGCAGCCCTTTTGTTTATAATAATAATATGCACAATTCAGATACTTTTAACAAAAAAGAGATATATAATTTTCTAACCTCACAGGGATATCCAGGCGTTATGGGCAGAACTGGCCATACAGGATACCGTGGTCCTGCTGGTCCTCCTGGGATGCCTGCCATTGTTGTATTTAAAACCTCAGAAGAAGAGTGGGAAGCCTTCAAGGTAAGTATTTCATGTCATTAGTTTGACATATTATACGTGCAGCATATGATATACTGTATATTATTGGAGAGGATGAATCTCTATAATATGGGGGTGAAGTGAGGCGTGTTCATTTTCTGTCATTTCTTACAGAAAAAGAAGCTCTACAAAAAATTGGTTTCCTCCTGGCCGGTAGGTTTGCTTTTTATGTGGTTTTAATAAAACCTTTCAAATTACAGTCACTGGTAATGCTACAATCATTTAACAACACAACTTGTAGAGTTTATTACCAACAGTGTAAAAAAAACAAAACTGAAATGAGTTGTCTGAGTTAAATGTGAATGTTTATGCACTTATCTTCAGAAAAAGAAGGGACCTGCTGGTGTTCTGGGACCTCCAGGAGATGATGGACCAGCTGTAAGTAAAATCTGTTGTCACATATGTAATTCTTTATCATACTTTTTTTGGGGGGCGGGGATCAGCAAAGATCTTTTCTCTGTGTATTCCAGGGGCCACCTGGGATTACTGGAAAGCAAGGGCCCAAAGGAGTTCAAGGGACAATCGTTGGTATCCCTCTTTCATTTACACCATGCCTGAGCGCATTACCGCACACTATTATAAATATTACCTGACTTTTTTTACCTGACTCAGGGAAGTCCTGGAATGCAAGGCCTGCCAGGTCCGCAGGGTCCACCAGGGAGTGAAGGAACCCCAGGAAAGAATGCTGAGCCAGGGCCTCCAGGTTTACCAGGAGAAAAGGTTGATCTTTTTTTTTTTTATCTAACTTGTATAAGTACAAATTCCATCCTTGCGTGCTCGTTGTTGTGTTGTTGTTGTTTGAGTTACTTCACACCTCCACCTGCAGGGTATCAAAGGCTACAAGGGAGAGAAGGGCAGCCAGGGAGAGCCGGGAGAGGCGGTAAGAATACTTTAATTTATTTTCACTTACACTATAATGTGTGTATTGATGATCAAATAGTGCTACAGTCAAAATTAAGAGTTTTAATTCATCTTGAGGATTTTTTGGTTCTTAAGGGATATGATGGGGAGGTTGGACCACAGGGAGACAGAGGACAAAAAGGAACTAAGGTATGACACACATATACACACAGACGCACACGCACGCACACACAGACACACACAAGTGGAAAACAATTATTTCTTTGGTGACCATATTCAACTGAAAAGTGGTGCACAGTTAATCTCAGCTGAGTATCAACAACAAGTAACAAGCAGAGTGTGCCATTCATTCTTTCCATTTTAATACTTTGTGTTTTCTCTCAATCAGGGAAATAAAGGATTGACTGCTGTTCCTGGTGTTCCTGGTTACATAGTAAGTTATAAGTGTTACATGTGAGTTGATTTAATATTTATTTACAGCCCTTTTCTATACCTTTTTTTTAATGACAGTGAATATATGTCATTTATAATGAATGGATGATTGTTTACAGGGGTTGCCTGGAGCCAGAGGTCCTCGTGGTTTTCCAGGCCCCACTGGACCTCAGGTTAGTTCCCGCCTCTTTATGAATAATCTTCAGTCAAGATGATATTTTTCTATTTTTATCAGATCCCACACCAGAGTTTACAAATATTTGTGTGTGTTTTTAGGGGCAGGATGGAGCTCAAGGCTTCAGTGGACCACCAGGTCCACCTGTAAGTTATTCAACTCCTGCTAAGTCGGATGTTGGGGGTTGCCATCTGTCATAAATGTATTAAAATTTGTACTTATTTATTTTATGTTCAGGGGGAAATGTCTCTAAGGGGAGTGAAAGGTCTTCTGGGGGTTAGAGGACCTCCAGTAAGTAAACGGCTGGTGCATTATGTTGCACTCTGAAGTCGTCACTTGAGGAAAATGTTAAGATTTGAATTGTTTTTCTTCTCTGTAAGGGTCATCAAGGGGATGCAGGTACTAAAGGACCAGCTGGACTGCAGGTGACAAGACACTTTTCCAACAGAGGTAAATGATAAACAGACGACAGACTGATGTCACAAATTTCTGACATGAGCATCTTTCCTCAGGGGGACCGTGGTCCTGATGGGGTGATTGGATTGCCTGGTGTTCGTGGCCCTCAGGTATCACGGTATTTTTGAAATGCTCCTGTTCTCCAATTTTTACATTATGACTAAACTAGTTTCCTCACAGGGTCCCCCAGGTCCAGATGGACCTCTGGGCCCTAAAGGGGATTCTGTAAGTATGTATGGAAATAAATAGAAGGCATCAATTTAAGGAACTATGTCATTAGTGCTCTCTTTGTTTCACCAGGGTGATCGAGGAGATGAAGGAGACATCGGGGAGCCTGGACCACCTGGACATAATGTAAACAACCCATTGCAACCACCATCTCACCATTTAACATCCTATATGAGCCAACAATATGAGTTCGCACCTGTGAATGAAAATTCCATCTTCACTTTCATTTGAGTACTCTCGTTGTTGTATTGTGTGTTTTGAAGCAAGAAATTTTTGGAAATCATCACTTTGTGATGTCACAAAGGGCGCTTATTTCTCTCTCAGATTAGTTGTCAACTATCTTAGGCAGGTTTTACTGCAGCTAGTCCCTCCGAGATCACCTCATGGCCGCCTCCCAAACCAAAACAAATGTTCAGGGTTTTTGGAGTCATACAAGGCTGGAATCATGCAAGGGTGTTTTTCAACTTTATGTATATCACACTTTTATCAGCAATCTTTTGATGTCACCCTTTCTCTTCTTGTTTCAGGGAGCCTATGGGAATCCTGGAGAACCTGGACCCTCAGGTGATCCCGTAAGATTACTTATAGCAGTTTCAGTATTTGGCCACAGCTAAAGTTTTTCCATCAATCATAACGTACAACTAAAATCAAATGATTACAAACTTTAAATATTTCATTGCAAGGTTTGGTTTTGCCGCCTTTGCCGAGCTAAATCAGATGTTTCTTCTGTTTTTTGCTCACCTGACTAGGGATCTAAAGCCGAGCCGGCTTGGAAGGGGAGTCCTGGGTTCAAAGGAGATCTGGTGAGTTTGATCCATCCTCTTCAAGGCTGATCTGTTTATTGTCCAGCACTTGAAAACACATCTGTTATAATTTTTTTTTTTCACAGGGACGTCCAGGGCTTCCTGGTAAACCCGGGATGAAGGGACGTCGGGGCCCTACAGGACCTGAGGGATCTGTGGGGCCACCGGGGCCACCAGGAATTGCAGGATCTAGTGTGAGTGAAAAATGATGATGATGATGATGATGATGATGATGATGATGATGATGATGATGATGATGATGAAGACATGCTGTAACAGTCAAGTCTCAATGGTTGGTTGTTTTGAAGGGTTTGGATGGTATCTTGGGGGAACAAGGCAAGCAAGGGAAAGAGGGGCTGAAGGTGAGGTGCAAAACCCTGGCCTGATTTTTTTTTTTCGTCTTGCTTGTAAATAGTGCATTCGTGAAAGCATGTCTTCAATAATTAACGTTTTCTTGTTGTAGGGAAACCGAGGAATAGACGGTATTCAAGGTCCTCCTGGTCCTCAAGGCGACAAGGTAAGATAGAGTTTCCTTCACAAGTGAAAAGGTTGACAGAGGGCAGCCACAAGAGTTCATCACAAATGTTGTTCGAAGAATAGAACCTGACACCAGTAGAAGGAAATATGACACAGTCATATCCAAGATAATAGAACCCACTGTTCCTGTTCAAGGGCCGGAAAGGACAAGCAGGATTTTCTGGCTTTCCAGGTCCTCTGGTGAGTCACAGTGAGTGCAAATTAGATTACTTTTGATGATGATTGTGTTAAACCGGTACCTCTGATGTGGTTCTACTTGCAGGGAGAGATGGGGAAATCTGGAGAGAGAGGACATGAAGGAGAGCCCGGTACTAAGGTTCTTATGTGGCTATCTTTTTTTAATCTGTTTCTATTCATTAATATTTACCTCAGATGCAAAAAAAAACAAACACTTGATTATTTATGTTGTTTATCTTAAACAGTGCACCTACATTAAAAGTAAGGGGGATAAACTGGGGTTGTGAGTTTAAACATATGATATGTATTCATTCTTTACTTGAACACCAACTCTAAATGCCTTTTAATAATTTTGCTTACTAAATTAATATATAATGCAATTTAGTATGTCTCACACTTGCAATAACTCCCATTTGTGTAGGGAATGACTGGAGTCCCAGGAGTGACAGGACCTAAAGGCTCAAAGGTGACTTATACACACCTAAAACATCAAAAGCATTCAATTCAAGTGTAGTAATGAATGATCAAATAATTAAAAAAAAAAAAAAAACAGTCTTAGTTTTAGTTCATGGTCAGATTGTCTTTCAGATTCTATTATTTTCTGCTTGTTTTGCATGACAGGGTTTTCGGGGTCACCCAGGTAAAGGAGGACAGGATGGACCTTCTGGGACTCTGGTGAGCATTGCAACAATTTGTTAAAAAGGAATATGTATGTATGAATGTTTGTAGTAAGGTCACAGCTCACTTGTACTAGTTGCAGCATCCTCAGAGAATTCTCCTAACATTAAGCTGCATCTGCTCGTGACATTATGGTCTAAAGTTAATTAAAGGAAAAAAAAAACTGAGGACGAGAGCTAAATAGCATCTCTCTACCAGGGACGCATTGGGGTAAATGGAATAAATGGGGATACAGGACCGGCAGGGCCAAAGGTAAGTTCAACCCTTGATGATGAAAACTAAACAAATGTGTTTGTCTGCCTATTAAATGAACAGGTGTGTGACTGATAATTTGGTGATAATTTTCCACAGGGTTTCCGGGGGAAGACGGGAGCTTCTGGCCTCCAGGGACCAGTGGGGAAAAGTGTGAGTGTCTCTCAGATTTTTAAACATTAGGCAAAATATTCAAAATTATTCCAGTGTCCTCCTAAATAAAAAAAAAATACATTTTAAGTGCAGTGTATGCAACCCGTAAACTTCTTTATTAAGTTACAAGTCAGAATATACGGTATTATTGTCCTTGAAAGATTTTCTCAGTGGTATGGTTGAGTAGTTGACGTCTATGTGTGTATTAATCAACAGGGTAAAACAGGCAGCAGAGGAATCAAAGGTGAACCAGGAAAGTCAGGAAAAAGGGTGAGATCTTCATTTGGAGTCACAGTGCATCTTCTTCCGTGTGAAGCCGTTTCATTTCCTGAACCCGTCTATGATGACGTTGAAGATAAGGCATTTATTGGCTCCTGCAGGGGATTCAGGGCATAGATGGCCCCGTGGGACTTCCAGGAAGCGATGGCCTGAAGGTAATTGGATTGGATTTGTGTCAATACATTTGTCTGTTGGACAAATGAGCGGGTTTGTTGACTCAAACACCATGCATCGTGCCACGCTATGTTTGGTTCTCATAAAGGGAAAGAGAGGCGAGGAGGGTCCACCAGGAAAACAAGGCAGCCCTGTGAGTGACTCATGTTACATACATTGATAACGGTGACGGTGATAAAATACATTGACGATGAAACTCCATACCAAAGTAGTTAAAGTGAACCAAAGGTTTGCTGTCTTCCAGGGTGAGATGGGAATGACTGGACCAAAGGGATACAGAGGACCTCCTGTAAGATGACTTAAACCACCCATCCTTACCATACATGCATCCGCAGCTTTAACATCTCATCAAATCACATCTGTATACAGGGTCTTCTTTATGCTAATTGTAATATCTGTCCATCCCACATTCACACCAAACTCATTGTTCATGTCATTTTGGCCACAGACTTGTCCTTGTTCCCCTTTCTTCTCCAAAAGAAGACTAGGTTTGAAGAAGCAGTAAAGCTCATGAAGTTGCAACTGAAAGACAAAATATAGATATGAAAAGTCTTTTTTTTCATCTAGGGTATTCAAGGTAACATTGGATCCTGGGGTGAACTTGGACCCCGTGGGGTCCCCGGTGACCTGGGACCAAATGGTCCAGCTGGCCCCCTCGGTGCTCCAGGTTACCCAGTACGTTCATTTAAAGTCTTTTTTGGAAAATACAGTGTTCACATCTCGAAAAACTGGCTTGGCAGAATTAGTGGCATGAAAGTAGTAAATACACTGACGCCTTTATTTTATAAAAACATTCCATAAACTCCCACAATACCATGTCAGTCAAAATAAAAGATGACAACAAACAACAAAAGCAATAATTTGACCCTAAAATATATTGGATTTTATTTTTCTTGTTACCTTTTCTATCTTTTTTGTTCTTGATCTGCTTAAGCTGCTTCAGCACTGACCGAGACCTTTTCTACACAAATGAATACACAACAGGCTTTTATAGCAAACTTTGGCTCAACTTTGACTCGAATTCTTAAACAATCTGTGACTTTCTCATTTTTTGGAATGCAGATTGCTCTTTACTTTCATTCATCATCATAAGACTCATACGTTGTGAGGGTGACTATTATCTTTAACATAATACTTGTCTTTGCTCAGAAACAAGCATGTGCTGATAGCAAATTATGTGTTGTGGTTATGCTTCTCAACAGATTCACTTCAACTGACTTTTATTTAACAGGATTAGAACAAAAACCTGTTAGAAAATACTCTTATTGAAATGCCTTATGCTACATTGGGACAAAATAAAAATCAAAACCTTTGTGCATTTGACCAAATTGACTGAAATGTGACACTTAGGAAGCTCACAAAGATGTTTAAGCTACTAGATCAAATGTATTTTGGTCATTGTCTTGTCCCACAGGGAACAGTTGGACAACAGGGACCAGCCGGAAATGTTGGTGTCAAAGGAGATAAGGTGGAACCCAAAATGTCCAGTATCCAAGACGCAACATACTAATTGAGGTCATCAGTCACTCAGTTGTCAGTTATTTTTATTCTGATTTTTTCTTTTGATGTAAATTTTCAGGGGTCCAGAGGAGCTCAAGGGCAGGAGGGACTCACTGGTCTCGATGGTGAGGAGGTAGATTGATTGACTGACTGTGATTATCAGATTGCCTGCTAAACTGACTTTGGCATAATGCAAGTTTGATTGTGCTAGAGATGCAATTTAAGATTTGAGCTGCATTATAAAGAGGAATGAATATCTTCTCTGGTGAAGAGTTAACACAACTTGAGAACAGATCTTTTTTCTTTACTCAAGTAATTAATGATAATTAATCTAGTTGTTCTGCATTCAGGGTCCAGCTGGACTGAGGGGACTTGAAGGCCCAGCAAGCCAAAGAGGCTCATCTGTGAGTACTTGTTCTTAAAAGGCAGTAGATGTACACATAGCCCATTCTCATGTGCAGTAGTGCATTATATAGATGTGTCACTGTCCTTACAGGGTGAAAAGGGGAACAGTGGACCACCTGGACAGAAAGGGCCCAAGGGAAGTGAAGGCAACCAGGGCAACCGAGGTCAACGTGGAGGAAAAGGGCCACCAGGGAAGCAGGTGATTACTTTTTTTCATAGTTTAGTTTCCAAATGACCCCTTGTCACCTGTGTTGGTGCTGATAATGTTTTCGCAAAGCACCTAGTCTTAAAATCGCAATTAACCATATGGTGCAGGGACACAGAGGCGCAGTGGGCGGCAGAGGAATACCAGGGGTTGCAGGACAGAAGGTCTGTCAGCGGAAGAAGCAATTTCAGGCTATAAACTATATGTGTAAATCCAAATCCGCAAGGTGAATGTATATAAACCCTGCTGGCAATACTTTTCACAGGGTGAACCAGGTGCTCGTGGTCCACCAGGTCCATCTAGACTGTTTGGACTCGGTGGCAACAAAGGAATTGAAGGGGCCAAAGGTCAGAAGGGACTCCTTGGACAGACAGTAAGTTAAACAGTCTTTTTTTTATATAGTAATGTTCATGGTGTCTCATAGTCACCATTGATGCCAATTTGATATCATTTGCTTTTCACAATAACTTTTTTTTACATTTCAGGGCGCTCCTGGCAGTATCGGTCCTCCTGGACAAATAGGACCAGCAACACCAGTATGCATTACAAAATCTTGTACAGTTATAAGCATTCATTTAGAAAAGAAAATAAGTTGTCTCTATTTTTGTAGGGCTTGCCAGGCAAGAGAGGTGTGAAGGGCAAAACAGGGACACCTGGAGCAAAGGTTTTGTTTACTTTTTATTGATTCTGATATCATGAAACTTTATGGCCTCGTTTTGATACAATGAATGATGCTTCTGTTTGTTGGTGTAACTCAGGGGAGTGAGAGTCAGAAGGGAGCGACCGGTCTTCCCGGAATCAGAGGAAACATGGTCAGAATTCATATTACGCTGCACCCTGTGGACATCATTTACTTGATCGACCATACTAAGTACTGCGTGTTAAATAAAACCACAGCAACGCAGTCATCTGAGTTCATCCCTTTGTCCCTATCCAGGGTGTGACGGGCAGAAAGGGTGAGAAGGGAGAGCCCAGGGATAGAGGCACCAGGGTAAGATACTCACAATGTGTTCATGGAAAAGGCTATAATTCACTATTTCACACTGTTCTGAAGGTGCCAGCTTTAAGGTTTGTTGAGATCATATTCAGCTTAAATTAAAACATTTGTTTTACAGGGGACTGTGGGAGAGATTGGATTCATCGGCCCCCCAGGGAATAAAGGTCAAGCTGGACCTGCTGGCCCTCCTGGTCTTCCTGGACTTAAAGGAATTGAGGGCTCCAAGGTTGGATAAGCGCATCAAATGATAAAAATGTGAAAGAGTTTATTGTAGAGTCATCATAATGAAGATAACATTTTTTATTAAGGGAGAAGGCAACCAGTCTGGAAGAAAGGGAAATAAAGGATCTCCTGGACACCCTGTAAGGTTTATAACAATACGGAATTCAAATATTGCTTTGGATATACCATCTAATTTGTTAAGCAAAGTGAAAGGCTCTGTGAAATAGAAAACCTGACACGTCGAGCTAAAACTAGAGCGCTTGCAGCACCAAATGTCACCAAAGTGTCACAATAAGTGTCTGATGTCAAATGCTCATTAGGTTGTTCATTTGTTTTGCAGGGAGCCAAAGGCCCAACAGGCAAACCAGGGCCTGTTGGACAACGTGGTAAACCTGCAAGTATCACACTTTAAGACATGTCTCTTCAATACAAAAAACCTGTAAATCACTACATTAATTCAACAGTTGAAATAACAACTGTTTTGTCTTGTTAACTTTGTCTCAGGGCCTGAGCGGCTCAGACGGCTTGCTGGGGGTTGAGGGAAATGAAGGCGATCCTGTAAGATAAATTCAACAACCTATGTTTTAATCAGTTTCTAAACAATTAAGCTGAATTAAAAGCCTTCACTGCTCCTCCTGAAGGGTGACACTGGCCACCGCGGAGCTCCTGGAAAACCAGGCCGGCCTGGCAGACTGGTGAGCTCACAGACACGCAATTGCAACCACACAAGATAAAACCAGTCAAACGTACAATTATTTCTACCCTGAAATTGCTTCGTGATCGGTAGGAAAATTCAATTTGTGTTGTATCAGGGAAAAGCTGGACCTGCTGGAATCAGGGGAAATGCAGGGACACCAGGCCTGAAGGTACTTCAATTAAACCAGAAATATAACTCACAATTAAAATAAAAGTATATTCACTGTCATTATATAAATAGAATTGTTATTATGCATTGAGTGAACAAATATGTTATTTCTCTTGTCAATGTCCTGTCTTCACTCAGGGTGAGACGGGACTGACAGGAAAACAAGGACCTCCCGGACCAGTGGGTCCAAGGGTAAACAAGTCCATTCAGCTGCCTCATAAACCACATCAGTCCAACTCGCCATAACTCTTCCAGTAAATGTTGCCACCGTTCCCAACACAGGGTGTTCCAGGACTGAGAGGAGAGCAGAGTCAGGCTGGAAGAGCTGGTCTGAAGGTAAAAGTTAAACTTACAGCAGTTCACAACCTCCCTCCCTCATACCTTGAATTTGTGACAGTTTCTAGATCTCAGTAAAAGTTCTGAACCCTGCGCCATTAACACCTTTACTTCCCTGCAGGGTCTCCCAGGTGACCCAGGTGTACTGGGACCAGTCGGCCCACCTGGACTAAAGGTAACATGATGTTTTGTTAATATTTTGCATCAAGTTTTAATAATTTGCAAGCTCAACAAATTTTTCCACCGCAGGGAAATCCTGGTTTAGAGGGACTGAAAGGTCTAAAGGGTCATCACGGAAAGCATGTGGGTTTCATTTCCCTTTTCAACTCTAGTTTTGTTTTTACCAGGCAGGTATTAATAACGGACTGGTTTTTGCAGGGTGAACCTGGTTCTCGTGGTTCCCTGGGACAAAAAGGCTTACATGGACCTACTGTATGAAAACTTTTGATCCTTAAATTTATTTAATAATGACATAAAGTATATTTTAAATGTCAAAAATATGTACTAAACATTATAGCGAACAAACAGATTTTTTTTCTCACAAATTGAGTCATTTCTGTTGTTGTTTTGTCACAGGGAAAACCTGGAAAGAAGGTATATTTTCGCAATTTTTAACATTTATGACACATAGGTGCTTTTGGCTTAATATAAATGTCTGTGTTAACATAATTTCTTATATATTTCTTATATCAATACTATTTAATCTCTTCAGTTGACTCTGATCTACATTTGTTTTCTCTGACAGGGAATGAAAGGTCTTCAAGGTGACAGAGGAGACAAAGGAGTGAAGGGTAGACGAGGACCTCCTGTAAGAAAAAAATCAATTTTTAAGGCTGATAAACACATTCAAAATGAAAATGCTATACTGTTGACTGTACATTTAAGTAAATACGCCAAGAGGTTTGTTGTTGAACTTAGATGCTTCATGTCACAGGGAAAACCAGGTGCTGTCGGCCATCGCAGCACCACACAAAGACAGCAATCTGGACCAAAACCAGGTCCGAGAAGTGAACCAACACGTACAAAGAGACCTCGTACTGAAAGACAAGATGATGTTGGTGAAAGCTTTCACTTTTTTCATTGTGTTTTCTTTTTATTAGTCCTTTATCTGTGCTCACGTGATAATGAAAGATGAATTCCTTGGTAGGGGCGCCGACACGTGTCCAAGAGGTGGTCTGGAGACGAGGCTGATGGACTCTTAAATTGGCCCCAAGGGACCAAAGACGACCCTGCCACCACCTGCTACGAGCTGGGACTCATGCACTCACATCTGAAGGATGGTGAGTGTGGCTCAGTGGCTCAGTGCCATTAAGCAACATAAACATGCATCTTTAATATAATAATAATAAGAATAATAAGAATAATAAGAATAAGAATAAGAATAATAATGCTTGTTCCAACTTTCCAGGTTACTTTTACATTGATCCCAACCAAGGCTGCCCCTGTGATGCTGTAAAGGTCTATTGTAACTTCACAGCAGGAGGATCAACCTGCATAGACCCTGTTTACTCTCAGGTACATTTACTTTTATCATTCAGGACATTAAGAGAGCATTAGGTAGCATAACAACATTAAAGAAATCATCAAATAGCTTTTATTCTGACTTTGACCACTCAGTCAAATTAACTAAACAAACAGTTTAAAACCACTGGTCATTTTGCTTTTCCTCAGATTCAAATAAGTTGGAGGCCAAAAGACAAGTCCAACCTTTCTGTCCATTGGTTTAGTCAGCAGCGTGCTGGAAAGAAGGTAGGCTGGTACCAAAGGGCATGAGCAATTTCCTTCGTATTAATAATGAAACACTCTCTGTCTGACAGCTGGAGTATTCTGGCGTGGATGTTGTCCAACTGAGGTTCATGCAGTTTCACAGCCTCACGTCTTTCCAGCACATGACTATCAGATGTACCTCAAGCCAAGCACGTCTCCTTGGCACAGTGAATTCAATCAAAGGGTCGATTCACCTCCTGGGCGACTCAGGGAACGAAATAGGCTCCCGTCTCACCACAGTTGTCAGTGGGGATGGTGAGGTAAGGCTCTCTGAACTCTGCAACTATTTTGGCTTGAAAGTACTGTGCCTAATCACAGACTTAGAGATAAACATTGAACTCATTGCGCGCACATTGCCAAGGCATACATGTTCTGTCTGAATATTTTCCAGATAGTGGTGGTTGTGAAAGCTCAAGGGAATGTCGAGCAACATCAACAGGATAAAGAACTGCTTCCTGTCAGAGACTTTGGAGTGGACACAAGATCACTATCTGCCCTCGAGTCAGAGTTTACCGTCGATATAGGACCCATTTGCTTCTTGTGACACACTCAGTGTGTGTGTGTGTGTGTGTGTGCTTGCGTGTGCTTGCGTGTGCGTGTGTTTTATGTGTCAGTGTCTCTGTTATGTTGTAGAAAGGTTTGGTTTCTTTTGATTTGTAGTACAGTAGTCAAGCCATATTTATTGAAGATAAGGAATATTCAAAATGTAAATAGAATATATATTATTTCCAATAATTATTATGTGACATAATCTGTGGCACAAAATGTATGTTTTAAAAATGTCCTTGCATTATAACTCTTTGATTCGTCATTCCTCAAGGAATTGTGTACAGTTATTTTAAAACAACTGGAACAAACTTGAAACTAAACAAATACGGTTTTGTTTTTATTATCTTAACAGTGTGCAAAATACAGACAGCTAAATGTTTCAGATCGTTATGTTTGTAGAGTTAATTAAATAGCATTGCTACAACAAGCGTGCCAACACTATTTCTTGTCATGAGTTTCTCTGCCAGTAGAGGGAGTGAAGTTCCTGAATGCGTGCTAAATCACACTATTAACAATTTGGTCATGAGTGTTGTGTCGTGACCACTACTCCGCTGTTACATTATTCCAAGATTTTTAGTGAATGGGTTATTCTGTTTATGCATTCCATTTCAATTACCTTGCTCAAATCATGCGACTGGATCAAATTATGATAAAAAAAAAAAAAAAATTAAAAAATTTAAAAAAGTGGTAAAATAAAAAAAACAACAATTTGTGAGCGTAAGTGTAACTCTAATTAAACCTTCTAAATATGGTAGTATGATAAAAAAAAAAAATAATAATAATAATAATAATAATAATAATAATAATAATAATAATAATAAAATGCAACTTAGGTGACAACTGTATTTATGGCCGCTATAAATCTGTCAATGACAATGGTATCCACAGAAACAGGCCAGCTGTGTCTGTCTACACATGTTTATGCTTTTTAGTTCAATGTTTCCGACGTCCTGTGCACATAACTCTTTTTTAAAACAGAGTATTTCAACAATTTTACAATTAGATTGTACAATACGGGAGAATATGTTCGACTTCTATTAGGACCTGTTTATGAGAAAAATATAAACTGCAAAAAGTCATGTAGATAATACTAACAGTATTACTCAGGGGTGGAATTTACTTCGTCTTACAGAGTTAATGTTTTAAGTATACTGTATACACTTTTCTTTTAACTGTTTCACAATACATTAATGTATCTATGCACTAAAATACACTCTTTATATATCAACGGTTCAATAAAAGAGGGTAATTTTCTTTTTGTTGGATTTAGGCTATAAACTGCGCTGAACGTTTTTTTTTTTTTTTTAATGATATTCCATCATATATATTTTCGAACTGATAGAATCCAGAAAACACATGCAATACCTCAATTGAACTCAAATGAGGGCACATGTTACGCTAAGGGTCCATCAAACCAACATTCAATTTCTCATTTGACGCAGTCACACAGGACGGTTTCATGGAAGGTTTCCTCGATGAACCCCATTAGGAAGAAGTGGTTTACCTTAAATTAGAGCGTGTATATCAAGCCTCGAGACGTTGACTTGATTAAAAATTTCACATTATAAATACTTTTTTAAAAAAAAAAGAAAGAAAGAAAGAAAGGGGGGGGGTCTTAGCAACGGATCCCAACAAAAATAATAACCAGCACTTCCTGCCAGAAACACTTCAGCCGGTGTCTGGTGGCCTACATTGGATGCTACGTCAAATTACCTTAGTTTGCATAATTCAACAAACTGAGGACACTTTGAGAACGAACCGTGGCGTTCATGAGACCGACGACGGCGGCGGCCAACGCTTGAGTGACGTCGAAAGGAGGAGAGACTTTTGGACCAATCAGCGTCCGCCGCCGTGATCATCGCCTCCTCCTGTGTTTATGTGGGAAGAATGGGGAAGGTGCGCTGCACCTCGGTGTTGTGACAGAGGCAGCAGTCGCGCACGGGAAAGAGCGATCTCAGTCGGAAGAAGCAGAGGACCCCTGTTGCTTGCTCGACGTGAGTTCCTCCTCCGGGAAGTTGAGGCGCAGCGTGAGCGAACTTCCGTCGGTTAGCGTTTTTGCCCGCTAACGCCAACAAGTGGGCTAATTTGATTGATAGCGAGTCGTTAAGTCGGTGCTAGCGGGTGAGTGTTTTTGTGTGTGAATTCCGTGTTTTGTTTTAGCCTTTGCATCGACCTGCGCCTGCCCTCGCCGACTCCTAATATCAGCTCACCAACCTGCCTGCCTGCCTGCCTGTCTATCTGTCTGTCTGTCTCCGCACGCCGTGTGCATGTGTGTCATGTGAGACTTGATTTGATTCTTGTCCGACTCCGCCAATCACGCATTGGTAGCATTCCTATACACGATTGCGTGTTTTACGTGCGTCCGTCAGGGCGACATGACAACTTTTGGCATTTCTTTAAATTCACGTTTGTTTGTTTGTTTGTTTGTTTTCAGGATGGAAAGGGACGAGTGCCTCCTTCGTTCTCGTAAGGTGCCCAGAATTCCAGCCTTCTCCGACCTGGACAGCTCGGTGGATGGGGAGAGCAACCACGAGGGGCATCCACAGGGCAACGGTGACAGCCACATTACCAGCAACGGTGAGGAAAACCTCGACTCGACTTCCCTGACTGTTTGGGAGGCTCAAAGAAAGGACATTGACCTCTAAGCAACAAGGGATGTTTGAAGAGCAGAGCGCAATGTTGACTCAACCGCTTCCTCCCTTGTTTTCACAGTATCATGCATGCATTAGTCATTGCAGTAATGCAGAGGTCATGATGGGGGTTTGATGGGTTCCTCTGCACAGAGAGTGTGGTTAAAGAGTGCTGGGGATGACTGAGTGTCAGCTCATGCGTAGGCTCATCAGTCTCGTCACTAGTTTTGCTGGCAGAGTTCAGTGATGACCGGTGTGACGTGGTCATGACGAAGAAAACTGTAAAGTAGAAGTCTGACATCTGTCATCTCTGGGTAAATCTAGAGTTAAAAATAGAAATCGGCGCTACATGTTCTAGTTTTTGTGAGAAATTTGAAACAGGGAAAATTGAAATCGAAACTAAGTTCTGTTCAAAATAGTGTACTTTATTGGTTTTAATGCCTGTGTATCTATTTCTCATAAGGTTGGAGAGCCGCTCTACCTGAGTCCTGACACTGATCTTCATTATAAACTATGCAAACTTGTTTGTCGTCAGACAGCCGGTGAACCAAACTTTTGCAACCATCGCCACAATTTTCTCAGCTCACAATCAAAGGCGTTTCATCCTTCAAATCCGACTGTCTCGTGTTTCAAAATAGATGTAACCACACTTTGCAAGCAGAAGTTGGCAACACGTGAACTGTATCACGTACAGTATTCCAACAGTAGCCAACGGTTCTCTGCTGTCTCGGTGTGTCCAAACCGATGGGTTTCGTAACGACCCTGGCGGATTTCCCAATCGCACGTCAACGGCTCTCTAGTGGTCATGTGCTATAAAGGGTGTTTGTCTTTGCAATTTCAGGAAAGATTGAGGTGGAACACGTGATCAGCAAAAAGCTGCAGCTGAAAAGGAAAGCAGAGGTTTGTGAACTAGGAGTTCATTCAGGAAATCGCCTAGCTGTGTTTGATTTTGGGTGTCTGACAATGATATTTAATATAAAGAACGCATAGGGGATTTTTTTTTCTGAAAAAAAAATTAAAAATGTCTAGACTGTGAACACAAACTCTTTATCCCCTCTTATTCAGTACTTTAAGAATGACCTGATGCGTCAGCTCGACAGTCAGGTCAATGACTTCATGGACAGTCTCATCGAGGAGTCGGCCAGCCTGGAGCCTGCGCCTCTACCTGCCGTCTTCTCACCTGTGATGTCTGACAAGGAGAAAAATAAACTCAGGTGCTGCCACTAAACAGGTTTCAGATGCACAAAGGGTTTCAGCCTTTATTGATAGAATGCATTTGTATTTTTCTTGCCGTGATGTTACTCTTTTCATTTTAAGGCATTTCCGGCCCCCTCATGGCCAAGGCAAGCTCTTTGTCAGCCGAAGGTCCCTACTAGAGTGAGTAATTGCAGCAAAAGGTTTGACCTAAATACTGCGGTGCATCAATGTTTTTTTGAACAACGTTTTTACCAGAATCTGAGTCTGATCATCTGCTCCCTCTTGTGCTTTTGTTCTGCAGTGAGCTGTTCGAGGTTAACCACATTCGGACCATCTACCACATGTTCATCGCTGTGCTCATTTTGTTCATCCTCAGTACGCTGGTGGTGGATTTCATTGATGAAGGCAGGTAATGTGGACAACTGCCATTTCAAATGCATGATGCTTATCGACCAAACTTGCTCTTGCACTCACACTTTGCCTCCCTCGGCTTAGATTGGTGCTGGATTTCAACCTGCTGGTCTACGCATTTGGAAAGATCCCTCTGGTGGTGTGCACGTGGATCTGCATGTTTCTGTCTGCGCTGCTGGTTCCCTTCACCCTTTTCCACCTGTGGTCCCATAGCCAGTCAGGGAGTCACGGCTACCCCAGGATGTACAGCCTGCTGTTTGCCTCTCTGTACCTGCTCTACCAGGGTCTGGGCCTGGGATTCCTGCCTATGTATGTGGTGGTGACCAACAGTTTGCCACCTGCTTCCTGCTTCATTGTCATTCTGGAGCAGGTAAGAGGTGATGGGGCAAGACTGCTGCAAGATTGCTTCGAGTGCCTTTTTTTAAATTATTTTACGTTACATAAAGTTCTCTAATATCACTGTGCGGAAGACGCTTTAACAGCTAATGATTTTCGAATTTTTTGGATCTCAGGTGCGTCTGATGATGAAAGCTCATTCCTTTGTCAGGGAGAATGCACCAAGAGTTATGAGTTGGGCTAAAGACAAAACCAGTATGTAATTTTAATGACCTTGATTCTCTTTTCCCCTTTGCATGTAGTTCCTGTGTTGACTAAATGTCACATCTGTCACCACAGGTTCCGGCCCAGTGGTCCCTCAAGTCTCTCAGTATCTCTACTTTCTGTTTGCACCCACTCTCATCTACAGAGACAAATACCCTAGGTAAGCAAAACTGTCTTGCAGAATTTTTTGATCCTCCATTGTGGCTCATGTGATTGCTGTAACCATGTCCTCTTTCCCTTAATGCAGAAATCCAGTGATCAGATGGGGCTACGTGGCCACCAAGTTGCTTCAGGTATAAATCGCTCCTTGTTATAATTGAACACTGTAGGCGCATGAAATTTATTCCAGTTTCCTTCCCTCCCACCTGGCAGGTTCTCGGCAGTCTGTTTTACGCCTATTACGTGTTTGTGCGGCTGTGCATCCCGCAGTTCCACAGCATCAGTCTGCAGCTCTTTGACCTGAGGGCCATGGTCCTATGTGTCTTTAACTCCATCTTGCCAGGTAAGATTTCCCATCCATGTCTTCAAAAAAAAATGCTGCCTCTCATTTTCAAACTGGACTTGCCCTAAAACTGGACTTTTGCAGGGGTCCTGGTTCTCTTCCTGGCTTTCTTTGCCTTCCTCCACTGCTGGCTGAACGCTTTTGCTGAGATGCTCCGCTTTGCCGACAGGATGTTTTACAAGGTGATTCCACTCTTATCCTCTGTACAGCTATTTCTAACATGGATTTTCCTATTTTGTATATTTTTGTAATCAACCCAATTTCTTCTTACTCAACCACAAAAGGATTGGTGGAATTCAACCTCTTTTGCCAATTACTATCGCACTTGGAATGTCGTAGTCCACGACTGGCTGTACTATTACGTGTATCGGGACTTCCTGTGGGTGAGTGATTGTGCAATTATGTGTTTTTTTTTTACCTTTGTATGATTAAAAAAAATACAAAATATTAGAAACTACAATTGTATAGTGTGTTATGTTCTAGTGTTCTCTCTGCTTTTGTTGTTTCAGATGTCTAATAAGCGTTTCCGAGCAGCGGCCATGCTCCTTGTGTTCACAGTGTCCGCTGTGGTCCATGAGTACATTCTCGCTGTCTGTTTTGGCTTCTTTTATCCAGTGCTCTTCTGCCTCTTCATGTGCTTTGGAAGTAAGCACTCTGTGTTCAGTAGCAGTGTAGAAAATCACTTTAATCCACTGATTGTTACAATCCTGCTTAAGTCCCCATCTTCATATTTTGATCCTCTGCAGTGATGTTCAACTTCATTCTACATGACCAAAGGAAAGGACCAATTTGGAACATCATCATGTGGACATCCCTCTTCTTGGGTCAGGGTGTTATTATCTGTCTTTACTCGCAGGAGTGGTATGCCCAGCGTTATTGTCCCCTTAAAGAGGTAGCCTTGACAATTTAAGTATATTGATATCTGTCCTGTAAATTGGCTATTTAAGCACATTATGATAACGGTGATTGATTTCTCCTTAGCCATCTTTTCTTGAGTTGGTGAGGCCTCGCTCCTGGAGCTGCCAGAGAGGCCCATCGTTGGACTCGGAGAGGCTGTGATCTTCGCCAGGATCACCTCTGATCACTTCACGTTGTGAATGCCTTTTTGTTGGCCAATCCCTCTGGCCCGCCACATTTGTTTTATTTAATTGCTATGAGGTTGGAACTGATGAAGTATGATTTGTTCTGACAGCAGAGTTAAAGTGAAGCCTTACAGATCTGTTTTATTATTTACAAAAAAAAATATTGTTCACGTGTTGAGCAAACCTTTTTGTGAACTACTTATTTTCAAATCTATTGTAATTATGTTTGCCTTGATCAACTGTGAAACCACTCCTAGTGTCAATATGGTGCCAATTAAGATATGGCAGCTGAACTGAAATGCCACACAGTGCAAACATTGTTGATGTATGCAGTAATAGTTCATATTTAACAAAGATTATAAGCACTGCTCTAATACAAATATTCTATTTGTTTGAAAAAACTTGCTGCCAATAAGATTTATTTTGAAAAGTGTACGTCGCTTGAAATTTTGTAAAATCTCAAAAGAAAATATGGCCTCTAAAAGTTACAAACTAAGGGTCACAGATAATGGAACATAAATTTCATATATTTTCTGACTGCTGTATTTCTTGTTGATATTTTTAAATTTTTAGCTGAGCAGTAAACAGACTTACAAAAGAAGGTATTTCATGCAAACCTAATTTATGTTTAATTTTTGTTTATGTGAAGGTAAAATCACTGCAAATTGCCTTTTAGTCATGCAGCTGGCTGCTTGAATGTTAGAAACTACAGATGGCTAATTAGCGCAAAGGGCTACAATTAGCTTTGATAGAAATAAGGTTCATTCATACAAATGATGTTTTGTCAAAATACACCATTTGCAATACAGTGAACTGATGTCAAACAACTGAAGTAATGAACCAATTTGCTTTTACTTCTTGTGGTCTTGAACCAATGTGTTTACACATTTGTATTTTGTGGAAATCACAGCGTAATTGCACAAGCACTGATGCCTGTTTTGGCGTCTCAATGCAGGGACATGTGAATGAAATGAACGATATAGTGATAACCAGCAACTCTGCACTTCCATGTATGTCCACGAGGTGGCACTGTATTAAAAGCTTTCATTGTTGACCCTGCTTATGCACATGAACTGAGATTTATTATGACAATTTTTGAATTAGCTCAACCCAGAACCATTTAAAGACGCAGTATTAAAACATATATATATTCCTTACGATAGATGGCGATCTGTCGTTCGTTTTCTTTCTTTTTTGTGTTTTTTTTTTGTTTTGTGAGGGTTCAATGACACGTGACAATCTAATAAATTGCGCTTTCTCGTGTAAATGTACATCTGTGCTGTCAGACATTAACGTATTCGACGTTGATTACGAGCTAAAATGTACTGAACTCTAATTATGCACATCAATACAGTTAGTTAATGTAATGGGGCCGTAAAACCCAGGGTCGCTCACAAACAGACAATACAAAAATATATATAGATTAAGCCTAAAGAGATAATTTTAGGTGCAATAAATAATTGCCTTAACAAAAGTACACTTAGTTCTTGTAGAGAATAAGATAAATCCTTCTGTGAAGTGATTGGATTTTTAGTTGAGAGGAACTAAGTCTCAAACCACCAAGTTTAATACTGCTTATTATTTAGTTCACGTCCGTGTTTTAATTGCCAAAAACAAATGCTGTGTGTCTGTGTTCGACTTCTGGCTTTACCTATAGGTTTTTTTTTTTGTTTGTTTTTTTTTTCTAAGGGACTCCGGGATCATTCCTCCCTCACTGGCTACCACGTCCTCTGGAAACGATGCTCAGGACCCGGCTGGTGCCGGAGGGGTGGAGGGTCACGGTGACAGGGGTTCGCGACGAGCCCCCCCGCCTTGTGCAACACATCCTCTATTCTGCGGTAAAGATGGCGGCGTCAGAGGGGGCGCGTAGCGGCCGGACAACGGAAAAACGATTGTGAAACGCTCCAGATTTCAGCGGAACTCAGCATTTGAGTTGCGACATTACCTGCTCGGACGCCCAGTGGACTACCGGTGTGGACAAATTGCTGTCACACGCCTCGCTAGCGATTGTATTGTTCAAGGCGGGGTGGGTGGGTTTCCACTGATAACGGCTAATGCGAGCTAACGGGGCTAGCCGAGCGAGCTAATACAGGCTAGTTAACGTTAGCTCTGCGAAGAAGAGCGGGGAGGGGATACTGGGAGACGACTCGGGCCAGGCCGCTCCAGGTTGGGGAATGTGAACAAGAGGTGCGCAGGGGGGTTGCTCGCTTCGTCCCGAACGTCCTTACACCATACTGCCGGTATGGGACAGCAGGTAGGCCGAGTCGGTGAGAGCACATCGACCGGACTCCAGCCACCTCAGCCCCATGCGACTCAACCCAGTCAAGGGAAGGGGAACCGGGGGAGCGGCGCCGGGAGAAGACCCCGAGAACCCGGCAGTAACACCGGGACACCGCCGGGCAGGACTGCTGCAGTCAACGTCCCTGACCCAGGGATTAATATATTTACGCAGCATTCAGGTAATCCCAAAACCGTGTTAAAGTGATGTATGTGGCATGTGTGCGCTTCTCATTCTGTTTTTTGTTTCCTGCTGATAAGCGCTTGCTAGCAAAATCAATGCTAGTTTGATAACGACGTGTTAGCGGAAATAGCCATGCCTACCAACCTTAGCTCACTGTCTCATCTGTTTTCATGTTTATTTTTTTTTTTTTTTAATTTCTTCGACATCTGACATAAGAATGGAACGTTCCTTCAGTCCATTTGTGAATTATTTGACAGCGGTGCAACAGGATGTTGAATGTGTTCCATGGTCCCCACAGAGGAGACAGTTACTCTGTAAAAGAGGAAGTCTGTTTTTCTTCCTTTAAGGGTCCCCACTGGTGGGATTAGATTGCCTTTCTCTTCTTTTCTTTCCCGAGGACACTTCCATGTCACACTTGATTTAATGAACCGCGATTTTGCCTCCGGCAGTCGTATAGCAATTCCACCCCATTAACTCTCTATGGCAGCCACCACTGGCTCACGTTACAATACCTACTGCCTTTCATATGCTCACTTGCATTCACTGTCTGATGATGCTTGCTGTAGCCACTCTGACAAGCTGATGTGATTTGAAGTCGCTGCATGGCTCTGCCATGATTGTCGACATCAACTTCTGAACAGTGAAAATGTGAATGTCTGATCTCTGTTGAGCAATTTTCTAAAGCAGAAGTTGTGAAGTTGCGATGCCCAGCATTTTGTACTTTGTACTGCAGAGCAATCACAAGGCATTGGTGATATGAGTCAACAAGAAATAGCCCTGCAGTAACCTATTCTTGCCCTACATGACCTGCATCCTTGCTCACATCTCCATCCCCTCAGGCAGGGCTTCCCAGTTGCTGCTGTAACCTTTTAAGTCATGGTTGATAGCGTTGCTGTTGAGCAACGTGGATTTCATTATTTACTTCTGCTGTTTTTAACTTTTCAATCGGCAAAGAATGTCCTCGTGATAAAACAGTCTTCCTCTTTTGCTTTTTTGACTGCCGGTGCTTGAATCAGTTGTGCATGTTTGGTGTGAATTTTATGGGTTGCTTCTTTGTCGCTTTGCACTTGGCCTCTTTATTCAAGAGTGTCTTACAACGGATGTTACTTACATGCTCCCTAGATGGCTGCATAAACTGCAGTTTTTAATGTTCCGGAGCAAACTTTCTTCCGCTTCAACGGCGAGCGAGGGTAAAAGTAAGTTTGAGCCTCTGGAAAAAGAACATGTTTTATTCCCCTGGTTGGTACATTTCAACAAGCAACACCAGGTTTAAGTACACGCACAGACAGACGGACAAAGTGGGGCACCTCTCAGTCTCCACATTGTCTTTTCTCTCCAGTGTCGGGGCAGGAGTGGCTTTTTGTTGCTTGTGTTTACACTGTTAAGCTCATTGATTGCCATGGAGTTCAGTATTTCTGAATGCTGCAGATTATGTTTACATTTCAAGTGTGTTCATTTTCTGCTCACAAATGCATTCATTGAGTAACGGAGGTCATACAACAAAGCAGTCAGAATCTGGACTACAGAATCACTTCCTATTTAACGCATAAATGTACTGTATATGCTGGTGGGTGCTGCATATACAACGCATTATGTTAGCTGGCTAATTCCCCCTGTGTTTTCACATGGGGAGAGAAAATGCTACCCAGGTTGAAGACAAGGATTATATGTATTATTAATATGTAAGTAATAAGTAAATATTGAATGTATACAAAAAAAATTATAAAGCTACAATCAAATGCCAGATCAGGAGGAATGGTGTGAGTTATTAAATAAGTTACGATGGTGACTGTTTTTTTGCCAGGCCACGGCCTCAGGTGTGTCTCACCTACATTTAGTTCATTAATAATTGACTACCGTTGGCTGCTTAAGAGCCCTCAACAAGCAGTCTGGCCAAAAAAGACTGCTCCACAAAGGCAGGCAGCAGACTACCTTTGTGTGGATCCAGTATTGGATGAAATGCAGTATTGGTGAATAAGTGACTGCAACATATCGATGGTTCCTCTCCTTTGGCCTTGTCTGTTCTGTGATCTCCATTTCTGCGGTGACTGCATCTCTTATACACACATGCCAGCGCACAGAGACAATTCAGAGTGACACAGCAGGATGACTATAGCAAGAATATAGTCCTTAGCATTAGAGCCTTTGCCACGATGGCCTGAAGTGAATTGCTTTTTAGCATTTTTGCTAAATGTGCCTCCAGTTTGTCGAGAAGGAATTGTCTTGTTTCATCCTGAAGGACGTACCGAGCGTTTGTCTCTCAGCATTCTTTTCATGAAATCGACGGCAGTCTATTTTTGCTAAAAACAGATCATAAAATTGGGTCAGATCACTGGCTTTGAATGGGTTTTGGCAGCCGTGCCAATAGGGAACATCGAGCCAGCCGTACCTAAAGTGCAGCTCTGTTAAAGCTGCCCAGAGGAGATGAGAAATGCCTGGATCAAGGAGCCAAGATCTAAGCTGATTTGCATCACAAGTGAAATTAGATTAGAGAGAAATCCACTTTTCTGTAGACTAAATGTGCTAAAAACATCCTTGATAGCCTGCACACAACAGCCCGGCTGAAATTGAGGCTAAATCAACTTTAAGATGCTTAGAAGCTTTTTGGGACTTTAAACAGCAATATTAAAGACACTGTGAGTGTTAAATAGGCTAGTTTCTAGGTCCCAGTGAGGGACACTGACCACCAGGAGGAGCCCTGGCCACACCTCCTCCGGGTGAAACTGGCTGGAGATTTGAGCAAATTGGATGAGTCCGATTGGAAGTCTCAGCCGGCGGTGTAATTGGATGTGTTTGTCGGGGGTAAGAGAGTTACTACGCTTCCAGGATTAAGTCAAACATGGCAAACATGCTTTTGGTCTGAAGGCTGCATGAACCATTGTGGCACTGTTAGGGCCGATTAATAATTCAAATCCCTCTGCCTGTGTCGTCATCCAAAGCCTGTCCTCTATTATAAATGACTGCAAAGCATTTCTGTCCAATGGCCTCAGCGTCGGCCATTAGGTCCGTCTTGGACCGCATTCCCCCATACGAAGCACCTTTCATTCGTACGTATCCATTCATTCATGGCTTCAAAAATGAACAAAGCTCATGAGGTCATTGTCACCCTGCCCGCACCGTCTCTCCCAAAGTTGCAGTTTACAGTTCAACCTTAGCTTTGCCTCCCTGTGACTCGTATCCATGAAAGTGGAAGGATTCATCCGAACAGGGTACGATTGTAGGTCGTGCAGATGGTTAAACCGGCCGTGGCATCCGGGAGCCGAAAATCGCCAAATGTTTTTTTTGTGACCTTGCACATTCGTCTAGCCAAATGCCCTTTAATGGCGCTCTGGTTTAGTTACATTTTTTTTTTTTTGAAGCTGCGGTGATAGGGACAAAATGAGAGATGTAGCGCAGAGGGGGCTGGGTGGGTTCTCTCTGTGCCAGCACTGCTAAGCACTGATTTGCCTCCAGGATCAATCCTCTGTTGCGAGCATTATCACTGCTGCTTATCTTGTGGGTTGCAGACGGGAGACTTGGCACTAGCGGAACACTCACACACACTAACCACACCACTCCACAGGCGCCCACACAGGCATGCTCGTGCATAAACACGTTTCCAATAACACTGCCTTTGCCTCTCTTTTTTTTCTTTTTTTTTAAAAATTTGTTCTTGTCAAGGAAGTTGCAGTGTGGTGCAACTTTTTTTTCATTTTGTTGTTGTTTTCTTTCCTTTCTTTTAATTAATCCCTTTACTGCCGTCACAAACTGGTTGACCTTTGCGTCAGAAGTATTTAATGTGGACGTCCTGCAGCATGGCTGTTCCTATGTCACTTGTATAATATCTGGGGCGTCTAGTGATTATGAGATAAAGGTAACTTAGTAACTGAGTTATAGTCTGAGGCATCACTACCATATTATGTGTTGTTCTGAAATTTTTTCACAGTGTGGCTGAGCGAGTTATATGTTGTAAAACAGTCCATCTATCAGGTTTCTCAGATCTGTCTCCATTCCAGACAACATTGAAACATCACTTCTCTTTTTCTTATTATAATTAGAAAACATTGGTAACGGGAATTGTCTAGCTTTGAACTTTGAATAGCGCAAGAAAAGTCACTACACACATCAAAGATTGGAGCGCCAATGGAATGTTTGATCAAAAAAAATAAATAAATAAATAGCACAGCTGGTAACCGAGCAGTCAAAGCACACGTGAAGCGAGGAGACTGTCGTTATCTCAGAGTTGCGGCGAACGCTCCTCGGCACCGATGGGGCGCAGCAAGACAAACGCAGACATCAGACATTTTACAACATCCCCCTGTATTGCGTGACGCTTCAGACAAGAGCGGGCAGATCTGCAACAAGAGCGCTTGTTCTGACTTACCCTGGAGTCATGTCAGCTAAGGGTTTCCATTGAACGTGGTGTCTGCTGCTGGACAGGAAAAGACTTCTTTTTATTTTCTTCTGGGGCTCAATGGGGATTATGTGGAATTACGTGATGAAAAACAAAGTTCCGTTGCCATCATGTAAAAAAAAAAACAGCTACTGGTATAGTCTGCATTTTTTGTATTTTCCAGCTATGATTTTCTCTGATGGTCAGAGTTGAAACTTATCGCCAAGGTGTATATTTGCCTACACGTGAAAGAGAGTCTTTGAGGTGTGGACAGGGTGTGTGTGTGTGTTCCACGTCGTCACCGAATGCATCCGCTGCACTGTCGTATAATAGAACACTTAACGCTTTCCTACAGGGAAGCACTTAGTGCCCGTTATTAACCCGTAATAAGCCCAGAGATGGACAGAACGAAGGAAGTCGAAGCCATGCAGCAGCTCCATTGACCCCACCAACCCCCAGTGGGCCCAAACCGTTGTTAGTCTTCTCCCTTTTTTGGCATATTTCCACGCATGAATGTGAGAACGACAGACCACTGACGGGCTCCCCTACCTCCCCCTGTAGCGCCGCATACGTGACATGTCGCCGCTTACTCACAGCAGGACATGTTGAAGGAGGAGGTCTGATCCTAAGGGGGTGCATGAATCGGCCGCTGCGGACGTGTTTTAACTGAGTGCCGCCGTTTGCTGTTGTTGGGCGCAACCAGTGTGGAAGAGCGTCGTAGGCAGCCGCCGGGGCCGACGCGAGGGGCGAGACACGAGGGGCGAGACACGGCGGTTCTCAGGGCAAGACAATCACCATCGGGGCGAGTTCATGTTCACAATGGAGGGTGTTATTCATTAATGAGGCTGTTGTCTTCTTGAACAACAACTATCTCACCCCCGCCTCCCACTCACATCCTTTCACTATTGTTTTGACTGATACTAACTGGCCCCTCTCTGTTTTTCTGATATGTAGACATTGCAAGGCCCTTTAGTATTGGCCGGCTTTTGTTTTCTGTTTCATTACTTTACACTGTATTGATTGCTCATCCTCTCATGCAGTTGTTTATGGTCTTCTGTTTAGTTTGTTTTTATTTATTTCAGTTGTGTTTCCATTGATACCCATTTGCAGTGTCTTGCCTGTCCAATCTTGAGTCTAATCTGAATAAAATTATCATTATAATCATATGAATATGATAGAAGATGCTTTTTGATTTTTCTGCTCATTGTGCCCCATAATCACTGCAGGTCGTTTGTCCGGTTTCATTGTTCAGTGTGTTTTCTCGAGCGTGTGCAGGTGACCAACTTCTTCTTAAGGGCACTTCTTGTGTGTGTGTGTGTGTGTGTGTGTGTGTGTGTGTGTGTGTGTGTGTGTGTGTGTGTGTGTGTGTGTGTGTGTGTGTGTGTGTGTGTGTGTGTGTGTGTGCACTCCACCACCTCGAGCACGGGTCCCATCCTCTGTGTTCCTCATAGATGGCTGATGTCGCCGACTCTATAGGCTTGCGTAACGTCTTGTGTATAGAGCGTCTCATCCGCACCATTGTCTGGTTTTTATTAGAGCTTCCTGCAAAACAGCCAGCAGTCTGTTGCTCTGCCATCACCCTCGTGCTGCTGACAAGTTATTTTTGGACGTTACGCGATTCTATTTGGCTTTGTTATTTTCTCCATATGCTTAAAATACACCCTTTTCTCAACCGCTCCAGATACAGTCTGCATCATATTGTTTTTGATTAGGCCATGGAAGTGATGCGAGTCTGCTCTTTTTAAATACTTTGGCTCTCGGCCGTTTCAGGGCGAAAGCTTTATTGATACAAGCTCCATCACAAACAGCTGCGGGGAAGCAGCAGTGCAGCGGGACATTCAAGGAGATAATCTCTTCATTGGTGTGTGTGTGTGTGTGTGTGTGTGTGTGTGTGTGTGTGTGTGTGTGTGTGTGTGTGTGTGTGTGTGTGTGTGCGCGCTCTCACTTAAGGCCAGGGTCACCTCTGTCGCAGCTGTCTGAGGGGCTGCAGGCCTGGCGTGCCCCCTCAGACTCGCGAATGCCGCTCTGCTCCGCTCAACACAAAGCCGCCGTTTTCTCCAGAATGCACATGTGCTGCTCATCACGAGGCGCGCGCACGCCACGGCACACGGCGAAGCCCACGCCAAAACCAACTGCTCGCTCCATCAAACAGTTTGGCAGATGAAGTTGCAGTTTTGCGGCCGAGAGAGACCGAGGCGCAAACCGATGAGTTATGAGCGAGCTAACGAGGCATGATTCGCTTCTAAAAGCTGTCTGATGCAATTACCTTATCTAATTGTGACCACTTGACTCGATAATTAATTCCTTAGTCACAACTTGGGATGGCTGAGATTGACAACAGTCGACTGTTTGGCACAGTTTTGGTGCTAAATCTGCATCTTATAAGGTTTAATGTGCGATATGATATCTGGCTGCGTAAGAGAAACAGCATTAACAGTTAGCCTAGCCGGACTTGAGCAATGGCAGTCATGCACACACACACACACACACACACACACACACACACACACACACACACACACACACTCTGGATTCACATAGATGAGAAGTACGCGTGGGTCAACAGGAGCCTCTAAGGGGAACAAGACCAGCCATCTGCTGCCGGCCGCACCGCTGCTGCCCCGCTCCACTCCTCACACGCTCCCACACCACACTTAACACACACCCCACCCCTTCCCTTTCGAACCGCATGTCCCACTTGCTCGCCGTGCCACGTTTTTTGCCGTGTGTTCAGCTGCAGAGAGCATCACTCATGGATGTCAGCGAAGTCCACTCGGACTTTGGAAATCTTGACTCTCCTTGGCCACATCAAAGCTCGCTGCGAGGCTGCGAGTCGACACTGTAACTGAAGAAGTTTGGGCGGTTGGACTCAAGGACGGTGTGGGTAAACACTGTCCTGGGGGTCTGTGATTCCGGGGGTCGCCCCTGCATGCCGCATTTACGCTGCATTTAAACCTGCAGGATGGTTTAGGAGAAAAAAGTTTTGGTTTTTTTTCTTTGCAAGGTGTATTTGGTCTTCTTTTTTTTTGGCCTCTTTTGTTTAAGTCTACATGGACTAAGCGAACCATCATCATCATTAAGCCATCATCCTGCCTCAGTGGATCAAGGAAACGGTGGCAATTCAGTGAACAGCCGATCGCATCAGGATAGAGGATGTACTGGGAACTGTGGCTGAGCCAGGTTACGGCTAGCGCCACGCTAATGCCATGCATGCTGATCCGGGACAAAGGTGGGCAAGCGCTGTCATGAGTCAACTGGGAAATTGTTTGGCAGGAAAGGAAACATTTCATTGATGTTATTCTAAACATATCTGATGAACCCTCTGTGCTCTCATTTACATGCAAAAATCATTACTGATAATTTCCCCTCCCTTATTTCCACACATTTAAAATCTAGCTCCTGTGATGTTCCACTACCAGAAATAGTCATAATTTCTTGATCTGATCTTTTTTTTTTATTTATCTGATAATCGTGATTGCTGTACGGTAGCAGTTTTGCTATTTTTCTCACTCAGGAGAATGACCTTAGAGAAATAGTTAGGGGCAGTGTCAGCTGGTTTCTGTTTGAAAGTGGGGGTAGTTGTCTGGAAATGCATCGGATGTTGAAATAGGGGAAGTTGACTTGAGCAGAAGTGCTGTCTGTCGTCTTTCTTGGTGACCTATTCATAACCATGTGATTTATGTTGTTTTTTCACACAATGAACCACAAGCTTTCATGTCTCTCTTGTCAGTAAGGTTTTGATTGCTTGAAATGAAGGATTTGTGTTTTTTCTGTGTGAGAACTGAGTGTATTTCAGCTTGGTCTGTCATTTGTTTTTGAGTTGATTCACACCCCAGGGTCTGAATCACAGGACGCATGTAGAATCATGTAGAATTCAGATTACTGTTAAAAAACAAACAACAGATCGCAAGTTTAATTGTTGAGCAAATGAAAGTGCTACATGCTGTTTTAATCTGTAACAACATCTCAGCACCAACATGCTCACTACCCCCACCCTGGCCCCCCCGCCCCCCCAGCTCCCTCAGCAGCTGTCCAGACATGCAGCAACTGTGATGGCAGCTGCTCAGAGCACTACATGTACCGCACCACATGCCCAAGTTCATCACCGCATCTCCGTGGGTGTGTTGCTCGGTCTTGGGTAATCATCGATCCGAGCCGCCGTGGCCCCTCCCCTCTCGCTGCGCCTTGCGTCCGATCCACGCCTAGCAAAACGCTCCCGCCCCCGGGTTCTACCTGCCTGCTTTTTTAAGACGCGGCGGGCCTCTGCGCGGAGCCATTGGTAACGACACTCTCCAGAGAGTGGTGCAGTTAAAGTAATGCTTTTGAGGTGCCTTCAGGCAAACAGCAGTTTCGAGGAAGAGTGGGCCACGCTGGGTGGCCCTCGTCTCCAAACAGGGCTGAGGCAGGGGGAGCCACCTGGACAGACAGGTAGAACATCTGTGAAAGGGACTTTTGAGGCTGTGGGGAACTCAGTGTGTTTTTGGAGAGGAGGCTTTCGCTTTAATGTGCTATTGAAAACCCACAACCTTTTAATAGGATGTTGTTAAGCTGATGGTGGTGCAGAACAATTTAATATTCATGCTGTGTGCTGCACTTTTAGTGTCTGTTCTGACTGAGTTGTTATTGCTTGTTGGTTTGTGTTCTCATGTTCTCATTTTTAAACTCATACTCACAGTTTTTTGTCTCTGTCGTTTTTCTCTTCCCTTCACCTTTCCCCAGAAGCTCTCCACCGGCCGTTCGGCCTGGATTCAGCGGCGCTGACCGAAGCCGTGCGCTGGAGCTCCAAAGAAAACCTGCTGGGGGCGGCGGAGAGCGACCCTAACCTCTTTGTTGCACTTTATGACTTTGTCGCCAGCGGGGACAACACGCTCAGCATCACTAAAGGTAAACAGCGGCATGGCAGGGCAGGGCATGGCATGGCATCGCACAGCGTAGCATGCAGTGTAAATTGTTTATACAAACGCATTTGTTTTCTTTGCGAACATTTTCCACAGTCCCCACGCGAGATTTCGTCATGTTACGCACCAACTTATTTTTTTTGTCTCCTCCTCCCGCACTCACTTTCCATTCTCGGTTGGACGCTGGTTTCTTAGCGACGTGATCCGAATGCGTTTCCAGCCACGCCCTCCCTTTAGTAACACTGTTGATGTTTCTCGCAAGAGCTGAGAGATTTCCTCACACGTAGAGGAGTCACCAGTTAAACCTGTCAGAAGCGACTGGGGATGGGCAAGTCAGTAAGCCCCCTCCCAAAAAAATATATATATATTTCTGAGTAAAATTTTAGCCGTCCCAGAGGAATGTGGTTACGCAGCCGCCACTGTAAATCCACAGCGTGGTGACATTATTCAGTCAGTATCTGTCATAACTGACATAACACCTTCCTTTGTCAGCCGCCCACGCATCCGATGCTTCTCATCACTCCGTGTTATGTAAGAGTTTTGAGGGCCGTCGCGCTTCCATCCTTTTTAACCTCCTTTGATCGGGTCACCGTTTATCTTGTTTTTATGATTCTTGTACCCCCTGAGCACATTGTCTTTCTCTCTGTTTCCCTATCATCAGCACTAATCTGACTTTTCCCTTAAGAAAAAATAAGACTAACCTATCCTCACGATATGGAGTTACGACCAGATCCATGCCACTTAGCCCAGTATAAGGAACCCTGAGTGCTGGTGGTGTTAATTATCAGTCATTTGAGGGCTTCCCTGGCAGAGCGGCGGAAGAATGTTTGGGGCCTGACTCACAGAGTCAATCTGGCATTCCTGCCATGTGCACGCAGGGACTTGTGCACTCTCAGGGAACACGAATACCACTTGTACCACCCTCACGCTTCATCTTTATCTGCCACTAATTACTGTTACGATTGCATTCTGACTGTAACAACAGCAGGTGGGCGAGCGCGGAGGGCGACCGGAGAGAGATTTACGGAGCTGGCCGTCTGGGGATAAGTAGCGTCCCTTTGCTGTGCCAGAACAAGGCAGACTAGAATTCGTCCTGTGCCAGTGGGAGGTGTAGAAGCAGGGAAGGGACACTGGGAGATCGGTTTGATTGCTGCCTTGTTTTTCTTGAAATGCAGCATGCCTAAACTTCTACTCACACTCTCTAATGCCACTAATCCCTGCCCATCATCATCAACTCTTTGAAAAACATTTGAACGCATTTAATTAGGGAACATACCGTACTGAGATTATTTATTACACACGCTGTTGAAATTCTCATTGTGATTGGCCAGGCATTATGGGGCGAGTATAGAAAGTGATGATGAGTACACAACACGCCTTCCGTCTGGTCCGACCGGGCGTCACCTCCTCAGTCTGTGCTCACAGCAGCGACTGATCCTCCCTCTTCCGGCCTCCAGCACTTCGGCGGCTCCCTCGCACTTGCGTCAGTGTCAGTCAAGTCAGACAAACGAAACCCGAGTCCCTACTTGCCTGGTTTTGCCCGGCCCCGTGTGACGGACTCACAGTTCAAACAGCCCTGTCATTGTTCCATACCTTTTGATGTAATGTGAAGAGGCCCATCGTATCCATGACTCCCATCTGCTGTAAACCTGTTATTAAGGCATTCACGGCTAATCCCTCTGACCTGTTGGGCAGTTTCGTGTTGTTTAGTCACTAGAAATTGTGACAGACTCCTAAAGGGAGCGAATACTGTAATGAGACCCCAAGCGTCCTGTCCTTAGGAGAGCAATGACAGTTTTTAAGTGACATATCTCGGCGTTTCACAGGCACCAATTGGCTACGTTTTTCCTCTTAGCGGAAGCTATAATCACCTTCACCGCCAGCGATCACTCAGAAGAAATTGTCGCCCCGTCCACAGGTGAGAAGCTGCGCGTGCTGGGCTACAACCAGAATGGGGAGTGGAGCGAGGTGCGCTCCAAGAACGGCCAGGGCTGGGTGCCCTCCAACTACATCACGCCGGTCAACAGCCTGGAGAAGCACAGCTGGTACCACGGGCCCGTGTCGCGTAGCGCCGCCGAGTACCTGCTCTCCTCCCTCATCAACGGCAGCTTCCTGGTCAGGGAGAGCGAGAGCAGCCCCGGGCAGCTGTCCATCTCGCTCCGCTACGAGGGCAGGGTGTACCACTACCGGATCAACACGTCCTCCGACGCGAAGGTAGGTCCAGTTTGCCGCAATAGAGGGCCGCCTCTCATCCATCCATCCATCCATCCATCCATCCACTTTCAATCCCAATCCATCCCAGCTGTCATAGGGCAAAGGCAGGGTGACAATCTGGACAAGTCGCCAGTTCATCGCAGGGCCACATAGAAAGACAAACAGAGAGAAACACACACACACACACACACACACACACACCTAAGGTCAATTTAGAATTCCTAATTCACCTCACATGCATGTTTTTGGACTGTGGGAGGAAGCCGGAGAACCCGGAGAGAAGCCATGCAGGCACAGGGAGAACATGCAAACTCCATACAGAAATGCCCCAGTTCAGTTTGTAAATTTATTGAACATGTGGAAAACAATAAAAAAGAATCGAGGCAGAATTAGAAATTATGGCAAAACACAAGCAACATCAGCAAAACACAAATGCAAACAAATAATAATAAAAAAAACAATACTTTTGCCCGTAGTCACTTCATCATTAAACCTCACATTCATGTTCACCTCGGCTGCCTCCACCGCAGGTGTACGTCACGTCCGAGAGCCGCTTCGCCACCCTGGCCGAGCTCGTGCACCACCACTCCACCGTGGCCGACGGCCTCGTCACCACCCTCCACTACCCGGCGCCCAAGTGCAACAAGCCCACCGTGTACGGCGTGTCGCCCATCCACGACAAGTGGGAGATGGAGCGCACGGACATCACCATGAAGCACAAGCTGGGAGGGGGCCAGTATGGCGAGGTGTACGTGGGCGTGTGGAAGAAGTACAACCTCACCGTGGCCGTCAAAACGCTCAAAGTAAGTCAGCCGCCCACAGGCGCTTGAATGGTGTTAGAACACCACCTGTAGGTGGACTCGGGTATTACAATCATGAAGCCTTGACCAAACGATCAAATTGCCATTTTCAGGAGGACACCATGGAAGTGGAAGAATTCTTGAAAGAAGCCGCTGTAATGAAGGAAGTGAAACACCCGAACCTCGTTCAGCTACTCGGTTAGTATTGACGAGCGTCCGCCCCTTCACTAACCTTGTTTGAAGTGATCAGTTGACCAACTGCTCTCTCTCCCCTCCAGGTGTGTGCACGCTAGAGCCTCCGTTCTACATCGTGACTGAGTACATGCCTCACGGGAACCTGCTGGATTATCTGCGCGATTGTGACAAGGAGGAGGTGAACGCTGTGGTGCTGCTATACATGGCCACACAGATCTCCTCTGCCATGGAATACCTGGAGAAGAAGAACTTCATACACAGGTAGGAGAACATTTCTGCTTAGTTTTTTTGTTCTACTCTTGCGGCAAAGTGGCCCCTCCCCTTAACAACTCTTCCTGTCTAACGTCTCCTTTTACGTCCCTCAGGGATCTCGCTGCTCGGAACTGCCTGGTCGGCGAGAATCATGTGGTCAAGGTTGCTGACTTTGGCCTGAGCAGGCTGTTGACGGGCGACACTTACAACGCCCACGCCGGGGCCAAGTTCCCCATCAAGTGGACTGCACCCGAAAGCCTTGCGTACAACACCTTCTCCATCAAGTCTGATGTCTGGGGTGAGGAACGCCGCCAACCGTTCTCTCAATTGCTTCTTCTCTCCGTAGTCTGGAAATGTAAAACCCAGAGATTAAAAAAAACATTTCAACTATTCCCCTTTTAGCATTTGGTGTGTTGCTATGGGAAATTGCCACCTATGGCATGTCTCCATATCCTGGCATCGATCTCTCTCAGGTGTATGACCTCCTGGAGAAAGGTTACCGCATGGAACAGCCTGAAGGGTGCCCACCCAAAGTTTATGAACTAATGAGAGCATGTGAGTACCGATATTGTCTCCACTGTCGGGTTTCTTTCTCATATTTGCACGTAAAGAGAAAACTATTCCACTTGCTGACAGTGTAATACAATGTCTATGCACCAGGCTGGCAGTGGAGTCCATTGGACAGACCATCATTTGCAGAGACCCATCAAGCTTTTGAAACAATGTTCCACGACTCCAGCATCTCTGAAGGTACAGCACTGTGGCACAAAAACTTATTTTAATTGTGTGATGGACACTATAAACAAGTATAGCAAAAGCATTGTAATACATTCAATAATGCATGTTTTTTGTTTTTGTTTTTGGACTCTCCAGAGGTGGCAGAGGAGCTGTGCAAGACGGCCTCTTCAGGTCACTGTGGGCCGGTGCACTCTTTCAGCCACGACACGCCCCTGTTGCCTTCCAAGTCCCGCGCGAGCCACAAGCACACGGAAAACAAGGAGAACATCGAGGGCGGGCTCGACGGCCGACCCGACTCGGCCGCGCACGGCCACTCAGGTACAGCCAGACGCGGCCGCCGCACCACCAACCTTTCCCATCCACCACAGTACGATTCTGCAGGTGCGCCGGAGAACGTCGACGGCCAGAGCACGCTGCAGCGCCGACGAGCCCGCCGCCTCAAAAGAAGGGCTGTCATTTTCCTTCAAGACTAACCACCGACCCTGGTCACTGTCTAGTCTTTTGTTAACATACATTGCATTGGCTATTAAATTATTATTTTTTTCAGGTCAGTTTTATAGTAGTGAAATTTGAGAGCTGACATCCATTTTTAAGAGCAATCAGAAGGTGACCAAACATGTATGCACAAAAAAATAAATACATCATTTGGCATTATTACTTATCATTTCAGGTATCTACACTATTTCATGAATGTATTCAAGAAAATAAGATGAGTGTTGACATCTGTCAATAATTTTTAAGATATTATTTATGATATTTGCTTATCCTCTATATAGTAATGCAATCTACTGCACTGAAAATAACTACTCAAGCATTCCTATTTCAAGGCTTTGTCTTTCACCAATCACAAGCTCTGCCATCTGTCAGTCTTAAGAGGTTGAATTCTAAAGAACAACATATTGACTCAAACCATTGTTTCTTGTTTCTGTATATTTGTTTGTTTTTTAAATAGGGATTGTGCATCTTCCTTCAATCTTCATTTTTCATATATAAAAATAAATATTTATTTATTCCTACTATATTCATACCTGCTAACGTGTTTTTTGTCCAAGTGGTTGTTGTTTGTCTGTAAATAACTTTGTGTCAATAAATTTGTCTTTTTGTGTGTCATTTCATTTTCTTTAACTTTTTTTCTGCCCATGTGTTGTATGTTTTTTTTTCGAGCCTGTCAACTTAACTATATTCTACAGTGGTGAGAAAAAAGGTTTTGGACACCCCTAAAATTTAACTTTATCCCTTCATAATTAAATATATTTTTTAGCTATTCATTTTATTTTATTTTTTAAATGTGTTGCAGCACCAAAGGCCCTTAAACAAATTTAAGTGTTTCCTGGTTTATTGTTAATAGGACAAAGGAATATATACAATCTTGTAGTTGTACTCTGGATGAGTTGCTGAAACATCCAGTTCTCAGCTGGATGGAATAGTGCACGTGCAGCATGTGGGTAAATGATGGTGACTGCACTAAAATAGACTTGATGATTGATTCTTAGTGCAATGCAGCAAATCACAAATCCGTGAGGTGTCCAAAAACCCTTTTTCCACCACTGCACATGCCAAAAGTGTCTGAGTTTCCATTAGTTTGTTTGTGAAGTGAATTATTCAATAAATGTACAAACATCTAGAGATTCCATGTTACTGTGCAACAATTTTTTTTTTTTTAGATCTCATTCATCTCTCACAAAGCACACAGATACTGTCTGCATGTGTTGACACGTGAATTAATTTTCGTCAAACAGTTCCTGACTACTAAGATCATTGTGCGCTAGTCTTTATCATCACATCTGATGTCATTGCATCTGTAAACCTCCAAATGATGGGTGCATACCAACATCACTAATCCCTCTGACGGCTTAAAGTTTGTCCTCCCTTTCCTACTGATGTATTCTGGAGCATTTGAGCATATCTAGATAACTGAAAGACTTGAGATAATTTTGTGGCGCTGATGCCTGTGTTACGCCTATGTCACTGTGTTTCCCAGGGAATCCCTGCCCCACAGTGATGTTTTAACGTCTCCCACTTCTTCTCCTTTCAGGCTGGGCCTCCAGTTTGTTTGGGAGTGACAGCCGGTCGGGCGGCTCTCCCGCTTTGCCCAGGAAGCAGCAGCCGCGAGACAAATCTGCCAGCCTCCTGGACGACGCACAGGACATGGGCACTTTCATACGAGACCGCAAGGCCGGCTTCTTCAGCTCCTTCATCAAGAAGAAGTCCTCCTCGTCCTCTTCCTCCTCCTCGCCGTCCTCCCAACTGCAGCAGAACCTGCCGACGCCGCCCAAGAGGAGCAGCTCCTTCCGCGAGATGGAGACGCAGCCGCACAAGAAATACGAGCCCACCGCCGACTTTGTCGCTCCTCCTCCACCTCTCCCGCAGTCGGATAGCCTGGGCGGCTTCTCCGCATCCCCCTCCCACTCCCACGGGGGGTCCGCCCAGGGCCAGCCGCGCTGCTGCTCTTTCGGCCAGAAGCCCTCCGGCGGGGGCCTCGGCCAGCAGGTGACCAGCAGCAGCTGGGGCGGCCTGGCCGGGTTCTTCACCCCCAGGCTCATCAAGAAGACCCTGGGGCTGCGGACGGGCAAGACGGCCTCCTCGGAGGACGGCGGAGGCGTCGCCGCCGGGCCCAAACCCTTCCCGAGGTCCAACTCTACCTCCTCCATGTCGGCCGGGCTGCCGGACCTGGAGCGCATGGCGCTGACGCTGCCCAGGAACCGCAGCGCCAAACCCCCCCTGGAGAGGACGGCCTCCACCACCTCGCAGCCAGAGAACGGCACGGCGCGGCCCTCCGACCCCCTGCTGAGGAGGATGGACGAGGGCACGGCGCAGATCCGAGAGAGGCCCAAGGCGAAGATCCTGCCCCGGGGCTCGTCCACGGGTGCCCGGGCGCCAGGGGTCGGTGGCGAGGTCGGCGACTCGGACGCTCCGTCGTCCCGGGTCAGGCAGGAGAACGGCGGGGGGCTGGACCGGCAGCAGAGCTGGCCGTCCCCCTCCAAGACCTCCTCTTCATCATCGTCGTCGGCCGCCGCCGCCGCCGCGGGGGCGGGATCGGGGGCGCCGACCCACAACCACAAGGTGCCAGTGCTGATCTCGCCGACGCTCAAGCACAGCTCGGCCGACGTGCACCTGGTGGGCCTGGACTCTCAGGGCAACCGCTTCAAACTGCTGTCGGAGCACCAGGCGGACCGCGACAGGCCGCGCCTCGTCAAGCCCAAGTGCGCCCCGCCGCCCCCGCCCACCCTGCGCGGCCTCCACCAGTCGTACGGCAGCGACGGCGAGGAGCCGGCGGCGGCCGAGGTGAACGGCGACACGCTGAAGGGCCACAGATCAGGGAGACTCTCCGGAGGAGTGACGGTGGGCCGGCCGTCAGTGCCGCCGCCTCAAGTGCCTCCCGCGTCTTCCTCCTTCTCCGCCCCCGCCAACACCACCCCTGTCAAAATGGCCAACGGCGGCGCCGCCTCCGCTTCCTCCTCCTCCTCGCACTCGGCCGCCTCGGCCGCCTCCAAGCTGCGGCGGACCAGGCAGCAGGCGGAGCGGGCGCCTCCGGAGCGGGTCAGCCGCCAGACTCTGCTGGAGAGCGCCGAGTGCCTGAGTAGCGCCCTGCTGCACGCCAGCGCCGAGAGCCCCGCCAGCAGCCAGGTGCTGGACGCCGGCCACCAGCTGCTCGACTACTGCTCAGGTTACGTGGACTGCATCCCTCAGATGAGGAACAAATTTGCCTTTCGAGAGGCGGTGGGCAAGCTGGAGCTCAGCCTGCAGGAACTGAGGGCCTCGTCCTCCGGGGGCGGGGGGCCGAGCGGCGGCGGCAGCGCCGGGCCCAACACCGTGGTGGACAACCTGCACAGCTGTATCAAAGAGATTAGCGACGTCGTTCAGAGGTAGCCACCGGGACAAAGAACGTCACTGTTAAACTACCCGATGGCTTTTATTCCCTTTTTTTTTATTTTTCCTTTTCATCCCTCTCGATAGCAAGTCACAGTTTTGGAGGGACAACATGAGATAAATCGCTTTAAGTACCTCACAGAAACCATCACATATTTTTTTTTTTTTTTTCAGTTGTTTACAGGCGTCCTTTAAAGAGAGAAAGGCAGTGTGGGAATTCATCTCGGTCTTGTGTACAAATTGAGAAACGTTCGTCGTGGCCTCATGCGGCTAAAATCACACCATGAAATGTTTGACCCCGTGTCTCCACAAAGGCCTCTTTGTCAAGTGAATGTCCAGTGTACTGAGGCTGCAGCGTCAGTCTGAGCGCGCTCTGTTTGTCTGCCCGTCACATGCCGAGTGAAAATGGCGGCAGCCCCGCCCACTGTCCAGCCTTACTTCCAATTTGAGACACGGGACTGAGCTCGAACAGCGTCGCCCGTTCTCGAGTCATCAGTCGTATGACTGTTTCACTTTTGGTGACCATAAGCCATTTTATAAAGCCATCATACCTTAAAAGATTTGGATAAACTATCAACACAGTTTAGAGGTTTTACAGTCGGAGCACTACAGTAGTCGTTTGTGTTTGTTTACTACATTTCAACTAACACTATTTCAAGCAGATGAACAAATGTAACAAAATCAAAAACATCCCTAGAACTGATCAGCTAGAGTCATTATTTTGTTTGTTTTTGGTTTTGTTTGTTTGTATTTTATTACACTTACATTCCCTCACATTCACACAAGTTGTGACTGTGGAGAAAAGGCCGAAGGGATCACTTCCACCAATAGATTTTGTTGCGTTTGAACAAGCATGTAGATAACCTCAAAGGAAAAAAAGCTTGGTTTACCTTTCAGTAAAACCGGGAGTCCAGGCTTGTTAGATAGTTCAACTAAAGTGACTGAGGTGGGGACGTCTTCTCATATGCACAGCATATTTTCTTTGCTTGAAATGATGTGGTTAATGTTCACATAGTTAAACACAGTGCCACATAGAGAGGGGGGGGGGGGTTACCTACCCATGTCCCCTAAAGCATTTCCATGCCTATGTCCGTGTACCATTGCACACTTTTATTCGTGTAAAGTTAAGCATTAAAAGGCAAAAAAGGAGGCACCAGAGAGCAAAGGGTAACAGGCAAAGGGGGTGAAGGGAGATTAAAAAAAAAAATTCAGAAGTGTCCTTCTGAGAACGGACAGTGCTGGATTCCCTGTGCGCCTTGTTGCGGCCCCAGTGCCTCCGAGTCTTCGTCACATGAACACTGCAAGATGCAGAGACCTACTTTACATTAATCACACAGGACTGATCATTCAGCAAACTGCAGTACGTCTTCAGCACATGAGCAATTTGTACATTATTTGCTTTCAAGGAGAGAAAAAAAAAACTTTTTTTTTTTTTAGAATGTCTATATATGAACTTGAATTTTAAATTATTCCTGTTTTTTTATTAAAAGCACAGACCTATTTTGAGAGAAAAAAAGTTATGTAAATATTTGATTTATTTCATATCCAGGAAACAAAAAGATTTATGTGTGATTATGGCTTAGAGTGATGTTGTTGACTGAAGAGATGTATTGTAAGACTGATTCTCATCCACCCAGATCTGAATATCTGCTTAATGAATGTATTATTCCTTTCTGAATCCGGTCAAATGTTCTGCATGACTCTTTGAACTCTTCAGATGCCTTTTTTTTTTTATTATTCCTTTTTGAATCACTTGCTTTACAGTTGTTTTTTTGTTTTGTTTTTTTGTTTTTTTAACACTAAATAATAATGTCCACAATCAGCTGCTGGCTATTTCTCAAATCGTTGTCACACAACACATGGGGCTCTTTCTGTTTTTTGGTTCACATCTGATTGTACACTGGATAAGCAGCTTGAGACGCATTAGATTATAGATATACTGTACGCTACATAGAAACCCCCAAAAATGTAATCTGTACACACTGCCACACATTGCAGTTTCAATATGCTTTTACACCACACTAGATGGATTACCAAGTAAATGTGTTTGTCTTTGTTTTGTTTTTTTCTTTGTGGTGCATTTTACGTTAATTGTGTGCCAGTTAAAAAAAAAAAAGAAAGAAAGAAAATGTCCAATCGCTTGCCAAACAGAACCGTTTCAGACATGATGATGACTATGTTCTAGTCACTGTGAGACTCAGACGTTGTCAGAAACACACACATCCTTTTATAATTCTCTGTGCCTTTCTGTGAGCTTGTCATTGATTTAAAATTCACTATTATCGTGAGAAGCCCTCTTCCTTTGCCATTTGTTCAAGGTATTCTACATTGTGCTCAAGTATAAGATGCTCTGTTTCCTCAGACCTTACCACAGCAAAGTCCATAAGTTTCAATATCATCTGTGAATGTCAAGGAAAATACTTATCACCTTATGGAATAAGAAAATGTACAGGCCAAGGCAGGAAACAGAAAAATGTCCTTTATCAATATATTTCTATTGAGTAAACACTACTCCGCCTTTTTTTCCCCCGTTGTGTTAATTTGTTGGGCTTCTCTGAAACAGGTTACACTCAGAGCCTTATCAGTAAGTCTAAGTATTGGGTCCCACAAAACACTGTTTGTCTGATGCATTTTTTTTGTTTGTTTTTAGGTGTCCAACCATGTCCTACAAATTGTGTCTTTTCTATTCAGAAATCTGATGTAACGCTAACTAGTATTTGACCTGATCGCCACAAATTGTCTAATAATAATCATACATTCGTATTGTTTGTCTCTATGTTTTGACTGCATGCATTTTGGAGAACAGCTCTGGAGAATGTGTGTACACATCACAATACCAAAGGCCACTTCTTCAGATGTACAAGTGCAATGTAAACGTCACACAGAATAATGGATTATGTGAATAAACAGGGATTTTAAAAATGGTGAGAGAGATGTTATCATTAACTTTTTCAATTGTACAAAATATTGTTTGTTTTTTATTTAAAGCTCACGTTATATGACTGTGAAGTTGTTGTTTTTGTTTTGCTTATCAGTGTTAAGCCTATTGTAAATAAAAAAAAATAAATGATGAATAAAGAGCATTGTGATTTTTAGTTGTCTCTTAAAGAACTATAACTACTTTTATTTATTTAAATATTAAATATCAAATATTTTTGCTGTACAATTCATTTGAAATACTTGATTTTACTCAATTTAAAAAGATATATAGGTCATAAGTAACTGTAGGATGAAGAGGACAGACTGTTGAGGGCATCATGTATGTCAAGGTTCACTCAGCAATTGCAATTGCAAGCCTTATAAGTAATTAAAGGGCAAAAATATATATATTTTAACACTTGATAACTTAACCTCTATAGTCGCTGTGATTTTGAATATAATTTTCAATTCAACTTTCAATGGGATAGGAGGGAGGTTTGTGTTAATATTAATACCCACTGAGGTCACATCATCTCCATGATTTTAACCGCGGACTGACAGCATCACGCCGTCGATGACGCCTGCTCACGGGATCACACCCGAGCTCCCAGCCACCCGGCTCCTCCCCGCGGTCTGCGTTTGGTAAAGATGGCGTCCATCATGGAGGGGCCGCTGAGCAAGTGGACCAACGTTATGAAGGGATGGCAGTACCGTTGGTTCGTCCTGGATTACAATGCCGGCTTGCTGTCATACTATACGGTGAGTCGTTTTCCACGCTTTCTATATCGGAGACATATGACCGCTTGGCTGGACACTGAAAGTTGTCGCTGCTTGTCAAAGCCCCAAGTGAGGTGGTGCGGGCCTGCTGTTTGTCAGGAGTTGGGAGTCTCAGCCGGCAGACCTGGGCGTTTCTGGAAAGACAGATTCCTGCGTTGGCCAATAGCGACGGTCCTGTCACACTGGCTGACCAATTGGCAATGCCGTTTGCACACTTCCGCTAATCTTGCTTTCTGGCGAGCTAGCGACTCTAGCTAAAAAGAGGTGAAATTCCCCGATGTCTGTTTTGCTGAAAACAGTTTGCTGTGTGAGACGAATGACAAAGAAATTGTGTGTGTCTGCCACAGCATGTTCTCCACTAATAAGCTAAGTAGCGGACTAAACAACGGCAGGGTCTCGAGCCAGATTGCTAGCGCCGCCAGAAAAGACGCCTGCTCTCAGCGTTGGGTTAGTTCTAACGTCGGAGCTGTTGATAGTGATGGATTTATGATTTCTACAGTGCCGTTGCAGTTTCCTAGTTTATTTATTGCGGATACTATTCTAGATGCGACACGGTCAGTTGGCATTAAAACGTAATAAATCTACCCACTCCCACCAGAAAGTTGAAACGATGGAAAACATACGACCATGTTTTTCCCACTCTCAGCACTATATTAATCTCATTTTAATGTTGCTGTCACATCCTTAGTTTTGAGAATAGTGACTTAAAGACAGACTTGGTGAGTTGTTGGATTGAAAATAGCTATCAGTGCATCAGTTATGGTGGATGGGTTAACTGTCAGGAATCTTGAAAGAATGTAATGTGTTTCGGCTTCTTGTAGACGAAACAAAGGGGCTTTTATGCAGAAAATATAAATCATATGTTTATACTAACGTCTCAAGCGTGAGAATGCTTTAAATTTTTATATTGATTAGCAACTATTTGGAAAAATAGCTGTTATTAAGTGAACGCACATAGGTTTCGTTCTGTGTGTGTCTGTGTGTGTTTTGTTTTTTGTTTTTTTAAGTTGAATATCTTTCACCCAGAACTTCTGTTTACAGTCCGATCAAAACGGGGTCAATTATCCATGGAAAGTAACATGGAAGACAAACTGACTGCTGCTCCAGTTAGACTTGCACTAGAAGTAGCATTGTTTACTAAAATAGAGGCTGAGACTTGAACCCGTTCGTGGGTTGAAAAGTATTCTGGTAAAACAAGAAGTGCATGTCCTGGAACATGCTCAAGACATTTACTGTAAGTCATCCTCGCTCTGTTGTTTTCTTCAAAAAACAACAGGTTTTTACTCAAGAATCGGTCCGTGTGTCAGTAATGGTGATGCAGTAAAACTCTGAAGGAGAGTCTGTTTGGGAAATCCATAACTGTGGATGCTGTGTTATTCTGTGAACTGTGGTGTGTAAAAACGATGAGGTACTGAGAAAAAGAAACAGTTGAATTAATCCCGGATTACAAGATAAAAAGGCATTTGTTCTGTTTTAAATCACACTTCTGACTGAAACAGCATGAAGTTTTCTTTCCTAATGACACAAGTTCAAGTTCCCTTTCCAGTATACATGATGGGCCTTTTGAGATCCAGTTACCAGCAGCCACACACTGGAAAATATGAAGACTCTTAGCAACAAAGCCGCTCATTATTCCACAGTTTTCACACTATTCATTTCAGTAATTGCTCTGTCCCCCCCCCCCTGTGCTTGATTTACAGTCAAAAGACAAGATGATGCGTGGATCCAGAAGAGGCTGTGTGCGGCTCAGGGTAAGCTTCGTGACATTGCTGTTTCTCACAGCTTTCGTAGATTAATGTCATCGCTGCATGCTTGGCGGAGTTTCAAGTCTGATCTAGTTAGCTGAATGAGCACTGTCCTGTTCTTTGTTGCGTCTCGTTTGCGTTGGGAGGTCCAATGTGAACCGTTTGAGCATTGGCTCGAACGCACTTGGTATTCTTCATGGGGTAGTCCCCTTAGTTAATAGGTCAGATAGTTTTCAATAGTTTGACACTAAGATGCAGCAACAGTTTTATGGTGCAAGATTGTATGGTATACAGTAATCAGTTTTGTCCACTAGATGGCAGCAGACACATTTTTCTGTGTCGAGGTATTCCTATTAAAAGTGAGAGGAACTTCTAATACAGAAAGGTTTCCCAATAGACATCTTTGGTTTTGGTGTTATTTATTGGTGATGTTTGGTGTTGAGGCCAATTGAGGGGCCACGTATGATATGTTGGAAAACATACTGGCTTTAGTTAGCAAGTGTGTCCTTTTGCTTATTATTATATACTTATGTTAGTTAAAACGTCACTTTTGTCTTCATTGACCATTTTGTATGGTTGTACTTTTGTAGTTTGCCCTGATGTAAAGGTTAAAATCTTCTATTCGAAATTTATACCAAGCTTGTTGAATGGTGTTCATGAGAACTGATGTCTTAGTGTTAAATCGGGGGGACCGCGGTTTCCACCGGTTTAATCGTGAATATTTTTAAAAGCCATATTTTTATGTCGCCGTGTCGATGGGAACCAGAAAAAAATTGAGTTGTCCAAAGGAGGAAGTGCATGTTTTCCTGAAACTACTGAAAAGAGGATTCAGGCAAAAGCAAAGTTCCAAAGTTTCAAGATGTCTCTCCCCTTTTCAATCTTTAGTTAAACTTTAAAAAAAAAAAAAAAGTCAGTCCCTGTTGTAATTTTTGAAGCTCATTAAAGCTGTTTTTCAGTCTCGTTTCTTGAGCATTGCTTCACCAATTGCATGGTGAAGAAATCCAGGTCATTCTCATTGTCTTGGACTTTGCCTCCTCGCGCGTTTATTGCACGAAGCGCAAAATAGGTTATCGTCGTCTAAATTAGCACGTCCACGCCATGCTAGCACTAATAGTTGTTTGTACTGTCTACATGTTTATGAGTCCCACGCCCTGATTCCGTTGCTAGGTGCTAAAGTCCCAGCTAGCCAGCAGTTTCCCCCTCAGTTCCTCTTTTTCCCTCCAGCTGGCTGCTAGCTGCTGGTCCCTCGTGGCTGTTTATCTCCACCCTTCGCCGCCTTTCCCCTCCTTTGCTCTCCCAAATCCCACCTCTTCCTCCCCTCCCGTTTTCTCGACCATTTTCCAAACGGCTGCTCTCGGAGCGTGCGCCGTCGACAGAGAGAAAGCGGGATTGTAGGGAAGGGGAGCGCTCTGAGGAGAGGCAGCAGCCAGGGACGACCGCGGGTAATTTATGAAAAGCGGGAGCGTGGAATGTGGGAATGTGGCGGGCATGACGGCAGAAATGGAAAGTGGGAGTGTGACGTGTCTCCTCTCTGCTTCTTTCTCGCCCTCTCTCTCTTTCTCTCCTTTGCTTCCTCTCTCTCTCTCTCTCTCTCTCTCTCTCTCTCTCTCTCTCTCTCTCTCTCTCCGTTTGTCCAGGGGGCTGTGATTGGAATCGATGACGAGGACGACAGCACATTCACCATCACTGTGGACCAGAAGACTTTTCACTTCCAAGGTAAGACGCCTCCCTCACCCCCCACCCCTCCCCATTCTGCACTCTCATTCTCACTCCTGTGTGGCCGTAAACCAGGGTCCATCCGTCCGTCTGTCTGTCCGTCCTCTGTGCATTTCAACCCTTTGCCGCCATCCTCGCCGTTCACTCACTCCGTCGCCCTCCTCGTGGATTAGTCTGCGGCTATCGTGAGGGAAACACGCACGCGCTCACGCGGGTGTGTTACACAGCGTGGAAGAGCGCGGAGAGCATCCGGGGCTGTTTACCTCCGCCGAGCTCCGGGAAGTTGGAGCCGACTGCCGCTTTCCGAAGGAGGGACCGGGACTGTGAGCGATTTGTTTCCACGGCAAGGCCGGCAAATACACTCAGGACAGAGGGAGTGAGCCTCTACTCCACCCCCTCCCCTCCCCACAACCCCGTTCTCGACCGTGGCTGAGGAGGAAGATCGCTGCAGTCGAGCCTCTGGGAATAATAAGGGAATACTGCTGAGCTAGAAGCTGAGCTCAGGTCCGCTGCCGCCGCCGCCGCTTGTCTTCTGCTGCCGCTGTCGTTTTCTGTGTAGCTACCAGGCACCTTACAGGGACAAGATTGACTCCTTGCCAGCAATCACACCACCTCACCTCCACCCCCACCTGTCCTGTTCAACACTTCCTTCTCTATTTGGCAGGAAATTGTCTCGCACACTGCAGACATCCTTTTTCTTTTTGTTCTGTTCTCCACCCTTTTCTTTTTTCTTCCTTCATCTCTGTCCCTCCATCTGTGTATTTGTCTTCTTCTTCTTCTCCTTCTTCTTCTTCTTCTTCTTCTTCTTCTTCCCGCCTGACCTCCCACCCTTCCTCACACTTCACTGCCGCCACCACCACCACCACCACCACCCTGCCTTATCTCCTCGCTGAGGGTCACCAGCCACAGTTCCATGGGCCTCCTGCCTCCCTCACCTTCTTCATGCCTTCTCCCATGTCTGTGTTTCGAAGCTGTATGCTGTGGTTCTACAAACGCAAGGGTAAGGAGAAAACGGTGCGCGTCGCTCGGTACATGCATGCACGGCGGCCCCGGGCAGAGGCAGCCAGAGAGGAGAAGCCTCTGTGGAACTTTGCAGTCGCGCAGAAGCGGCACGTTTCTCGAGGTCCGGCGCAGCGGCTCGCTGCCAAGGGTTCCCAGACGGTGTCAGGAAGGGTGAAGTAGATTGTTCAGTCGTCGAGAGGGGAGCGCACTCAACATCCTGAATCATTCAATGGTTTGGGAGCATGCAAATGAAAAAGTTGTCTGAACTGGTTTTGCCCCCGGCCTGCCCTCCCCGCACGCCGCCCCACCCCGCAAGATTTGTCTCAGCAAACATTGATGTAGTCTAAGGAGTGTTTTCACTCGGTTTAAAGTGTTTGACAAAGGAAGAATAGTCAAACTTTTCTCTTCAGCGAGACAAATTAATTTCAGATGTACTTTAGCTATGAAATTAACATAAGTCTTACTTAGCTGAAAGGATCACGATGTGATCTGACTTCACCACTGGATGTTGTAGTTTTGTCTGCATGCACATGCCAACAAACCAGCTCTCTGCAGGTGCGGAGCAGACTCCCGTGTTCTAAACTCTGAACATCCCCTGAGCAAATAAGGACACAACACTAAGTGTCAAGTTACCGTGTCAGTTTGTAATATTCCACGTGAGCGGATGCACCAAACCTATTGCGCTGGCATGATAAAAGTGCAGACAGTCTCGGGTGGGATTGATCACCAGTGGACCGGTGGACGTCTCTGCTCAACATGAGATTACAGGCACAGCAGATGTTATTCAAGAGATGCACAGGAAGTCGGGCTGGAGGTTCTCTGTTGTTGTAAAACGATCCTGCTCGGGGCTCATTGTGCAGTCTCCCAGGATCCACTACGGCATCGACTGCATATCTATACAGGATGTATATTTGTGCCATAATGCAGCATTGTACTACCCCCCCCCCCCCTACAAAAAAACAAAAAAACAAAACAAAAAACAAAAAAAACAATAGAACTGCTGAGTCACACTTTTGTTTGCCCCAGCATTGTTTTGTGTATTTCGAAGAAAGGCTGCAGCGGGACAGGCCGGCTCGCAGGTTTGCGTGGTGCAGTCCTTAGCCAGCCGGGCACTGCACTACCCCAGAGTGCAGCACTCTACTGTCTATCTATTTCCAGAAGCATCCATTATTCATCAGCCCCCTCTACCCCCGGCGCTGCATCACAGTTGCCTGAGAGCCCTTCAGCTTCCCGTTCTCCCTCTCCTCTCTTCTCTCCTCTCTCCTCCTCTCTCCTCTTCTTTTCCTCTCTCCTCTCCCCTCCTCTCTCCTCTTCTCGCTTCTCTCTCCTCTCCTCTCCTCTCCTCTCCTCTCCTCTCCTCTCCTCTCCTCTCCTCTCCTCTCCTCACACCAACCGTACTTATCTGTATTTACTATCAATTGCTGCTCACCACCAGCACCACCCTCCTCTTTGATGGGACCGTGCATCCGTCTAGCTTGAATGACCGCCCACGTGCGCGACCCCCCCGCCCACACACACACACACACACACTGCACTTTCTCCTCCTGCTCCTTCTCTCTGGAGTCCTCCCGGTCGTGTCTGCTCTCATTTCCGTTTCCAATGTTTGATGGGGTTTCTTCTTTCTTCCCCCCGCCGTGGATATCACTGAACTCTCTCAGGACCGCCTCAGAATAGTCTCCCATTCAAAAAGGTCCTCCCGGTACGAGTTCTTCCCCCGGGCTCACGGGAGGTTCCGTCACACGCGGCTGAGTCAGAATCACTGTTTGTTACCGCTTCCCATACCAGTCAACGCTGCGTCCTTGGCTCACGCTGCGTGTGTCGCACCGGCTCGTTTAAAGGTTCCCTCTCGCGGCGCAGCACACAGGCCGAGATTGCGTCCAAGCTTGTCTGTTGATGGCAGGAAGGGAGGATAAGGCAGAGCGGATGGATGAATAATTCACAGGGGCCCTTTTGGGAAAAAAAGGAGCTCATGTATGAGGGGAGATTGAGCTTCGTCAGAGGGGAAGTGGACGCTGAATCCTCCACACGGGAGGAGAAGATATCGTCACTAGAAAAGAAATCTGATGCGTAAGCTAACTGCCTAGTCACACCATTTAATTAGTTGAATATTTATGATTAAGCCTTATACAATGTATCCACTGTTTGTGGCTGCTCAGGTGACATCTGCACTGGCTTTATATTTTTCTCCAACTCTGAAACAAATCCAGTGATGAAGCCAAGTCTGTTCTAAAATATAAAAACTCCAATTTAGCTCCATACTAATGTTATTCCACAGAACAAAGGGAAAATGACAGCAGGTCCACTAAAAATGTAAAATATAGGGTTAAACAGAATCAATGTGTTGGTACAAAAACAGTAAGACCTTTATTCCCCAACATAAAAGTTCCATTTACATTAGACATCATCACCGTGGCTTCAGCTTTCATTCCTGTCTCACTTTCAGGTGTTTTGGGGTTGTTGTTTTTTTTTTAGGTCAACCTTTGTTGTTTGCACTCTGTTCTCATGGGCCTTGATCCAATGTCTGCCAGCGTTTATCTGAAGTGCTAATGAAGATCTGTGCGTGCGTACAGGCTGGATTTTATTGGTTGGGGTCGAGGTTCAGTGGTGTGTGTGTGTGTGTGTGTGTGTGTGTCCTCAGCTCAGCTGTGTCTTCCTACATTCCGAGAGCAGATAAACCTTGAAGTCTTTTGTAACGGCCTGTAGTCAGCACAACTATTTAGCACACTACTGAAAGTCTAACACTCCCATGCTAGAAGTCAATTTTGCATTTTGTTTTTTGAGGATGCTGTTTCGCTTTTGCTTTTTATCCATTCAGTGGAATGAGCATTTCTGTCAGGAAGCTTTTCCTGTAGAAAATGAAAGACAGAGTGATGGCAGTTGTTTTAAACATTCAATAATCCTTCTAATATGATCCTCAAAACAATCCATTCAATAATCATACACACAATATCTCATAATTTGCATTCGTATCGCTACCGTTTATTTCTGCTTTTTTTTCACTTATCACACACACCTTAGTAGTGCTGCCTTGCACAGTTAATCACCCAAAAAAACACAACACAAAGTTGTTTTGCCTCCAGCAGCAACTATGATTTTTTTATTTCCTGCTAAAACTGATACTTTATTTCCACCTGTTTGAAAGGAGACAAAAAAAAGACGCCAGTGAGTCGGTCTCAGGCAGTGGAAGAACAGACACATGACTGCGAGTGAGTCACTGAACTGAAAGAGGTATCAGTTCCCCTGGTGACATCAGAAAGAGCTGTTTTTCCAGAACTGTGCCTTTGGAGGACACTTTCTGAATAGGGAAGCAGGCAAAAGAAGTAAATGATTGACATGGTCTTATTCATTTATATACTGCAAATATTCACTTAACCTGAAACCTTCACATCAAGAAGAATCACAACTTTTTCCTTGCTGCCTTACTTCCTCCTCCTTTATTATTGGCTGTTTTTGTTGCTTTATCCCGTCGAGTCGGTTGCTGTCTGGAGTATTTAAAATCGTGCTCGTCATCATGTCAGGCGGAAGGACGGAGCTGCAGCTCTGTGTGTATTTGTTGTGGCTTAGTGGCCCCGCTCAGACCTCTCCTCTGTAGTGAGTGGAACCAAATAACATTAGCTGCAGTCAACTGTTCCCCTGGAGAGTGTGTTTTGGCCGAGGGGGAGGCGGGAGGCCGGCGAGGTGCCGTCTGAGTGAATTAGCCAGAGCCTTGGCTTCCTTTTAATGTCTTTTAAAAGCTTTCCTGCTTGTCGCTCTCTCCATTCATCCGAGGCAGCGTCTTCTTGCGTCCGCCTCCATGTGGAACGACTCTCGCGCAGGAACATTGTGCTCGAGATTATTCGCAGGTTTTCCAAGTTTTGGATCGTCGTAGCAGCACAAAAATACAGTGCGTTTCTCAACCAGAGCCCTGTGAGTTAAGTGTTCCGACTAATCCGTCCAATAGCTTGTACTTAAAAGTGCTCGTCTTAGATATGTTGTGTTGAAAAACGTAGTGGGCGAATGTTCCATACTTGCTGTTGTTTTAAAATGCCACCTAGCGTCCTACATTATCAGCAACCTGATTAAAAAAAAAAAAGAAAATCTCCAATAATAATCCAGAAAAACCAACATCAGCTCAGTAAATATTGGAGTTCTTGCCCCCTTCTGCTTGTGCTGACGCACTCAGTAAATATCTATACATGTTTCAGCCTTTGACAAACCCAAACGGGCGGAACGTGACTGTGTGCTAATGGCATTTTGCTGTTTGTGTTTGTGCTGCCGCTGGTGGTCGCCGACAGCAGTGTGTTTGCAGTGGAGGCTGCCAACTGACCATTTCCTCACCGAGAGAAACCACGAAGAATCATAAATGTCAAAAGATGGAGTTTAATGTATCATTTTTTTTTTTTAAATGACTCTTAATGTATTGATCAGGCTGTGCTATTGGTCGACTGGTATTGGTTTTTAAATGGCCAGTGCTGTTATTTGGAGAGGAGATATTGCTTTTTTTCCAGTTTGATAAAACACAGCATTCAAAACAAGAACAAATGAGAAACAAAATCGCTACATATGTCGATCACGCTTCAATTATAAAGCACTGGGTATCAGCAGTGGGACTCAGAATATATGTTTAGACTCATAATGCTTTGTTTGTGTGTGTTTGTGTCACAGTTTCTTCTTGGTATCACAATTACAACGTGCAAAATCTCCTTGCGTGTTTTTTGCATGGATTGATTAACTGTTGTAGTTGTTATCGTTGTTGTTGGTTACTCTGTCTGTGTTGTTCACCTGAGTACATTTCTTTCCTTTCTCTTGGACCTGTTTGTAATAAATACTACACACATACAATCCCACCAGTTCCGGATTAGAGCCGACTGAAATTTCTACACTATCGCGCTGTTTCAGTGTCGTATTTGGATGTGCTAATGGTGTCCCACATGGACGAGAGTGTGTGTGTGTGTGTGTGTGTGTGTGTGTGTGTGTGTGTGTGTGTGTGTGTGTGTGTGTGTGTGTGTGTGTGTGTGTGTGTGTGTGTGTGTGTGTGTGTGTAAAACACAGCTCACTCACTGGGTGTGTCTGTGTCCTTCTACCCTCAGCCCGAGATGCAGACGAGCGGGAGAAGTGGATCCACGCCTTAGAGGGAACGATCCTCCGTCACACCCTCCAACTCCGGGTATGAAACCGTGTGTGTGTGTGTGTGTGTGTGTGTGTGTGTGTGTGTGTGTGTGTGTGTGTGTGTGTGTGTGTGTGTGTGTGTGTGTGTGTGTGTGTGTGTGTGTGTGTGTGTGTGTGTGTGTGTGTGTGTGTGTGTGTCCACTTAAGTTGCAAGCAGGGGCTGCTTGATATTGGTTTATACTAATTCCAAACACACACAAGTTGTTTTTTTTGTTTGTTTTTTCCAGCCTCACTGCCTGATCTTTAAATAAATGTGTTATTATTTTTTTTAGCCTGGGGGATTTTCTCTCACAGACCATTGTGTCTATAAAAGGAAGCTGGGAACCAGTGACTCATTTTACCGTCAATCGAGGTGTCGAGGCTTTTTATTTATTTATTTATTTTTTCGAGCATCAGGTGGTGTTCTCTGTCAATCATCAACTGCCCCACAATGCACCAGCTTTATCATGAGTCACAAATGACATCTTGCTATTGATCTCCCTATTGATGTCCGTCACATGATTTGCCTGTTAAAGCATGGGGCTGATATGAATGTATTTACAATATAAATATGTAAATACATCATGAGATTCTGATTGGGTTTACAGTTGATGTGTTTTTATGATTTTATCCTCCTACTTCTTCTTCTGGGGACCCGGTAATGTTTTCATTTAAAGTCTATTCCAGCCTTTTTGTTCCTTCATCACAACCTTTTCATTCCCTCCTTCCCTCCCATGTTTTTTTTCCTGGCTGTGTGTTAATTCCCTCCGATGTTTTGAGTGTTCTCCGTCTCTCTCACACACACACACACACACACACACACACACACACACACACACACACTCACACACACTTGCGCGTCGCCGCTGTCACAACCTCATGTGATACAGCGGCGGCCAATCCCGGAGCAGCTTGCTCGCCTCACCAAACATCTGCCTGCGCCGGCTCGGCCAATCGGAGTGGCGCTTGATGCAAGAGCGTGTCGGCTCTTGCTGCTGTCGCTGCTGCCGCCGCTGTGAATTTCTCACTTCTGCCTGCGTGAAAGGAAGTGCGGGCTTTCCTGCCAGGGGAGGCTCCCGGATTAACTCGACTCACTCGGCCGTCGGAGCGAACGCTCAGCTGATTAACGCCGCCCGGAGGATATGTCGTAGACACCCCGGCTGGCTGCGAGGCTAACGCGCACACACACAGACACGCAGTCTGAGGACTGCGGTTTGGGTTGGCATTGGAAGGGAGACGAGAAGGAGGAGGAGGAGGAGGAGGGACGGAGAGCTCTAACTTCATCAGAGCAGCTGCCCTGTTAGCGTGAGCAAGGGGGAAAAGAAGTGCAGGATAGCGAAGGGCACAGAGAGAGAGAGAGAGAGAGAGGAAGAGGAAGAGGAAGCGGCGTTGCAACGTGGCACGGTGGCCTGGTGGAAGACGTGGTCGGGGGTTTAACACAGCATGCCCGATGGAGTGAGGAGTCCGGTGAGTAAACAAACAAACAAACAAACGGCACTGCACCACCAGGAGGGGAACTTTAGTGGCGTCCCTGCTGCTGCTGCTGCTGCTGCCGCTGCCGGCCACCGCCGCAGTCTTTCAAAGTGGGTCACGCTGTGTGAAAAAACAAATGGAGACCCAGACTGAGCAGCGAGGGTGGGGAGGGTGTGGTGATGGAGGGCGGCGGTGGTGGTGGGGGGAGTAAAGGGCAGCGGCATATACGTGAGACTTCGCAGCTTCCACCCACCCCCCCGTCATCACGCGCAGGCCACAGTGGGGGGGCGGTGGTGATGGTGGTGATGCAGAGGCCTGGAATTCTCTGGAGCTGCGGCCAAAGTGAGCCGAGGCATCGTGACGTGCCACAGCGAGCAGCCACCTGCCTCCAGAGAGCTTCTGCTTTCAGAGCCTTTCAGCTTTCTATATTATAAACACTTCCCCTCCCTTCATCTGTGTTTACACAACCCCCACTGGTTGATCGGCGCTTAAAAAAAATAAGGGCCGTGGCACATTTCCACTGTGCTCTTTTGTCTCGGTTGAATTTGGATTTTTTTTTGCAGAGGAAACCAAAATCCTTAAGTAAAACCCCGCGTTGGCTCCTTGTGCAATTTCGCAATGACGGCATGTTTGTTTGTTTTGCTCTTTGTCCGGACGTGACGACACGGTGACGTCGTCAATGAGGTCACTCCAAAAAAAAAAAAAAATGGCGATGGAGCTTTGCTGTTTTTGTCGCAATGTTGTGATTTTCCAGGGTGATGTGAGGAAGCTGACTGGGCGGCTGACACACACCGAGGTGCCAGGGTGCACTAATTAACTGAGCACACACACATACACACCAGCCCACATGCCAAAGTGCATGTTTACGTTGGCACACTGAGTGGACGCTCAAGTTATTATCAGTTGTAAAAAGTCTTTGTCAATGCCCTCATGTGGTCAACTTTATTTATGCGTTCCACAAAAAGCACCTTTGATCCTTTTGGGCCAGTTTGGCCAGTATAATCAGACTTTGTTCTCTTTATGAAGCTGAGTTTGAGTTTTCAGCTTTTGCTTTTTACGACAGTCAGCAACCTTCCTTCGGCTCGGTTTTTATGCTCCGCCGTTCATGGCTTGGCTTCACTTTCCCGTCATGCCGCCTCGACCTCGGAGAAAAGCTCCCAGCGAGCCCAGACACACCAGGGCGATGCGACGCAGTAGATCCACCCCAGCGGTAGCCGGCCGTGTTCGATAAGAGGCTCGGTTTACTCGAAAAGCGCTTCTGTTTGTCTCAGTAGTGTTCCTTGTCTGCTGGCTTGTGTCACGCTGCTGCAGCCGATTTGTCGAAGTGAACGGAGTCCAGACGCGCCGTCTTATCAGCTTGGCTCGATGCTCTCTGATGTTGTCCAGCTTCGACATGCTTTGTTTGTCAGAAAGTAGATTTATTAGCTATTTTTTTCCCTGTTTTTTTTTTGTTTTTTTTGTCATCAGTGAAGTTCCTGCGGCAGAAAAATTCCTGTTTTTAAGTCAAGATAGTGAATGAATTTGTCTTGTACTGACTCAGTTTTTATTGCACCTTTTTAAATTAAGCTAGTGGTGAATCTGTCCACAGGCTGCCTTTGTTCCTGGATGCTAAATTTGTGTAATCCTAAAGATCTCTGATTCAGTTTTCCACCAGGCTGACAAGCAGACAGGCAGACAGGCAGACAGACAGACAGGGCCGGCTTCCCTTTCATGCAGACTGGCCTTGAAACAATAGCATGCGCCAGCGTCTCCCCCAGTGCAACGTGCCGCTGGAAGATTCTCCTGAACTGTTGATGTTTCTCTCCACCATTTTGTGACAGTTTCCAAAGCTCAGCCAACCAGCGGCTGACGGGAGACCGTCTCTCTCACGTGAATGGGGGTCGTGCGTTGACGTGCCGCCTTACAGTGTGGGCAGCGGTCAAATTTCTGCGGCGCCTGTATGAAATACCTGCGCTCATTTTTTGTCACGTTTGTCCTTCCGTCGGCAGGAGGCCGAGACAGGACTGGTCCCCAGCGTTCAGGACTTCGACAAGAAGTTGGCCGAGGCTGATGCCTATCTTCAGATACTGATTGACCAGTTAAAGGTTGGTGATCGTTATTGTTTCGCTGAAAATGTTTAACATGTCACTTAAGATTTGAAAACACTTTGGCAAAACATTAGAACTTTGAAGGTAACTCATCAACTTGGTTTTTGAATTTACTTTTTAAGATGCGTTTCCTCAACCGCTTGGCAAAGTCTTGTTTATAAAACAAAAGATAAAATGAGCAAAATCTGAATGGAGCACAAAGATGACATTTATTTTCAAACTGAAAAAAGTGAACTGTATTATATTTCTCATCTTATATACATATTACTTAGGTCCTGTTATCCTTTGGCATTTGAAATGTGATGACAATCCTAATCCCAATCCTAGACTGAAGGCATTCTAATCTTGTAGCACAGGCTGCAGGGTGTCATTATGGAAATCAACTGAAAATGTATTTGTATCAAATAGATTTCTCTTAATTTAATGATAAAATTGTGAGCTAGTGAAATTCTAAAGTACTTGTTCCGAAAGTCTGTTTCAGATATTTTTGGAGTGTTTCACAACACATTTGTGTCTGTCTTGTACATCTATCTTAAACCCAATCTGTATTTGAACGTGCGAAGGCGCCGAATTAGAATGTGTGAAATGACGATAGCAAATCAGAACGAAGGAAGCATCGTGTCAGCTCTGTTTAAAAAAAAAAAAAAACGTCTGGTGTCTATAATTAATAAAAGCAGACGACAACATTTTCATGAGTCACCTCATCAGCGAGGCTCTAAATATTTCCCTGCTAATCCCAGCGTTTTTTGCTTACGCCGGTCCCCTGCCGCCCTCCCATCTCCTTTTATCTCTTGTTCTCTGTCAATCTCAACAGCTGTTTGATGAGAAGATCAAGGACTGCAAAGAGGATGAGTCCCGCAGGGTGAGTACCAGCAGCCGGGCTCTGCTCAGCGTCAGCCGCCCGCTCCGTTGATGCTGATGTCATTAGGTACCTGACTGCAGAGGAAGCAGCCCACAGAAGGCGTCCTGGAAACGGAGAGCTAGCCGCCCATGTTTGACGGCTTGTCGTTCAAGACCTCCAGAATATTTAGTTTGCTCTGATTTTTTTATTTTATTTTTTTCTAAAATGGATTTGGGATTAGACGAAAAGTGGCTTCCGTTTTAAAGGGGCCCTTTCATGGCCATTTCCCGATTTCATGAACACATTTTGGTTGGTCAGCTTCCAACAATAAACAAGGTTTCTTTGATCAAAAGCTGCGCAGGCCCTTTGCAAGTAGTTGTCATTTTTTTCGTACTTGGTGTGTAGTTTCGCATTCCTGTCATGCAGAAAGGCATGTTAAAGAGCTGAAAATAGGAAATCTTTTGAATGTCTTTTTACTGTAAAAGTCTGCAAAATGTTTGGTCATACACAACCCCGCTTGGCAGTTAGCAGCATCTTTAGAAGTTTTAAATATACATTTAGACATTTTGAATTAAAATCAATTTAATTTTTACAGAAATTCACTTAAGTCAACTTGCTGTTTTATATTAATAGCTGCCACGTCCATTGACTGAAAAAAATACTTTAAAATTGCATCAAGACAAGGCGTTCACTATAACGTAATAATTATCATAATGGACGACTTGCTCAAACACTACCCAGATCAAGAGTTGTTGTCTAAATGTTAATTACTGCACAGTAGTAACTTTCCACATTTGAAGTTTGTGGGTGATTCTGTTGTTTCCTGGCAGTCGAGTGATTCACTTCCTCTCTGAGGTTAGAACTGCTCTGTGGCAAACCTCTCATTGTTTACCTTGAGAAATATAAGTCTAAAAAAAAAAAATGCCTGCGTACCAGTTGAGATGGCGTTGCGTTAGTGTTGCGTCACTGTTGGGACTCTTGCATTCGCTCGGCCCGCTTGTAAAATTCTGTCTTTTTAACATTTTGGGATTTTATAGTCTGTTTTCTCCTGTCTTTCTTTTTCACAGAAAATTGAAAATTTAAAAGAAACCACGTGTGTAAGTGAAAAGCCAACGCGTCTCGTCCTCGCAGTAATTCTCTTGTCGTGTCTCCTGCTTGTGACTGAATCCCCCTGCCGTCTCCTTCCAGAGCATGGTAGAGTCCATCAAGCACTGCATCGTACTGCTGCAGATCGCCAAGGTAAACACGGCTGCGGCCCCTCCGTCTTGTAACCTGACACGTCACCCTAATCACTATCTTCCTGGGACTATACCGGTGTGCGCACTGGGTGCTTCCTGCTGCCTGTGTCTCTGGTGTGGTTGCTTGCTTTCGGCTCCTGTGGTTGTTGAGGGTGTTGCCAACTTAGTTTCATCACGTTTCACCTAGACCTTCTAACAGGAAGTAAAGCAATCGTGACTTCTTTTTTTTCTTTTTCTTTTTTTTTGTCCAAAGCTAACACTTTAAGTCAACAAAATGTATTTATAACCTTCAAGTGCATTTTTGATTCATTTATGGCCTTGTTGTGACGAAACTCGGGCCATCACGATGTGATGAAAGAAATTCTTCACATTGGCATGCTGGTGGGCTTTTTGGGTTTTTGGTTTTGTTTTCTTTGGGTGTTTACTTTGAGTTGCGGCTCTATGAGAGGAAGGGATTGCCTCACTCTCCATACGGCCGACGCTCGGGGTGCTTTGTGAAATGAGTGTGCCCAACGCTAAGCAGTCTAACACTGTTCTCTCAAAATTTCAAGGACCAAAGTAACGAACAGCAGCACGCAAACGGACTGATAGTAAGTTTGACATCCTTCGTCAACAAAACTTCAAATCAACCTGCAACAAAACCTCAAATCAAACCGGCTACTAACTCTCCTTTCCTGCCTAATCTGCTCTCCTCTGTAGAAAGTCGGGTAGCTCAGTTCTATGTAGAGCATGCTGCCTAATAATAAGGAGGTGAACTCTTCCATCGCTGTCCAGTCGATTCAAGTCCATGATTGACTTTTTCCTCCTTCCTGAGATTTGAATTCTTAGTTGGGAACTGTTCCTCTAAATACAGGACACATATTTGTTTGTTTGTTTGTTTGTTTGTTTGTTTGTTTGTTTGTTTTACTCTGCAAATTGCGGATGGGGCAGAATTTGTGCGTCTGCATGCTTGTGTGTGTGCGTGTGTGCGTGTGTGCGTGTGTGCGTGTGTGTGTGTGTGGAAACGTTGCACTTCATTTCACCCTCTAATGAGAGTTAACCAAGTCACCATTGATTATTATACATGCTGCCTGTTCATTGAACCATCGAGCACTAAAACCACCCAGAGAGCACTTTGCTGTCTCTGCAGCATCATGTCAAGGGTCTTTTTTTTTTTTATGTTATCATTGCAGGTCACTCGTATCTGAAGAAGCAATTTCGTGACAAATTTATGCAGTCATGTCTTATCAGGCACCGAGCACGTGTTATCACTTATCTAAAAAAGAGAGAAAAATATTTTTTTTTAAATAGAAAATGAGAATATACATATATATATATATATATATATATATATATATATATATATATATATATATATATATATATATATATATATATATATATATATATATATATATATATATATATATATATATAAAAAGTGAATAGACAAATGCGGCATCAAAGAATCAAATTCAGAGTAACAGAGAACCCTGCTTCAAACAGTTCCACATTCCCCTGCACATTAACCTTCATGCATGTTCCAACTTTTCCACATGGAGCCTTTGAATTCAAGGACCTAATAGGCAGAGATTGAGATGTGACTCGAGTGCATGTAATGCGATTGGTTCATAGATAGAGAATTAATTCATAGAAAACCTTCAGTTTGGTCTTTGAGGCAGAGGAGCAGTCCACTTACTGGGCATTACTCTTAACTGACTTAATCCCACGGTCATTAAGTACAGAATTATGCAGTATATAGAGTGCAGCATAAGCCCGCCCAGCTCATCTTCCTGCAGTTTCTACATGTGATCTGTTTACCACAGAGTCCAGCTGTTTGAGGTCCAGATAGCCGTCACTTTGCCTGTGACGCTGCTCAGAATAATTACTGTGCTGCAGACCTTTTGTTTGAAGTGCAGCATATTTGATTGACCTTGGCAGCCGCTGCGCTGTCAAGGGATTTGCTTGAGTGCAGGCTCATCAAATGTACCAGGAGTGGGCGAATCCGTTTTATTTCAAAAATAATAATACACCGACGAGTTGGGTTTGCATTGCTTTTCATTTATGGGGGAAAAAAATCAGTGCTTTGAGCTGTTTTTAGCCGTTTAAAACTTTGATTCACTGCTTTCGGTTTACATCCTAACAACAGAACTGTGCGTCTCACTTTTTCAAATGTGTGTGCTCATAAAAGAACATCCCTCTGTGATGTCACAAAGGGAACTAATACTTCACTTATACCTCCTTCCAAATCCCCTAGTCATGTCTGTTTCTTTTCCTTTCCATCAAAGCATCTGTTTTTGCAGACAACTAAAACTTAGCATTTTTGTGGGAAGATGTAAACAGCGGGCTAATATAGGGTGATTACTGTCATGTGTGAGCCCCTGAGCATAATTTGGGCATCGAGCACACATCCAAGTGTGATAAAGAGAGGGTCACGTGATTTCACACCAGCCACTCAGTGTGGCCTTTTATCGTTTATGTAACACTCAGTTTCATCCTGCAGTCCTGCTGTTTGTAATCCAGCCCATTATTGGTCGTCGTCCAGCAGCTGGTATTTTTCGTCATGACGAGGCCTCGAGTTATCTTGTTGTTTTTTTTTAAAGCACTGGGGGTGTGGGATCAGTTCCTCTTGACCTTGGTCCACTTTACCAAAACAAGCGGCAGGAAAGAAGCTGGTCAAATCACCCGCCAGCAAGTCAAGTTTGAGTTCCAGGCTGTTACACAACATATTGACTGGATCTAATTTCAGTGCCACAAGAGCCCATGGGGAAAGTTGTTGTTAGGAAATAAAGAGTCGATACGGTTTGCCCCGGCGTGCGTTGAAGTCCGATTTCCTTTCAGTTCGGTCATCAGTGCCAGTGACCCCATTAGAGTAACCAAGAGGCCACCCTCTTTGTGTCTGGCTGCATTTAAATATGCAGACAGTTTTTTGTTGTTTTTTTTTCTTGAGGGTGGTCAGGGTGGACCCAGCTGAGTCGTTTCCTTCTGGGAAATCAGCAGCCGCGGAGTTGATCTGTGTTGCCGTTTCTTTCTGCGGCGCTTTAGAGCGAGTCAGAGAAGTGCTGTGAGTTACTGCATCAAGTTACTGCTGCTGGTTGGATTTCATTAGATTAATGAAACCTGCAAACACAACTCTTTCCAGGAAATGCAGCATAAGGGTATTGATCTCCTCCCGGGGTGGGAGGTGGCATATTTTATTCCACGGTTGCAGAGTGTAGGCATTAAAGTGATCTACAGGCAGCTAGCCTGCAAATTTCCTGAAAGAAACCCTGGCCTACGTCATAACACGTCAGACTTCACCTTCTCATCTGATACACTTAAAAAAGAAAGTGGGGAAAAAAAGTGAAACTATGAAAGTTTTTTTTGTTTTATTTTTTTAATGGTAACATTTGTTGTAACAAACCTGGGGATACATTTCCTTTTAGTGATACGCTTGTGCCTCTGTGGGTCAAGTATTTTTTGTTTAAGTGTTAAAGTGTATTGAACAGTCTTGTTTTTCTGTGTTTCTTCTTCTCCAGAGCACCATCAACCCGGTGGATGGGATCTACCAGCCCTCGCTGGCCACTCCTGTAGACGACAGCGCGATGCCAACACAGACCACACTACCCACAGGTTGGACACCTCTTTTCTTTTCGTCTCTATTCCGTCGAGCCACAAAGGGGGACAACAACGCCCCCTGTTGGTCTTGCCGATTACTGATGTCACTTTTGCCCCCCTTTTTTTTTTTTTTTTTTTTCTACGAATAGACAGTTAGGTCCCATCTTGTGCGATTGCTTTTAATGATGCTTAATATGGGCCACTGCAAACTGAATTAACTTGCTCCATCAAATGCATACCGTCTGCTGAAGAACTACTGTGCGTGTCCGCGATATTTTTAGACGGCCCGCTCTTTAAAGTCGCTTGTTATTTAATAGACGTAACGTCATTAGCCTTCCAAAGTCATTCCGTGCAGTACCCTGTTGAGTAAATTTGCAGGGCACAGACTTCTCAAAGAGGCCGAGCTCGACTGCCCAAAAATGCTGTGTAAATAAGCCGTCCAAAGTAGGCCGTTCTAGTTTGGCTCTCTTCAGACACGATAATCTCCCTCACGGCAGAACCTTCTGCAGTGTCTCAGATTATTCTACCCCTTCGTCACATTCTGTCCCATAATTATGCCCTTTTTCATATATATGTATATATACATATATATATGACTTGGCATCGCTCCCACATTGCAGTACTAATTTTTATGACTTCTTTTATTTTTCTTAAGACGCGTCTCAGGTGTGTAAATCAGACCAACGGCCCTCTACCTTGCCTGTTGGTCCTGTTGTCACGGTGATGGGCAGTCTGCAGACACCAACGCCCAACAGCACAGGTGAAAGTGCACTCTTTTTTCAACTGTGTTGAAGGAGTTTTGCATTTATGACCAAAAACTCAAGACACTCATCTAAACATGACAAACCTACACGTGTAATATCTGATTTAATAAACTACCAAAACTAATGGACTCCATTTTAAAAAATATATATATATATTCCCCAGATGGCAATTTAAGCCATGTGTAAACAAAAGACAACATGTAACAGCTGTTTTATAAAGCTATAACTGTGCTTTTAAAGCATTTGACTGTCTGCAGAGGGTGTTAACATGAGACGATGAATAAAAACAGTCCACCAACAATTTGCAGCTAATGGCAACGCACCACTGGGAGCGCTGCCATTACAAGGTTAAACCATTTGCTGCAGAACACTTGTGAATGCCACATGCCTTTAGTTTGTCTTCAAAGTAACTTCAAAGGAACATTGCCAAAATCTTTTTTTGTAGGTTTTGTCCGTACAAGTTCTTGATTAGAATGTCCCAGTTTAACTGAACAGGGTAGTTAATATTTCGTGATTGGAAAAACTCATCCTACTTTGGCAGGAAGTACGACAGAAAAACAAAGATAGCTCCAAGAGGAGACGAGGCAGGGGTTAATGCCTGCCGGTGTTGTGTGCTGAGGCTGCAGTAATAAACTGCTGCGCTCTGCACTACGAAGGAAGGCTACATGTTCCGTCGATGCGCTCTGCAGCCGAGGTCGTCGCTGTGTTAAAGATGGCATAACGCGCCTTTAACCTCGGGGTGTGACCACGTACACTGACAGAAAAAGAATCCTTGTTTGCTTAAATCCTTGAAATAAATTTTGAAAAGAACGCAGCAGCAGCACAACACTGACGGGATCGTCTCTCCCCCTGGCAGGGAGCGGGCCCTCCGGCCCCAGCAGCGGCGTCGCCTCCCCGGCCCACATCCCCATCCCCTCACACTCGGTGCCAGACTTCTCCTACTCCTCCAGCGAGGATGAGTTCTACGACGCTGACGAGTTCTACCAGAGCAGCACTTCCCCCAAACACCACATAGAGTACGTGTCCTTCCTGTCCAACCTCCTGCATTCAAGCACAAAGTCTCTCAAGTTTCCTTTGTTTTTGGACAAGATTGCTCATTACTTTGCGCGCCTTCTCCGCCAACTTCCTGCCGCTTTGCAACTCCCATCTCTATCTCTCCCCTTCAGGCCATCGGGGACCCCGGCTGCTGCACCGCACACTGCTGACGATACAGCATTAAAGCGGCCAGACACCACAGAGTCACTCAACTCATCCATGTCCAACGGCACCACCGATGCAGGTACGAATTCTATAAAAAAAAAAAAAATAAGATTCACAGTTAACATTTAAGATTAGATGAGATAAACGTTATGAATCCCCAAGGAAATTCTCATGTCAGTTAGCTCCCAAGTCACAGAAACATAATAATATCGCAGCAATAGGGCATAGATTAAAATAAAATAAATTAAAACCAGTTTAAAAATGAGTGACAGAATAACAACTGAAACTACAATTGCACATTACAACTACAATCGCACATATACACATGCAGTATTTTCAGGCCCGTGTGTCAGATTCCCTCCCTGCATAAGGGGAGGAGCTATAAAGTTTGATGGTCGCAGGTTGGAATGACCTCCTGTGGCGTTCTGTCGTGCTCCTCAGTGGTCTCAGTCTACAGCAGAAGGATGCACTGATGTGTCGTCCATAATGTTGAGAAGTTTCCTCAGCAACCTCCTCTCTGACACCTCCACCATCCACTACAGCTCCACTCCCAGGACAGAACCAGCTTAGTTTGAAGTCATGTTTTCCACAAGGAAAGTCTGTCATTGCTGAGATCTGAGCCTTCTTGTCCTCTTCGTTGTCGCCAGACCCCTTTGACAGCCACGATGACCGCGACGACGACGGTGAGGGTGAATCGGTGGAGGAGCACAAGAGCGTCATCATGCATCTGCTCTCTCAAGTTCGTCTGGGGATGGACCTCACTAAGGTGAAGAGCGTTGACACGTCCGGCTCAGTCGCTGCTCTGCTTCCTCGCTGCTGCACCTCCTTGCTCGCTGTAGCATCATCTTTAGTCTGCTCTAGTTTCACAGTTCTCCCTGCTTCTTGTGCGCAGGTGGTCCTGCCCACCTTCATCCTAGAAAGACGGTCTTTGTTAGAGATGTATGCAGACTTCTTTGCACATCCCGACTTGTTTGTAAGGTAATGCATACATACGCACACACACACATGCAAATTATATCACTCCCACACTCCTCCTTTAAGCTTTCTAACGCTAAACTCTTGTTTGTGTGATTCCCACCAGCATTGCTGAGCAGCCGGAGCCCCGGGAGCGCATGGTGCAAGTGGTGAGGTGGTACCTGTCGGCTTTCCACGCGGGGAGGAAAGGCTCAGTGGCCAAGAAACCTTACAACCCCATCCTGGGAGAAGTCTTCTACTGCCACTGGGACCTGCCAAACGAAGCCGAGGAGTCAGCCCCTCTCCCAGTGAGACTTCAGTGCCTCCTCAACTGCCTTTGATAATGTGCCAGAGGTTCTTTCTTCGCTCTTGTCTGACCTGAACCTCTCCCACCTTCCTCCAGGAGACCGTATCAGACGGTCCAGTTCCTTGGTCTTCAGCCAACAGTGTGCGCTTTGTGGCAGAGCAGGTCTCTCACCACCCACCCAGTATGTGTCACTTTTCCTCTCTGGTAACAAGAGACATCAACGGGCCAAATGTTTAGTGCCATTTGTCAGTTACATTTTAGAGCACAGTTGATACCAGCAGCCTTTATTTTAAGAATCTTTCTTCTGCAAATTTGCATTTGCAGAAGACTCCGATCATGTTTGCTATTAAAATGGGATTATCAGTAACTAATGTATTTTAAAAATGTGAGCTCACATATGCATTATTTGCTTGCTTGAATCTTCTCTGCAAACATTTGACTTTCCCCCGCCGCTCCCTCCGCAGTCTCTGCATTCTACGCAGAGTGTTTAGACAAAAAGATCCAGTTCAACGCTCACATCTGGACCAAGTCGAAGTTCCTTGGCATGTCCATAGGCGTTCACAACATCGGCCAAGGTAAGCCGCACTCTCAGCGTCTTGACCCACCGTCAAGTCCCGAGTTCCAGTATGTTAATGACCCTCCCGCCGCTCCCGCTGCAGGTTGCGTGTCGTGTTTGGAACACGACGAGCATTACATCCTCACCTTCCCCAACGGCTACGGCAGGTTGGTCTCGCCGCCCTGCGCTTCTGTGAAGCCACATTTCCATGTGTCGCCCGCTGATCCCAACTGTCCTTGACTGTCCCCCCCATCCAGGTCGATTCTGACGGTGCCGTGGGTGGAGCTGGGCGGCGAGTGCAACATCTCCTGCTCCAAGTCGGGCTACAGTGCCAACATTGTGTTTCACACCAAACCTTTCTACGGAGGGAAGAAGCACAGAGTCACCGCTGATATTTTGTAAGAGGAGGCTTTAACATGATGGCTTGAGGGCTGGTTTAGGCTTGGAGCAAAAGAGACGTTTTGACTGAGACGTGCCGCGATTCTTCTGTTTGTCCTTCAGTCCACCAAATGACAAGAAGTCCTTCTGTTCAATTGAAGGGGAATGGAACGGGGTGATGTTTGCCAAGTGGGCAACCGGAGTGAGTCTGTCTTCTACCGTCAGATGCTGCCATCATGTCTCACATTTTTACTCAGCACTAAAAAAAAGTGTGTGTGTGCTTTTCAGGAGAACACGGTGTTTATTGACACTAAGAAGCTGGGCATCATTAAGAAGAAAGTCAGGAAGCTGGAAGACCAGCTCGATCATGAATCCCGACGGTGAGAAGTCAAACTCATCTTTGCGTTTGGCTTTTTTGCGTTTCTGTGCGTCACTTTTATTTCCCTCAACTGAACAGGTTGTGGAGAGACGTGACGCTGAACCTGAAGCTGAAAGACATCGACGCCGCGACCGATGCCAAACATCGGCTCGAGGAGAAGCAGAGAGCTGAAGCCCGAGAGAGGAAGGAGAAGGAGCAGCAGTGGGAGACGAGGGTGAGACAGACAAGCTTTTGCAAAATGTCATTTCAGACGGTGCTACGGTTTTCCCGTAGAAGTGCACTCAATGTTGACAAATTGTTGTAATGCTGATTGTTTGTTGTGTGTCCCTGCAGCTTTTCCACGAGGACGGGGAGTGCTGGGTCTACGACGAGCCTCTATTAAAGCGGTTGGTCTCACAGAGGCACTGAGGCGACCGCTGAAACTCCCCCTGACACGAAACATACATATGCATAAAGGAATGCACAAACGAGAGTCTTCATAAGAACTCTTTTGCATAACCACTTCTTTTTTTTTCCAATCTTTGGAAAGACTGACGATTGAATATGTACACAGCTTTGCATTCGACTGTAACGTACCTATATGGAAAATGAATGACGACGAAAAAAACGAAACGGCTAAGCATCTAAGACGTAACGTTGAATATTAGTAGAAATCCTGTCCTTCTTTTTTTGGCAATCTCACTCCCACCAATACCCACCTCAGACCAACATGAGACTCAGTAGCGCCTATTGGAAGCCGGGGGGGCGGTCCGACACATCTCCTCTGCCCCGCCTGTCAACAGCGCCACTGGACCAGCTGGTGCAGCACAATTCTATTGTTTTTGGGGTTTTTTTGTCTTTCTTTTCTTATGTTTGTTTTAGAAGGAAGGGGAGACGAGAGGTGTGTAAATGATGGTGTTCATTCAACTGAAATAAATTTTGACAAATCCAACGTGGCTCTACATCTCAGGGAATCTGGTGGCTGAAAACAAAAAAGAGAAAAGAACGCTGCACCTTCCCCACCCCTCCCACCCAGCCGGCCCCCCCACCCAGACTCTTGACAGCCTTATAATGGTGGAACGGAAGAACCTTAAAGAGGCAGGGAAGAAATTCCCTGCCTGCCTGCAACCAGATGTAACTGTTGTTTATATATAGATATGCATATGATGGATATATAAATATATATTCTTTTTATTTTTAATGCTATTTTTGTTTATTCTTATTGGCAATAGTGGGAAAATGAAGACATGAACCTGATGGCTTTACATCTTTTGGAATCATTCCATTTAGTTTTGCTCCTATTTAAGTCGACTTTGCCTCTGAATTGTTTTTTCTTTTCTTTTTTTTTAAACACTGCTCTTTGTCAAAGTCGCTATCCAGAAACAAGGACCCACATAAGCCATAACAGCCAAACACACTAAACACACTGATTTTGGAGGGTTTTAAGATGTTTTGCATAAATGCAATAAAGATATCTTTGCCAGTCAAAGGACAAAATTTGGGCATTGGTTTTGCCCAAGCGTTTTGGAGGCAAGGCTACTGGGACTTTGGTCTGGACGGAGGACTAACAATCCTCTGACAGTGTTTCAGTGTTCCTTAAAATGGTTTTGAACAAATGATTTCTATATTTTTGTCTTTCCGTAACGGGGCTGGAAATTTTGGCCGTGGTTGTTTTTGCACCTGTCTTTGTTTCTACGTAGCGATTCAACGGTCCACAATGATTTACCTCGACCCTTTATCATTCTGTCCGGGGAGAGTGAAAGCGAGGAGCCTGCTGTCTCGCCCAGACTCATCACTACCAGTTTAGTTTCCAGTTCTTTTTGTCCAACACTTTTCAAGACAAGATAGAACATGTTAGAAGCCGACGTTTATCCTGTTGTACATCTCTTGCTTTTTCAAACTCTCATCCGCCATCTTATTTACAGCAACACACTTTGGTTGCAAATGCAAAGTGATTTGAATGAAATGCAGAAATAAAACAGTTTTCACCTGAAGCGAAGAATGTTTTTCCGTGCTGCGGCAAACTGATTCAACAGTCCCTTGACATGGTTGTGCCTATGATGTTCAAGGTTTAAAATTGTGTCTGTGCTCTGTATTTGGTCGACATAAAAGGTAATCTTGTGAATTTAAATGATTATTCAAGTATTGTTTGGGTTACAACTATAAGGAAAATCATCAAGTAATCTTTAAGTACGTCTGTTGTTAATGTCCCAGTTCTAGGAAAAAAAAATATGTTTCAAAAGAAATCCAGATGAAACGTCACAATATTTTGTTCCTTTTAATTTATGATACATTTGTAAATCAGATTGAACTGCGGCCTTTCCAGACATTTCATTATCACTTTACACCGTAGAGGAAGCAATCAACTTGTTTGTTTTTTATTTCAAATTTCATTGATATGTTGATTGTATCCAATTTTTCCTGTTCATACATATTAAACCTCACAGTTAATTGCTTCAAGATTCTGTGATGATTACTTAAGATGACATGATGAGAGAACACATTGTAATTTTTCAGGTAGGCTATGGTTGAGGTTGTCCCTCGGTGTAGTATCTGAAAGCCTTGGTATGTGTCTGTGGAGCAAACACACACACAATCACAAAATTCACCTTAGTTTGACAGCAAACAAATATGTACTTTGATAAAGTAACATCAATTCAGGGGCGATTTGGTAGTTTTGGCGACTATTGCTCATACATCCCTATGTAAGTGAATGCAGCGTTTACAGTCAGGAATGTTGTTTCATACTCCTGATTTCATGCTGCTTGACAAAGGCAAAACATTTCTAAGACGGGGTAGGTTGCGTCTTTCCATGAGCTTTTTTGTCGACGACTCACAAACTTCTTCAAAAGTGAACACGTGGGGTAGAGCTGCCCGGAAAGTCCTAGAAGCCATGAGGTGAGCGGAACACCGGCCAGTAGGGGCGCCAGTGTCCCTGTATATTTCCCATCAGCCTGTGCGGCCTATCGTATAAATACGTGCCGCACCCGCTGCCTGGTCTCATTCTCTGCAAAAGGAAAGGTGAGTAAGACGTCGACCAGGCCAACTAGTTATAGTACTTTTAGTTTGTTTGTCACAGATATTTAACAAGTTATAGAACAAAATGTTGGTATTTTCAGGATGTTTGAATTTTCCAACTGTTAGAATTTTGCTGGTTTTTTTCCCCAGTTAAATTGTGTGACTACGCAGCAGGCCTGTACCACGTGCAACCTCTGCGCGTGCTGAGGCGCTAGTTAGCCTGCGTGCTTAGTGTTAAATTGCACTGGAACAATACGCAACTGTCCCATGACTATGATGAAGTAAGAGTTGGTAGGGACATCTGAGAAAAAGTGAGGAAACGCCAACTTTTCTGACGGCATGGGACAGACACTTGAGATAGTCAAGCTAGCATTAGCCGAAGCTAATAGGACTGAGTCGCACATTTGCTGATAACCGCGTGTCTGCATCTTCTAGGTTCGCAATGACCGACACGTCAAGTCATCGAAGCCTGCGGGTTTTATGCAGGTAATTCAGCCTTCCTTTACATTTTTAATTTTCAATAAGTCTGTGATGAATTATGTAATAAGAGTAGTGGACAGAAGTGATTTCTGAGCAAATCCATGCTGAGACTTGTACAGCCAACTTTGATTGTCTTGACTTTAAGACAGACCCTTCATGCCACCTTTTTAAATGTTGTATCGTTTGTGCAGGTGTCCAGAGAGTCGAAAGACACGAGGTAGCTGATGGCGTGTAAAGGTGAGAGTCTCTACTTTTAATGGCAGTTGATAGATGATTTTATGGAGGGTGGTACGTAATCTAAATCCAGTTAGCCGTTTCTATTTATGGTTTTCTTGTAGGAAGTTTGTATGAGCGCACTGTAGTCCCATTTGTTTGTTTTTTTTTTTTGTTCAAACAAAACTAAGACTACTTCACGACTACCCTCCCAGAAAAGCATCAGTCTATCAACTATGTAGACCGTCCCTATGATGACGACTTGTTTGCTACTCTTGATCTGCTGGATGACGACGACACAACCCACCTTTCTCGTGTCTGAGGAACATGGAGTGGCCTTCTTTAAAAAAATGAGTTTCCTGCTCAGATTTATGAAATTTTTATTTATTTTTATGCAGCTCAACACGACCATCATGACGCCGCCAAAGCAGGATGCAGGTAATGGATGAGCCCATTTTACAAAAAGCCTCTGAGTTGTGCTGTGAATGATGAACTTGTTCATAAAACAATGGGAATCTCTCTGAATAAGAATGAAAGATGCCTTTTCACTGATGCAGTGTCTGAGGAACATGGAGAAACATTGTTAATTCGTTTCCTACTTGCATTTCTAATATTTTCTCCTTTATTTCTTCAGTTCAACACCAACATGACTCAGCTGAAGTAGGAAGCAGGTAATGGATGAGCCCATATTACAAAAACCTAAGCTGTGCTGTTAATGATGAACTTGTTTAAAAAAAACAATGGGAATCTCTCTGAATAAGAATGAAAGATGCCTTTTTACTGATGCAGTGTATAAAAGGAGTATGTGTATTTTTGAGTGTGGGATTTTATTGATTGGTGGTCTGTCTATTGCAGAATTTCCTCATGCATCCTTGTTGAAGTGTCCCACAAGCTTCCCCCGGTCACATACACTCACGTGAGTTGAATTCCACATTTGATTTTTAAGTGATAAAACCTCTGATGCAATGATGATCGCATAGTTCAGCAGATAATGATGAAGAATATGCTACGTCTTTCGCTCCTAGCTGATGTGTCAGCTTTAGAAACCCAGGACTCCTTGCTCTTCTAGATGGGATTTTAACGATCCTTGTATTTTTCCTCTTAGAAATGAGGCGTGTGGTGACGTGATGGACAAGAGGAGGTGAGTTGAAGCTCAAGGGCAACATGTTTTCTAGCTTCTGATGCAATGATGATCGCATAGTTCAGCAGATACTCTGTGAAGAATATGCTATGTCTTTCGCTCCTAGCTGATGTATCAACCAACACACCTCTAATCCATGGTCTTTATGAAGCCCTGTAGTAAATGGAGTCTTGTTTCTTTCAGATGAGAGAAGCACCGCCGTGGAGCTCACAACTTCGCAACCTCACTCTGTAGGTAGGTGTCATAGCGCTGAGGAACGCTTCTATTGTCGCTTTTCAGATGTGATGATTTGTGAATCAGGTCGCTGATCCAGTTGAGGAAGTAAATCATTCTGATCTGAGTTGTTTTAATGCAGAGTTTATTTTTCTGTGATTGCTTTAAACTGACCCTTAAACTTTACAGGGTGAACTGGCTGTTCGAGACTCTCTAATTCGAGATGCCACACAAGTGAGGTGAGTTTAAAGGAAGCAAACCTTATTGTGCCTCAGAGACAGATGAGTGGGTTTAGTTTCTAAAGTGCCAATTAAAGATTGAATCTGGCTGGTGGAGTTTGTGAAAAATCTCTCATCTGGGTCTGAGTTGCACCAATTTGTGTGTTGGATCACCCATACACTGACCAATATGATGACATAATTATACTGACACTAAAAATGTGGAGTCATGGATATATTAGCTCTAGCTGACCTGGTCAGTGCTGATACACAGTCAGTAGGTTAGTGTTCATAATAAACTCATCTGGTGTCCATTTCAGGTTTCATCTGAAGACCTGGGCACGTGTGCGTGTGAACCGCCACAGTGGTGATCTGAGGTAGGTTGAACTTTTAAACAATGTTAACTCATTGCCACAGTTGCTGTGATGTCTGAACAAATGTCTGACCTGAATTATAATGTGGACAACGTTTGTTACTGAGCATTTCAATGACTGAAATTCAACATGCCCGCTACTTTCTTATAATAAGCGTATCTGTTCCCCCTCCTCTCCAGATTGACGCGGTGGACGCCTGGAGACGCCTGACTTGGTGAGTCACCCTGTCAATACCAAGTAGCGTCTCAAAGTTAGCCTAATTACTGCCACCCTTCCTGTGATGAAAAGATTCTGCCAAATGAATTCTATGATTATAACCCATACCGTTCCATTATTTCTGAGGTTGGATGACTGCAGCATAATTTGCAGTATGCTTTTTTTTTTTTTTTTTTTTTTTTGGTTGTTGTGATGATTAATTTGCCCTTTCTGTCCTCCAGAACGGAATTGTCCAACACCTTGGTGCTGCTGCTGGGACCTGGAACTCGGTCATCCGGAGCCATCAAGAACAATTGTGCAAAAATGTTTTTCCAATGAATTCAATAAAGGCTAAAATATGAATTGGTGTCTTGTCTTAACTTGGGTGTTATATGATTTGACAATTGCACCATTAAACAAAGTACGAGTGAGAGATGCCTCCACTAAATGACATGAGAAGGAAGCACTGAAATGGATCGGCAGCCGTCTTGAC